>NC_057796.1:395031474-395631474 GCF_018294505.1 Triticum aestivum
ATCCCAGAGGCAGCATCGATCGGCTTCAGTTAGCAGCAGTAGCGAAGGAATCGCTCGATCGGGTTCAGTTAACAGCCATCGATCGATCGCTCGGGTACAGTAACGCGTAGTCTGCAGTGCAATCGCTCGGGTTCAGTTAGAGCCCAACGCCTCGCTCGGGTTCAGTTAGAGCCAACGCCTCACACACACGCGCGTACGTGTACGAGAGAAACGCGCATCGCTCGGCCCCCGACCTCCCACCGTAACCGGGAACTCTCCAAAATTTTCCTCGCCCTCGCTTCTACCACGGTTTTTTCCGTCATGGACGGCCCAAAGAATGTCATGCAGCTGCGTCTCCGGCCCGCCCAGGACGAAAAGCCCATTTTCTGTCATGATTTTTTTGTCATAGAAGTAGGAGCCGACCACATCTATGATGATACCGGGTTTTGTCACAATTATCGTCATAGAAGTGTCATATGTATGACAGGAAAAAAATTCGTTCGGCCCAAAATGTCACAGATGTGTCTTTTTTTGTAGTGTAAGGAACTACCGACCCCAGTCTTTGAGGAGTTTCGATCCAGTCTTTGTGTCTCCAACGACGCTTCGACTGCCGGGGGGGTGTTGAGCGTACTTTGTCCATTGCATATGTATAGGACTTGGGTCTGTATTTATACCGTTGTATCTCTCTCTCCCCCCTCGTATATTTATACATCTTAGGAGACAAGTAGAGGCCGGTCCACCCTATACCTATATATGTGCATCATGCACACGATCAATCATTATCGATGCATGCAATCCCTTCTTTCCAACTAACAAGGAGTAGAGGCTTGGAGTACAAGACAAGTTACACGGTTTAAACATATTCTATCTCTATCTCCTTCTAACTTAAACCCAATTATACTTCTAACATTCCCCCTCAGTCGTAGCGGGAGTGAAGCAGACGATTACGGCTGAATTTGAAGTTTTACGCTTCTGTCGTCTTCTCCACACACCATCATCAACTGTGTCTCTGATGGCTGATGGGTCGACACCTAGGACGGTGACTGCGTCCCCTTCTGGTGCCTTCCCTGTCTTCTCTATTCCCTCTCGCAGTCACAGCGGGAGTGTCGTGGACGCAAGTGACGAGGCGGACGCTGTTGACTGGAGTTGTTATCGATGTGTTGCTGTAGACCAAGCCATTAATGTCGATGTCGAGGTAGCCGATCATGATGATGTAGTCGTGGTCGATGTAGTCGTGGTCGATGATGTAGTCATCGTGGATGATGAAGCCGCACAGAGCCGGAGGCGCAAAAAAATGCGCTATGACAGAGCTGCAGGCGTGGACGATACACCTTGCGGATGTCAGAGGGCGCCGTCGGCGACGAGTCCACCGGTTTTGCCAAGACCACGGGAAGCCCATCGAGCACACATCGGTTTTGCCAGAACCGTGTGGCTGTGTAGGGTCGCCACTGTAGTGACGCCGTGTCGATGCAGTCGTGCTGTCGTGAATGACGCGGTCGATGCCGTCGTCGTGACGCGGTCATTGCCGTCGTCAAGGTCGCGTCTTGCAGAAAAATCTGTCAGAGGACGCTATGTGTCCATCTTGTGGACGAGGTGGCGGCGGTGTGTTGACGATGATGGTGATGAAGATCACGTTGATGAAGACATTGGCGATGGCGTTGCAGCGGCGTGTCAACGATAATGTGTCGCTTGAAGGCGTCCCTCGCGGCGACCAAGTGTCGATGCCGTGTCGTGCCGGAGAAGTCGATGAAGAATTGCGTCGCTTTCCACACCGGCCTGGCATGTGGATGAAGCATGTCGATGTCGCTTCTCGTACAGGTACTCGACGAAGTTCTACATGACGATGTGGTCGTACAACTCGGTGTTGATGTTGGGCTCGACGAAGAATAACTGTGCACATGACGTGTCGATGTAGCGTGCTTGGGGCGCCCGCGGCTGATGCTGGCATCGTGCCCTCCCGTGATCCGAGACAAACTCTTGCGTCGTCTGTGTGCGCGGGAGGCCGGTTGGAGGTGCAGCGAGTTCAAGAATTGCATCTGGTCGCAGCCGAAAACCCTAAGTAATTAGCATCGGTGAATAACCTGCATGCAACCATGTAATCTCTTGGGTCTCACGTCCATGCATATGTGGCTGAGTGATGGTTGCATGCACGTTGCCTGCCGGGTCGAAGCTGACTTGCGCCTGAGCTGAACGAAGTCCCGCGCCGCCACAGGGCGTTGCTGTTTGAAGCCGGCTCTCCAGCGCCTAGGCTTGGTGCGCGCCTGCTGGATCATGCACATGCCGCCGTGGGGAAGCCACGCGATTCTGGTCTGCTCGACCAAGCTTGCGAGGCCGGCTCGGGGAAGACTTGGGCGCTTGATGTAGTTCACTGGGACGGCTCGTGGCTGGCAGTAGACTTGTATGGCTCGGCGATGTGTCGGCTGCCGAAGTAGGTTGGCGCCGCCGCCGCACGGATCTGCGGGATTTTCTTCGTCGGACGGGATCAATCTAATACAAATTTATCTGGCTACTGAAAAAAGAAATCAATCTAACTGAATATCGAAAATTGGAATTGACCTAATCTATGAAAGTGGTCTAATCTATGGAACCGATGTGATCTTTTGATCAATCGGCTGCCACACCCCAGGGAGAGGAGATTAATCTCCCCGGGGGCGGCGTGCTGCGGAAGCGGTGGAAGTTCCTAGGATCGGTGTCGTGAGACTAACCGCTCTAATACCATGTGGAAAACTGTAGGATAGCTAATATTATGTGTTGTATTGATGTGACCCTCGTGGGGATATATATAGAGTACATGAGGAGTAGAGGCTTGGAGTACAAGACAAGTTACACGGTTTAAACATATTCTATCTCTATTTCCTTATCTCTAACTTAAACCCAATTATACTTCTAACAAACATGATGAATGCTACTATGCTCAAGGGTTTTAAGATATTTCACGTTGACCACTTGATAAATGTTTGAGATATTTTGTTTTCCTCTTATTTGTTAAGCTACAGGTTTGTCATGGTGCTCTTTGCTTTATAATGAGTTGGTTCTGTGCATCTTTGATTTATAGATCAGGTGTGAATTCTATTGTTCTATTGGTTTGAAAGGTTATAAAGAATCAACAGGTCTCGCTTGAAAAAAATAGGAACAGGTGAACAGTGTGCTATTATGCAATCTTCAAGAATTCAAAGATTCACAGTTTTTTTTTCGGGGGAAAGATTCACGGTTGTCTAATTCGCGCGGTGAGTTCGACCATGCAGTGAGAAAGGTTGCCCCCAGAAAGCCAAAAGTACTTTCTATGTTCCAAAATAAGTGCTGTGGTGAGGAAGTACTATATATGAGCGACAGATGAACAGATTGGGATGTAATCACCATTGAGGCATCAATCTACTGTATAGAAAAAAGTGGTGGTCTCTTGTTCACCCGGAAAAAAAAATGGTGGCAATCGGAACGACATTTACACGAACAAGGAAGATGTCATGCAAACTGAGACGGCAACGGGGCAAAAACGTCAAACCGGCAGACCGGGCACGTCGAGTGGCCGCGCAGCCAGACGTCGATGCAGTGCTGATGGAACATGTGCAAGCACGCCGGCAGCCGCTTAACCATGTCTCCATTCTCCATCTCGCCGAGGCACACCGCGCACTCCGACGCGGCGCCTGGCCGCACCGCGGCCTCCTGCTCGCACGCCGGGATGTCGTCCGCGGTGAGCTCGCACGCCGGCGGCGGCTCGAGAACACTTCCGCTTTGCACCATGAACTGCGGAAGATCAACGGAAACGCCGCCGCTCCAGCGCCATAGCTTGCCGCATGCCCACCGGCACGGTACGCAGAGAAGCCGGCTGACCCCGCGGCGGCACCACTGGAGCGGGCCGAGAAGCTTGGCCAGGCACCGGCGCCCCAGCTCCGACCACGACATGAGCGGGCAGAAGTCGACGCGGTAGAAATTGGCGCCGAAGCTTATCCAGGCGACGAGGAAGATGGAGAGGAAGATGTACTCGAACGTGGTGCCGCCGGCTTCCGTGTAGGCTACTGATACGAGCGCGAAGACGATGATAGCCGAGCCGCCGATGATCCAGAAAGTAATGAAGGCAAATGCAAACACGTGGTGGGAGCAGCAGTCCATGGTTGCCGCCTGACGAGTGTGGCGCCCGCGGCCCGCCACGGGTGGTAAGTGGTAACTCGCGTGATCCTCCGTGTCTTTTTGGCTGTGAAATGCTAGCAGATCTGCCACCCATACATTTGATTTTACTACATGCATGTATATATGGAGTAACAAACGGCATTGCGCAGATCAACATGTTTGTACGTCTGGTTGGTCTAAGTCGTTTGTACGTCTATCTTGATATATGCTTTAGGATTGTCCGCATTGTTTTCCGCAAGAAAATCGACATGTTTGATGTTTGCAGAGGGGATAGGAACCGGGCGTGTCGTGTACGTACGTACAGTGCCAGTGATCCATCAGATATTCTATCTACTTGGAGTGGTGTGTCGGTGTCATCCTCCTCTCAGCGCGCGCTAAACAACGCACACACGTAAATGAATATCCGCCGAACAATATTCCACCGTGTAGTACGCAGGGGCGACGCTAGCTAGAACACGCCTTGGGCCCGGCGACTACTGTCGGTGTTCTGTGATTGGGGGTACCTAGACTTGCCTGCCTGCAGCCCAGCACGTGGACTCATTGACAGCCCGGTACGGCCCAGCTACAAAACCCCAAGGACAAGACCCTCGCGAGGGCCCCCGGACTGGTAGGCGAACGACGCCAAGACCTCCCGAGGGGCTGCTCCCCGAGCCTGCCTCCCGAGGAGCGGATGTTTCTATGTAGGTACCCAGCCTCACGAGACTCTCGATGACGTAAGCCATGACGATCAAGGTCTGGTGGGCGTCAATGAGCGTAGAGGAGGACAGTTTCCTCTTTGGTGCTAAGAAGGTAAGGGCGTACGTGGTTTCCCAAGGAGTCCCCCAAAGGTTTTCATTTCGGTGCAATAAGACCAAGACCACGGGCTCGGCAGGACGGATGTCATCTCCGAGCCCACCCCTGTGTCGCGACCAGAAGTTTTGCAGGCGAAGACCACCTTTCGTCAGGATAAGATGTACTTCATGTCCCCTTTCAAATTGGACGTTGTGGAATCCCTTCCAGCCTAAGCTATGAGGGAAGATGGCCAAGGCCACTATAAGTATAGGCTAGTCTCCACCGTAGAGGGATGATCGATCCATTCTCACTCCCTGAGCCCTCACGAGGCAGCTCATCCACTGTACTTGTTCATTCTCATCCTCCTCGCGAGGCAATCCACCACAAAGTAGGAGTAGGGTTTTACACCATAAGATGGCCCTAACCTGGGTAATCTCTGTGTCACTAGTAGAAAAAGAGGCTTCCATACGCCCCCATTAGTCCCCAAAATAATCGAACCGCGACAAAAGGGTTCTTTAGTCGCGGTTCGGGAGGAGACCCGCGACCAACTATCTGGGCCCAACGCGCTCGGTCGACACCTGGCGGACGGGAGGGCTTTAGTCCCGGTTGGCCTGGCCAACCGGGACTAAAGGTCCTCAGGCTGGCCCGAAGGCCTTTAGTCGCGGTTGGCCAGACCAACCGGGACTAAAGGTTAGTCCTTTAGTCCCGGTTGGTGCCACCAACCGGTACTAATGGGATTTGAGGCATTAGTACCCCCCTGGACCGTCTTTTCAGTTTTAGAAAAACCAAAAGAAAATGATGGAAATGTCAAAAAAATAAAATAAAATAAGTTTCTCATGTGATATGTGGTCTAGTTGTTGGGAAAATTAACAAATATGAATTTCGACTTTATTTGCAAAATCTCTCTGGAATTTCTTAAAATGGGCATAACTTTTGCATACGAACTCGGATGAAAAAGTTTTTTATATGAAAAATCATCTGCTCGAAAAGTTACATCCGAATTTAACTGGGGGAACCCCGTTAAACATTTTCAAAATCCTCAAAAACCTAACAGAAAAAAAGATACGGGGCTTTTAAGATCTGGAGAGGCAAAAAAATTCAAAAAATTTCAAATTGTGGTCAAACTGTGGTCAAACAATGGTCAAACTAATTATTCTAGAATATTAGTGTTACTAAATAATTATTTCAGTTTTTTTTAAATTTTGGTCAAATCTGGTCAAACTGTGGTCAAACAGTGGTCAAACAATGGTCAAACTAATTATTCCAGAAATATTAGTGTTACTAAATAATTATTGTTTTTTAAAACAATAGTTTCAAACTCAAACAGTGAAATGTGTCACTTCATGCTCAAGCTAAATTCCTGAGGGTTAATAGAATTGACATCCTACTATTGTCAGGAAAACAACAAGTGCAGACTTGAAAACGAGGGAGAATAGAACCCGGAAGTTAAGCGTGCTCAGGCTGGAGTAGTGAGAGGATGGGTGACCGTCCGGGAAGTTAGATGATTTGGAATGATGAGGGATGATTAGAGATTAGAGGATAAATTGAGCAGTGATGAGGGGTGGTGATTAGAGATTAGAGGTTAAAATAATTCAGAAATTTGAAAATAAAAAAAAATTAAAAAAATTCGCAAAAAAACCAGGTTTAGGGGGGCTAAAACCCTAAACCTGCGGAGGAGGCCTTTAGTCCTGCCTAGCCACGAGAACCGGGACTAAAGGTCCTCCGCCCCGACGGACTCCTGGCGCCCACGTGGACGGGCCTTTAGTCGCGGTTCGTAAGAGGCGCGACAAAAGGGGGGGCCTTTAGTCGTGCATATTTAGTCCCGGTTGCACAGCCGGGATTAATGGCCTTTGCGAACCGGGACTGAAGGCCTATTCTCTACCAGTGTGTTCATCTCCTTCCCCGCTCGCACGAACTCGACGAGGCCAAGCCGTGAGGTGATGAGCTTGAGGCCGAGGCTGGGTTAGATCTTCGCACACGCCTCAGAGTTTGAACCTTGATTGGGTCCGCGGAGCCCCGATTCTGACTGTGTTGGCTCTTGTTTTGGGTTTCGAGCTTGATGTAGGATGGGATAGTTGTGTTATGTCTTGTTAAGAACCTATGTACTTCCTCCGTAAAGAAATATAAGAGTGTTTATATTACTAATTTCATTACAAGGGAATTTGTTCTTGTTAAAGATGCTGCCATGAAAGTGTGTTATATCGACTAGAGGGGGATGAATAGGCGATTTTTATGAATTCTTCACTGAGGAATTTGCCAGTGAGGAAATTCCTTAGCGAAGAACTACTTGCAGCAGAATAAGTACTCAAAAGTATGCATAGCAGAACACAAGCATGGTCATCATGATGAAATGAAGACAAGCACAGAGTACAAAAAGCGTAAACACAGGATAGCACAGGATGAAGACAAACAGACTGAAGAAATTGAACTGAGGAAATTGAGAAAGTCTTCGGTCAAAGTCTTCAAACACAGATATGAGCAAGTGCACAACACAGTTATGAGGAAATGAAAGAGTTGAGGAAATAGAACCAGTAAGCTTGGTGAAGACAATGATTTGGTAGACCAGTTCCAACTGCTGTCTCAGTTGTACGTCTGGTTGGAGCGGTTAGGTATTTAAACATGAGGACACACAGTCCTCACCGTATTCTCCTTGAGCTAAGGTCACACAGACCTCGCCCAATCACTCATGGTAAGTCTTCAGGTGACTTCCAAACCTTCACAGACTCGGTCACTCGGCGATCCACAATTTCCTCTTGGATGCTCTAGACCATGACGCCTAACCGTCTGGAAGAAGCACAGTCTTCAAAGGTAACAAGCGTCGGATCCACACAGGATCAATCTCTTCAGTGATGCTCAATCACTTTGGTTTTGTGGGTGTTTGGGTTTGGGTTTTCCTCACTTGATGATTTTCGCTCAAAGTCCTCGGAGGATGGGATGCTCTCAATTGACAAGTGTCAGTTTCTCTCAGAGCAGCCAACCAGCTAGTGGTTATAGGGGGCGGCTATTTATAGCCTAGGAAGCAGCCCAACATGATAAGACATAAATGCCCTTCAATGATATGACCGTTAGGTGTGTAGATATTTTGGGACAGCTGACGCATAGCACAGCAACGGTCGGAAATTTGAGTATCAAATTCCTCAGGGCTATCATGTTCCTCACTGTGTAGGCAATCCGCACTGGCGAATTCCTAACTCCTCAGTCAGAACAAATTCCTCAGAGACTAGAAGAACTTCGTCTCTGTCACTGAAGAAATTGACTGAACTGTATGAGATTTCCAATGGCTTCACTCGAAGGGATTGGTAGGTGTAGGATTTTGAGTTGAGCATCACATGGAAATTTTTCCTTAGTATTTCCTCGACCCCCTTTTACAGTACGGTGTTTCCTATGACTCAAGAAAAGAGAAAATGAAACTACGAAAACAAAAGTCTTCACGCTTCATGTTCCTCAAATGAATACCAAGTCTTCAAGGTCACACCAATTTATTCACTTTCAAAGTCTTCAGAAAGTCTTCAGAAATCCAAAGTCTTCAGTCGAAGAACTTCATTTTTAGGGGTCGACTTTCTCTGTAAATATCAAACTCCTCATAGACTTATAGACCTGTGTACACTCATAAACACATTAGTCCCTTAACCTATAAGTCTTCAATACACCAAAATCACTAAGGGGCACTAGATGCACTTACAATCTCCCCATTTTTGGTGATCGATGACAATATAGGTTAAGTTTTCAACGGGGATAAACATATGAAGTGTAAATACTGATATTGAGGAATTTGATTGCAAGATATAAAAGAACCCCCCCTGAATATGTGCATAGTGAGGAATTTGCTTTTGAAGCAATGCACACTTGAAGAGTTGAATCATGGAGATCTCCCCCTATATCTTGTAATTCATACACGCATTTGACATAATATATGAAGAATTTGGAATGCATGATGAAATATGGTGACTGGTGTAATTCAGCATGCGTGCAATAACATTAACGAGGAATAAGCATGCAGAAGAAACAGCAAAAGTATCAGGCCACCATAGAGTTTTAAGTTTACAACTCGATCCAACAAAGTCATCAGAAAAACGAGAGTTGTAAATTAGAAAAAAAAACGCCCATATAAGATAGACCCGCTTGAAGACTAACTCAAATCCCCCCCTTTGTCATCGAATGACTAAAAGGTTCGAAAATGAGGACTAACGCCCCTGAAGAATATCAAGTTGATGAAGGAGCGCCAGCGTTGTTGGGGTCGTTTGGTGGAGTAGGGCCTGCCACAGTGTCGTCCAAGTCTTCATGTTCATCGGTGTCGCGCGATGAAGAATAAGAGCTGGCCACCAAGGACGGAACCTTGACCTTCTTGTATTTCTTCGGTGGAGGTGCAGACCAGTCAAAGTCCTCCTGGAGACCCATTTTCTTCAGATCTTCTTCGCCGTAAATGTGAGACGGAATAGCCCAGGTGCGGTTGAGGGTTTCATGAAGGTAGCAGTGGTTTTTCTTCACTGCATTGTGGGTAGCAGTCATGTTGTGAAGAATTGAACCAAACTGACGCTTGACCCATTTGTGATTGCGATCAACCTTCTGGTGAAGACAGAGGAGAAGCTCACGGTCAGTCATCACCCTGGGAGCTGTGCCTTGAGGATTTGGCTTGGTGGCGTTGGCGGCAGAGTCATGGGTGGCAGAGTCATCATTGGTGGAGTAGAATGCAGCCTTGCGAAATTGACCATCCAATGGACGAATGCCTTCATCAATGACAGCAATAGCCTTGCCCTTTTCATCAGCTGAGGAAAATGTCCATTTGAGGACTTCAATCGGGGGCAAGTAGATGCAAGGGTTCAGTGTGTTAGCTTTGTAGTTGAGTGAAGACCTTGTTCTGATGAATCCCATGGTCCAAGGAGCATAAGGCTTCAACTCAAATGGTGTCATTGCGACATTGGCCAGAGTCCTCATGAAGAAATCATGGAAGTTGACGGGAACGCTATGAATGATATTGAAAAGCAGATTCTTCATGATGCCAACGACTTATTCTTCATCCGAGTCGTGGCCCTTGATAGGACTCAATGTCTTCGTCAGAATGCGATAGACAGTCCGAGGCACATATAACAATTCCTTCACAAGGAATTTTGTTCTTGGGGCCTGACCTGGCTTCAAAGGCTTCATCAGCACTTGCATATAGTGATCTGTAAGCTCAGGTTCACTGTAGACGCAACGAGCAGCTTCAAGGGGAGGACTGAAAGGCAAAGCACGAAGCAATTCAGTAGCGGGTGCCTTGTAGTGAGTATTTTCAGACATCCAGTCCAGCACCCATGATTTCACATCTTTAGAGTCTCCGGTGATGTGCAGAGTTGCATAAAATTGAAGAATGAGCTCTTCATTCCAATCACATATATCAGTGCAGAAATTTAACAGTCCCACGTCGTAAAGAACACTGAGGACTGTCCCGAAGCACGGCAGAGATTCCATATCCACGTGAGGAATGTGCTCATGATCGAAGACTTTGTCTTTGTTGAACAGCACTGAGGAATAAAAATTTGCCTGGCTGGCAGTCTAGAAACGCCTCTTCCTAATGCGAGCAGAGTCATAGGGGTTGTAATCAGTGAAGAATACGTGCTCGCTGAAGAAATCATTAGCCTTGAATTTTTGCTTCCTTGAGAATGGATCCTTTGGCTTGGGCAGAGGAGTGTCAGTCAGTTGCATTACAACCTCAGGAATCGCAATCTCAGGTTCTTCAGGTTGAGAAATTTCTGGTTCCTCTTCAGTGGCAGCCTGGGTCTTCAATTCTTCATTTTCATTTTCTTCAGCTCTAGTGGCTGGAATTTCTTCATGAGCTTCATCAGATTCCATTTGAACTGTAGTTGCTGGGGACTGAGGAATTTGTTGCAATGGTATGAAGAGTGGAGAGTTGGGGTGCTGACTTTCCCAAAAGTCATCATTCATCACCGGTGTGGTGCAGCCAATGTCCACATCTTCATCTTCCATTTCTTCAACGCCGGCATCTTCAGCAGTAAACTCAGGCATAGGCGAGGAAACTGTGGGGGTTGAAGGGATTTTATCCACTTCAATTTCTTCATCCATCTGCTCTGACGAAGCAGCAGAAGGATTTTCTTCATCAGATCCGCTAGGGATCACATATTCTTCATCAAAAGGGATGATTTCCTTTTATGGCATGGAGGAAACTGGAACAGCATCAATTGGATTAGCAAATGAGCTTGTCAATTTCTTCAACTTCTTCGGTGCTGAAGAATCTGAAGGAGCTGATGCTTTCCTTTTCTTCACTGCTGCACGCTCTACAACCTTGGTTTTCTTCACATCTGATGCAGATGGAAGGATTGGAGTTGGAGTAGGCGCAGGAGGAGCAGAGGAATGTGGTTGATTTTCTTTAGGCACAACTGATGCAGTTGCCCTGACCTCTTCATTTTCTTCAGGCGCACCACTAGTGGGTGCCCTGGCAATTTCATCAGCGGCTGGAATGCAGTCATCAGCCCTGGAACTCACATTTCCTTCAGCAGCCTGATTGTCATCAGTGGTGCTGGCATGTTCTTCAGTTGGCTGAGCAGATGCTTCAGCCTGAGGAATTTCTTGTTGCGATGGGGCTGCAACATTGGAGGTGAACATCTTAGTCAGTTTAACAAACCTGACCTTGGCTCCTTTCCAATCAGCATAGTAAGCATTGAAATCATCGCTGAGGACTTTGATTTCAGACTGGATCTTCACAAGTTCATCAGTTGTCATAGAGACAACGTTGTTCTTCAGGAATTTCTCCTTCCTGTACTGTGCTTTCTTGAGCTGCCTGGCCTTCTCAAATTTCCATTTTTCTTCTTGGATGAAGGCAGTCAGCATATGACTTTGGCCAGGAGTCAGCTTGAAGTCAGGCATAGGAGTGTTTGGGTCCTTGTGCCAGATATCAATGTAATCGAGGATCAACTTTGGATCCAAAAGCAGAGGCACATTTGTGCCCTTGGCTCTAGCGGCCCTGACTTGCCTATCTCTGATGATTTTAGCAAGTTCTTCATCATCAGCTTCGTCTTCTTTAGACGGCACTTGGAAGGCGACCTGCTTCTTGTGAGGACTTGGGCGAGAGCCTCGTCCAGCAGTGATCTTTGTCTTCAGTAGAGAGGGTCCTATTGAAGAATTTGGTGAAGCTGAGGAACTAGCTGAAGCTCCTGAGGCAATAGAGATGCCTGTAGTCCTTTGGCACGTGGCAAGATGCACAGGTGCTGAGGATTTGGTCGGAGCAGCTGAGGACTTTGGAGGGGCAGGAGCAGCGTGAGGAATTTGCCGTGAGGACATTGATGGTGAAGCACTTGGCTTACGCGCAGGCTTCTTTGCCATGGATTTCTTCGGCTTGACAGCAGAGGCCTCAGCAGAGGCAGCAGCAGCAGAGTCCTCGTTGAATTTCCTCACTGCATCTTTTGCTTGTTTGGCCAACTTGGCCTGGCGCTTGGCCCATTCTTCAGGATAATCTTCACCACGCTTGAGGCTGGTGAGATCAGCTTCTTGGCCAGGTGCCAACGGAGGTCTTGAGCATGGAGGATTGAGTGCGAATTTCTTCATGTACTTGGGAGTCACATACCTGTACTCCCTCCACTCTCTTGCCCACCTCCTCTCTATCTTCTGAATGCGCACCTTGCGCTGATTTTTATCTTCCTCGGGGGGTGTGAAGTACCCAGCATAGATGTCCTCAGGGATTTCAAATGCAGTGTTGACCTCAGGCCTCTTTCCTCCTTTCTGTGGCTTCTTTCCATCAGCCATTTTCTTCAGATGAGGAATTTGGACAATTGAATTTTTTGAAGAAGTATGCAACTTTTCTTCGAGGAACACTGCAAATGAGTTAAGTTGATGAGAACCTAGTGATTCAGCAGCGGACATGAGTACCTGTGAACAGAGTATAGTTGCGAGGAAGTTGAAGAGGTCATATGCGTTCTCAGAAGGTTTTTCAAAAAGAACAAGTTTGAGGAATTTGACCAAGCGAGTCTTGAAGAATTTCACTAAGCGTTCTTAGTCTTAGGTTCCAGAGTTGTACAGATCAGAAATCCACACAATTGAGGAATCTTGAAGAAAAATTATTGCTTAGAGAAACGAATCAAGAACATATGACATGTGAGGTGTTTAGTGTGTGAAGAATTTGAAGAATAAACACCTTTTGAAGATTTTGCAGAAATCATTTGAATCAAGGAGGGCATTAAAAGTAACTTTTAATTACCCTGAACGAAGAACACGACGAACTGTGAGGTGGAAAAGTGAAGTTCGTCTGTGCAGATCTTCCACGCCCTAACTCGGCGGAGGAAGACGGCTACGGCGGCGGCGGAGTGAAGATTTCCGCGGCCGGCGCAAGTACGGCGGCGACGAGGTCGAGGCAGTGAAGCTCTTCCTCACCGGCGACGATGAAGTAGCGGCGGCGCTAGGGTTTGAGAAGCTCGAGCTAGAGAGAGGTCGAGCGGAGTAAAGGAAGTGAGGAAGGGGAGAGGGGGTATTTATAGCCACAGTGAAAAACTGTTCGCCCAAAGAAATTGGACGAACGTGCCCCTGACCCTTCTCATTCACTTGACATGTGTCACCCACGTACTGAGAAGTGGAGATCATGTTAGATCGTGGGTGAATAGATAAGTATTTCGTGGGATGCAGAACGGTTTGAGCGGCAAAGCCGAAAATTTGGATAAGATAAGTTAAAAGTTCCGTTCGCAAATTCTTCAGCTGACAAGGACACAGTGAAGATTTTGAACGAGTTTCGAATAGAACGCACATGAAGAATTTGTGAATAGATTGGGTTGAGTATAGCATAGAGGGGGAAGGGTCCGATCACATTCACTTAGCAGAAAACGCAACTTGAAGAATTAGCCATAAGTGAATGCTGTAGAGGACATAAACTCATATATATAGCCAATGAAGAAAAATGATGGAAACAGTGAAGATTTTGCAAAGTTGAAGATTTTGAACAACTGAGGAATTTCAAAACTGAGGAAAAACTCAAATTGAAGATTTTCAACTTTTGGTGGTGGCGTGACCCACCGTATAAGAATGATGATTTCAGACACCGCGTACAATTGTCGTAGGGTTCTGAGAATCAAATTCTTCGTTAATTTCTTCACACTTAGAGTGTTATTCTTCATTGATTGAAGAAAAACGTTTCTTCATGTGTTGCACATCTAAGTCATCAATTTTGCATAAGTGTTAGGATGAGTGTCCTTTTCAAAGAACATTCGAAGATTCTAGGATATTTAGCTCACATTGCAACTTGCTAAATCTCTTCTCATCCAAGGGCTTAGTGAAGATATCGGCTAGCTGTTCTTCAGTCTTCACATGCTCAATAGAAATGTCGCCCTTCAACACATGATCGCGAAGAAAATGATGACGAATCTGAATGTGCTTTGTCTTCGAGTGCTGAACTGGGTTGTGAGCAATCTTGATGGCACTCTCATTGTCATAGAAGAGAGGCGCATTCTTCACGTTGACGCCATAGTCCTTGAGAGTTTGCTTCATCCACAGCAATTGAGCACAGCAAGAACCAGCAGCAATGTACTCAGCTTCAGCAGTAGACAGTGATACACAGTTCTGTTTCTTCGAGGACCAACAGACCAAAGATCGTCCGAGGAAATGACATGTACCAGATGTTGACTTGCGGTCCACACGATTACCAGCATAGTCAGAATCAGAATATCCAATGAGATCAAAAGCCGAGCCCTTGGGGTACCACAATCCAAGTGTTGGTGTGTGAGCTAGATATCGAAGAATATGTTTCACAGCCTTATGGTGTGATTCCTTCGGTGTAGCTTGAAATCGGGCACACATGCAAACACTAAGCATAATATCTGGCCTAGATGCACATAAATACAATAAAGAACCAATCATGGAGCGGTATACCTTTTGATCGAAGTCAATATCGTGCACAGATGGCCATTTGTGGGCATCGGAATTTTGACGCCTTTGCAATCTTGCATGCCGAATTTCCTCAGTACATCCTTGAGGTATTTCTCCTGAGATATGAATATGCCATTGCACTGTTGACGAATTTGAAGACCTAAGAAGAATTTAAACTCTCCCATCATAGACATTTGATATTCTTCACTCATCATGTAGGCAAATTCATCACTATAACGTTGGTCAGTACAGCCAAAGATAATATCATCAACATATATTTGGCACACAAACAATTCACCATCATAAGATTTAGTGAAAAGAGTAGGGTCGAGTCAACCGGGTTTGAAGCCTTTCTTCATGAGGAATTCCTTCAAAGTATCATATCATGCCCGAGGGGCCTGCTTGAGGCCATAGAGGGCCTTATTGAGTCTGAAGACTTTGTCAGGATGCTTTGGATCTTCAAAACCAGGGGGTTGAGCAACATATACTTCTTCCTCAAGCTTACCATTGAGGAATGCACTTTTCACATCCATTTGATATAGAGTGATATCATGATGGTTAGCATAAGCAAGTAATATGTGAATAGCTTCAACTCTAGCAACAAGTGCAAAAGTTTCATCGAAATCAATTCCTTCAACCTGTGTGTAGCCTTGAGCTACAAGCCGCGCCTTATTCCTCACCACAAGGCCATTTTCATCTTGCTTGTTGCGGTAGATCCACTTTGTGCCAATGATATTGTGCTTGCAAGGATCTGGACGTTTAACCAGTTCCCAGACGTTGTTGAGTTCGAATTGATGTAATTCTTCTTGCATGGCCTGAATCCACTCAGGCTCCAGAAATGCTTCATCTACCTTAGTGGACTCTGTGATAGAGACAAAAGCATAGTGCCCACAAAAGTTAGATAAATGTGAAGCTTTTGAGCGTGTGAGAGGACCTGGTGCTTCAATGTCCTCGATGATCTTTTCAACTTGCACTTCTTTTGCAACGTGAGGATGAGTTGGTTGTCGTCGAGGAATTTGATCAGCATTTTCTTCAACATTTTCTTCAGGTGCATTAGCTTGACGTTCTTCATGTTCTGGAATGAATTCTTCAGCAGATTCTTCGGTAGGAATGACATCCTCAGTAGCCTTGAACTTGATAGATTTCTCAGGTGTTGGTTCATCTATCACAGAAGGTAGGTGCTCTCTTTGCGAGCCATTAGTTTCATTGAACCGCACATCTATAGTTTCAACAACCTTGTGAAGAACGTTGTTGAAGACTCTGTAGGTGTGCGAGTCCTTTCCGTAACCAAGCATAAAACCTTCATGTGCTTTCAGTGCAAATTTAGCATTGTGATGAGGATCTCTAATCCAACATTTAGCACCGAAGACTTTGAAATAACTCACATTGGGTTTCTTGTCAGTGAGGAGTTCATAGGCAGTCTTCTTGAAGAACTTGTGAAGATATACCCTGTTGATGATGTGGCACGCAGTATAAATTGCCTCAATCCAGAAGTGACGAGGCGTCTTGTACTCATCAAGCATAGTGCGAGCCATCTCAACAAGAGTTCTGTTCTTGCGCTCCACGACGCCATTCTGCTGAGGAGTGTAAGGAGCAGATAACTCATGAGTAATACCAAGTTCATCAAGATAGTCATCAAGACCAGAATTCTTGAACTCAGTTCCATTGTCACTTCTGATGTGCTTGATCTTCACACCAAAGTTGGTTGAAGCCCTCGAGGAAAATCATTTGAAGACTTCCTGCACTTCATGTTTGTAAGTAACAATGTGTACCCATGTGTATCGAGAGTAATCATCAACAATAACAAAGCCATAGAGAGATGCGTCATTTGTGACTGCTGAGTAATGGTTAGGACCGAAGAGATCCATATGAAGCAATTCAAATGGTTGAGTAGTGGTCATGATAGTCTTCGCTGGATGCTTAGCCTTGGTCATCTTTCCAGCTTCACAAGCTCCACACAAGTGATCCTTGAGGAATTTGACATTCTCAATGCCAATGACATGCTTCTTCTTCGCAAGCGTGTGCAAATTCCTCATGCCTGCATGACCAAGTCGTCGATGCCATAGCCAGCCTTCTGAAGCTTTTGCAAGTAGGCACACGGCTGGTTGCGGTCCTATAGAGAAATCAACAATATACAAGTCTCCTCTCCTAAAGCCTTCGAAGACTTTGGAATTGTCAGCTTCCATAACCACAACACAACGATACTTGCCAAAGACAGCAACCATATCAAGATCACAAAGCATTGAGATAGACATGAGGTTGTATCCTAAGGACTCGACAAGCATGACTTTGTCCATGTGTCGATCCTTTGTGATCGCAACCTTACCTAGACCCAATACCTGACTTTTGCCTTTGTCAGCGAAGATGATGTGCTTCAGATGCGATGGTGATAAGGGAGCATCCATCAATAGATTCTTGTCACCAGTCATATGATTTGTACATCCACTATCGAGGACCCACTCAGTGGCTTTGGGTTGATCATCCTGCAGATGAATTAGTGCAGCTTACGAACTTCATATACTTCATCAGTGAAGAATATGACATCACAATTCATCAGACCAATTTCATCAAGCAATGCAACAGTTAAAACAGTATGAGGACGTGAGAAATGAAGGTTCATTTCTTCATGATTAGCCTGCGTCCTTTCAGGCACTTTTCAGGTCTCCAGCAAATTCTTCAGACGTTTAAGTATGTCTGGAGACCTGACCCTACATAAAAGATTAGTTCTTTTTCTTCACCACCCACATCTGAAGGGGTGGCAAAGAGTTCATCATTCTACGAGCTCCATACGAGAAAGGTGGCATAGAAGTCAATCCATTTCGTTTCACATAAGAGGAGTTAGGGTAAACATATGAATAAGCAAAGAAATTCTTCGAGGACTTATGAACATAATGATTAGAAGAATAATGCTCATATTCATAGCCCTTGGCTCTTCCCTGCAAAACAGAGTTGTTAGCACAATGATGTTCATATGAGGACTTTGATCCATATGAAGAATTTGGTCCATATGAAGAATTTGATCTGGGGTTCCTATTCTTCACAGGTGGTGTCATGAGGACATTCACCTGAAGACTTTCAAGGTACCTTTTGGGAACCCAGATTTTCTTCATAGGAGAACCGTTCCTGCAGTTAGTGCCAACATATCTAGCAAATACTTCACCATTCTGATTTTTAAACAGTTTATAGTTGGAGTCAAATGACTCATCAGAAGAATGAGAAGATTCACATGTAAAGCCAGATAAATTAGATGGATCAACTGGAGGTCCCTTTGCAGCAACCCATGAGGTTTTGGGGTACTGCTCAGGCTTCCAATATGTACCATCAGCATTGAGTTTCCTCTCAAAGGCAATACCCTCTTTCCTGGGGTTCCTGTTGAGGATCTGCTTTTTAAGCACATCACAAAGAGTATGATGCCCTTTGAGGCTTTTGTACATGCCTGTCATGTACAGTTCCTTCAGCCCTGCATCATCAGTGATACTAGCAATGTCCTCAGATGAGGAATTAGTGATAGCAGAGGCAGGTGAGGAATTTGTAGCATTAGAAGCATTTGAACATTCAGGTGAATAATTAGCAGATTCACGTTCAATGCATTTCAAACATGGAGGAACAAATTCTTCCTGAGCAGCGCTGATTTGTTGAGCAAGAAATGAATCGCGCTCCTTCTGAAGATCTTCATAACTCGCTCTTAGCTTCTCAAGATCTTGCTTTCTTTGAAGAAATTCATAAGAAAGCTTCTCATGATCAGATAAGAGAGTGTTATGTTGATCTTGAAGGGTGACATACTTAGTATGAAGTCTCTGAAGACTTTCAGCCAAAGCTTTTAACTGATCCATTTCTTCACCCAACATATCATCGCTCTTATTTAGCATGTATTGAACTTTTTCCAAAGCTCTTTGTTGTTTAGTGGCAAGGGAAGCAAGTTTGACATAGCTGGGTCCAAATTCATCACCAGATTCATCATCACTTAACTCGGATAGGTAGCAATCAGTTACCTCAGCACTTTATGCCATAAGGCATGATGAAGAGGATGATGATTCTGGTTCGAATGCCATCGCTTTGAGAGATTCCTTGAAGTCCTCAAACCAAGGATCATGACGGGTTCGATGACCTTCATAGACCTCAGAGAGACGGTCCCAGATAAGCTTCACATGATTTAGATGCATGATGTTCCTGAACTGATTTTGAGACAGACAGGAGCAGATGACGTCCTTCGCCGTGAGGTTGAGAAGAGTGTACTTGCGAATGTCATCAGCTTCCGCCGTCTTGCACAGATCGGTAAGACCAATCTCAGTGACGGTCCACAGTTCGCTATTCATCGCCATGAGGCGCTTCTTCATCATGGCCTTCCACTTGGGATACTCATGACCGTCAAAGATGGGGCATGTCACTTTTTCTTCATACCTGCGTTCGACATAACTAAAACATGAGGCAATTTTTATGAATTCTTCACTGAGGAATTTGCCAGTGAGGAAATTCCTTAGCGAAGAACTACTTGCAGCAGAATAAGTACTCAAAAGTATGCATAGCAGAACACAAGCATGGTCATCATGATGAAATGAAGACAAGCACAGAGTACAAAAAGCGTAAACACGGGATAGCACAGGAAAGACAAACAGACTGAAGAAATTGAACTGAGGAAATTGAGAAAGTCTTCAGTCAAAGTCTTCAAACATAGATATGAACAAGTGCACAACATAGTTATGAGGAAATGAAAGAGTTAATGAAATAGAACCAGTAAGCTTGGTGAAGACAATGATTTGGTAGACCAAGTCCAACTGCTGTCTCAGTTGTACGTCTGGTTGGAGCGGCTAGGTATTTAAACCTGAGGACACACAGTCCTCACCGTATTCTCCTTGAGCTAAGGTCACACAGACCTCGCCCAATCACTCATGGTAAGTCTTCAGGTGATTCCAAACCTTCACAGACTCGGTCACTCGGCGATCCACAATTTCCTCTTGGATGCTCTAGACCATGACGCCTAACCGTCTGGAAGAAGCACAGTCTTCAAAGGTAACAAGCGTCGGATCCACACAGGATCAATCTCTTCAGTGATGCTCAATCACTTTGGTTTTGTGGGTGTTTGGGTTTGGGTTTTCCTCACTTGATGATTTTCGCTCAAAGTCCTCGGAGGATGGGATGCTCTCAATTGACAAGTGTCAGTTTCTCTCAGAGCAGCCAACCAGCTAGTGGTTGTAGGGGGCGGCTATTTATAGCCTAGGGAGCAGCCCAACATGATAAGACATAAATGCCCTTCAATGATATGACCGTTAGGTGTGTAGATATTTTGGGACAGCTGACGCATAGCACAGCAACGGTCGGAAATTTGAGTATCAAATTCCTCAGGGCTATCATGTCCCTCACTGTGTAGGCAATCCACACTGGCGAATTCCTAACTCCTCAGTCAGAACAAATTCCTCAGAGACCAGAAGAACTTCGTCTCTGTCACTGAAGAAATTGACTGAACTGTATGAGATTTCCAATGGCTTCACTCGAAGGGATTGGTAGGTGTAGGATTTTGAGTTGAGCATCACATGGAAATTTTTCCTTAGTATTTCCTCGACCCCCTTTTACAGTACGGTGTTTCCTATGACTCAAGAAAGAGAAAATGAAACTACGAAAACAAAAGTCTTCACGCTTCATGTTCCTCAAATGAATACCAAGTCTTCAAGGTCACACCAATTTATTCACTTTCAAAGTCTTCAGAAAGTCTTCATAAATCCAAAGTCTTCAGTCGAAGAACTTCATTTTTAGGGGTCGACTTTCTCTGTAAATACCAAACTCCTCATAGACTTATAGACCTGTGTACACTCATAAACACATTAGTCCCTTAACCTATAAGTCTTCAATACACCAAAATCACTAAGGGGCACTAGATGCACTTACATGCCAATATTCTAGTTGCTCAACACCTGATATCATTAAAGCATGGGAAGACATCGCCTCGAGAATTTTAATGATATCAACAAATTTGGCTTGGTTGATGAAGTTTCCTTCTCTTCTTTGTTTGATCTCGAACCCGAGAAAGAACTTCAACTCTCCCATCGAAGACATCTTGAACTTTGAGGTCATGAGAGCGGCAAATTCCTCATTGAAAGCTTTGTTAGGGGAACCAAAAATAATATCATCAACATATAGTTGGCACACAAACAACTCCCCTTTGACCTTCTTAGTAAAAAGAGTGGGGTCGATTAGCCCAACTTCAAATCCACGGTCTTGTAACAACTCGGTAAGGTGGTCATACCACGCATGTGGGGCTTGTTTAAGGCCATAGAGTGCCTTATCGAGTTGATACACATGATCGGGAAAGTAGGGATCCTCGAACCCGGGGGGTTGCTTGACATATACCAACTCATTAATATGACCATTAAGAAATGCACTTTTCACATCCATTTGTTGCAACTTAAAGTTGTGATGAGAAGCATAAGCAATCAACAAACGAATGGATTCAAGGGGAGCAACGGGAGCAAAGGTTTCACCGTAGTCGATACCCTCGACTTGGGAGTAGCCTTGTGCCAACAGTCTTGCCTTGTTGCGAACGATAGTCCCATGAGCATCTTGCTTGTTCTTGAATATCCACTTGGTTCCAATGACATTGTGGTTCCCCGTTGGCCTTGGCACCAATCTCCACACCTTGTTGTACTCGAAGTTGTTGAGTTCTTCATGCATGGCATTAAGCCAATCCGGATCTTCGAGTGGCTCATATACCTTTTGGGGTTCAACACAAGAGACAAACGCGTGATGTTCACAATAGTTTGCCAATTGTCTATGAGTGCTTACCCCCTTTTGAATGCTTCCAAGCACATTCTTCATGAGATGACCCTTGGTGGAGAGCTTGGATGCAATCTTGGCGGCACGACGCACCAATTCCTCCTCGGGGGTGAGTCGAGGAGCGGTCACTTGATTATCTTGAGTGCCGTCTTGAGCTTGTTCTTGATCTCGAGGAAGCTCTTGATCTTGAACTTGCTCGGAGGAGAGAACTTGACCTTGGGCATCACTTGATGTTACAACACCATCTCGAGATTGACCTTGCCCTTGGTCTTGTTCTTGTGGTTGAGGGCCTTCACTTTGTTCTTTGGAAGAGTGTGGGCCTTGGGTTGGTGATGGCTCCACTTGAGTGGAGCATTGTCCTTCTCCTTCGGCCACAAGGGGTTCCTCAATGGGTAGGATAAAACCAACACCCATTCTTCTTATGGCTTGGGGAGGAATTTCATCACCTACATCACAAGTGCCACTTTGCTCCACTTGGGAGCCGTTATTCTCATCAAACTCCACGTTACACGTCTCCTCAATAAGTCCCGCGGACTTACTGAGGACACGGTAAGCATGAGAGTTTGTAGCATAACCAACAAATATGCCCTCATAAGCTCTAGCCTCAAATTTAGACAAACGAACACCTTTCTTGAGAATGAAACACTTACACCCGAACACCCGAAAGTACTTGAGGTTGGGCTTGTTACCGGTGAGTATCTCATATGGAGTCTTGTTCAAGCCTTTGCGAAGATAGAGACGATTTGATGCATGACACGCGGTGTTGATGGCTTCGGCCCAAAAGTTGTATGGAGACTTGAACTCCGCCATCATGGTCCTTGCCGCATCCATCAATGTCCGGTTCTTCCTCTCCGCTACACCATTTTGTTGAGGGGTGTAAGGTGCGGAATATTGATGCTTGATCCCCTCATCACTAAGAAACTCATCCAAGGTGTAGTTCTTGAACTCGGTGCCATTGTCACTTCTTATTGTCAAGATCTTTGCATTGTGTTGACGTTGGGCTTCATTTGCAAAGTCAATGACGGTTTGTTGGGTCTCGCTCTTCCACTTGAAGAAATATACCCAAGTGTATCTTGAATAGTCATCCACAATCACCAAGCAATACTTTCTACCCCCAAGACTATCAAAGGATGGAGGCCCAAAGAGATCCAAATGAAGGAGCTCCAAAGGCCTCTTCGAGTAAATGATAGTCGTGGGAGGGTGAGCCTTTTCATGTAGCTTTCCTTCGATACAAGCACTGCAAGCACGATCTTTAGCAAAACTAACATTTGTTAGTCCACGGACATGGTCCCCCTTGAGAAGACTTTGCAAAGATCTCATATTGACATGGGCTAAACGGCGATGCCAAAGCCATCCCACATCAACTTTAGCCATTAGGCATGTCGCGGTCTTAGTGGGTCGCTCCGAAAAGTTAATCACATAGAGACCGTTCTCGACATGCCCAACAAAGGCTACTTTAAGAGTCTTGCTCCACAAGAGGGCCACGGAATCAATATCAAAGAAAGTGGCAAAGCCCATGAGTGCAAGTTGACGAACGGAAAGCAAATTGTATGCAAGGGACTCAACAAGAATGACCTTCTCGATCGTGAGATCATGAGAAATGAAAACCTTGCCTTAGAGGATGAGGCATCACCCCACTCGACATTGGTGGGCATAGATGGAATCTTGTGAACGTCCACCACCAAGTCCTTGCTTCTGGTCATATGATTAGTGGCTCCACTATCGAGCAACCATGATCCCCCACCGGAAGCAAACACCTACAAGAGATCAATGCTTGGTTTTAGGTACCCATTTTGTAATGGGTCCTTTGATGTTAGTAACAAGGGTCTTAGGAACCCAAATAGACCATTCAATGTGCTCATAAGGAGAACCAACAAATTTGGCATAAATATGTCCATCACTAGCACGTCACAACACATAAGAAGGGTTAAAGTCGTCGGCTTTGTTGGGAGGGATAGCGTTGCCCTTTTTGGCATCACTACCCTTCACGATGTTCTTCTTCTTCTCCTCAGAAGCACCCTCCCTCCTTCACAAAGGTTTGCTTGAGAGGGGGAGGTCCTTTGGCCTTGTCATTCTTCTTCTTGTTCTTGGGCTTGGGCGCGTATCCAATCCCTTCCTTGGCCACAACTTCCTTTTGATTGCTCAAAAGGCCGTTGAGGTTCTTCTCGCCTTGGATGCATGACACAAGACCTTTCTCAAGCTGCTCCTTTAACTTAGCATTCTCCTCAACAAGATGCACATGCTCACAACATGGGCTAGTAGCATTTGCATTATCAATTAACACCATATGAGGAAATGTGGCTTTCTCCTTGGTTAGCTTTACTTGAAGTTGATCATGAGACTCCTTGAGGCTAGCATGAGCACCCTTCAAGACTTTGTGAGCCTTGTCAAGTATGTCAAACTCCTCTTTAAGTCTACCAAGATTAACCCCAAGCTTGGCCTTCTCGGAGTTTAGCACACGAGAAACAACAAGAGTATGATCAAGATCTTTCTTTAACTTACCATGATCATCGTTGTGTGACTCCTCAAGAGCCAAACGAAGACCACGCTCTTCCTCAAGAGCATTGGAAAGATCCGAAATCTCATCGGCATAGTCACGACTATGCCCCTCCATCTTAGAGATGGTATCTTTGTGAGCCTCGATCATGTCATTGGCTTCACCAAGTTGTTCCAAGAGAGCAACGAAGTGCTTCTTGGATTTACCCTTGAGTTTACCCATAAAGGACTCAAACTCATTCTCCTCCATATTAGATCCCTCATGTTCATCAATGCAATCCGTCAAAGAAGGATGATTAATGATGGTAGTTTTGATGTTGGGGGTTACCTTGTTGGTGGCTTTAGCCATGAGGCACTTGGCGGTGATGCTCTCATTGGGTGAATCAAAGAGAGACACCCGTGGAGTCGTCGCAATGGCAACGGAGGCCATGGGAACCGACTCACCATCATCATCATCATCATCATCCTCATTGTACTCTTATTGTACCACCAATGCCTTGGGAGGAGTCTTCTTGGTGAAGTTGCTCTTGTTGGGGAAAGACTTGGCCTTGTCCTTTCAGATGAGCTTGCCACCATTGTCTTCCCTCTTCTCATACGGGCACTCCGCAACAAAGTGGCTCACATTGCCACAATTGTAGCAAGTCCTCACACGTTGCTTGACCTTTGCGCCACTTGAATTGTTCTTGTTGAAGTTGGGCCTTGAGTTCTTCTTACTCCAAAATTGCCTTGAAGCAAGAGCCATGTGTTCATGATAGGCATACTTTGTATCTTCGGGGTTGCTCTCCTCCTCTTCCTCTTCGTCCTCTTCTTCCACATTAACCTTGGCCTTTAGAGAAAGGTTGGGCTTCTTTGCTCTTTGAGAGCGTAGCACCGCATTGTCAGCGGTCTTGTCCAAGATGCTCATAGCCACAAACTCATCCAACAGTTGGCTTGAGGACAAGGTGTGGAAGTCCGGCCTTTGACGAATGACGGAGGACATGGCCTTGTGGTAAGGCATCATTGCCTTGAGAAATTTGCGCTTGATCCAATTGTCATCCGTGTCCTTGCTTCCATGATCTCGGAGTGAGACCGCGAGTTTGGTTACTCTCCGATAAAGCTCACGAGGTTCTTCATCTTCTTTCATTGCAAACTCATCGGCTTCATCTTGCACCACTTCATAGTTGGAGCGTTGAATGCTTTGCGCTTCCCCTGTAGAGGGAAACAACTTGGTGCCATGCATCTTTGGCCATGGAGTAGGGCCGGAGATGAGGAAGATCTTCGGGTGGAATTGCTTCTTGGATGATGAAGAGAGCATTCTCGTTGAATTGATTATCCGCGGCTTCTCTAGGAGTGAAGTTACTTCGGTCATGCGGATAGAAACCTTCTTCAATGATTCTCCAAAGATTAGTATTCACATGATTTAAATGACGTTAAAGCGATAGACCCAAGAATCAAAGTCCTCATTTTTCACAATCTTAGGGGCAGGGCCGGCATGATTTAAATGAGTGGAAGGAACCGGTCCACCATAAACAAGTGGAGGTTCCACATGGGCAAAGATGCCGGTGCCATTTTTACCATTAGAAGAAGGGCTTTTTCACTAGTAGCTTCCCCCTTGTCGGAGTTAGCATCCGTCACCTTGTTAGTGGGATCACCCACTTTCAACGGTGCGGTGGATAGTTTAAGCCCTTCTAAGAATTTATTAAACATGCTTTCAACCTCGGTCGTCATGGAGGTCTTCAATGTGTCCAAAGCCACGTTGAATTCCTCACGAGAGACCGTGGTTCCCCCATCGGCCGTAGACGAGATTGGATTCACACTGGAGTGCTCCTCCGCACCGTCTACGGCGACAACCATACTCTTCGGACGACAAAGTCCTTAATAAAGAGACGAGGCTCTAATACCAATTGAAAGGATCGATATAGTTGACTAGAGAGGGGGGGGGTGGGTGAATAGGCAACTAACAATTTTTAGCTTTTCTTTACCAAATTAAACTTTGCATCAAAGTAGGTTGTCTAGATATGCAACTAGGTGAACAACCTATATGATGCAACAACAACAAGCACACAAGCAAGCAAAGGATATGACACAAATAAGCTTGCACAAGTAAAAGCACGAGATAACCAAGAGTGGAGCCGGTGAAGACGAGGATGTGTTACCGAAGTTCCTTCCTTTTGAGGGGAAGTACGTCTCCGTTGGAGCGGTGTGGAGGCACAATGCTCCCCAAGAAGCCACTAGGGCCACCGTATTCTCCTCACGCCCTCACACAATGCGAGATGCCGTGATTCCACTATTGGTGCCCTTGAAGGCGGCGACCGGACCTTTACAAACAAGGTTGGGGCTCTCTCCACAACCGAATTGGAGGCTCCCAACGAACCACGGAGCTTCACCACAATGGAATATGGCTCCGAGGTGACCTCAACCGTCTAGGGTGCTCAAACACCCAAGAGTAACAAGATCCGCAAGGGATGAGTGGGGGGAATCAAATTTCTCTTGGTGGAAGTGTAGATCTGGGCCTTCTCAACCAATCCCTACAAAATCAACAAGTTTGATTGGGTAGGGAGAGAGATCAGGCGAAAATGAGCTTTGGAGCAACAATGGAGCTTGGGGGAAAAGAGGTAGGTCAACTTGGAGAAGAAGACCTCCTTATATAAGGGGGGAGGACAAACCAACCGTTATCCTCGCTCAGCCCCGCACAGGGTGGTACTACCGCTGGGGTGGGCGGTACTACCGCTGTGGCCAGCGGTACTACCGTTCCACCTCGCGGTACTGCCGCGCAGTATGATGGGAGCGAGAAGCAGAGCAGGACCTGGACCAAGGGCGGTACTACCGCGGTGGTAAGAACGGTACTACCGCCCATGAGCGGTACTACCGCCCCTACTGCTGCAGCTAGTGCCGCAAAACCCGACACAAAAGGAGAACCCTCGAGTTGAGGCGGAAGGAGCACGGAGCCGCAACGGTACTACGGCTGAGGGCTCCCAGCGGTACTACCGCCGAGGAGCGGTACTGCCGCTTGTAGCTCTCAAGCGTTACTACCGCTGGGGTTCACAGTACTACCGCTTGGACCAGACCTCAGGGAGAAGGCAGCAAGGGGGCCTTCAACGAAACGGAAAAGCTCAGTGGGTACAGAAAGGGATGTGTACGTGTTGATTCCACCCTAGCCAAACCAATGCGGACCCCCTCTTAATAGTACGGCTTTCCTACGACTCAAATCCACCGAAAAGAAACGTAGACAAACGCCGCCTTCAATAGTCTTCGAGGGGAACAAAAACCGTCTTGTGCCTAGTGATGAAACGTCTGAAATACTCAAGGCACACGATTAGTCCGCAAAAGCATTGTCATCAATCACCAAAACACCTTAGGGATAAATATGCCCTTACATCAGCTGCAACAGCAGATTCTGTACATGCCACGGGATCCACTATGGCGCAAGCTTCGGCAGCATCGTCCCAACATCGTACACGACTACAAAAAGGGGTAATTCAACCTGTTAATTACAAGCATGTAACAAATTATGGGATGATTTGTTCTACAGGTGAACCCGGTGAACCACACACGCTTGAAGAGGCACTTGGTGATGAAAGATGGAAAAAGGCCGTGGATGAAGAGTACATGGCACTGCAGAAAAATAAAACTTGGCATCTGGTTCCCCCACAGCAAGGTAAAAAACTCATTGATTGCAAGTGGGTATTCAGAATTAAAAGAAAATCTGGTGGAACTATTGATCGCTATAAGGCAAGACTTGTTGCAAAAGGTTTTAAGCAACGTTATGGAATAGACTATGAGGACACCTTTAGTCCCGTTGTAAAAGCTGCCACCATCCGCCTAGTTTTGTCTATTGCTGTTTCCAGGGGCTGGAGTCTCAGACAGCTAGAAGTACAGAACGCGTTTCTCCATGGTGTTCTGGAAGAGGAAGTGTACATGAAGCAACCTCCTGGGTTTCTGAACAAGAATGCACCTTCTCATGTGTGCAAGCTTGACAAGTCATTATATGGACTGAACCAAGCTCCGAGGGCGTGGTACTCCCGTCTCAGTCACAAAATGCAAACTCTTGGCTTTGTTCCTTCTAAGTCTGACACCTCATTGTTCATTTACAACAAATGCAATACACATATATTTGTTCTTATATATGTTGATGACATTATTGTCACAAGTTCTTCTGATGAGGCCATCACAGGACTTCTGAAGGATCTTGGATCAGAATTTGCATTCAAGGACCTTGGGAACTTGCACTATTTTCTAGGAATTGAGGTGAAGAAACATGATGATGGACTTCATCTCTCTCAAGAAAAGTATGCAACAGATCTGGTTAAAAAGGCTAGCTTGCAAGGTTGTAAACCCTCACCTACTCCATTATCAAGTTCAGAAAAATTGTCTCTTACAGAGGGACAACCTTTAAACCAAGAAGACAGCACAAAAGTATAGAAGTCTAGTAGGAGCACTCCAATACCTAACACTCACTAGACCTGATAATCTTTTGCTGTTAACAAAGTTTGCCAGTTTCTTCATGCACCCACTACAGTTCACTGGACTGCTGCTAAACGTATAGTCAGATATGTCAAGAATACTCTCAATGTTGGTCTCAGCTTTAGTAAGTCACCATCAACACTTATTAGTGTTTTCTCAGATTCTGATTGGGCAGGATGTCTAGATGATAGACGCTCAACTGGTGGCTTTGCAGTATTCCTTGGCCCTAACTTGATTTCGTGGTGTGCAAGAAAACAAGCTACTGTTTCCAGGTCCAGTATAGAAGCAGAATACAAAGCACTAGCTAATGCTACAGCTGAGATTATATGGGTGCAGTCCATATTAAAGGAACTTGGTGTCAGAAGTACTCAAGCTCCATGTTTGTGGTGTGATAACCTTGGTGCCACGTACCTTTATGCTAATCCTGTTTTTCATGCCAGAACCAAGCATATTGAGATAGACTTTCACTTTGTAAAAGAAAAGAGTTGCTAAGAAGCAACTTGACATTCGTTTTGTGCACTCCAGAGATCAAATTGCAGATGGATTCACAAAACCTTTGCCTACAAAAAGCTTTGAAGACTTCAAACATAATCTCAACTTAATGAAGTTGTGATTAAGGGAGGGTGTTAAACAAGTCATTGCACCTGTCACGTTTATTCCAGGAGATATGTGGCCGGCTTAGGAGATAGACTAGGTAGTTAGCTTTCATATCTATCCATTGTAACTATCTCTATCTCTTCTTCTCCAAGATTGTAATCTCCTGTAAGATCTCAACCTCTCATTGTATGCGCACAAGGGTTATTGCGCCCCTGCCTATAAACATGCAGCCGTCTCCTCCAACAAGGGTAAGACGTTTCCGCATCTCGCACAAACACAAGTGTTGATGACGGTCAAAGGACAAAAGCATAAGAGGAGCAAATGCGTTCATGCGGAACTGAGGTTTTCTCGAAACTATGGGATCCAAAAGGGGCATACAAATAATATTATTATTTTGAGAAACGGGGCATAAAAAATAAGTATTCCTTAGAAAAAAGAAACAGGCCAAGCCCATCTGTTCGAAATCCAAGGCTCAGCCCACGGGCTCTTCCGAACATCGCATTCCCGTTTCCAAATGTGTAGACACGGCCGACGCGCGGAGCGAATATACCCACAGCCCCGTGGTCCGCTACCTCCCCGTCCGCGTCGTGTCTCGGCTCCGCGAGCA
Organism: Triticum aestivum; assembly: GCF_018294505.1. NCBI lineage: Eukaryota > Viridiplantae > Streptophyta > Magnoliopsida > Poales > Poaceae > Triticum > Triticum aestivum. The sequence continues at coordinate 395,061,107 of NC_057796.1, forward strand.
GGTCGGCCGCGCGAGCGAGATGGCACCGTATCGCCCGGGAGCATATCCCCCTCCCGTTTCGCTCTCACCAAGCTCCTCTTATCCCCCCTCTCGCTCTCTCCCGCCTCTCCGCGCCACCACCACCACCTTCCACTGCACCCATGGCCTCCCCCTCCCGCCCGGCGCTCCCTCCCCACCTCCGCCTCCTCTCGCCGCGCCAGCTCCCGCCTCTCCGCCCGCCTCGACGTCGCGGCGCGCGCAGCCGCGTCCTCTCCGCGCTCCCCTCCCCGTCCCCGTCCCCGCCCTCGCAGCAGCGCGTCTCCACCGCCTCGCTCGAGCACGGTCCCGGGCCCGGCCCCTCCGCTGCCGAGCAGCAGCCGCGGCCACACGACCAGGCGCTCGCCGCGGAGGTCGCGCGGCTCTCCGCGGCCCGCGCGCGCCTCCGCGCGGCGCGCACCCTCGGCGACAAGCTCCGCGCGCTCGACGCCGAGCCCCGCGTCGCGGCCTTCTTCGGCGACGCGTCCAGCCGCGGGGTCCTGGGCGGCCTCCGGCCCCGGGAGGCGTACCTGCTCAAATGCCTCGTCGCGGCCGGCCAGGACCACGTGCTCGGCGCGGAGCTCGGCTGGGCCGGCGCCGGCGGCCACGAGCGCCACCGCAATGGGGGCGGTGGCGGGAGCGCGCTGAGGGAGGCGCTGTACAGCCTGGCCGATCTGGTCGGGAGGTGGAGCGAGGAGGGAGCGGCGGACGACGAGGCTGGGAGCGGGGAGACGGAGCTGCTGCTCGGACGGCTGCTCAAGTTTCTCGGAGACATCGAGGAGTTCTACGACTGCGTTGGAGGCATCATCGGGTGAGTGAGCCTCTTTGTCTGCACCGCTAGAGCCTAGAGAGTTGGAGACTCGGTACACGGCCGGCCAAGCTGCATGCAAGTGCTGCCAAACGTGGCCCTCGCTTAAACTTGAAGCTACTACTATTAACTGCCGACTGGCAAGTAAGCTGATCGCCTATTTGCCATAACTTGTTTGTCATATACTCTGCTCTGCTCTTAGTAGTTAAAACTTCCATTTGAACCATTCCATCTAGCTTTGATCTTCACATTTCAATAACATTACTGATATTGCTTTGCTCCAGCTACCAAATTATGGCGTTGGAGCTGCTCTCGGTCTCCAAGTCCAAGGACAGCAAGCACCGGCATAGCAAAGACAAGTTTGTCGACTTCCATGTTCCCACCGGACTTAATCTATTGGAGGATACAGAATATGCATCTCAAGCTGCCCTGTGGGGAATCGAGGTTATTACGTATGCCACATTAATTAAGATTTATGGCAAACATTGACATTGTTTTTTTAATAACGTGGTTCCCCCTTACCTAAGATTTATGCCAACTATATTTATCCGCTCAAGGCTACGAACTGAAATATGATCATTTCTAGGGTTTGCCAGAACTTGGTGAAATTTATCCAATTGGTGGTGCCGGTGACCGTCTTGGTTTAATGGACTCAGATACCGGTGAATCCCTTCCTGCCGCATTGCTTCCTTACTGTGGAAGATCTCTATTGGAAGGACTGATGCGTGATCTGCAGGTACCTGTGTTCCGTATATGAAACTCTTCTTTCGGTACAATTTTTTTTTACCAAGGAATTGCTAAAAATAATGCAATTAAGTGCCATGGACACTACCATAATATCTTGTATGTACTGAACTATATGACAGGCTAGAGAGTTTCTCCATTTTAAGATCTTTGGGAAACAATGTATAACCCCTGTGGCGGTCATGACAAGCTCTGTGAAGAATAACCATGAACATATAGTTGCCATCTGTGAAAGACTTGAATGGTTTGGTAGAGGCCGTGAGAACTTCCGCTTGTTTGAACAGGTATATAATTGGAGACTTCTGGCATTATCTATTCATTTGTGTGCATTTCTATTTAGTACAATCCTCAGTTACACACTCTGCCCAGAACTTCTGTAGAGTTCTAACTAAATTTTTAGATCATCGAGTTCTAACTAAATTGCATCATGGCTTTTCTAGCCTTTGGTGCCTGTAGTAAATGCTGAAGATGGCAAATGGTTAATCAGCGAGTCACTTCTCCCTGTGGGTAAACCCGGTGGTCATGGCGCTATTTGGAAGCTTGCTTGCGATCGAGGTGTATTTGAATGGCTTTATCGTCATGGCAGAAAAGGTGCAACTGTTCGTCAAGTCAGGTTATCTGAACAGCATCTGTTTTTCTCTGTTGTGTAAAGAATTATTTGGAAGGGGGAATAACTGTCAACCTCTTTTGCTATTTTCAGCAATGTTGTTGCTGCAACTGATTTGACGCTGATGGCATTGGCTGGAATAGGCCTGCGTCACAATAAGGTAAGAAAAATGGGGATTTCTCTTCTGAGTAGCTCACATTAGTTACTAATATTAACCTCGACTATGCTATCTATTTTGCACCTCCGGATTGTATTATGGATTTTTTTAATCTCTACATATGCTGACATATAGCATATCATACCTCAGAAATTAGGTTTTGCATCTTGTGAGCGAAGACCAGGTGCTACGGAAGGGGTGAATGTTCTTATTGAAAAACAAAACCTTGATGGGCTCTGGGAATATGGTATCACTTGCATTGAGTACACTGAATTTGAAAAATACGGCATATCAGAACCTACAGCAACGAATGGCAGGTAATGCACATATTATCCCAAAGTGCGCACCCCGTTTAAATACGACGAGGGCCCCAATTGCATAGGTTATGTTACCTTGAATTCTGAAAAGTATAAATGCACATCTTTGCATTCTTGTATATAGATTTACATCAAGTTACTGTTGCAAGATGGCAATCATTTGTTAGTACCATGGTCATGTTGATCCGGCTGCATATGATGTAGCTTCAAACACCCTCTTTCTCAGCTTCATTTTTTTGCAAAGGATGTGTTTCTCAGTTTTTCCGGTTTGGTTGGATGCAGTGATGTTTCCTACCACTAAGATTCAGTCTTTTTGTGTGCATCAGTATCTATCTTCCTCAAATCATCTCAGCTTTTGTTAATTTAGTTTGCAGGCTAGCTATCCAGCAAATACAAACATTCTATATGTTGACCTGCAAGCAGCGCAGGAAGTTGGATCACGCAAAAATGCTAGCTGCCTACCAGGAATCGTGCTAAATTTGAAGAAGGCAGTATCATATGTGGATCATCTGGGCTTTGAGTGTAGGTACTTGCTTTCCAGTAAATGCCCTACTGACTTCTGGCCATTCTGTATTCCTAGTGTTGAGTCCTCTACACTTGTAATCTTATCACTTGGGCTTATAAGACCAAACATATTATTAATCACACAAAGATTTCTGTGGGTGGGTGGCTACTTCTTAATATGCTTGCTATATCATTTATGTAATGAAGGCTTGCCTCGATATGTCAGCATAAACTCATTGCATATTGCTTGGTAGCTGGTGCAGTAAGGGGGAAAATAATTCTGTGACTGCAGCTAAGGTAGTGTCAGTTAATTCACAGAAAAATGCAAAAGGCCCCTACACACGCAAAAAAGTTAATTTTGGCCCTTTGAGTACATACAAATACATAACTGCAGTGGGGACTGGGGGGAAATCGAAATATATACCTGTTAAAATTAACTGATTTATTATGATTCACTAACTTATTTCTGCTATGGCAGCGCTGCGGGTGGCAGGCTAGAATGCACAATGCAAAACATAGCAGATAATTTTATGAACACATATAGCTACAGGTGCAGCAAAGGAATAGAAAGTATGTAAGTAGTTTCATATTTGCTTCCCATCCATTCATGTCTGTATCCAACTACCTGTCTTTTTGCGTCTCGGGTTTTAGCAATTTCATATTTAACAGGTGAGCTCGACACGTTCATTGTGTACAATGAAAGGAAAAAGGTTACTTCATCAGCTAAAAGGAAGCTGAAATCAGAAGACAGATCATTGCACCAGGTTAATATCACGCTACATAATCCAATGGATTCTCATGTTGCTGCATGCAAATTGTGAAATTCTAAACTTTTATCTAACTTGGCGTACCTTCGAAAATCTAAAGGTTTTTAATTGAGGTTACCACTTTGCAACTCTCATGTATTCATATATATGATATGTTATTATTTTCACATTTTTGTGTTAGTCTATATTAAATATTTGCCTGGGTGTCTGAAACTATTTCTTTGACAGACTGAAGATCCACACTTAATTTTATACTGATTGTGAAAGTAAAAAAATTGACTGCTATCAGTTATCACGTTAGTGTTACTGAACTTTATGTTTAGTAGGCCAGCGCTTAGTAAGGTTTTCAGCATCAGGATACCAGGTAGTATCATTTTTTGGTTCGTAGTATCAGATCGAGATCGTAGTATCACTATGCCACGAGATTTTTATTTTCCAATATAATTAATAGCATGTAAGATGCTTCTGGCACTGCTATGTTTTTTGACATGGATTTACAATATACACTTTACTTGTCTACAGACTCCAGAGGGTTCACTCCTCGACATTATGCGCAATGCTCATGATCTCCTTTCTAGCTGCAGCATAGAGGTTCCAGAGGTAACTCTACTTCTGTGCTCTGTTTTGTGGTATTATTTTCACATATAATTAACGTGAAAGGCATCCCATGTGGTATTTTCTTGCCTTAGTAAGGCAGGCGGATTGGCATTAGCTTTGGTTATAGTTACAAAAATTGAGCTGTGGTTTGTTAGTGCTGGACTTCTGGTTATGCTTCTGTCCGCCAGTAGTATTTTTGCTGGTATTTTGAAACTTCAATCCCCTCTTCATCTTTAAAAGAATATTATCTAGCGAACCGGTATATTTCGAATATTATGTATTGACTTAAAACACGTCCAATCACATGGATTATGAGTCGAAGGACTAGTCAAGACTAGTCTATAGACTAGTCTATGAGTCTCAACTCCAGGGCCGACTACACCTCAGTGTCGACTAGTCTATGAGTCGCAACTTCAGTGTCGACTAGTGTCGATTAGTCACGATTAGTCTCTGAGTCTCAACCTCGGAACGACTCGTCGACTCCTCGACTCGTAAACCTTGTCCAATCATATCCTTAGCATGTGCTAAGCCATGTTAATCTTATTCATCTGGAATAATATTGCATTCAGAAGAACAGTCCGAAATGCATTTACATATGGTCATCTGATTTACTACTTCTGCAAGATAGACCAGTGAAAGGCAAAATTAGCCATGTAGTTAAAAAGAAAAACGGAATTCTAGGACCATTTCCTCATCACAATGAAATGTTATTTATATGATTCGTTAATAGACAACAATGCAAGTTACTAGTAAAATTTCCAGAGCATCTATTCTCTGGAAATAAAAAGGACACGGTGATTTTCTACGGCATACATTTTCCTGTACGCTATTTCATACGTGTTGTTCTGAGTTTCTCTGCTTCCAGGGGAAAATAGAATATTCTAGACCTCATGAGGTGTCTTGTTGAAAGTTAAATACATGAAAATATTACAGAGGGGGTATTTGTTATCTAATTAATTTACTACTCCCTTTGTAACTTAATATAAGATGTTTTTTTGACACAGTTGTAATGTCAAAAAACGTCTTATATTAGGTTATGGAGGGAGTATCTACTATCAGATCTCATAATCTTTTGAATTATTCTTCAGTTTTCTGGTTAAAGATAATAGTGAGTCACACGTTTGGTACCAGCTTTTATCATGTCTTGAAGTATTTTTTCTCTCTTATCAATTCAGGTGAAAGACAATAATGAGTACTTGCATTCCGGACTACCATTCATCATATTTCTTCATCCTGCTTTAGGACCATTTTGGGATATCGTAAAGCAAAAGGTATGCTACTTCTAAATTAAATGGGTAAAACATGATAGCCATGGCCTTTTCATCTCTTCACATGATATATATTTGAGCTTCCACTGGCGAAGCACAGTTGAAAACTGTAAAGGTTTCAGTGCTTACAGTCTAAACTCTGCTCTATATACATCATTTTTCTAGTTATGTATTTAGTTACTTTTGGCGGCCATGGTTACTTCAATTTCCAGTTTTCCACACATGCAGTTCATAGGTGGCTCCATCTCTAAAGGTTCAGAATTGCAAATAGAGGTGGCAGAATTTCTATGGCAAGATGTTGAGGTAACCATCAAAACAAATGATTAGCATGTATTTCCCCCATCATATGCCAAACTGAATTTATTGATTGAAATTATAGCTGGATGGGAGCCTTATTATTCTAGCTGATAACATTATGGGTTCAACAAAGAGGAACACTGATGGTGAACAAGTACTACACTACGGAGCCAGGTATTGTCTATTCTAAGCACATGCTTTCTGAAGCACGCATCTATCATATATGGATGAAACTCTGAATTCCATGTTTGTTGAAAGGTATGGGAGATGCAAGCTGCAAAATGTTAAAATTGTGAACGAAGGGATCAGCTGGGATTCTCCCAGTAATGTCTATTGGCAGCACCATGTTGAAAGATCAGAATCTCTAAAGATTATTCTTCATGGAAATGCAGAATTTGAGGCGAAAGATGTCGTCTTGAAGGTGCAGTTATTAAGAAACAGTGTGAATTTCATTTCCCTCCCTTTTCTTTTCTTCGTCTGATTTCCTTGTTCTACCAGGGTAACCATATGTTTGAAGTACCCGATGGTCATAGAATGTGCATCATTCAGGACGAAGCAGGTTTGTTAGTTACATGTACCCTACTTTCTGGTTCAGAAAAGATTGTGTGCGGAGCACTTCCTCGCCTATCCCCCTTTAGGTTCATAATAATGCATCAAACTAGTGTACTAAAAAACCAAAACTACTCCCTCCGTTCCAAATTACTCGTCGTGGTTTTAGTTCAAATTTAAACTAAAACCACGACGAGTAATTTGGAACGGAGGGAGTATATCATTACTGTATCTTTTGTTCCCGTTGTAGCTTGTATCATGCATCTGATATTTCTCAATGAATTCTCTTTGTCCATCAGGTTTTACTGTTAAGTTAGATCCTATAAGCAAGGAAATGATGGACAGCGGAACGTGGTACTGGGAGTATACGCTAGATGGTGCGCATGTGAAGTTGAATATGGTGGACCTATGTGGAGATGGTACCAACTGTAGATTCTTGATTCATTGATTCCAGCTAGGTAAATTATACCGAGAGCACGTTTGACTAGTAGTTTGATTAGATGAAATCCAGCTTGTACATAGACTGTTGTACAGTGGACTGCATATCAGCCTGCTATTCGGCATATTCCCTCACTTTCTATAAGTGATGTACATACAAAGATATTTCTCAGTGTTGAGGAGAATACGCGTTCTCCCAAGGTTCTCAAAGGAATTTGTTTCTATTTGGCGTCCATCATCGTCTAAGCTGCTAAGCATTGGAGGTCCATTTGCATCATGGGCTTCAGCCTGCATCACAATGATGCGCTCACATGGACCTGATATCTTGCGTTGTTTGCAAACTCTTATTCGTATCTGACGATATCCAGGGTGTGCCGTATTTTGATTTTCGAGGACCACACCATATCAACACAGCCAACTGCTGTTCTTTTCACCTATGCAAAGTTAATGAAGACCTACCATTTCTGGTGTTTAGCTCAAGGAGGCCCAAAGGAATCAATTACTCATCGTGTAAACAGTCCCAATTTACATTTTCATTGCTATATTATAAGGGGGCCTTGGCGTAGAAGACCTTGAGATAAAAAAAAAATACTTGCTCAGCAAACGGTTGTACAAGTTGCTAACCGAGGATAAAGTCTGGCGGAAATTACTTGACAAGTGGCGTGTTGCATGTGCGTTACTTGTCGCAACATGTGAGTTTTTCCTTTTTTCGTTGATCCGCATGTTCAAAACGCTTTATCTCTTAAATCGTGCGTTCAAATCTTGAACCGTTTTCACTGTTGGATTTTTCGCGTCGAGATCTTCAAAACTAGATCTCATGTTGATAGGTTTTAACAAACTTTTTTTTGACGAAAAAACCAAATTGGAAGGACAATTTTTTTCCTTTTCGAAAGAGGCATGACCATGCCTCTCGTGAAAGGCACAAGCGTGCCTCTCGCGGAAGAAAAAAACAAAAAACAATTTTTTTTCCTTTTTCGAGAGGCCTTGTCTCTCGCAAAAGCACAACCGTGCCTCTCGCGGAAGCAAAATCGTGCCTCTCACGGAAGAAAAAAAAACAGAAAACGCGTTTTTTTATTTCCGAGACACGGCCGTGCCTCTCGCGGAAGGAAAAAAAACAGAAAACACGTTTTTTTTCTTTTCCGAGAGGCACGGCCGTGTCTCTCGCGAAAGCACAAACTTGCCTCTCGCGGAAGAAAAAAAACAAAAAATGCGTTTCTTTTGCGTTTCCGGGCCGTGCCTCTCGCGAAAACAGAACCATGCCTCTCGCGGAAAGAAAAAAAACAGAAAACACGTTTTTTCCCGTTTTCGGGAGGCATGGCTGTGCCTCTCGCAAAAGGAAAAAAAAGCATATTTTTGCGATTTTTTTCAACTTTTTTGGGTCCAAAAGCTAAGAAAGACAGGTGGAAAACCAAAAAGTTAAAAAACAAAAAATATTTTAAAAAGCCGAAAACGCATGCGGAAAAGAAAAACAAAATCCGGAGGAAGCGCCCAGAGCGCGACACGTGGTGGCGGCTGAGAGCGCGTCACTTGGCGGCTCTCAGCCCGTCCACAAGTGATCGTTGCGAGCCTCCCAAAGACCGCTCGCTAACTAGTTGCTCCCCTTGGTTTGGGGGAAACTCCCCTAGCTTTACAATATTCACGTCTTTACAATATTGTGCAATGGAAAGAATTATCTGTTGCCTCTATCTTGGGCGGGAGTAGACATGATGAGAGCCCCCTTAACTGGAACACCATTATTGAGGCCTCCCCGCCCACGTGACCAAGGTATCCTGCCGACTACACCGACGACGCCACCAAACCCACCGCCGGAGGAGCGCCGCCCTCACCTCTCGAGGCCACCGCCTCAAATCTTGGGCCCTCATCACTAAAAAGAAGCGACTGAAAGCCTCGCCGCCACCCTCACTGGTAGCCGCACGGGGATCTCGGCGACTGCCTCCGACGGTGACAAGAAGGGGAGGAGGAGGGGGGTGGCGCGGCGGAACCCTAGGTCACCCCCGAGTCGCCCTCGGGAGGACGACGCGAGTGAGGGAGGGGGGAAGGTCTTTGTCTCTCCCCTTTCCTGTGATCACAAGCAAACATCATGCAAAATAAATATTGTAAAGGCATACATCTCATTACACAATGTCTAATTAACCACACATGGTTGGATTCCTGACACCGCCACATTTCTATCATCTTATTATAATTAACTTTTTTTGCGGAAAAAACTTCCATGTCATCGACCTATTTATCCATGTCACTAATTTATCCTTTTTTTCATAAACAGCTGATTATCTTCTAATTATCATAGAGATTGTGCAAGTTTTCTGTCATAGTGCTACCTACTCCTAGTGTCAAAAGGAAAGAACAAATCTACGCTCTTCTATCTTATTCGATAAAGCTATGACATTTATATCACCTATTATTATGATATACTCCCTCCGTCCGGTGAAGAGTGTATGTTCGGTTTCAAAATTTGTCTACAAAAAAGTGTACTTCTATCTTTTCAATGCAATTTAAAGTAGAAAAAATACTTCTCTCTCATCACACGGTAATCAAGACCAATAGCAATCTATGTTGGAAATATGCCCTAGAGGCAATAATAAATGGTTATTATTATATTTCTTTGTTCATGATAATTGTCTATTATTCATGCTATAATTGTATTGTCCGGAAATCGTAATACATGTGTGAATACATAGACCACAATGTGTCCCTGGTAAGCCTCTAGTTGACTAGCTCGTTGATCAACAGATAGTCATGGTTTCCTGACTATGGACATTGGATGTCATTGATAACGGGATCACATCATTAGGAGAATGATGTGATGGATAGGACCCAATCCTAAGCATAGCATAAAAGATCGTGTAGTTTCGTTTGCTAGAGCTTTTCCAATGTCAAGTATCTTTTCCTTAGACCATGAGATCGTGCAACTCCCGGATACCGTAGGAGTGCTTTGGGTGTGCCAAACGTCACAACGTAACTGGGTGACTATAAAGGTGCACTACGGGTATCTCCGAAAGTGTCTGTTGGGTTGGCACGGATCGAGACTGGGATTTGTCACTCCGTGTGACGGAGAGGTATCTCTGGGCCCACTCGGTAATGCATCATCATAATGAGCTCAATGTGACTAAGGCGTTAGTCACGGGATCATGCATTGCGGTACGAGTAAAGAGACTTGCCGGTAACGAGATTGAACAAGGTATTGGGATACCGACGATCGAATCTCGGGCAAGTAACATACCGATTAACAAAGGGAATTGCATACGGGATTGATTGAATCCTCGACACCGTGGTTCATCCGATGAGATCATCGTGGAACATGTGGAAGCCAACATGGGTATCCAGATCCCGCTGTTGGTTATTGACCGGAGAGGCGTCTCGGTCATGTCTGCATGTTTCCCGAACCCGTAGGGTCTACACACTTAAGGTTCGGTGACGCTAGGGTTGTAGAGATATGTGTATGCGGAAACCCAAAAGTTGTTCGGAGTCCCGGATGAGATCCCGGACGTCACGAGAGGTTCCGGAATGGTCCGGAGGTGAAGAATTATATATAGGAAGTCAAGTTTCGGCCACCGGGAAAGTTTCGGGGGTTGGAGGATGTTATTGATTGTGAACCCATATTAGGCTATTTACACAGAGGAATGGAAAAAATCGCGGAAAACCGAACTATTATACAATACTTACCTTATGTAACAAGGTGGGATTATTTAGCTACTATGTTTACAGAAGCAATAACAGTAAATGCACCAGAATTCTTGGAGAATATTCAAATACCACAAAGAGCCAGCTATATTAGGGTAATTATGTTAGAATTAAGCCGGATAGCTTCTCACTTGCTATGGCTTGGACCTTTTATGGCGGATCTCGGCGCACAGACTCCTTTTTTCTATAGGTATTGTACCGGGACCACCGGAAGGGTCCCGGGGGTCCACCGGGTGGGGCCACCTATCCCGGAGGGCCCCGTGGGCTGAAAGTGGAAGGGAACCAGCCCTTAGTGGGCTGGGGCGCCCCCCTTGGGCCTCCCCCATGCGCCTAGGGTTGGGAACCCTAGGGGGGAGCTTCCCCCTTGCCTTGGGGGGCAAGGCAACCCCTTCCCCCCTTTGGCCGCCGCCCCCCTTGGAGATCCCATCTCCCAGGGCCGGCGCCCCCCAGGGGCCTATATAAAGGGGGGGAGGGAGGGCAGCAACCTACAGCCTTGGGCGCCTCCCTCCTCCCCTGCAACACCTCTCTCTCTCGCAGAAGCTCGGCGAAGCCCTGCCGGAGACCCGCTACATCCACCACCACGCCGTCGTGCTGCTGGATCTCCATCAACCTCTCCTTCCCCCTTGCTGGATCAAGAAGGAGGAGACGTCGCTGCACCGTACGTGTGTTGAACGCGGAGGTGCCGTCCGTTCGGCACTCGGTCATCGGTGATTTGGATCACGGCGAGTACGACTCCGTCATCCACGTTCATTGGAACGCTTCCGCTCGCGATCTACAAGGGTATGTAGATGCACTCCTTTCCCCTCGTTGCTAGTAGACTCCATAGATGCATCTTGGTGAGCGTAGGAAAATTTTAAAATTATGCTACGATTCCCAACAGTGGCATCATGAGCCAGGTCTATGCGTAGTTACTATGAACGAGTAGAACACAAAGCAGTTGTGGGCGTTGAGTTTGCCAATTCTTCTTGCCGCTACTAGTCTTTTCTTGTTTCGGCGGTATTGTAGGATGAAGCGGCCCGGACCGACCTTACACGTACACTTACGTGAGACAGGTTCCACCGACTGACATGCACTAGATGCATAAGGTGGCTAGCGGGTGTCTGTCTCTCCTACTTTAGTCGGAACGGATTCGATGAAAAGGGTCCTTATGAAGGGTAAATAGAAATTGGCAAATCACGTTGTGGTCATACGTAGGTAAGAAAACGTTCTTGCTAGAAACCTACAAACCACGTAAAAACTTGCAACAACAATTAGAGGACGTCTAACTTGTTTTTGCAGCAAGTGCTATGTGATGTGATATGGCCAGAAGATGTGATGAATGATATATGTGATGTATGAGATTGATCATATTCTTGTAATAGGAATCACGACTTGCATGTCGATGAGTATGACAACCGGCAGGAGCCATAGGAGTTGTCTTTATTATTTTGCATGACCTGCGTGTCATTGAATAACGCCATGTAAATTACTTTACTTTATTGCTAAACGCGTTAGCCATAGAAGTAGAAGTAACCGTTGGCGTGACAACTTCATGAAGACACAATGATGGAGATCATGGTGTCATGCCGGTGACGAAGATGATCATGGTGCCCCGAAGATGGAGATCAAAGGAGCATAATGATATTGGCCATATCATGTCACTATTTGATTGCATGTGATGTTTATCATGTTTTTGCATCTTATTTGCTTAGAACGACGGTAGTAAGTAAGATGATCCCTTATAATAATTTCAAGAAAGTGTTCACCCTAACTGTGCATCGTTGCGAAGGTTCGTTGTTTCGAAGCACCACGTGATGATCGGGTGTGATAGATTCTAACGTTCGAATACAATGGGTGTTGACGAGCCTAGCATGTACAGACATGGCCTCGGAACACACGCAATACACTTAGGTTGACTTGACGAGCCTAGCATGTACAGACATGGCCTCGGAACACGGAGGACCGAAAGGTCGAGCATGAGTCGTATAGAAGATACGATCAACATGGAGATGTTCACCGATCTTGACTAGTCCGTCTCACGTGATGATCGGACACGGCCTAGTTAAACTCGGATCATGTTTCACTTAGATGACGAGAGGGATGTCTATCTGAGTGGGAGTTCATTAAATAATTTGATTAGATGAACTCAATTATCATGAACTTAGTCTAAAATCTTTACACTATGTTTTGTAGATCAAATGGCCAACGTTGTCCTCAATTTCAACGCGTTCCTAGAGAAAACCTAGCTGAAAGATGATGGCAGCAACTATACGGACTGGGTACGGAACCTGAGGCTCATCCTCATAGTAGCCAAGAAAGATTATGTCTTAGAAGCACCGCTAGGTGATGCACCAATCCCACAGAACCAAGACGTTATGAACGCTTGGCAATCACGTGCTGATGATTACTCCCTCGTTCAGTGCGGCATGCTTTACAGCTTAGAACCGGGTCTTCAAAAGCGTTTTGAGAAACATGGAGCATATGAGATGTTCGAGGAGCTGAAACTGGTTTTTCAAGCTCATGCCCGAGTCGAGAGATATGATGTCTCCGACAAGTTCTTCAGCTGTAAAATGGAGGAGAACAGTTCTGTTAGTGAGCACATACTCAGAATGTCTGGGTTGCATAACCGCTTGTCTCAGCTGGGAGTCAATCTCCCGGATGACGCGGTCATTGACAGAATCCTTCAGTCGCTTCCACCAAGCTACAAGAGCTTTGTGATGAACTACAATATGCAGGGGATGGAAAAGACCATTCCTGAGGTATATTCAATGCTGAAATCAGCGGAAGGGGAGATCAGAAAAGAACATCAAGTGTTGATGGTGAATAAAACCACTAAGTTCAAGAAGGGCAAGGGTAAGAAGAACTTCAAGAAGGACGGCAAGGGAGTTGCCGCGCCCGGTAAACCAGTTACTGGGAAGAAGTCAAAGAATGGACCCAAGCCCGAGACTGAGTGCTTTTATTGCAAGGGAAGTGGTCACTGGAAGCGGAACTGCCCCAAATACTTAGCGGACAAGAAGAAGGCCGGCAACACCAAAGGTATATGTGATATACATGTAATTGATGTGTACCTTACCAATACTCGTAGTAGCTCCTGGGTATTTGATACCGGTGCGGTTGCTCATATTTGTAACTCAAAACAGGAACTACGGAATAAACGGAGACTGGCGAAGGACGAGGTGACGATGCGCGTCGGGAATGGTTCCAAGGTCGATGTGATCGCCGTCGGCACGCTACCTCTGCATCTACCCACGGGATTAGTTTTAAACCTTAATAATTGTTATTTAGTGCCAGCTTTGAGCATGAACATTGTATCTGGATCTCGTTTAATTCGAGATGGCTACTCATTTAAATCCGAGAATAATGGTTGTTCTATTTATTTGAGAGATATGTTTTATGGTCATGCCCCGCTGGTCAATGATTTATTTTTGATGAATCTCGAACGTGATGTTACACATGTTCATAGTGTGAATACCAAAAGATATAAAGTTGATAACGATAGTCCCACATACTTGTGGCACTGCCGCCTTGGTCACATTGGTGTCAAGCGCATGAAGAAGCTCCATGCAGATGGACTTTTGGAGTCTCTTGATTACGAATCATTTGACACGTGCGAACCATGCCCTCATGGGTAAGATGACCAAGACTCCGTTCTCCGGAACAATGGAGCGAGCAACCAACTTATTGGAAATCATACATACCGATGTGTGTGGTCCAATGAGTGTTGAGGCTCGCGGAGGATATCGTTATGTTCCCACTCTCACTGATGATTTAAGTAGATACGGGTATGTCTACCTAATGAAACACAAGTCTGAAACCTTTGAAAAGTTCAAGGAATTTCAGAGTGAAGTTGAGAATCAACGTGACAGGAAAATAAAATTCTTACGATCAGATCGTGGTGGAGAATATTTAAGTCACGAATTTGGTACACACTTAAGAAAATGTGGAATAGTTTCACAACTCACGCCGCCTGGAACACCTCAGAGAAATGGTGTGTCCGAAAGTCGTAATCGCACTCTATTGGATATGGTGCGATCTATGATGTCTCTTACCGATTTACCGCTTTCATTTTGGGGCTATGCTTTAGAGACTGCCGCATTCACTTTAAATAGGGCTCCGTCGAAATCCGTCGAGACGACACCGTATGAATTATGGTTTGGGAAGAAACCTAAGCTGTCGTTTCTAAAAGTTTGGGGATGCGATGCTTATGTCAAGAAACTTCAACCTGAAAAGCTCGAACCCAAGTCGGAAAAATGCGTCTTCATAGGATACCCTAAGGAAACTATTGGGTATACCTTCTACCTCAGATCCGAAGGCAAGATCTTCGTTGCCAAGAACGGGTCCTTTCTGGAGAAGGAGTTTCTCTCGAAAGAATTGAGTGGGAGGAAAGTGGAACTTGATGAGGTGATAGTCACCCCTTCCGAACCGGAAAGTAGCGCAGCACGGGAAAAATGTTCCTGTGGTGCCTACACCGACTGGGGAGGAAGTTAATGATGATGATCATGAAGCTTCAGATCAAGTTACTGAACTTCATAGCTCCACAAGGACACGTTCCGCACCAGAGTGGTACGGCAACCCTGTCCTGGAAATCATGTTGTTAGACAACGGTGAACCTTCGAACTATGAAGAAGCGATGGCGGGCCCGGATTCCGACAAATGGCTAGAAGCCATGAAATCCGAGATAGGATCCATGTATGAAAACGAAGTATGGACTTTGACTGACTTGCCCGATGACCGGCGAGCCATAGAAAACAAATGGATCTTTAAGAAGAAGACGGACGCAGATGGTAATGTGACCATCTACAAAGCTCGAGTTGTCGCTAAGGGTTATCGACAAGTTCAAGGGGTTGACTACGATGAGACTTTCTCACCCGTAGCGAAGCTGAAGTCCGTCCGAATCATGTTAGCAATTGCCGCATACTATGATTATGAGATATGGCAGATGGACGTCAAAACGGCATTCCTTAATGGCTTCCTTAAGGAAGAGTTGTATATGATGCAGCCGGAAGGTTTTGTCGATCCTAAGAATGCTAACAAAGTATGCAAGCTCCAGCGCTCAATCTATGGGCTGGTGCAAGCATCTCGGAGTTGGAACATTCGCTTTGATGAGATGATCAAAGCGTTTGGGTTTACACAGACTTATGGAGAAGCCTGTGTTTACAAGAAAGTGAGTGGGAGCTCTGTAGCATTTCTCATATTATATGTGGATGACATACTATTGATGGGAAATGATATAGAATTCTTGGAAAGTATAAAGGCCTATTTGAATAAGTGTTTTTCAATGAAGGACCTTGGAGAAGCTGCTTATATATTAGGCATCAAGATCTATAGAGATAGATCAAGACGCCTCATTGGTCTTTCGCAGAGTACATACCTTGACAAGATATTGAAGAAGTTCAGTATGGATCAGTCCAAGAAGGGGTTCTTGCCTGTATTGCAAGGTGTGCAATTGAGCACGGCTCAATGCCCGACCACGACAAAAGATATAGAAAAGATGAGTGTCATCCCCTATGCCTCGGCCATAGGGTCTATTATGTATGCCATGCTGTGTACCAGACCTGATGTAAACCTTGCCGTAAGTTTGGTAGGAAGGTACCAAAGTAATCCCGGCATGGAACACTGGACAGCGGTCAAGAATATCCTGAAGTACCTGAAGAGGACTAAGGATATGTTTCTCGTTTATGGAGGTGACGAAGAGCTCGTCGTAAAGGGTTACGTCGACGCTAGCTTCGACACAGATCTGGATGACTCGAAGTCACAAACCGGATACGTGTATATTTTGAATGGAGGAGCAGTAAGCTGGTGCAGTTGAAGGCAAAGCGTCGTGGCGGGATCTACATGTGAAGCGGAGTACATGGCAGCCTCGGAGGCAGCACAGGAAGCAGTCTGGATGAAGGAGTTCATTACTGACCTAGGGGTGATTCCCAATGCGTCGGGCCCGATGACTCTCTTCTGTGACAACACTGGAGCCATTGCCCTTGCGAAGGAGCCCAGGTTTCACAGGAAGACCAGGCATATCAAGCGTCGCTTCAACTCCATTCGTGAAAGTGTTCAAAATGGAGACATAGATATTTGTAAAGTACATACGGACCTGAATGTAGCAGATCCGTTGACTAAACCTCTCCCTAGGGCAAAACATGATCAACACCAGGACGCAATGGGTGTTCGATTCATCACAATGTAACTAGATTATTGACTCTAGTGCAAGTGGGAGACTGTTGGAAATATGCCCTAGAGGCAATAATAAATGGTTATTATTATATTTCTTTGTTCATGATAATTGTCTATTTTTCATGCTATAATTGTATTGTCCGGAAATCGTAATACATGTGTGAATACATAGACCACAATGTGTCCCTAGTAAGCCTCTAGTTGACTAGCTCGTTAATCAACAGATAGTCATGGTTTCCTGACTATGGACATTGGATGTCATTGATAACGGGATCACATCATTAGGAGAATGATGTGATGGACAGGACCCAATCCTAAGCATAGCATAAAAGATCGTGTAGTTTCGTTTGCTAGAGCTTTTCCAATGTCAAGTATCTTTTGCTTAGACCATGAGATCGTGCAACTCCCGGATACCGTAGGAGTGCTTTGGGTGTGCCAAACGTCACAACGTAACTGGGTGACTATAAAGGTGCACTACGGGTATCTCCGAAAGTGTCTGTTGGGTTGGCACAGATCGAGACTGGGATTTGTCACTCCGTGTGACGGAGAGGTATGTCTGGGCCCACTCGGTAATGCATCATCATAATGAGCTCAATGTGACTAAGGCGTTAGTAACGGGATCATGCATTGCGGTACGAGTAAAGAGACTTGCCGGTAACGAGATTGAACAAGGTATTGGGATACCGACGATTGAATCTCGGGCAAGTAACATACCGATTGACAAAGGGAATTGCATACGGGATTGATTGAATCCTCGACACCGTGGTTCATCCGATGAGATCATCGTGGAACATGTGGGAGCCAACATGGGTATCCAGATCCCGCTGTTGGTTATTGACCGGAGAGGTGTCTCGGTCATGTCTGCATGTCTCCCGAACCCGTAGGGTCTACACACTTAAGGTTCGGTGACGCTAGGGTTGTAGATATGTGTATGCGGAAACCCGAAAGTTGTTCGGAGTCCCGGATGAGATCCCGGACGTCACGAGAGTTTCCGGAATGGTCCGGAGGTGAAGAATTATATATAGGAAGTTAAGTTTCGGCCACCGGGAAAGTTTCGGGGGTTGCCGGTATTGTACCGGGACCACCGGAAGGGTCCCGGGGGTCCACCGGGTGGGGCCACCTATCCCGGAGGGCCCCGTGGGCTGAAAGTGGAAGGGAACCAGCCCTTAGTGGGCTGGGGCGCCCCCCTTGGGCCTCCCCCCATGCGCCTAGGGTTGGGAACCCTAGGGGGGGAGCTTCCCCCTTGCCTTGGGGGGCAAGGCAACCCCTTCCCCCCTTTGGCCGCCGCCCCCCTTGGAGATCCCATCTCCCAGGGCCGGCGCCCCCCAGGGGCCTATATAAAGGGGGGGAGGGAGGGCAGCAACCTACAGCCTTGGGCGCCTCCCTCCTCCCCTGCAACACCTCTCTCTCTCGCAGAAGCTCGGCGAAGCCCTGCCGGAGACCCGCTACATCCACCACCACGCCGTCGTGCTGCTGGATCTCCATCAACCTCTCCTTCCCCCTTGCTCATTAAGTGTTGGGTAATTAAAAAGGGGAGAGATGGTGGCTTGCATTTTTCCAATGCATTATTTACTTAACTCCATAATTTGTTCTAAAATTTCTAGATGTACAGTCTTCACCGGACGAAGGGAGTATACTTCATCTCTTTCGTTTTATAGGGTTCAATTTAAAATCTCATCAACCAAGATAGATGATGAATGGTGAAATAATTTTTTTGTAGTTTGCATAACTAAATTAATTTGATTGTTTTAAAAAAAAATCTTTACTAATGCACTAATTGCAATGCATGCAAGTGTGATCAATAAAGGATCAAAAACTTTTACTCCATGGCAATGGTCGTTGCGTGCTCCGTCATTTGGTACTCCCTTAGTCTAGGTGTGTAAGTCACCTTACGAAACCAAATAATCCCAAAACACTTAGGCACGGTACATTAACTCACTCCTCGTTTCTTGTTTCGTGACATATCAACCAATAAGAGATGTGGGCCGTGCATGCTTTGAATAATTTGAGACTACTCCCTCTGTCTAGGTGTGTAAGTCACCTTACGAAAATCAAATAATCCCAAAACACTTGGGCACGATACATTAACTCACTCCTCGTTTCTTGTTTCGTGACATATCAACCAATAAGAGATGTAGGCCGTGCATGCTTTAAATGACTTGAGACTACCAAACATGACATGCAGTGGTTAGTTTATTGCATGCAATGATATTAATTAGCAAAAATACATTAAGTTCTCTCGTTTTCCCCTCCGCCTTGGTCGCGGTGCACAACCTAAGATGACTTACTCACCTAGACGAAGGGAGTACCAAACATGACATGGAGTGGTTAGTTTGTTGCATGCAATGCTATTAATTAGCAAAAAGGCATTAAGTTCTCTCGTTTTCCCCTCCGTCTTGGTCACGGTGCACAACCTAAGATGACTTACACACCTAGACGGAAAGAGTAGTACCATATGCATTGGTGATTTTTTTAAATCTTTGCAGGTGCGGTTTAATGCACTTGAGAATCTAAATATATAATGGGAAGCAAAAAAAAAGACTTACAAAAGGAAAAGCAGTTTTTTTTTGCCTATGAACCGGAATGGAGGTAATATATATACAGTATGATATAATGTAGGGATTACAATTATCTGGGATTTCTATTGAAATCTTTTCGGAAGTGTGGAAGAACGAATTGGACCGGTTATCATTAATTAAGGGGCAGGAACGAAGTGACTAGTCATACAGCTTTTACATTTACTGTTCTGACAAGGCTGCTGCCATTTTCACTGCACACACGTCTCCCTTCCTTCCCGCGTACGCCTCTTTTCTCTTCGTCTTCCTCGCTCGCTGCTCGCTTCGTCTTCAAACCCAGCCACACCCTCCTCTCCTCTTCCCACCCCCAAACCCTGCCACTTCCTTGCCCCCACCGTCGCCATGGCGTCGCATGGCTACGCCGTTCCGTTCATCTGTAAGTGCCTCTGTCTACAGGGGAAAATATCTGGTGCACCGGAGCTGGTGGTGCTACCGGTGCACCGAGCTCATATTGTGTTTTTAAAATGTTCAAAAAATTCTGAAATTAACACACTCATACAACATCAATGTAGCTTGTCATAAAATTTCAAGTCAAAATTCAAAACATAACTTGAAAAACAAAAATGACAAATTCAAAACAGAATAGTACATAACATAATTTGGGCTTTAGATTTGGCCCATTATCACACTGAAGTCCAATTTGTCATTTTTGTATCTTAAAAAATATTTCAAAATTTTATACGAAATTTTGTGACATCATACATTGATGTTGTGTCAACGTGCTAGATATTTTTCAAAATTTTAAAAACATTTTATGACATCCGATTGCACCGGTAGCACAAGTACGGATGCACTGGATACATTCCCCTGTCTACAGACCCAGCCGCAACCTTAACCCGGATCCCAAATCCGGCCTAACTCTGCTGCTTCTTCCGCAGCCCCTGGCCCGGCGGCGAACCTACTCCAGGCGGCATTCGATGGCGACATCCCCCTCTTGAAGAGTATGCTGCGCTCTCCTCCATTCTTGATTCTGGCTGCTTTCCCGTGTTGGTGCTCGAGTTCTGATTTATTGGGCTCCGATCCGTCGCAGGCCAGGTGAAGAAGCTGGACAAGGGCAGGGGCCGTCCCAACAAGGTGATTGAGGCAATGAGGGTGGAAGATGCCGGAGAGCTGGAAGGCCTCGGGGCGCTGCAAATCGCCGCCTGCAGAGGGAGGCTGGAGGTGTGCAGGTACCTGGTCGGGGAGCTGCGGGTAGATGTGGACGGGGTCGACAAGAAAGGTCCATTTCTGTTCGAAACCCTCGATTTTGTTTCTGATATTTGCTTGAGATTACTTACCACACTGACCGTGGGGTCAACCCTCAGATTTATTGGTTCTGTTCTGTGACATCTGTGTCGTAAAATAGGCTTGATAAATTTCAGATGTGCTATTTTACATTGTTTTATGGTGTGCTAATACTGTAGAATAAATTATTGTTAGTGAGGATTGCTTCATCTGTAGGTTTGGGTTATGATTTATCGTTGCCTTTGGGTTGTGCTTGACGAAAATTCTTCACTCTACCGCTCTCCCGCGCTATGGGACATCCGTCGCCACCACAGGCCATAGAGCCTGCTTCCACAATTGAGCCCTAGGATAGGCTGCCACCGCCGCGCGTCACGGGCCTAGCTCGACCACGCACTATGGCCGGCTGCCACCACCGCACCATGTGGCCAGTCGTCGTTGATGCACACCTACCCGACGCCCGATCCAGCCTCCTCCATGGCAATGGTCATTGCGTGCGCCGTCGTCTGATATGAGAGGAAATTTCTGAAAGTTGTGTAGGTTTTTGAGAAGTTTCAGAAAGTTGTGGAAACATTATGAAATTTTATTAGGATTTTTTGAAAAGTTAAGTGAGAATTTTTTGAAGTTGCTTGACATTTCTGAGAGTTTTTTCTAGAAATGGAGGAGGACCCCCGGCCTCTGCATCTGGACGATGCATGCAGCCACTTTATTAATTATTCACACAAGACCTTACAAAGTCATACAAAAGTAAGACTAAAGCCACCGTTTAGGCAACATCTGTCGCTATTCCTATCCAGTTGATGAAGGGATGCTGATAGTCTGGGCCTAATACCAAAACAGACCTCGTAGCCAAACCTAACATTTAAGACCTGAGGTCCCAACCAGGACGCCTGCCGGGTATGGGGCACCCACAAGTCCGGCGCACTCCTCAACCTGGACGCCTGCCGGGTATGAGGCCGCCGCAGCCACCTGCCACCAATCCATCTTTAGTGCTATACTGCTGCATGTACCTTGCCCGGTCTAGCTGCCGTCGACGCCACCACGACGCCAGACAACGCCACCATCCTACGCTCGTCCATCATCACACGCCCACCGGCGAGACCCCGCTGCTCCATGCCGCTGAGACCCGCCGTTGTCGACGTGTCAGATACCACGCCGCTCCTCCTCTTGTCCCCTTCAGCCAACACTTGCTCCAAAACGATGCCCCCAGGAGGGAGAATGACATCGAAACGTCGCCATCATCCGATCCGGTAGATCCAGATCTAGGGTTTCCCCCGGAACCTTCCGATTAGGTTGACGTGACCTGCAACAACGATGCCTCGAGAAGGGAACAACGTCCGAGACGCCGCCATCATCCGCCATGACCGCAGTCAGGCGCGATTTTCACCGGAAGCCACGGCGTCCCGATCTCGCGGTTGGCTGGAACGGAGCCCTCTGCCGAACCGGTGACGCCGCCGCCGATCCGGTCCCACCGCCGTGCGACGCCCCCGATGGAGATTCCGATCGAGATCAAAGACGACCACGACCGAAACCCCGCCACCAGCGCCACCGCACCACGCCACCTTCTCCTAGCCCAGTCGCAGCCGGATTCAGCCGTCCCCGCCTCCGGGAGACTAGCCGGACGAGGCGCCCCTTGTCCCCGAGCAGACGACCCGCGCCGCGGCCACGAGAACCAGAGGAAGGAGGGAGTGCCCCGCCGCCGCCCGCGCCGCACGGGCTTACTCCGGCGGCGGCGAGGGGAAGGAGACGCTGACGAGGCGGCGGTGGCGGCCGATCTAGATCTCCCGAGACGCGCGCGCGGGGCGCGCCGCGGGAGCGGGGGAGAGTTGGAAGTTATTATAGGAATTCTAATAATTGTTTGAAATTTCTGAATGTTAAAGTTGCTTAGAAATTCTGTTGGTTGTTTGAAATTTCTAAAGGTTGAAAGTTGTTTAGATTTACTTTTTGACATATTTCTGAAATTTGTTAGGAAGTTATAAGGGGAAAGAGAAAGGGATAAAAAAAGAAGGGGGGTGGTCCGACAGTGCTACAGTACGTATCGGAAAGTGACCGCTGGTTAGCTGTGCCCCTGTACATTAAGCTGGCTCATATGAAGTGGATACTTGTAGAAGGCAATTTTTTTGTTTATTTCATTGCATTTAACCAGTATTGTCTCGAGAACTTTGATATCTTAATCATATTATATCTAAAAAACTCTATGATCTACTTTGTGTTTCTTGAGGAGCTATTTCTAGATCTCATGCTCTTTGAAAACACACATCAGTTTTAGGAAACTTCTTTTAATGTATGTGTCTGGAGATAAGATATGCTCTGGTAAAAAGTGATCTTATTTCTTTGCTAAGTCTAAAAGTGATTTAACTCTATTATGCTTGATTTTTTTTGTGGGGAACTATTATGCTTGATTATTATGTGCTTGTCTGCTTGATAGGTAGAACACCTCTGTTTTTTGCAATATGCTCTACGGATGTGGCCCATGTGGCTATTGCGAAGTATCTTCTTGATCATGGTGCTAATCTGGACAAAGCCGGTCATGATGACTTTTCCCCTTTACATTATGCTGCTGGATCAGGTCTGCCTTTATAAACACACATCTCTCTCTCTTGCATCACTCTGTTTTTTCTTTCTTAAATTGTCTTTTCAATGTGAGAAGTGTGTGATTGTGTGGCACTGTGGTGCGGCATTGTTTTCTTACCAGGATCTACTTGCCCTTGTTTCATAGTGATTTCCATCTTATGCTAATAATTCTTCAAACCTAATAGTATTGTCCTTCTGATCACTCCCTCTGTTCGGAAATACATGATGTTGTAGTGTTTCGGAATGCATGACATTGTAGGTTTTCAAGAAGAATGTTGGTACTCCCTCTGATCCATATTACTTGTCGCAGCTTTAAGTTTTACTAAAGCCATGACAAGTAATATGGATCGAAGGGAGTATTATTTCCTGATATATGCTTATCCATAGCAAATAATTTTGCACATGCTTTAGTCAAGTGATGAGTATATTTATGTATATATACCCAAGCAGTAGCGTCTAGTGCATGTGTGCATGCATGCATTGCTAGGCTAGGAACATGAAACTTGCATCAAATCAGTGATATTTACCTAGCAGACTAATCTCTGAATAATTTTATAGGGTAATAGTGGCAATTCCAACAACGCCTTAATTCCTGTGCAATATCCTAATACTTCAGAGGGAGTATCATTTAGATAACGTTAAACATGTCACTATTCATGGCAGGTGGGTATTGTGTAAAAGGTTATAATGTAACACATATTTAAGGCAAATTCAGGTCCAAGAGACTTTGTGAACAAAAAGGACTTTTGCAAATAATACTTGCCCTCTTATGTAATAAGCTCATGGGTCTTTTATTTAAGAGATTGTCAGTGAAATACCGATTTGGCAATAAGTTTCTTCTCTCAGGGGATTGTGAAATGGTAGAACTATTGCTTGCAAAAGGAGCTTATGTTGACCCGGTAGGTCCTTTTGGAACGCCACTTCATACTGCTGCTTCGCAAAGGCACGACGCTGTTATGAAGATTTTATTGGGCAACAATGCAGATGTAAGTTTAAATACCTATTTCTTCCTTAGATCGCCCATCAGACTTGTGTATGGTCTAGCCGCACAAATGTGTGGGCCACCCCACTAGTTATCTAGTATTGTCCCTCATTTTTAAGTGTCATCTAAAATTTTATGGAAGTCTACTAGACAAGCTTGACCAACATGTCAGTAAAAGCAACCGCCTGCCACATATTCTGTAACTATATGCTTACATGTGTTCTTATTCTGTAATGCCATGAAAGGCGTTCAGATTTTACTGAAAGCTTGATAAAATGGTACATCAATACTGCTCTTCTATTGACCATTCTGTGTACTTCCTGTACCATTGTGCCATTATTATCATTTTTCTTTTGTCGGGGATTAAGTATCATTATTTGGCTATGTAGGAGCTAATATCTTAATGTTTCTCACCAGTACAACAAGATGGTAAATGGCAGGACACCTCTGATTGCAGCAATGGACACTGAATCAAGGGAATGTATTCTTCTCCTGCTTAAGGTATTGTACCTTTATGTTAGCCTTGTCAAGTTCTTGAATTCTGATGGGTCTATTTTCTATGTATTGATATATTGACATTTTTTCATGCTGAAGTTCAAAACATTCTATTTCCTTTGATAGCATTTATTTTGTGAACATTCGCCACAGTTGTGGGATGCTGAAATTTGTGACCCACTTATATGTAGTAGTCTAGTCTAGCAGACACTTTCTTAGTCATTTTTTCCCGAACTTATGAACCAATTGGTTGTCACAGTGAAACCCAACAAAGTAATCTAATAGAAAGTTCATGCCGAGGGAGTGGCATTGATGTTATTCATTCCTGAAAGTGCAGAAATATTGAATTGTTACCAGGTCATCTTGGGGACAGATGCATAACATCTTTTTCTGTGATAGGCTGGTGCTGATACCAAGGGAGCTTTAATTCATGCTGCGAAAAATCTACATTCTGGAAAATTTATTTCAACAGATTGCTGCAACTCCTTACTGGAAGATGCCGATACCAACGGTATTGTTGTTGATGATATAAGATTTACCTCTTTGACAGTACAAGTTTGTTGCTTGTAGTGTTTTTCTTTTTTCTTTTGAACATGTCACCGGGGGGAATCCCCACCTGAATATGATCCCTATTCAAAGAAAATGATCGAGTTTATGAGGAAAACCAGGTCAAAAAACGTGATCCAGTTTATGAGGAAGACCGGATCGAAAACCTTGATCCAGTTTATAAGGGTAGCCTTTTCCTTATTAATCATGCATGTAGAATTCTGATAAGTCTCACGTGCTAGGTTGAATGTAACGTGGTAACACGGGTGCTAATTATTAGAACTCTGCATGCAGACTTTGACTCTTGCAAGTTGCAAACCTTGCATATGCATCAGAAATTCTAGTGAGAACAAAACATTCTAGCCTCTGGCACCTATAGTTACTGACATTTATCCTGGATCCTGGTATTTGTCAGATACCGATATGGCTCTGCCGCGCTGGTACATATATGGTGTGTTGGGACTATTTCTGTCAAACATATAGAAAAAATCCGATGCGGTTTTGATACTGGCACTGTACAGTTATACATACTTCAAATAAAAATCCATTCCCTCAGGGTTGGTTGATTAATTATACCACATAACACAACTCCCTCCACTCGTTCAAATCGGAATCTATATGCTGCTGAACTGAAGAAGCAATGTTGTGAATTACCAGAGTCGGTGATGCTTCGGAAAGGAGAGTAAGGAGCAAAGGAAAGCCATGTTCTAACTCAACGGGCTCACTCTTGGCACTGTTGGAAACGGTTTCTGTCGTATTGTAACATAACTCTGTATTGTTGGTCCTATATATATACGAGATATGTGGAGGTTGTGCCTCACGCAACCCTAATCCAAACTTTGTAACAGAGCCTCTAGTTCCATCGCACCGCCGCCTCTCCCTCGATCTCGCGCCGCCATCGCTCGACGCCAGCCTCCGATCGATGGCTTCCGGCTCTTGCTCCGCGGCGATGCAGTTGGCCATCATCGGCCCCGTGGTCACATCTCCGGCCGCCACGGCGCCGATCCCATCCACCGCGCCCGCCTTGGTGTGCGTCTGGATCGCGGCAACTTCCCGCTGTGGAGAACCCTCACCGTGACGCATCTCTCCGGTGCTTCTCTCCATGGCTACCTCGACGGCTCCGTCGCTGCCCCGCCCACAACCATCTCCCAGGGGGCAGGTGATGCCGCCACCACCGTGGCAAATCCTGCGTACGCGACATGGTGGACGCAGGACCAGAAGGTCCTCGGGATGCTCCTCTCCTCCATGACGGAGGACATTGTGTCTCAGCTGATTAGCTGCAAGTCCGCTGTTGCCGCGTGGACCTCCATCCATGCCATGTTCAGCGCGCAGAACCGTGCCGGGGTTCGGCACATCCGGCGACAGATTCAGTCGTTGAAGAAGCACGACATGACCGCCAGCGAGTACATGCACAAGGTGAAGGCTCTTCCCGACGCCATGGCCTCCGCTGGATCTCCCCTCGACGATGACGAGATCATCGACTACATGCTCACCGGATTGGGCAAGGCTTTCAATCCGATCGCGGCTTCGCTCAGCGTCGTGGTCACCCCGGTCACGTTGGCTGAGTTCTACTCTATGGTCCTCAACTATGAGGCGCTGCAGTTGTCGCAGCAGGCCGACGATGAGGAGTGGACCTCGTCGGCCAACGCCGTGGCACGGTCCGGTGCTCCTGCCCCCGTCAACCGTCCTCGTGCGCCTGACACCGGTCGCGCGACCGACATCCGCCCCGCTGGAGGTTATCCGCAGCAACAGGGGCAGGGTTACCAGCAAGGCGGCCAGGACATCCGTCGTAACAACGGCGGTGGAGGAGGCGGCAACGGCCGCAACGGCAATCGTCGCTGGCGCCCGAGGTGCCAGATTTGCAAGAATTGGGGCCACGAAGCGGATACCTGCAAGAAGCGCTTCGATTCAGAATACTCCAGCGGCAATGGCCGCTCGGCATATAATGCATCGACCTCCTCCAACAACTCCACGCACTGGGTCCTGGACTCCGGCACCACGGACCACCTGACTAGTGACCTGGAGCGTCTTCATGTCCGCGAGTGCTACGGCGGCCATGATCAGGTTCAGGTGGCCAACGGCTCAGGTTTGTCTATTTCGCATATTGGGCACTCGACCTTAGCCGGTTCTTCTCTTCGCCTGAACAATATTTTACACGTTCCAAATATTAGCCAACATCTTCTATCAGTCTATCGTCTTGTGTCGGATAATCGTATCTTCATTGAATTTCATAAATATTATTTCCTTGTTAAGGACAAAGCCACCAGGAGAATTCTTCTTCGAGGTAGAAGCAAAGGAGGGCTCTATCCTCTTCCACTCGGACGAGCCTCGCATCTGTCCGAGCGTCAAGCGTCGTCCAGCGTCCGTGTTTCATCATCCAAGTGGCATCAGCGTCTCGGTCATCTGTCCAATAATGTCGCCAGTTTCATTGTTAGGAATAATGATCTAGAGTGTTCATCCTCAGATACTTCTGCTTTAGTTTGTGATGCTTGTCAATGTGGTAAAAGTCGTCAACTATCATATACTGCTTCTGCTCGTGTGTCTACTATGCCTCTTGAATTAGTTCATACTGATGTTTGGGGCGCTGCTCGTGCTTCCTCTGGGGGTACAAGTATTATGTGAGTTTTATTGACGACTACTCCCGTTTTTGCTGGATCTATCTCCTAAAACATAAGTCTGATGTTGAACAAGTGTTCTATGCTTTTCAAGCACATGTTGAGCGTCTTTTGGATGCTAAGCTTAAAGCTGTCCAATCTGATTGGGGTGGTGAATACCATAAGTTGCACCGTTATTTTCTTCGTATGGGCATCTCTCATCGAGTCTCTTGCCCTCACACCTCCCAACAGAACGGCATTGCCGAGCGTGAACACCGACACTTGGTTGAAACTGGTCTTGCTTTGTTGGCTCACTCGTCTCTCCCTTTACGTTATTGGGATGAAGCTTTTCTGACTGCGTGTTACCTCATTAACCGCATGCCCACCCCTGTGCTTGGAGACACTCCTATTCATCGTCTTCTGAAAATTCCACCCAATTATTCTTTTCTCCGTACTTTCGGGTGCGCTTGTTGGCCTAGTTTGCGGAAGTATAACTCACACAAACTAGAATTTCGGTCCAAGATGTGCGTTTTCCTTGAATATAGTCCTATGCATAAGGGGTACAAGTGTCTTGATCGATCTACGGGTCGTATATACATCTCGCGTGACGTTATCTTTGACGAGTCTGTCTTTCCGTTTGCTACTCCCGGTGTCACTGTCAATGTGTCTACACTTAAAGAGGCTATTTCTTTTCCATCCAACGAACCGGCTACGAGTGTTCCTGTGCGTAATTATGACCTAACCTACTTGGCTACTAACCTCTCTGGCCCAGCCAGTGCTTCTCCTGTGCAGGATTTTTCGCCATCCAGTACTGCTCCGCGTCTGGACACGCTCGATGTACGCGCGGTGCCGGTCGACGTGCTTGGCGACACGGCTCCCCAGGCGGATGTCCCGCCTGCACATGCAGGGCCTGCATCGCCTGGTGCCGCGGCTGGCTCCACCCGCGCCTCGCCGGCCCATGGGTTGCCTCTTCTGGCCCATGAACCGGCTTCGCCAGTTCCTGTGACACCATCGCCAAGTCCAGCGCTGTCGCCGTCCTCGCCTCCGCCTCTGCCCGCCGAGCGCCCTCATCCTATGGTGACTCGTACACGTGATGCTACTCGTCGCGACAAGGAATATATTGATGGGACGGTGCGGTATAATCCTCTTCGCCATGCCTTGTTTGCGACGCCGGTGTCACATCGTGATGCTCTCCGTGAGCCAGCATGGCGTGATGCTATGGCCGCTGAGTTTGCAGCGCTTCGTCAAAACGGCACATGGGTCTTGGTTCCTCGGCCCCTTGGAGTTAACATTGTTGGCAGTAAATGGGTTTTCAAGACGAAGCAACACGCTGATGGGTCTGTTGACAAGCACAAGGCTCGCCTCGTTGCTCGAGGTTTTACTCAACAGCAAGGTCTTGACTATGGTGATACATTCAGTCCCATGGTAAAGCCGACTACTATTCGTTTGGTTCTCTCGCTTGCTGTTTCACGCGGATGGAGTTTGAGGCAAATTGATGTTAGCAACGCATTTCTTCATGGCTTTCTTTCCGAGAATGTTTATATGCAGCAACCGCCTGGCTTTGAAGATGCTCGGTTTCCTTTGCATGTGTGCAAGTTGCAACGAGCTCTCTATGGTCTCAAACAGTCACCACGTGCTTGGTATGCTTGGCTCAGTGCTCGACTTCTTTAGCTTGGTTTTGTTTCTTCCAAGGCGGACACCTCATATTCATCTTTGCTGCGCATGGTGTTCAGATATACATGCTTGTGTATGTTGATGATATTGTGATTGCTGGCTCCACTCCTGCTGCAGTTGATCGTCTCGTGCGGTCACTCTCCGACAGTTTTCCTATCAAGGATCTTGGTCCTCTTCAGTATTTCTTGGGGCTTGAAGCGTCCTACAATTCAGGGGGCATGACGCCGACTCAAAGAAAGTATGCGCTTGATCTTCTTCATCGTGTGAGTATGGAGAATTGTAGGCCTACTTCTACACCATTATCTGCCACCGAGCATCTGGCTCGTGAGGTCGGCACCCCTTTGGGTGTTGAGGATGCCACTCGATATCGCAGTATTGTTGGAGGACTTCAGTATTTAACGCTCACTTGTCCCGACCTGTCCTTTGCCGTCAACAAGGTTTGCCAGTATCTATCACAGCCGACTAATGAGCATTGGGAAGCTGTCAAGCGTATATTGCGTTATGTCAAAGGGACTTTGAGTACGGGATTGAGGATTCATAAATCTCCTTCCACTGGTGTCAGTATTTTCACGGATGCTGATTGGGCTGGATGCATTGATGACCGCCGTTCCACTAGTGGTTTTGCTGTGTTCGTTGGCTCAAATCTTGTCTCATGGAGTTCCAAGAAACAGCCGACTGTCTCTAGATCGAGTACGGAGGCAGACTATAAAGCTTTAGCTAATGGAGCAGCTGAAGCAATCTGGGTGGAGTCCTTACTCAAGGAGCTTGGAGTTTTCCAGCGGCGTGCCGCCATTCTATGGTGTGATAATCTTGGGGCTACATACCTGACGGCGAACCCGGTCTTTCACGCAAGAACCAAGCACATAGAGATAGATTTTCACTTTGTGCGTGAGCGCGTTGCTTCTGGAGTTTTAGATGTCAGGTTTATCTCGACTAATGACCAACTGGCTGATGTATTTACCAAACCAGCCATACGACAAATGTTAGAACGTTTCCGGTCCAATCTGAACCTTGTATGTAGTAGTAGTTCAGATTGAGGGTGTGTGTTGGAAACGGTTTCTGTACATGTCGTATTGTAACATAACTCTGTATTGTTGGTCCTATATATATACGAGATATGCGGAGGCTGTGCCTCACGCAACCCTAATCCAAACTGGCACTTCAATTTTGCAAGAGTGAACAGGTGACAGAAGGATGCCACCTAGGCTGACAAAGGCGGTGCTACTGCTAGGCGAAGATGTCGAGCTAGGCAAGGCACAGTCTAGCGAAGCACGCGTTATCTTCGTGGGCTGGCCGCCATGTTTGGTTTGGCCAGCCGGATGGTCTTTCATTCGTCCCTGTAAACATTGTGACGGTTTAATAAAAGCTTCGGAAGATTGTCTAAAAAAAAGCTAGGCAAGGCACCAGTACACTGGGTCTGTGACCCAGGCAGTGGTGATTGTTAAGATCCTGCATGCGCGCAAGTTGGCTAATTATTTGATTGAAATAATTTACTACTTTAGAGCTGCCAAGTGCAGGGATAAGGGCACGCTGGCTAGGGATTAGGACCCGATGAATATGGCAACCACTTAACTATTGTTCATGATACCAAAAAGAAAGAGTTCTCACGCTTTATACTTTTAATGATGTTTTGTGAAACCTGGGGTTAAGGGCTACTAGCCAATCACTGCAGTTGTGAACTTGCGATAGTAAAAAAATCACGTGACATGAAATTTAGTAACAGTATTGTGTTAGTAAGTACTACCTCCGTCTTGGTTTATTGGTCCCCATTGTATTTTGTGCCAAATTTTGACTAAAGATGTTACTAATAAAATATTAATGCATGTCATCAAAAATTATACCATTGGATTCGTATTTGAACATAGTTTCCGATAATATTATTTTTGATGACATGCATTAATATTTTATTAGTTAAATATATCTTCAAAATTTGGAACAAAATACAGACAGGACCAATAAAGTAGGACGGAGGTAGTATTTCGGGAACAAGTGACTCAAATGCAAGCCAAGTTTTTGCTAGTTGAACTAAATGCACTCCAATCTGTTGTGCACAAGAGGTTACGAGGGAATTATCTCATGGCTATGTTGAGAGTAAATTTCATTTTTTACCCTCCCTTTTGTTATTTCTGATTGAGATTACCCCATGTAAGCAATTTTCATCCGTATTACCCCATTTCACTAAACTTGTGCCACATTTTACCCATTTTAATATTTGACCACGAGTTTTAATTCAATTCTAGATTGATAGTTGCGCATATTCTTAGGAGCAGTTTACAGTTGATCCTAATTGGAGGCTTGATGCTTTCATGGAAGCTGAAGAGATACAGATATGTGGCACAAGTTAGAACAAAAAGCAAATTACATCAGTTAATGTTAGATAATAACGATAAATAAATGAGACAAAGAGACACGAATTTTACATGGAAACCCTTGCGGGAGAAAACCACGGACGCACGAAGGCGCAATCACTATGAGGAGGAGTATTACAAGCACGAGACGACAGACCGTCTTAGGTGCGACTACATGGGGTATATATGAGAGCAATACATAAGAGTCCTTGTAGGACAAGTAAACGAGTTGTACTCGCACGCGTCGACGTCAACGCAAAGGCCCACACTGGTTGTACTACGTCTAGTCCAACACGGTGTAATTTGGATCACAATTTAACAATCTCCACCTTGATCCAAATTCCCGCCAGTAGTCGAAGAAAGTAAATAACTCCATCCAAATCAGCATAAACACCTTGTGCGTCAAAGTCCATAGGACTAGTGAGAAATACCAACTAAGCCTGAGCAAAGCTCAAACTTATTGGTCGGAACTGGCTTTGTCATCATATCAGTAGGATTATCATGAGTACTTATCTTGCACACCTTCAAATCGCCTTCAACAACAACATCTCGAATATAATGAAATCTGACATCAATGTGCTTTGTTCTCTCAAGATACATTGGATTCTTTGTAAGATATATAGCACTTTGACTGTCAGAAAATATGTTAGGGTAAGATGAATCTCCACAAAGCTCAGTGTACAAACCTCTCAACCAGATAGCTTCTTTGCATGCCTCAGAAATAGCCATCTACTCGGCATCAATAGTGGAACATGCCACAATAGACTGCAAAGTTGCTCTCGAACTCACAGCACAACCACCAATGGTGAAAACATACCTGTGAGTGATCTTCTCTTATCCAAATCACCAGCAACATCAGAATCAACAAAACCAACAAGTCCATCTCCAGTTTTCCCGAACTGTAAATAAGCATTAGAAATACCACGCAGGTATATGAAAATCCACTGAACTGCTTTCCAATGCTCTTCTCCAGGATTAGCCATGTATCTACTGAAAACACTCAATGCATATGATAAATCAGGACGAGAACAAACCATGGCATACATAAGTGAACCAACTGCACTTGAATAGGGAACTCTAGACATGTACTCAATATCTTCATCTGACTTAGGACATAAAGCTGATGATAATTTGAAGTGTGCAGCTAACGGAGTACTTACTGGCTTGGCATTATGCATATTAAAACGACGAAGAACTTTATCAATATATTCTCTCTGACTTAGATATACTTTTCCAGACGGTCTATCTCTGGATATTTCCATGCCAAGTATTTTCTTTGCTGCACCCAAATCCTTCATCTCAAATTCATTACTCAATTGCTTCTTTAGTTCATTAATCTCTGACATACTCTTTGCAGCAATAAGCATATCACCAACATAAAGGAGCAAATAAATAGTTGAACCATTGACAGTTTTCAAATAAACACAACTATCATAATTAGACCTTTTGAAACCTTGAGAGAGCATAAAGGTGTCAAATCTCTTGTACCACTGTCTAGGGGATTGCTTCAATCCATAAAGAGATTTTTAAAATTACATACAAGCTTTTCTTTTCCAGGAATAACAAAACCTTCAGGTTGTTCCATATAAATATCCTCTTCTAATTCTCCATGTAAAAATGCAGTTTTAACATCCAATTGTTCAAGCTCAAAATCATGCATGGCAACAATACTGAGTAAAGTGCGAATAGAGTTATGCTTCACAACAGGAGAAAAGACTTCGTTATAGTCAATACCTGGAATCTGACTGTAACCTTTAGCAACTAACCTTGCTTTATATCTTGTCTCATCAAATTAGGAGAAACACCTTCTTTCGTCTTGAAAACCCACTTGCAACGAATAGGTTTCTTCTCTCTAGGCAATCTTACTAAATCCCAAGTGCCATTCTTTTCAAGTGATTCCATCTCATCATGCATAGCGGTCATCCACATATTACTATCACCATAAATAATAGCCTCAGAATATGAAGAAGGCTCAGAATTACCTTCAATTTCTTCTGCAACGGATAAAGCAAAAGAAACAATATTGCACTCTTCAATTAACCTGTCAGGTTTATTAATACCCCGCCTAACTCTGTCACGTGCAAGATTCCAACTGGGCGGAACAATATGCTGATTTGGAGTGGGAGTGACATGATCATCATTAACGACGAGTTCATCATGTGTATCAACAATTTCATTACCAGATGTATCACCCGAATCAATAACATGCTCCACCTGAACAGTAGGCTCCTGAACAATAGGCTAATGTTCACTCTCAACGGGAACATTAGTAGATGAAACATCATGTAACATAGCAGATTCATTAAAGATAACATTTCTGCTAATAACAACCTTCTGGGTTTCAGGATTCCACAATTTAAAACCTTTAACACCAGACTTATAACCAAGAAAGATGCACTTAACAGCCCTAGGCTCCAACTTTCCATTATCAACATGAGCATAAGCAGTGCAACCAAAAACTCTCAACTGTGAATAATGAGGAGGTGAACCAGGCCATACTTCAATTGGAGTTTTCTTATTAAGAGCAATAGATGGTGAACGGTTAATGAGATAACAAGCAGTGGAAGCGGCCTCAGCCCAAAAACGCCTATGCAAACCTGCATTGGACAACATGCAACGGGCTCTGGAAATAATGGTCCTGTTCATACGCTCAGCAACACCGTTCTGTTGAGGGGTATAAGGAATGGTGTAGTGTCTGACAATGCCTTCAGACTTGCAATAATTCTTAAATTGCTTAGAACAGAATTCCATACCATTATCAGTGCGAAGTATTTTTACCTTCTTTTCAGTCTGCCTTCCAATCATAATCTTCCACTCCTTAAAAACTGAGAATGCTTCATATTTATGCTTCAAGAAATAAGACCAAACTTTTCTCGAATAATCATCAATAATTGTCAGCATGTAACTAGCACCACCTAGTGACTTTCTGCGAGATGGTCCCCATAAATCAGAATGAACATAATCAAGAATACCTTCAGTTGTATGAGTCGAAGTGTTGAATTTCACCCTCTTGTGTTTGCCGAAGATACAATGCTCACAAAATTTCAATTTACCAGGTTCATATCCATCAAGAAGACCTCTCTTATTTAAATCTGCTAAACCAAGTTCACTCATATGTCCAAGACGCATATGCCAAAGGTTAGCAGCATCACAATCAGAATTCTTTGAAATAACTGGAGTAGCGTTACCTGAAACGGTAGAACCTCGAAGGTAATAAAGACCATTGGTCGAACTTAAGTCACCTTTCATCACAACAAGGGAACCTTTGGTCACTTTCAAAACACTATCTCCACCTGAATACTTGTATCCTTTTGCATCAAGGGCACTCATAGAAATAAGATTTCTCTTCATCTTCGGAATAAACCAAACATCTGTCAAAGTTCTGATTATGCCATCAAACATCTTAATTCGAATATAACCTATGCCTTCAATCTTGCATGGTGAATTATCAAAACCCAAAACGGAACCAGCAGAAGTAGTGGAATCAAAAGTGTTAAACCAATCTCTATGTGGGCACATATGAAAAGTACATGCAGTGTCAAGTACCCACTCATCATTGGTCTCAGCACATCCAGCAATAACGACAAGAGCATCATCGGAACTATCATCACGAGCAACGTTAGCAGAATTTTCACCTTGTTTGTTACCTTTCCTCTTTTCTTTATTCTGCAACTTGAAACATTCTGAGCTGTCATGCCCGTCTCTCTTGCAATATCTGCAATACTTCTTGTCTCTGGATTGCGACCGGCCCCTGTAGCCGTTCTTACTTTTTCCTCTGTTTCCATCATGTGAGTTCTTCTCCTTTGTCCTGCCACGAACAGATAATCCCTCGGCTTGGGATGAACTTGAACCATCATGAGGCACCATTAATTTCATCTTCTCCTTAGAGTTCAAAGCTTCATAAACTTCATTAAGTGTGAGAGTATCACGACTGTATAATATGGTGTCTCTAAAATTGGTATAAGAACTTGGCAGTGAACAAAGTAACATTAAAGCAGTATCTTCCTCTTCATACTTAACCTCCATTGCAGCTAGATCAGATATGATCTCTTTAAATTCAGAAATATGATTCAAAACATTACCTCCCTCGGGTAACCTGTGCAGGAATAATTTTTGCTTCAGATGCATCTTGCTGGTAAGATCTTTAGTTATACAAATCCCTTCCAGCTTTAACCATAGAGCGGCGGCAGTTTTCTTGCTCAAAACTTCCTGCAAAATATTATTATGCAAATGGAGTTGAATTTGTGACAAGCCTTACAATCAATTCTTTTCTCCTCATCAGTCCAGTCCTCAATTCGGTTCTTCCCAAAACTATCCAGTGCTTCATCATAATCGGTCTGTGCCAACAACGCCCGCATCTTGACTTGCCATAGGGTAAACCTTGTGTCACGATCCAGCAGCGAAAGATCGTACTTCATGGATGCCATGAATCGATAAAACTGTGTACACAAAGTAGTACAAGCCGAAAGAAAATTCTTGATAGAATTAATTTGCGGAGCGAACAAAAGTGGGGTAAATAGCACCTGGATATTGTACGGGTGATGGACGTAGCACTCGAGGATGAAAAACAAGGGCCGAACTAGTACTCTGTACTAGTAGCTTCACGTGATGTAGTAGTACTAAATCCAAGTAGTGCTCCTGTACTTGTCTTCACGTGAGAACGATTTGGATCAGTGGATGTGACACTACTAGGAAAAGGGCTATAGATGAAATGGCCACTAATGATGCACCAGATATGTGGTGCGCCACTACTATATAGCAGTGGCGCACCATGTGCTGGTGCGCCATTAGTGACACTAATGGCGCACCAGACACACGGTGCGCCACTAGTAACAATTTTTTTTATTTTTCCAAACATACTAATGGCGCACCAGGGCGCAGTGCGCCATTACTAGTTCTAACTAGTAATGGCGCACTAGCCTCATAGTGCGCCACTACTATATATTTTTTATTTTGCAAAACTACTAATGGCGCACCAGTGTATAGATATTTTGCGAAACTACTAATGGCGCACCACCAGCAGGTGCGCCATTAGTAACCAGGGTTACTAATGGCGCATTTGTAGGTGGTGCGCCATTAGTAACTTGGGACCAGCTAGATATTTTGGACAGCCACACCTACCCACTCACTTTCCCCACTCCATTCTCTCCACCTCCTCCTCCAAGCTTGTCTCGGCTGCCTCCTCCTCCTTACCTCATTTGCACCATAAATTCATCCAAATTAAGTGGTTAAATTACCTTTTTTTGATAGGTAAGTAAGGGGGAAGCTATCTTTATGTTGTTCTCCCTCCAACAACGTGCACATGCACTTTTTATGGCCTAGCTAGATCTATGTATGTTTGTGGTGTTGCATATGTTTGTGGTGTTGCATATATGTTTGTATTTGCAGGTACCGGTATTTGAAATGCGATAGTTGCCAATATTTTGCTGGAATGTTGATTCATTTCCGTTTCGGCGAGAATTTTGGCACTATGCATTCTTTTTGGTCCTATTTTTAGGGAAAGTCATGCCAAATTTTTTCTTGGTTCTAAAATATCGTTTTGCTCTACCCCGCAGGCGACCATGGTCCGCACGATGACCGAAGGCATCGTGAATAGGTTTTTGAGCTCCGCGAAGGCCGAGATGCTTCAAAAGAACGAGACGGAGATAAGATGTCCGTGTCGAAGATGCAAGCTGAAGAGCCTTATTGCGGACCCGGATTCCGGGCAGGTGCGGGACCACCTGCTCTTGCGTGGTTTCATGGATGGCTATCGGTGGCAAGGTGATGAAGATGACTATGAAGTCGTCCATGGGGGCCGGGCAAGAAATGAGGAAGGGCAGCAAGACAACCACCGCGGCTCGGGCGGGCGAGAAGACGAAGAATCTCCAGGACATGATCACGACGGTGATGCTGTACACAGTCATCATGTAGAAGATGCCGGACATGATGATGAGGAAGATGCCGGAGCAGACGAAGGGCATGATCATGAAGATGAAGATGCCGGCGGAGCAGACGACGATGGACCATCGATGGGCTGGGTGCAGGACCCTCATATTCAAGAGCTGCTTCTCAAGCAGACGGATAACGCAAGAGCTGCCGCCCGAGAGAAAGCCAAGCTGGATCAACTGGAGATAGACGCGGTTACTCCATTGTATGAAGGATGCAGGCCCGAGGATACCCGCCTGAAAGTAACGCTCATGGCTCTGGAGATGAAGGTAAAACACAAAATGACCGACGCATGCTTCGACGAGAACATGTCATTCTGGCACGAACGTCTTCCCAAGGGGAACAAGTGCCCGACCAGTTTCGAGGAGGCGAAGAAAATCGTGTGTCCTCTGGATTTACCGCACGTGAAATACCATGTGTGCATGAACAATTGCATCATTTATCGGGACGAGCACGCGGAGTCTACCATATGTCCGGTGTGCGGCGTCACTCGATACAAGAAGAGGAAGAAAGCTCCTCGAAAAGTGGTGTGGTACTTTCCGATCACTCCTCGTCTGCAGCGGTATTTCGCGGAC
Source organism: Triticum aestivum (assembly GCF_018294505.1). Classification (NCBI taxonomy): domain Eukaryota; kingdom Viridiplantae; phylum Streptophyta; class Magnoliopsida; order Poales; family Poaceae; genus Triticum; species Triticum aestivum. The sequence goes on from NC_057796.1 coordinate 395,099,516, forward strand.
CCTAAGGTAGCAAAGCTCCTGCGTTGGCACGCGGATAGGGAGGAGAAGAAGCGAGAAGATGACGCAAATGATCCGGAGATAAATAAAAAAGACAAGATGCTGAGTCACCCTAAGGATGGGAGCCAGTGGCAAGCGTTGAACTTCGAACACCCAGAATTTGGGAAGGATCCAAGGAACATCGTGCTGGGCGCGAGCACCGATGGAGTCAATCCGTTTGGCAGCCAGAGAAGCACACATAGCACCTGGCCTGTGTTTGTGTGGATGTACAACCTTCCCCCTGGTTGTGCATGAAGAGGAAGTACATTCACATGAGTATGCTAATTGAAGGGCCGAAACAACCAGGGAACGACATCAATCTGTATCTGGGGCTGCTGAAAGAGGAGCTAGACACGCTGTGGAAAACGCCAGCCAATACGTGGGACGCCGCAGAGAAAGAATATTTCCCTATGAGAGCCGCACTGCTCACGACGGTGCACGACTATCTCGGTTACGGATATCTCGCGGGGCAGGTGGTCCACGGATTTTCTGGATGCGTCAGGTGCATGGATGACACAACGTATCGCCAGCTAGATAGAGATCCCGGGTCTTCGAAAACCGTGTTCATGGGACATCGAAGGTGGCTTCGCGACGATGACCCGTGGAGGAAACGCAAGGATCTGTTCGATGGTGAAACCGAACCCCGAAGACGCCCGCGTACGAGGAGCGGCGAGGAAATAGACGAGCTGTTGAAAAATTGGAAAGATTGCCCACTGCCGGGAAAGAAGCAAAAGGCGCCAGAGCCGGGAAAGAAGCGAAAGGCGCCAGAGCCGCTGCTGAAGGTATGGAAAACGAGGTCTGTTTTCTGGGACTTGCCGTACTGGAAGATCCACCGTGTGCCTCACAGCCTTGATGTCATGCATATCACGAAGAACGTGTGCGAGAGTCTGCTTGGTACCCTGCTCAACATGCCAGAGAGGACCAAAGATGGGCCGAAAGCAAGGGCAGACTTGAAATCAATGGGCATCAGGGAGGAGCTTCACGCTAATGATGATGATGATGATGAGGCGAAGCAGGACACGGAAAGTCGTCGCAAAGGCAAAAAGGCCAAGAAGACCGGAAATGACTTCCCTCCCGCGTGCTTCACTCTAAGTCAGGAGGAGATCGATCAGTTTTTCACCTGCCTCGTAGGAGTAAAACTTCCTTACGGTTACGCGGGGAAGATAAGCAGATACCTAGACTCAGCGAAGCAGAAGTTCAGCGGGATGAAGTCTCACGACTGTCACGTGCTGATGACGCAGATACTTCCAGTTGCAATCCGTGGGATCATGGACGCGCACGTCCGTGAAACGCTATTTGGCCTATGCAACTTTTTCGACGTCATCTCTCGGAAGTCGGTTGGCGTGAGGCAACTCAGAAGGCTACAGGAAGAGATCGTGGTGATACTATGCGAGCTTGAGATGTACTTCCCGCCCGCATTCTTCGACGTTATGGTGCATCTGCTGGTCCATATCGTGGAGGATATCATCCAACTCGGGCCGACGTTCCTGCACAGCATGATGCCGTTCGAAAGGATGAATGGTGTCATCAAAGGATACGTTCGCAACATGTCACGTCCAGAGGGAAGCATAGCCAGGGGCTTTCTGACCGAAGAGTGCATCTCCTACTGCACGAATTATCTAGGCATCGAGAACCCCGTTGGTCTGCCCGTCAACAGGCACCTCGGCAGGCTCGCTGGATGGGGTCACCGTGAGGGTCGCCGCGAAATGCATGTCGACTTCGAGGGTCGACTCGCCGACTTTGAAAGAGCAAACCTAGTCGCGCTACAACACATAGACGTGGTCGATCCTTGGGTGGTAGAGCACAAAACCTTTATTGAGAAGACGTACAATGACCGAGGCCAACAGAGGACGGACGGAGATATAATCAAAGAGCACAACTCATGTTTCACGCGTTGGTTCAAGCAGAAGCTTCTGTCGTACCCTTTACATGAGGATTCTTCCGCGGAAGAACAACTCATATTCGCCTTGTCACAGGGCGCCGAGCACAACCTGATGACGTATGAGGCGTACGATATCAACGGCTACACATTCTACACCGAGGACAAGGACATGAAGAGCGATGGTTATCAGAACTCCGGGGTAACGATGGAATCCTACACCGGTAACGACAAGGACAGATACTACGGAAGGATCGAGGAGATCTGGGAGCTGAGCTACGCTGGAGAGAAGGTCCCGATGTTCCGTGTCAGATGGGCCAAGAGCGTCATAAAAGAAGACCGGTATTTCACCACCATGGTTATACCCGAAGCCAAATCCAAGACCGCAGGCGCGAACGTCACCGCGAAAAATGAGCCATGGGTACTGGCTTCCCAAGTGGACCAATGCTTCTTCATTACCGACCCGTCAAAGCCCAGTCGTGTTGTCGTGAGGAGAGGCAAAAGGAAGATCATCGGAATGGATGGAGTCGCCAATGAGCAAGACTTCGACAAGTACGGCGACCCGAAGATGGAACATGACGACGACGATGAAGTATCAGCATACACCACAAGAAGAAGCAGGACCACCCTACCTAAAGGACGTCCGTTCAAGAGAAGAACTCCATTTACGAAAAATAAGGGCAAGAAGATTGTGAACAGATAGCTAGCTAAGATCGATTGTATTTAAATTGTAGCCTTCATTTCTCGATTGTATTTCATGGGCACTTTTTGAACTCATGAATATTTTTAAATTTCATGGACACTCGATCTCGATCCCCCTCCATCTCGATCGCTATCCCACCTCGCCAGATCCGGTCCCCCTCGCCGCCGAGCACCCCCGCACCCTCTCCCCCGCTCCACCGGCCGCCGCCGCCGACCCCCCGCACCCTCCCCCGCTCCACCGCGCCGACGACCCACCGCACCCTCCCCCGCTCCACCGCCGCCGACGACCCACCGCACCCCTCCCCCACCCCTCCCCGGCCCGCTCCACCGGCCGCCGCCGCCGACCCACCGCACCCTCCCCCGCTCCACCGCCGCCGACGACCCACCGCACCCTCCCCCGCTCCACCGCCGCCGACGACCCACCGCACCCTCCCCCGCTCCACCGCCGCCGCCGACCCCCGCACCCTCCCCCGCACCCTCCCCGGCCCGCTCCACCGTCACAAATGAATGCAACTAAAATTGCAAAAAAAAACAAATTTGATTATATTTTCAAATAACAAATTTGATGATATTTTCAAATAATAAATTTGATGATATTTTTTCATATTCATAAATATTTGCAAATAACAAATTTGATGACATTTTCTAAAAAATTATTACTGTTGTTATAAAAGTTTATTACTGTTTCATATTCATATTCATTTTCTAAAAAATTATTAGATGCAACAAAAAATAATAATAATTTTTTTTACTTATGGCGCACCTCTGGCTGGTGCGCCATTGCTATATAAAAAAAATATTACTAATGGCGCACCTCTGGCTGGTGCGCCATTGCTATATAAAAAAAGATTACTAATGGCGCACCGATCGTGGGTGCGCCATTGCTATCTAAAAAAAACATACTAATGGCACACCGCTGCGGGCCATTAGTAAGCTTCCCCCCTAGCTAATTCCTCCCTCTCCCTCGCCAGATCCCCTTCGTCCCTCTCCCTCGCCAGATCCACCCGCGCGCTGCCCCGACCCACGACGCCGCCGGACTCCACCCCCGCCGCCCCCGCGCCCCCCACCACTGCAGCTCCCCCGCGCCGCCGCCCCCGCGCCGACCCGTGAAGCACGTGGCCGCCGGCCTCCCCACGACCAACCGAGGCGCCCAGGAGGACCGCCACCGTCTTCCTCTTCGACTACGAGGACCCGGACGAGCTCGGACGCCCTCGAGCCATCCCTTCGACGCCGCCGCCGCCGACCCCGACCCCAACCCCTCCTCCTCCCCCTCCGGCGACCGGCCGCGCCCGCCCAGGTACCCCGGCCCGCCGTTCTCGCGTGCTCGCGCGCTCCCGCTCTCCCGTACTAGACAGTAGCATCTTCAGACATTCAGTAACTAGTAGATAGATAATACAGCTTCCGTATTTGAATTTGGGCTGTTCTGTTCATCATGCAATTCATATCTCCCCCGGATCACTGCCGAAGGGCCTGCGCTCGCTGGATCTGTCGCGGAACAAGATCGCCAACGTCGAAGGGCTCCGGGAACTGACGAAGCTTCGCGTGCTCAACCTCAGCTACAACCGACTTTCGTGCATCGGCCACGGTAAGTCGCAGACTTGGGGTTCTTGCATTGCACTGCATATCTTCTGTAAATTACTTAGTACTAGATTTCTTTCTGGTCCATGTACACCTGCATCCTATCCAAGACAGACATGTAACATTCCAGGAGTTGGTAAAGTTCACTGAAATTGTTGTAGTCTAAAAAATAGTTAACTAAAACTGCTATAGTCTGAAACTGTCTGAATCTTGCTTTTTGATGGTTTCTTCAACTACAAGTTCATTGAATTTACAATGTGATTCACTGGTAGTTGTCAATGTGTAGGTTTTGTAGTTGTGCTGATTTTAAAATTGATGTAATTTACACGAAGATTTAACTGTGATAGTAACTGAAGAGTTAGTATATTATTGTGAACTGGCCATGTATTCTTGGTCTTGGTGTTATGCATCTCATGCTGTTGTTGGCCTCTGTGTGTTTGCTCTATGCAGTTGATGTTCTGGTACATGTGGTGTTATGTTGTGTAAATTGGGAATTCCCCCATTCTAGAGTTTCCTACTACTGTAGATGTTCATCTACTACTATGGTTAGTTAACTGATGTTAACTGGTTGTGTTGCATATGTAGTACATGGCAAGTAGCTACTTGCTGGGGGTTTGGTCAATTAATCCATGTGTGTACTAAAAGTACATGCTGTAGTTATTGTGTAAGCTTGCTGTTAACTACAGTTGGTGCTCTTTACCGAATTTAGTGTACTAAACCTCTGCTACTAAGTTTAATTATGCAGTTGTGTTTAGTGAAGTAGTTAGTGTACTGTACTTGCAATAGTTTGCTTGGTCTTTCTTTGGTTTCAGTTAAGTTATTGTCAGATTTTCCTCTCCATTGCTCTGAGTGGTGCTTGTGTTTCTACTTGCAGAAATGTACCATGAGTGGTACAATCTAATTTACTACTGCTGCTATATACATCAATGCTTTACTACTAGCCCATGAGTGGTGCTTGTGTTTCTACTTGCAGAAATGTACCACGTGCAGTGTGGACTGTGTTGCAAGTGTTCTGCTCTAGCATATCATTATGATGTGGTAGAGGGGTCTATTTCTTTATATGATACTCCCTTCGCCCGAAAAAACTTGTCTCAAGTTTGTCGGAGGGAGTATTATGGACAGTAGGTGACACCGCTATACATTTTACAAAGGTGTAAGAACACTGTAAGGTTATATCAGAAGTAATGTAAGCCACAACTGCGGTGTGATATAAGAAACATATACAGTTCCGGTCGGTGATTGTCTAAGGCAGTGATCCAGCATCGGGTATTTCTCGAGGAAGGATGTAATCCAGTACAAACCACCATAGTCCAATACAAAGAAAAATATGGTTCAGTAGAAGGCATCAAATTTAGTACAAATTAGAATATGGTCCATTACAATGTTATGCCTGTATTCATTGCTGCTGCTGCTGTTATGCCTGTATTCACTGCTGCTGCTGATGTTATGCCTGTATTCACTGCTGCTGCTGCTGTACTTGTGATGATGCTACTTGTGATCTTCTGAAATGACCCATTGGCGACTTCATTACGCGGGGATAATGATTTTGCAGGTACCCCGAGAGGCCCTTGAGTTTGCTGGAATGTCGATTAACTTCCGTTCCGGCAAATTCGGGTACTCCATATGTCCTATTTTCAGCAAAGGTCATGCTGAAATTTTCCGTGAATTTTAGCATGACTCTGCTAAAAATAGGACATATGGGGTACTTGTGACTAATGCATGGGCCGGGGTCTTAGTACTTAATTAAGTAGGGTCAACTGCCCCTTTATTCTTGCTGCATTAAACCATAGGTGGCAATAGAGCCAAGTGATTAGGCCCAACTTAGAATTCTCCTTCCCAGCTTAGCTTTTAGGGTGCCTCGGTGTCGATGAGAACCTAAATGATGTACGCTTAGGCTTTTAGGGTGCCTCGGCGTTGACAAACCCTAAATGATAAAAGCTTAGCTTTTAGGATGCCTCGGTGTCGACAAACCCTAAATGATGAGACCATGATCTTGTTCCTTGACAATAACCAACTTTTTGACCAAACTTTTTTCCTATTTAGAGCGAAACATGGCCCACAACGATGAGGCCGGCGGTTCGGGCGGCAAGCAATTCTGGGAGCTGTCCCAGGAGCCGGAGGAAGAACCTCACCACTATGAGGACGCTGCGGAAGACACCGATCCTGACTACACAACCCCTAGTGGCGTCGGGGATGACACCACTGATGGTGCCGCCAAGGATGCCACCACTGATGATGGCGGCGCACGCACAGATGGCAGCCAACCGAAGAGGCAACGAAAGAACCGGCGCCCGAGGTGCTCGGCACCGTCAAGGAGGAATTTACTGAAGTGAACTCCGACGGGCATCCAACGGCGCCCAAACAAGTAGTCAAGGGGTACTCGGTTCAGCTCGGGTGCATTCTCCGGAGCACCGTCTCGATCAACACCGAGAACCTAAGGCATAAGTACCGAGGGAATTTGTGCAGCCTCCTCTTCACGAAGCTGCATGAACGATACAAGTTCCCCGCTGACTTTGCAAACACACGCCTCTCAGGGAATAAAGTGAACAGTGCCGCCCTCACGAGGATGAGCACGACCCTGTCTACTTGGAGAAGCACGGTGAAGGCAATGATTGAAAAAGGTCATAGTTGTGAGAAGATCAAGGCGAAATATCCTTTGATCAGCGAAGATGACTACAAGGAGTTCAAGATCAAGTGCGAGAGCAGCGCAACCTCCGAATCAAGTCAGTGGGGGAAAGAAATGCGGCAGTTGAACTTAGGGGTCCACCAACTCGGTCCCGGCGGTTACAGAGTGGCGGAGCCTATATGGGACAAGGAGGACGCGGAGCGTGCCGAGCAAGGCCTACCGCCCCGCTTCGAGAAATTCCGTGACAAGCAGACCAGGAACTTTGTCAGGGCCCGGTACAAGGAGGACCCGGTAACAAAGGAGCTTACCACGGATCCGAAGACCAGGGCGCTTGAGCTTGTTCTGGTAAGGAATACACCCCCGCGTAATTAGCTCCATATGGTTGCATTCTAATTAATGAAGCCAAATTTCTAAATGGTTCACATTCCTTCCGCAGGAGGCTGAAAGCAGTAGCGCGGGGTCGTCTCAGAGCTCCCCTTTTGACACCCCTTTAAATAGGGCGTTGAACGTAATGAAAAACAAGGATAAGCTCAGTAAGCCGTCGTCAGCTGGTCGTGTGGCCGGCAAAGGCTTGTCCACAAAATGGTCGTCATACTATACCGCTGGTGGGCGAAAGGAGAAAAAGACCAGCTCGGAAAGCCAGTCGCGCGAGGTTCAAGAACTCAAGGCACAAGTGGCGCGGATTCCGGAGATTGTCCAAGAGCAAGTGCAACAACAACTGGGAACGACGCTCACCGCCATGGTGCCTACCTTGATTCAGGGGCTGACGACGTGGATTGCGGGCGGCCAACAGGGGCCTCCCCCGGTTCCCAGCTTCACGGCCAGCAACTCGCACAACGCGCAGACGGCGCCATTGGTGTCTCCGGCGGAGGCGGTATTCGTGTCTCCGGCGCCGGCACGGGCATTGGAGCTTAATGCACCCGGGTGTACGCCGGCCGGCACCTCGCCAGCAAGCGGCCCCTCCGTCAGTTGCACGCCCGCCGTTGGCGGTGCCTCGACATTAGCCGAGCTCGACGGCATCACGGTAACTAAGCCTCTCGGCCGATGACTTCATCTCCTTGCCTTTGACTGGGCATCCCTGACGCCCTACATGTTTTCGCAGGGCGCCGCCGACGTTCCTTGCACTCTCCTGCACTTCGTGGGCGGCGAGTTGGTCGATGTCGCCAAGGGCAGAATCGTTCAACCGGGCAACCGCGTGTTCCACGGTAATCCGATGCCACCCACCTTGTATAGGGTTGAACTGGTTCGGGTGCTGCCAGGCTGCGACGAGTTGTTACCTCCGATTCGACCCGCTGGGGCCGACGAAGATGATGTGATGACCCTCAGCGCCTGCGTAAGCTGGCCCCTGCTTTGGCCGAAGAGCCAGATTCGTTTGGGGGCGGGGGACACCACCCCACAGACAAGACCGCCAGTCGTGCCAGCGCCAAGCCATGGCAAGAACGCCGCAACGCTACCGGACATGCCGGACATCCCTATGGCACAGGATCCGGACATGCATATGGCACAGGATCCGGACGACGACGACAACGACGACGGTACATTTACCAACGTCGATAAGTACTTTGCCGAACATGGGTACGGTGACGAGTTCTGCGGGCCTCCTTCTCAAGAACCCAACCCTGAAAAAGACGACCGCGATCTAGCTGGTACGGCGGAGAAACCCAATTGCAACAGGCGTCGTCTGGCGTTCAGTTCTCAGGAGACGCCTCCAGCTGCCGCCTTCACCGAGCCTCAGATAGCTGAGGTGCGAAATATTATCAGCCCCAACACGCTCAAGAAGGCGGTCTGTGAGCAGAACTCGATCCCATTACAGCAGATCAGGAAGAAGGGACGGAAACGAAAGACTAACAAGGGCGCCGGTGCGAGCCAGCCGGCACCGAGTACGATCCGTGCTCAGGACGGGCCACCTTCACCTAAGGATATCTCGAGGAGGGTGCATGTGGCGGGTAGGGCGATGCTACCGACAAATATGCTCAATGCTGCAACCGGTGCTATGCGGAGTCTGCATGACAGTGTTCTTTCTTTGGAGAAGCGGCGTCTCAGAGAGAATGATGTGGCATACCCGGTTTTCGTGGCCAAGGTGCCAGAGGGCAAGGGCTTTGTGGATAGCGCCGTCGGGGGTACGATCGTCCTGTGGTTTGATGACATCTTTGCTATGTTTAACCTTCATCCGCTGCACTACACCTTCGTTCGGCTGTTTTCGCTGAGTATGGAGATGCGGATCATTAGAGACAAGACCCCGGACATTGTGATAGTCGACCCCTTCTACATGCGTGCCAAGATCTTGGGCAGCGCTGGGGACCGGCAAGTCGCGAGTTCACACCTCGAAGGCGTCATTCTGGCAAACCCAGATAAGGATAACTTCCTCGTGCCTTACTTTCCCGAGTAAGTCATCCCCTAACCGCCCCGTAACATATGATTTCTTAGATTTCGATCGTTCTTTTTTTTCTAACATTCCGTGTTCTGTGCAGTGACACACATTGCACACTCATCCTCTTAAGCCCGAAATATTCCATGGCCACGTATTTCGACCCGGACCGTGACTCCAAGATAGACTACACAAATATCAAGAAAGTTCTTGATGATGCTCTCCCCGGCTACGCCGCATCTGGAGGCACCTTTAAGAGGCCAGCTCGTAGGTACGGCAGGCACGTGTTCACCCACAATACGACGTTCCCCTGCGTCAAGCAGCCGCCTGGCGGTCAGAAGGATGCCTACTACGCCCTCCATCACATGCGGGCGATCGTACGGGACCATAATCACCTTCTGCTACCAAATAATCTCAAAGATTGGGCCGCAAGCTTGGCGGCAATCCAGGACGCGGACATCCGACAAGAATTCTTTCGCATCCAGTCGGAGTTTGCAGAAATCATCCATCAAGATGTCCTTCGTACCTCGGGGCAGTTCTACCTCAAATATCAACCGTCCAACAGTGAGATAGACACAACGCTACAAATGCAGGCTGACAACGCCCGCGACTTCATGACCATCACGACAGACGGCGGCTTCATCCACGCTCCGGTCCCATGAGTCGAGTCGAAAGTAGTGATGCTATGTGTAGTTCTGAAACATCGATTAGCTCATGTTGTAATTAAACTTTAATGAACTTGTATGTCTCTTTGGTTTGGACAGTCGTTCAACTTAGATGTAATCGATGCTATTTATTAGTAGGACCATGAATCGTGCTATTAATGTCTTGCTTTTCTCTTCCGATCCTTTTGTTGCATACTTATATATTGCTTATGTATTGTCTGTTGTTTGGCTAGTGCATAGAGATGCCGTCGTATGTCGTGTACAAGGGTAAGGTTCCCGGAGTCTACGACGACTGGGAGGAGTGTCGGAGACAGGTTCACCGTTTCAGCGGTAACAGTTACAAAGGGTACACCACTAGGGCGGAGGCGGAATCTGGATAAGCGCGCTATCTAGCGGGAGAGAGGAGGGAGCGTTGGAGGAACCGGATGAAGACCAGTTTCATCGCGATGATGCTCATCGTGATGACCGCAGCTCTCTTCTATGTGATGGTAGTTTAGATGATCGATATCGACTTGTAATGTGAAGACAAACTCGCTACTCGCGGTCTCGAGACTTGTAATGTTCTATCTTTGTTCGGTCTTTTGAATTCGGAGACTAATATGATGAATTGTATTCGGAGACTAATCTTCTATTGTATTCGATGAATCTGCTGTTGTTGTGTGGTGCTGTCTATATTCTGTCCAATAATATATTTTGTAACCTGTGCAAATATCAGAAAAGAAAAAACAATAATCCCTAATATTCATACTAATGGCGCATCACCCCAACATGCGCCATTAGTATGCCAAAGGATACTAATGGCGCATCACCCCACAGTGCGCCATTAGTATGGCAAAGCACATGTGTAAATATCGCTCCCTGGGAGGCACACTAATGGCGCATGTTGGTCTATACTAATGGCGCATGGCGTGATGCGCCATTATTATACCAGATACTAATGGCGCACCAGTGGTGCGCCATTAGTATTTCATACTAGTGGCGTGGTATTAGTGGCGCACCAGTAGTGCGCCATTAGTAGGCAAAACTGGTGCACCACTAGTAGGCCTTTTCCTAGTAGTGTGAAGGAATAACAGCAGTGTTGCTATCGATGTTGCCTCGGGACTTGAAGCGTGTCCAACAGCAAAATAGGCTGCAGCGGAACAGCGTCTGCCAGCGATTTGACGGGGCGACGCGGCGGAAGTTTCACTCGGCCTCGGACGACTGCTCGTGTAGGGAATCCTGTCGGTCTCGGCTTCCAGGGCGGCTGCTCCAGAATTGATCTGGCTTCAGATCGCCAGGTCGAGTCGGCTGCAGCGCAAAGGACGCCGCAACCCTAACCTCTCGTCTCAAATCTCGTATCTGTATACCACTTGTTAGATAATAACGAGAAATAAACGAGACAAAGAGACACGAAGTTTACGTGGAAACCCTTGCGGGAGAAAACCACGGACGCACGAAGGCGCAATCACTATGAGGAGGAGTATTACAAGCACGAGACGACAGACCGTCTTAGGTGCGACTACATGGGGGTATATATGAGGGCAATAAATAAGAGTCCTTGTAGGACAAGTAAACGAGTTGTACTCGTACGCGTTGACGTCAACGCAAAGGCCCACGCTGGTTGTACTACGTCTAGTCCAACACGGTGTAATTTGGATCACAATTTAATAGTTAATATGCGTAGAGATATACATAGATATATTTTCTCATAAAGCAAAGACCTACAGCGTGTAGGTTTTCATCTTCTCGACAGATTTGTCCATGCCATTTGCATAGCGGAACATGGATTAGATATAAATAATAGGCTCAGCAAATAATAGGCTTACACATAAGGCATATCAATTTATTAGTACCGGTGCAAGATATTCATCTTCTTGTTTACAATAGATGATGATACACGTAACCATCCCGAATTCTGTTTATCTAATTATATGAAAAACCATCAATAGTTATGTTAAGGAGCATATACATGATTCATTTCGTAGTTCATATCTTTGTACGTTCAATTTTATACCAGTTGAATGTTCTGATTTGCGCAAACTAGGTAGTGTTACCCAAGGAGCGACTTACTATTGGAACCAGATGGCGCGTACTAGGTACATGTACCCGAACAGCGGCTTGTTGTCGGCGAGCAACCTAATTTGCACATCATAGGGAGAAGTACCTGAAATGCTCAAATATTCAAAAGGGTACAATGTCGCGCATGTTTGGTTAAATGGGGTAAAAAGGATGAAAATCGGCTAAACGGGGTAATCCCCGTAAAAAATAACAAAAGAGGGGGTAAAAAATAGAATTTACTCTTATGTTGAAGCTGGCAGTGGGATGTTATCCAAGATCAATGTGTGTGGGGAGGTGAAATGCAGGAGGTGACCACACTTTCTTGCCAGTTGTTAACGATGAAATTGTGACTTTCCTGTTGGTGGGTGAGGCTGATTTAGTGGTGAGGTTGCCTGTATGTAGAATAATGTACTATGTGTTAGTTTTTTTTGCGAGAGAAATTTTCAATCTATTCATCAATCATGGCAGTACAGAGAACACAAGAGGTAATAAAAATTACAACTGGGTCTATGGACCATCTAGCGACGACTACAAGCACTGGAGCGAGCCGAAGGCGCGCCGCCGTCATCGCCCCTCCATCACCGGATTCGGACAAACCTTGTTGTAGTAGACAGTCGGGAAGTCATCGTGCTAAGGCCCCAAAGGACCAACACACCAGAGCAGCAATTTGATCTTTCCAATCTACCATGTGTTAGTTGTAGTTACCAACACACTCTACTAAGTTAGTTGACAATTTAGGCGATAAATTCTTTGTTGCAATACTGCACGGAGATGGTTGAAGATTCTCACAATATGCAATCAATGAAATGTGAGCAAAATGTTTTTGCAAAAAAGAAGGGAGCAAAATTATGTTTATGTAATCAGTCCATATTTTCCAAATCCTTCACAGTTCTATGTAATTTTTTTAGAGCTTATATTATCTTTTATTCAATCCGTGAAGCTTCATAACTTTAATTCCAATGATTCAGAAAGAGCCTATGTTTAAAAAGGAAATTAAAGCAGCAGCATTGAAGAAACTTGGGAGTTGCTATTTCAAGAAGAAGGATTATCGATTGGCAGTAAAAGGCTACAGTAAGGTATATTAAAGCATCGTCCATTTCATTTTTATTGTATATTACACTATAATGGCTTGCATAGCTCTCAATTTGAAGCAAATGATGTTCTTAATGCACGCACGCACGCACGCATTGAATTTTCTCTGTTCAATAGCAAAACTGCATTGCGTCTGCAAACGACGATTTTCATGCCTTCAGTTTCCCAGGTTCCTTACGGCTTAAAAGTATTTTGAAAGTGGTGGATTTTTTTTACTGAACCGACCTAAACATATTTTTGTGTTAGTTTTCAAAAAGTTTGTCGTAATGCAACAAATGATATGGCATTGGCAAACTATGGGAAAGGCGAACCATTTTTGTATAGAATGTTTTCCCAAATTCCTCATGGTTTGGAATGAAATTTGGAAAGATTGAAATATTTCTCGAACATGAAATTTTAGAGAAGTTTCTCGGAGTGGGGAAATTGATATACCGTTGGAACTTGGAAAGCTATTGAAAATGCTAAAAATTTCATGTTTAAAGTTTTCTCAAAATCCTAACCGGCTGAGCAAACTATCTTTGCGATGAAGCCGTCAAAGGCTCCGGGCACCGATGGGTTTAATGCTGGCCTCTACCAGCACACCCTTGGCACCTTATCTGTGATGATGTTACAATGGCTGTACCGAGCTTCCTTGAGGGGGGAAATATGCGGGAGGTGGTGAATAAGACGGTAATTGTATTAATTTTGAAGTTTAAAAGCCCTAGGAATATCACTCAATTTCGCTCTAAGTTTTTGGCTAAGCGGTTACATGAATCCTTGATGAATTAATTTTTGAAGAGCAGAGTGCTTTTGTGTTTGGGAGGCTAATAATAGACAACGTACTAACTACATATGAGTGTGTTCACTCGATGAGAAGGAAGAGAAGTAAACAAGGCTGTGTATGATCAGGTAGAGTGAGCTACCTTCAAGGAGTAATGCAACAGCTGGGTTTTGTAGAAGAGTGGGCGTCTCTTATCATGGGATGTTATCTCCATAGTTGGTTTCTAGGTGAAGGTGAATGGGGAGCTCCTCCCATTGTTCAGACCATCGAGGGGCATTTGGCAAGGAGACCCACTATCCCCTTATCTTTTTCTCCTTTGCGGGTAGGGGCTCTCTTGCATGCTCAAGAGTTGTGATGGATGGTGGATCGATAGAGGCATTTGTGTGGGAGTGTATGCGCCTTGGATATCTCCTTTGCTTTTCGCTGTCGATTGGGTGGATTTTCTGTAAGCAGATGGGCGTAGCGCAACACTTCTCAATGAAATTCTTGAAGCTTACTGCCTTGGTTCGGGGCAATCGGCGAATAAAAAATAGATTTCCATTTTCTTCAGCCCTAATAGTGGCACGTCATCAAGGAGAGGGTTTTGAAATATACCGTAGATTCAAAGGGAAGCCCTCTCTGAAAATTATCGTGGTTTACCAACCGTTGCAGGAAGGGTCATGGAGCAACAGTTCGAATATGTTCAAGAAAGATCTTGTTATAAGATGCACGAGTTCCAACCATGAGGAGATCAAGTATCAGCTGATAAAGTCCATGCAGGTAGTTTATCAATTGTTGGCGGCTTTGGACCTTACTATGCAAGAGCAAATCACGACCATTGTGGCTAGAGAGAGGAGGAAGGCTTCGAAATTGGGATGGACTAAAATAAACAGTGATGGAGGAATATGTATGGTTCAATGTTGTGCTGGTGTTGGTTTGGTCGCTAGAAACCAAACGGGGAGATTTGTTCGTAGCAGGTGCATCAAGTATAATGTTATCTCTAATCCGTTTTCTATTGAACTACTGGCGTGTCGAGATGGATTTCTCTTTGCTATCAAATCGGCTATAATGATGTGATCAATGAAATGGGTTGTCAAGATGTGGTGAAGCTTTGGCAGTTTTGAAGCGATAAGTCTCTTGGCTTCCATATTTTCAGAGAGATGAATTCTCTTCTATTGGACCTGCAAGGATTCAAATTTGTACCTCCTAGGAGGAGTGCTAATACGGCCGCAACAGGGAGAGAGGCTTTGAAGCAGCTCAAATGCTCAGATGCTCTCTCTCGCCGAATGCGACAAGAGAGCACCCGAGCATCTTGGATGCAATTTTGATGAAAAAATAACACGTACGAACTCTCCTATTATTGAATAAAGTGCCTAGAGGGCAAATTCCGAAAAACTGGTTAAATGTAATTTCAAAAGCGGTGAGTCCGTACGTGTTGTTTTCCCATCCTAGAAAAAGTACTAGAAGTCTGTGTGGCTTTGAACTACGGGCGTGTCACAGTTCAAACTTCACTCTAATTTTGATGTTGTTTTTTGCTCGTAACTCATCAATGGATTGTCGGAATCGAGTAAATGATATACCTTGGAAAGCTTTTGTTAAGAAAAACTTTTTATGGTGAACATATTTTTAAATTTACCATGGGTTAAGAGCAGATTTGAATGCAGTGAAATTCGAATCTAATGACATACACCGAACTTTGAACAATTTGTCCAAATAAAGCATATAATATACTATTGGAAATGTGCTGAATAGGAGCAAAGTTTTCATGTTGAACATTGTTTTTAATTCATGATGGTGCACATGAACTTATAGAAGTGAAGCTTTTCAGCCTTAATATTTTTACTTTATTTGCATCTGAACTTCATTTGTTGTCACCTTCGAACCTCCACGGTTTATCTCCGTGAAATGCTTGAATTTTTTGCAATGTTATTTTGTTTTTGTTTTTCATTTTTCCTTATTTGAACTTTCTAGGATATCATGTATGAAGCCTGTTCGGATGTCCTCCAGTTTCTAACTCCACAAACTCCACACCTGGAGTTGGGCCAAACGCTTTACCTCCAAGAAGCTGAATTTGAGAAGCTAAGGCGGCTCGTAGTGCAAAAACGAGGAGCAAGCTCGGCCCAGCTGCACGAAAATGAAAATCCGGAGTTTGCTCGTTTTATGGCCAATTGCCGCCGCCAAACACACCAATTCAGCGCGCCCACCTCCCCCTCCCTCGGAAAAATGGAAACTGCCTCGAATCCCTCCTCTTCTCTCGAACTTGATATTCCTCTATTTCTTCCCTAGTGCAGACCCTAGCCGCCGCTGCAGCTACCACCGCCGCCATGCACGTCATCAGTCCCTCACCGTCGCCGCTCCTATCCGGCGGCAGATCGAGCAGTTCCAGGCCCATCCTCGGCGGACCCCGTTGTTGCATCTCGAAGGATGCAGCCCAAGACGAGGACAGACGCACTGGTTGTACATGCTTCAGCCTCGATGCTATTGACGCCCGTTCTCACCTCGCTATTGGTTGTGGCCCATTTGGGCTGCGTCCAGCCTGCCGACCCCACTAGCCCGAACAGGCCACAGCTCTCCCAACTGGGCTGTAGCGCTGGGAGAAGCTGGAAACCGAGCCGAACTGATTTTCCATCGCAGTTTGGAGTGAGAAGCTATGGTGGGAAGCTGAATTTGTGATGTTTTGGGAAGCTAGAGGAGATCCGAATAGGCCCGAACTCCAAGATTTTATACCTGTGAACTTTCTCGAGTTATTTTTGGTAAAATATCTTGATTTTTGTATCTTAATTTACAAGAACGACAGTCCAGACTTCCCATGTCTTCTAAGTTGAACTTTCGTGAAACAGAAAAAAATTATCAATGTTTTTTGTGTTTTTTCGTTTTTACTAGATTACCGTTTCTCTCGATTTTGACCTCAAGGGTTTTCTTTCCATGAACTTCCCAATGTTTTTCTTAGCGGGTGGCGGCGATAGAGGGATTGTTTAGTTTCATACACTAGCCAACGCAACCAAAACTCCGAACTAATGGAAAGGGCTAAGCAAACCACACATACACTTCAACCCCTTCCCCACGTGTGACTTGGGGAGGCCAGCAAGTGCATTAAAATCTCAGAGGTATGGCTCAAGATGCCTATACGTGGACACAGAGAGGGTAACAACAATTTTCTGAATAGATTTTAAAAGCCAGGACTCAAATTTGAGACCTACGGCTCTGATACCATGTTATGTTTCATGCACTAGCTAACAAAATCAAAAGTCCGAACTGATGGAAAGGGCCAGGCAATCCACATATATACTTCAATACCCCTTCTCACGTGTGACTCCGGGAGGCCAACACATGCATAGATCTGAGGGGTATGGCTTAAGAGGCCTATACGTGGACACAAATGGGGTAACAATAACTTTTTGAATAAATTGCGTAAGCCATGACTCATGTTAAGCTTCATGCACTGTCAACGCAACCAAAAGTCCAAATTGATGGAAAGGGTTAGTGCAATCCACATATACTGTAACACCCCCTCTCACGTGTGACGGGGAAGACAAGTCAACACGTGCAATCGGAAGAGAGCGACGGCACGCGAAACTCACGTATGACTTAAGGCCTCTATGTGGACACAAAGGGGGCTACCAGCAATTTTTGATAAATTGCAAAAGCCAGGACTTGAACTCAAGACATTAGCTCTGATACCATGTTAAGCTTCATGCACTAGCCAACGCAACCAAAAGTCCGAACTTATGGAAACGGTTAGTGCAATCCACATATACTGTAACAACTCAAACTTGAGACCCGCGGCTCTGCTACCATGGTAAGTTTCATGCACTATCCAACACAACCAAAAGTTTGAACTGATGGGAAGGGTTAGGCAATCCACATATACACTTCAACAGGATGAGGTGGTTGGTTGTGCACGCGGTGGCGGCTGGGGGCGGGTGGAGGCGCCCGAGTGGCAACGACGGGTTAGAGACGATGGCCGCATGGCGGGGAAATTCTGGTCGTGAAAGGGTGGAGACGATGGCTCGGGGGTGTTTCTTCTTTCTTTTGTTTCGGGTCATGGGGAGGTTCGACTAGGCCTTCTTTCGGTCAGTCGAGCCTATATAGGGACGAAATATACAGAATATTATTCTATGACTAGTCACAAAATAGTCCTACCCTATAGAAGAGGGCGATTCAGAGCCCAGGCTCAGATGTTCCCATCCATGAACGATAAAATCGTTAAAAAAATAGCAACAAATATAAAAAAACAATTTTTTTGACATCCAAGCTGCTCGGGTGTGGAATGTGGATGCAAATTTCCATGGTGTTTGGACATTCGAGTAGTTCATGGCAAAAAGCAAAATTTGGCTCTGAAAGAAACTTTCAAAAACATGCAATGTGTAGACTTGATTTTCTTTGCCGTGACCTTGTACAACGCGAGCATTTTGGATGTCCAAAAAATTTCTGAGATTTTTTTGGACTAATCATTGGTGGTAGCAGATGAGGTTTGGTTGAGATAGCAATTACTACAAGCACCCCTTAAGACCTTATTTTATACATCAAAAACCTTATTATATACATAAAACACAATGTCCAACCGTCTCGAATCGAGCCTCCTACCCCGAACCAAATTAAAAATAAAACCCCTCCAGCCTCCCCACTTTCCTCCTCTCCCCCATGCAACCCTGCCCATGACCCATCTTCATCCCCACGCTGAACCCACCTCTCCTCCTGGCCATGCTACACCTCCCACCCTATCCATGGCGCCACCAGCCCATACCCCACTTGCCATGCCACCATCCTTCGCTCAGTGTGCACCTCGCCATGACGAAGCGCTGCATTTCGTCCATGTGCCACTATGGACTAGATACAACCCCTCCACCACCGGATCAAGCCACCCGATGCTCCCCAAACAAGGTGCTCTCCCCCGGCTAGCCTACCTCCCCCTTCCCAACACTTGGCTCCCCCGTACGTAGCTTCCCCCTTCGGTGACCCGTTCGTCCCTACTCCACTGCACCGCCATCGACGCCCTGCTCCACCTTGTCGGTCCCATAATCCAGCCCCCTCTAAGCTACCACTGGAGCACCTCCCCCTGCCGTAGCCGCTTCGTCCCCGGCCAAGACCACCAGTGGCATCGCCACGAGGGATGCTCGTCAGGGGCGGTTGCTAGCCAAGCCCCTGCCTGACCCCGTATCGGCGAACGGGAGAAGCACATCCACCATTGCAGTTGAGCAAAGCTGAAGTATAAACTGCGAATTTTTTGGATAAACTGCGAAAGCGATGACTTGAACTCAAGACCTTAAGCCCTGATACCATGTTAAGTTTCATGCACTAGCCAACGCAACCAAAAGTCCGAACTAACGGAAAGGACTAGGCAACACATTAACAGTCTTAAGCATGGCGTTGCTTGATCTGGTCCGTAGGGCGTGGCTCGCACTTGCATGTGATCTAGGATGGTACGGAGGATTCATCCAGATGTAGCACGGGGTTGTCATCTTGTAAGTGTCACCTTCAATTTGCCGCTCTTTGCATAGGAGGCCGATGACTGCATCATCACATCAATTGGAGTGTTGGCCCTTGCATGTGCTGATCTAATGCATGGTGGCTTGATCTGCTAGATCGCAGCCTAGGACGACATTGTTGCGGTGTTTATGGTGGCATGTGTTGGATCGAAGGTGCCCTTGGCCATCACGATCTTGGGAGGACGATGCAGTGTTTCTGAAGGGTCACTTGCTTGGGCTTTTCATGACACGGGTTAACCTCATCTCTGGGTGGATCAGTGGCCCACACCGCATTTCCAAGCTTTTGTTGCCATGGTTATAGATCACATGACAATTTTCGTGCGAGGACCATCCGCTTGAGCATTTGTATGTGTGGTCAGCTAGTGAAGGTAGCAACACATGGCACCACCAGTTTGGTGGTGCTACTTGAGTACCCATCTCGAGCTTCGGTATGAAAATCCATAGGTCTGACCTTAGCTAGTTGTACCAGGCAATGGCAATGTCTATGTGTCGTTTCTTTATTGAAGGCATTGCTTGGACTTGATCTTAGGGTGAAAGCCCATTATCTGGCCTTCAATGGTTGGATCCGGCAACGGAGGTGTGGTGCGTCGTTCCTTCTAGCGGCCTTGTTGAAGAAGCTCTCGCTTCAGCTATTGCCACTAACCAGTGGCGGTGGTTGGTCTTGTTGTGTGTTTCTATGTGTTGTCATTCGCTTCGGCGTGACTTTTGGGGTCATGCTTTTGTTTTTTCCTTTTTCTTTTTTGGTAATAATTTGGTTGTGTGCATCCTTGATGTTTTGACTCACTCTTGATATCATGTTGGTGCATAGGCTTGATGTAATTGGTATATTTCTATATTAATATATCAGAAATCTTGCCTGGAGACCGCTCCATTTTTAGGGGAATTACCGAACAACTCACGATCCATTCTACCATGATCACGCGGACGGAATTTCAAGGAGGGTTTGGCGGTTTTCCTGGAGGGACTGTTATCCCGATTTTTTTAGAAGTGGGTAGAACGAGTGGTTTTCTCGAAGGTTCGATTGGTAGGCAGTTTTATAGCGGAATTAACATAAAATATTGTGTGTGCCATATGATTCAAACTTTGGTCACTTGGTAAGCGCCTTAACCAAATCACTCACTACTTAGTTGTTTAGGTTGATGGCAATCCTCTGCTATAATAGCTATTACCTACCGAACTGCTAATCAAACCTGGCAAACAGGCGAACAAGCAACCTGGTCGGTTCACTCAAAGCTCTTAACACATACTCCAATCTAAGCGGAATTGAGTGGACTAGAAATCTTGAGTCTTCGCTTTCTTTCACGCCAAATTGTGGAAGAAGGGGATACGATACGCTGCCCTGCTCCATGGTCATCGCTGTGCATCACCTGGTCTGGTGTATGGCTCATCGGCGAGGGAAACGTTTTGATGGCGGTCTGGACCCACTTGGGGGAAGGCGATCATGGTGGGAAAAGGTATGGGCCCACTTGGGGACTCTATAGTGGAGAGAAATAGTGGAGTACCATGCCCCACGGGTAACTCTTACAATTACGAGGCTGCGGGAGACTGTAGTTACCAAGCTGCCCATGCTATAGCTACAACATGAGACAACTATAGTTACTGGCTTCCGGTGCTATACTTACTTATCACACTGCCCGCGCTATAGTTACCAACATGAGACAACTATAGTTATCAGCTGTCAATGCTACAATTACCAACATGTTAACTATGTAGTTATCTGGTTGCATATGCTACAGTTACCTGTTGAAAATATGAGCTATTTGTTGGAACCGCAGCCCTCTCTCACTCTTGGCTACAGATAGAAGAAGACACAAGACACAAGAAATTCCGGGCCGGCGCACGAACGCCGCCGTGGGCGCACGCACGCCCTAATCTTCTTTATCTTTCAATGGCTACATGGTTGGATCTAACTCAACACACCATCACGAGCAGTACAGCGAAGGGCTTCTTATACCCAGCACACAACGCAGCCCACCACTTCCCGGCCGTTGCATCCACGATCTGCATGGCTGGCCATGCGCGCCTACGACGCGCTCAACGCGCACGACGCGGCCGCTCCATGCAGTTCGCCAACGACCTAGCTAGTCTACCGTGGCCGCCACGAGCCTGCCTCCTACACACGTGCGCACACACACGCACACACCTGCACACGCCTGGTCGCCACAGACCTGGCACGTACACGCACACGCCGGTTCACCACGGACCTGGCCTGGACGCGCACACTCGCAGGTCACCACGGACCTGAGCATGGCTTATTCCCATCATTCACGCCCTAAGCCATGATCTGCCGTCGCCGCAGTTGGTGCAGCTTCCGTCGTTGTCGTCGTCACGGCCATGACCCAGCCCGCGGACCCGACCCGGCGCACCGACGCCGGTCGCACCGTGCTCCGTCACGACCCCGGCGACATACGCCGAGCTCCTTCTCCGTTGGCGATACACGCCCGACGTCCCTCGGCGCCCCGCACGTCCCGCGCGCACCCGACGCGCCCGACGAGCCCGACTGCACCAGTGCGTCCCGCACGTCCCACGCGCATCCGACGCGCCCGACGAGCCCGACTGCACTAGTGCGTCCCGCACGTCCCGCGCCGTGCTGTGCCGCCGCGTCACCACGCAGCGCCTCGGCGGCCTCCGCGGTCGCTGCACGTACGACGTCACCGTCAGCCGCCTCCGCCACGCGCCATGATAGCTGCAGGCCCGCCCTCCTCCAGAGGCCGACACACGGGCCGGAGCTCCATCGCGCAGCCGCCGGCGAGCGCCGCCATCGCTGTCACGCCTCCGGCACGGCACGCACATCCACCAAGCTCTGATACCAAATGTTGGAACCGCAGCCCTCTCTCACTCTTGGCTACAGATAGAAGAAGACACAAGACACAAGAAATTCCGGGCCGACGCACGAACGCCGCCGTGGGCGCACGCACGCCCTAATCTTCTTTATCTTTCAATGGCTACATGGTTGGATCTAACTCAACACACCATCACGAGCAGTACAGCGAAGGGCTTCTTATACCCAGCACACAACGCAGCCCACCACTTCCCGGCCGTTGCGTCCACGATCTGCATGGCTGGCCATGCGCGCCTACGACGCGCTCAACGCGCACGACGCGGCCGCTCCATGCAGTTCGCCAACGACCTAGCTAGTCTACCGTGGCCGCCACGAGCCTGCCTCCTACACACGTGCGCACACACACGCACACACCTGCACACGCCCGGTCGCCACAGACCTGGCACGTACACGCACACGCCGGTTCACCACGGACCTGGCCTGGACGCGCACACTCGCAGGTCACCACGGACCTAAGCATGGCTTATTCCCATCACTATTTACCATATGATTTTATTAACAGAACTACTAGATAAATCATGACTAATGTAGTAGGGATGAAACATGTCATGTAATCTAACAGAGAGAAGGCAAATAGCATCTGCGCATATGAACTGGAACTGAACATATCTAGAACAAAAGCTAGAACAAGAAACTGTGACATGGTCTTAAACAGAAAGAACACGAAGACGTACGGAGCAGCGGCAGAAGCACTGGTCTTGGGGTCGACATCCTCGCCGGCCATGTCGTCGAAGAGATTGTCGACGTCGGGGAAGTAGTCGTCGGAGTCCGGGGTGTCCGTGATGAACAGGTCAGTAGTCGCGCTCCCCAAAAACCTTATCACCTTCTCCCGTACAGGACTCAAAGAGGTGGGGTTTCAGAGGCCTACTGTCCCGACCTGCTGTGCACGCCGCAAGCTAGGATGGGGAAGACCGTAGCAGTAGCTCAATGCTCAGGAACTCGGTGGCGAGAGGAAGATGATGTTCAGGTGTGTCTCTCTGGAGAGGAGCGACCTCTCTTTTATATGCATAGGAGAAGGAGGTGAATAGGCTGCGACAGGAGCTGAAGAAAAGGAGGGAGACGAAACGAACAGGCAGCAGCCGAACGGTGCAGCGTTCGTATTCAATATCCACTACAGCAAAACCTTTCCATCTCCCGAGTGACCTTTCGTATGCCCGTCATGCGTGGCAAAACTTTAGACATCGGCTCGGCTCATTCCCGTAACCCGCGGCGCATCGTGACGAGGCGTGGCGTGGCGAGGCGGGCGGCCAAAGAGGAGCGCCCGTGAATGTCCCTCTTGTTCTCATGCTCATACATGTGGGGAAACACTCTCCCTTATAAGGAGGTCCAACTCCCACAAAACTTTAGTCCCACCTCTTGCCTTGCACGAATGGGCTGAGTGAGCCTCTAGGATTTATTAGGAATTCTGAAACTGGTTGTTGGGCTGGCCCAAAATAGATTAAACTTCCAGCATTACCAACATGGAATCTAGTTCCGAAGGTCTCGTCACAACTGATTAATGATGAAAACGGATTTTGAATTGGACCGACTGTTTGAGCTACAAAACATTTTAAATCTCGTCGGTGGAATATTTGATGGCATTAGCTTTTGGCCTCTAGCGCATGCATATGCATGTGAGGAGGGGGAGGGGGACCATTTGGATCTATCCATATATTCCTAATGTTTGCCACATAGCACACCTTAACATAAAAAAGTTGGGCAATGGACACGTGATGGTCCCTACCCACATGCTATGAGGCCTATATTATGCAGAATAGGGCATTCTTAGACTTCCAGTCTTCATAAACATGAAGAGGGTGGATTACTGTAGTGTGTTAATTTGAAGAGTGGGGCAATTTATGTGAGGGTACATGCATTCAGTATTTATTACCACTCTTTATCGTACTTCCTTCGTCCCTAAATAGGTGGCATATAAATGAAGTTATAAAGTCAATTATGAATAAATACATTATGAAAATAAATCTAATAGTGGATATATTAATATTGATTTGGTATTTTTTATCTTCATATTTTTGTATATATGTGTGGTCAAACTCAGAAAGCATTGACTTTTTGACTCAAGTTATGCGCCACCAATTTGGGGACAGAGGAAGTATAACTATAAGAGTTACTGTCTTGTTGGATAAAAAAGCAACTTGAAGCCCATGGAAAAATAATTTACACACAATGCCTTATCATGATTCACACATGGTATGACTTAATTATTGTGCTATACATTTAGTAATTTTGTGTTAGGTAAATCGGCTTTGTTTTCCAGACTTGCTGATTCATAGTTCGGTTATATACTGGCTCAACTATCTATGCGTACTATTAGGAATCTTTCTGCATCAGTGTTTAGCAATGTGCGAACTTCCTATTAAGTGCCACAGGTTCTTAACTGTTTATTTATTTTATGCTCACTGTTGATTTTCCTTGTTGGTTGTAGGCCACGCAGCTTAATCTTGGCGATGCAACCTTGTTCTCAAATAGGAGCCTTTGCTGGCTTCTCATGGGCGATGGAGGCAAGGCCTTGGTAGATGCTAACCAATGCAGAGCAATGCGCCCTGACTGGCCAAAGGCTTGTTACCGGCAGGGCGTAGCTCTGATGTTACTGAAGGTTACTTAGAAGATACTGTTGACAGTTTATTTTTCTCTTGGTTAAAATCGATTTTGATAATTAAGTTGTGTTGTATCATCAGGATTACAAGGGTGCAAGTGAGCGATTCTCGGAAGGACTGAAGTTAGACCCAGGGAATGCTGAGATTGAGCATGCTTTACGGTATCCCATCTGCCTCTTTGGTTACACTATGCCTTTTTTGACGAAGACCTTGCATTTTTCGGCTAACTTGTTAGGTTCATGCCCTTGCGTACAACTTGTGAAGATATTGACTTTCAGTCTTGGAAAGCAACTACACGTACTATTATCTAGCAATGCCATATGTAATATTCTTAAAACACATCAAGCGCCCTTGATCTACCACCTTGTCTTCAGCGTGAATTTGGCAATCAAGCTGAATGAGATTTTCTCAGAAATACTATGCTAAAGCTTGGTTTTACTCATAGATGGGTAGAATTGATGATGAGATGTGTAAGATCTGTGAAGTACAGGGTTTGGTTTAATGAGCAAGAAACTTAATCCTATACTGCCTTGTATGTATAGTAAATAAATTAGTAATTTCTTATGAGGTTGACTGTCGATTTTATTAAGAATAGAAGGTATGCAAGTCCTCTTATCAACATATGTTGCCGTGCAATGGCGCCTAAAAGGTTGCAATATGTACACAATTATGGAATTCCAAATCTCTAATAGTTCTCCTTGGACTATGCTGCAGGGAAGCAATGGAGAACCTGACGACGTCTGGGATCAGCAAAGCCAAGTGACTATTTGGGTGTCGGATCGTGTCGCAGGGGAATAAGCTGAAGGCTTCTGGCTTGTGTTTCGCCTTTTCCGCGTAGACTCTGGTTTCCTGAACTAATTATTTCCTTTCGAAATTCAGTATCGTGTCCGGTGTAGTATTGGTATGACTTGTTCGCACGACCTTTGACGAAGTAATGCTCAGTGGAGACTCACCAGTTGCAGTCTATTGTGTGCGAATGTGTATCTGTCTTTACCTCCCAGTATGGCTACGGCCCAATACTTCAAACGCAATGGAGCGCAATCTAGTATTTGTTGTGTCATGCGTAGTGTATTCAACCTTAGTTTGTAATTTTGCAATTGCCGCCAAACAACAAAGGGTTTTTATCACTTTTGCCACTAGTTGTACCACACTACTCACTTTTGCCACTAAAAATTTTCACTACTCAAAAATGCAACTATTCCGTTAGGAACACACTCAAAAATGCAATTTTCTCATGTTACCGTCAGTCAAAGGCTCTTTGACCACACTAAGATGACCGAAATGCCCCTGGTTCCATTACATGTGGACTCATTTGTAGCGAGGAGGAAAAGAAAAAGCAAGGAGGGGAGTGGGGATCGAACCTCGTACCTTTAACCAGAGCAGCTAGTACACACGCGCGTAACAACCATGTTGTACAACGCATCTATCTGTTAATTATGAAGATCTATTTCTTATAGTGTAATTGGGTTGACCTGACTAAGCTGACCGATTATACCTAATCCTATCCCAAAACTACTTGTACCTTTCCCTATCCACTAGCAGCCGCAGCCACAAACCGCCGGCGCCCGCCGAATTCCTCCATTCGGTATGACCGGTCGCCGGCGCGCCTCCACTCGCCGCAGCTCCGACGCCTCCCATCCCGCACCTCACTCGCCGCAGCTCTGACGCCTCCCATCCCGCACGTCCCTCCCCGCAGCTTCGACGCCTCCCGCCCCGCGCACCTCCACTCGCCGCAGGTCCGGACTCCCTCCCGACCAGCATCGCCACATGACTCCCATCTGACCCCTCAGTTCTGCCTCCGCCCGTGATTGCTTCAAGAGAGGTTGTTCCACGGCAATGGCGACGGACAACAGGGCCGATTCAGAGGCTTGCCTCGGCCACCAGTTGGCGCTAAGTGTACAGGTCACAACCTCTGATATTCCATCAGGGTGAGTATGCTAATTATTAGGATGATGCGTGTGTGTTCATAGTAGCATGTAGCGGTCGAATTTGTTGTGTATAATTCATAGTGACTAACTGCACACAATTTGGTTATGTGTTCATCATGATTTAGGATGGATGAGGAAATTGCTTGTATGCTGTCCGTTAGGATGGAAACAAGTCATCTTAGTAGCGATGGCCGCAAGCGATATGTTGGCGGCTTTGATTATCCTCTGTTTGTCGAATCTAGTATCACATATAAAACATTGTTGTGCAAGTTGTGTGATACCTATCCCTAGGGGTGCCGTGATTCTGTGGAGTTGAAGTACTACGAGAGGGAACAAAATATATGGGTTGATGTTGCATGTGATGATGATGCAGCTTTGATGTTTGGAAAGCATCAAGATTCAAAGAAAATATCTATGCTAATTGAGGTTCTTCAGAAATCCCCAACTCCCAGCACACCAAACCGCAATCCACCTACACAGCCTTCTTATATTGAGAGTCAACATACAGGGAGTCAGGCAGTCTACTAGTATTGATGATCCTAACAGAGACATAACCGATGATGCTATTCCTGATGATGCTATACTCTCAGATAATGATGATGAGACGGAGTATCCGGACTTAGTCAAGAAGTCTACGAAAGAAGATGATTCAACAAATATAGAAGAGGAAGATGATCCTCCAGCATATGAATCCACTGACACTGAAGAGGAAGAAGAGAATAGAGACATGGGTTTAGTTGATGAGGAGGAAGAGGAGGAGGAGGAGGATAGACCTATTGTAGTGTATAATAAGGAGGATCCATCATTTGTAGAAGGATCGTCATTCCCCTCTTTGTTGGATTGCAAGAATGCACTTTCTACTTTTGCAATTAAAAGTGAATTTGACTATACAGTCCAAAAGAGTGATCCTAATAGGCTGAGAGTTTGTTGTGCATATAAGAGGTGTAAGTGGAGGATACATGGCTCTTATATGAGGAATAGCACAATATTTCAGGTATAACTTGGTAACATCTAATTGATTTGATTGTTGTGCCCTTTCTTCTGTGCAATTGGTAACAATACAATTTGATTTTGCTGTTTTTTAAATGCAGTTCAAGGTGTGTCCTTTCTCTCATACATGCCCAACTAAGCTGAGAAGTGAGAAGTTCAAGCCGGCTAAGAGTAGATGGGTTGCTGATGTTATCCTAGATTGGGTCAGAAAGAACTGTTTCATTCAAGGCCGAGGTGGAGAAGTGTTCTCCTGGTAGTGTAGTGGAAATAGACAAAGAGATTGTGAAGTACTCAATCAAAGGAAAAGTCAGGGAGAAGGAATGCTTTAGGAGAGTGTTCGTTTCATTCAAGGCATGTTGGCAAGGGTTTTTAGATGGGTGTTGACCATACTTGGCCGTGGATTCAACTGCAATAAACGGGAGATTCAAAGGGCAGCTAGCTTCTGCTTGTGCCATTGATGGCCGTAATTGGCTTTACCCGGTTGCCTACGAGGTGATAGAGACAGAATCATCAGATAGTTGGGCTTGGTTTCTTCAAAATCTATGTAATCTTATTGGGCATCCTGAAGGACTAGTCATACACACCGACGCTTGCAAAGGTTTAGAGACAGCAGTAGAACAAGTGTGGCCTGGAGTGGAGCATAGGGAGTGTATGAGGCATCTTGTTGCAAATTTTGGAAAGAAATTCAAGGGCAAGGTCTATGATGATAATCTTTGGCCAGCAAGCTTGACTTACTGTTCTAGGAAGCACAATTGGCGTATGAAGCAGATCCTTGCTAAGAAGAGTGTTCAAAAATGTATGGCTGAACACCACACAAAGATATGGTATAGAAGCAAGTTCAATGAAATCTGCAAGGTTGACTACGTCAATAACAACCTCGCGGAGTCATTTAATAGCAAAGTCAGGAAAATTAAGGCTCTTCTTATTGTTGACATGTTGGACAAGATTAGGCAGATGATA
This sequence comes from Triticum aestivum, assembly GCF_018294505.1. NCBI lineage: Eukaryota > Viridiplantae > Streptophyta > Magnoliopsida > Poales > Poaceae > Triticum > Triticum aestivum. The sequence continues at coordinate 395,128,044 of NC_057796.1, forward strand.
ATGGAGAAGTTTGATTTGCGGATGAGGATAGCATTAGAAAAATGGCTTGGCCATCTCATAATACCAAGTGTGATAAAGGCACTACATGCCAAATCCAAAGGTAAACAAACATCTTCTGCTCTTTCAACCGACTAATGTCACAACGAACTAAATTAAATGTTTAATATTTGGTGTTCTTTTCAGGAGTGAAGATGAAGGTAGTTAGACGCAGTGATGTTGAGGCAGAAATTACTGCAGTCGACAAAGAAAATAGGGAGTGGAGGTACCCTGTTGACATAGCCAAGGAAACATGTAGCTGCAGGCAATGGCAAGTCAAGGGTTTGCCATGTATCCATGCTCTATATTTCATTACTTCACTAAGAGGTCCAGTATCAGAAATTGAACCTTACGTACATGAGTTCTACTCCGTTGCAAAATTCAAGGCTGCGTATGCAGACAACATACCTGCAATGGTAGGCAAGCAACAATGGGACATTGTTGACCCTGGCTTCAAACTACAAGCTCCAGTGTTGAGGAGGCCAAAAGGACGATCGCGGAAGACTAGAATCAGATCTAGTACTGAAGGTGCTGGCCTTGGCCCTAGGAAAAGGAAGTGCAAGCGTTGCGGAGGCTTCGGCCACATAGCGAGAATTTGCAAAAATCCAGTTGACCCAGCATTTGGAGAAGATGAGGCTGACCTACATGCTGGAGATGCCCCTTTCGTGGCCGGAGAAGGCAACCCTGAGCCATCCATGGTTGCAAGTTCTGCGGGGTAACTCCAAAACCTGTGCTTTCAATATTTCAACATCCATGGCTCTACATTCATGCATTTTCAACATTCTGTCCTATAATCTGAGTCGTCAAAGACTAATTTTACTTTCCACTTCCTAAAGAATTTGATTACATGTAAGCTATGACTATATTCTATACAAAATTGATGCTTAATATTTCCATTTTTTTGACAGCTCAAGGAAAAGCGTGAAGAAGAAAACAGAGAAGAAAACCAATAAAAGGAAGAACAAGCAAGATGAACATTCAACCAGAAATGAAGGGTCCACAAGTGGATCTGTTGCATCTCCCATGCATACCCAAGTTGCACACAAATCGCCAGACAGCCCTGCCCAAAACACAAGAAGCAAAAAGAGGCTGCACATGTGAACATTTCTGTGATTGTGACCTTATAAGATTGTGAACCTGGACCTGTTTATTTTGAACCTTATGTTGAGAATTTGGACCTTTTACTTCAAACTAGCAAGTGGATGTTATTCGACCTTAATGTATGTTTGTGAACCTGAGACATTTTGTGTGTTGAAAATCCAGGAAATGAACATTATGTTTGCTTGTGTGCTGAATGTTTTCAACCTTATGTACGTGTGTCATGCTAATTTTATAAGAGAATTTTAGAGAACCATTTGTTGCTGATGTTGCATGTACAACACGAGTTTACTTGGTTTGTTAATAGCTATGCCTAGATATCACGTCAGGATATGTAGCGTATCTCCATTAATTAGTCAACTAGTGACCTTGGGTGTAGTGGCTAGCTCGTGCGAGCGCCCCCCCAGGAGGTCTGCGGTTCGAACCCCTCTATTGCCTATTTTTACATGCTAAAAATTATTTCCCTACCCCTGACATGTCGGGCCCACAGTTCGGGAAGAAATGGAACCAGGGGCATTTCGGTCATCTTAGCGTGGTCAAAGAGCCATTGACTGACGGTAACGTGAGAAAATGACATTTTTGAGTGTGTTCCTAACGGAATAGTGGCATTTTTGAGTAGTGAAAACTTTTAGTGGCAAAAGTGAGTAGTGTGACACAACTAATGGCAAAAGTGACATGTGGGCTCATTTGTAGCGAGGGGCATTTCGGTCATCTTAGCATGGTCAAAGAGCCATTGACTGACGGTAACGTGAGAAAATGACATTTTTGAGTGTGTTCCTAACGGAATAGTGGCAATTTTGAGTAGTGAAAACTTTTAGTGGCAAAAGTGAGTAGTGTGACACAACTAATGGCAAAAGTGACATGTGGGCTCATTTATAGCGAGGAGGAAAAGAAAAAGCAAGGAGGGGAGTGGGGATCGAACCTCGTACCTTTAACCAGAGCAGCTAAAACACACGCGCGTAACAACCATGTTGTACGACGCATCTATGTGTTAATTATGAAGATCTATTTCTTATAGTGTAATTGGGTTGACCTGACTAAGCTGACCGATTATACCTAATCCTATCCCAAAGCTACTCGTACCTTTCCCTATCCACTAGCAGCCGCAGCCACAAACCGCCGCCGCCCATCGAATTCCTCCATTTGGGTACGACCGGTCGCCGGCGCGGCCTGCGCAGCTCCGGTGCGCCTCCACTCGCCGCAGCTCCGGCGCGCCTCCACTCGCCGCAGCTCCGACGCCTCCCATCCCGCACCTCACTCGCTGCAGCTCTGACGCCTCCCATCCCGCACGTCCCTCCCCGCAGCTTCGACGCCCCCTGCCCCGCGCACCTCCACTCGCCGCAGGTCCGGACTCCCTCCCGACCAGCATCGCCACATGACTCCCATCTGACACGAGTTTTAGAGAACCATTTGTTGCTGATGTTGCATGTACAACACGATTTTACTTGGTTTGTTAATAGCTATGCCAAGATATCACGTCAGGATATGTAGTGTATCTCCATTCATTAGTCAACTAGTGACCTTGGGTGTAGTGGCTAGCTCGTGCGAGCGCCCCCAGGAGGTCTGCGGTTCGAACCCCTCTATTGCCTATTTTTACATGCTAAAAATTATTTCCCTACCCCTAACATGTCGGGCCCACAGTTCGGGAAGAAATGGAACCAGGGGCATTTCGGTCATCTTAGCGTGGTCAAACAGCCATTGACTGACGGTAACGTGAGAAAATGACATTTTTGAGTGTGTTCCTAACGGAATAGTGGCATTTTTGAGTAGTGAAAACTTTTAGTGGCAAAAGTGAGTAGTGTGACACAACTAATGGCAAAATTGACATGTGGGCTCATTTGTAGCGAGGGGCATTTCGGTCATCTTAGCATGGTCAAAGAGCCATTGACTGACGGTAACGTGAGAAAATGACATTTTTGAGTGTGTTCCTAACGGAATAGTGGCATTTTTGAGTAGTGAAAACTTTTAGTGGCAAAAGTGAGTAGTGTGACACAACTAATGGCAAAAGTGACATGTGGGCTCATTTGTAGCGAGGAGGAAAAGAAAAAGCAAGGAGGGGAGTGGGGATCGAACCTCGTACCTTTAACCAGAGTAGCTAAAACACACGCGCGTAACAACCATGTTGTACGACGCATCTATGTGTTAATTATGAAGATCTATTTCTTATAGTGTAATTGGGTTGACCTGACTAAGCTGACCGATTATACCTAATCCTATCCCAAAGCTACTCGTACCTTTCCCTATCCACTAGCAGCCGCAGCCACAAACCGCCGCCGCCCGTCGAATTCCTCCATTTGGGTACGACCGGTCGCCGGCGCGGCCTGCGCAGCTCCGGTGCGCCTCCACTCGCCGCAGCTCCGGCGCGCCTCCACTCGCCGCATCTCCGACGCCTCCCATCCCGCACCTCACTCGCTGCAGCTCTGACGCCTCCCATCCCGCACGTCCCTCCCCGCAGCTTCGACGCCCCCTGCCCCGCGCACCTCCACTCGCCGCAGGTCCGGACTCCCTACCGACCAGCATCGCCACATGACTCCCATCTGACACGAGTTTTAGAGAACCATTTGTTGCTGATGTTGCATGTACAACACGATTTTACTTGGTTTGTTAATAGCTATGCCAAGATATCACGTCAGGATATGTAGTGTATCTCCATTCATTAGTCAACTAGTGACCTTGGGTGTAGTGGCTAGCTCGTGCGAGCGCCCCCAGGAGGTCTGCGGTTCGAACCCCTCTATTGCCTATTTTTACATGCTAAAAATTATTTCCCTACCCCTAACATGTCGGGCCCACAGTTCGGGAAGAAATGGAACCAGGGGCATTTCGGTCATCTTAGCGTGGTCAAACAGCCATTGACTGACGGTAACGTGAGAAAATGACATTTTTGAGTGTGTTCCTAACGGAATAGTGGCATTTTTGAGTAGTGAAAACTTTTAGTGGCAAAAGTGAGTAGTGTGACACAACTAATGGCAAAATTGACATGTGGGCTCATTTGTAGCGAGGGGCATTTCGGTCATCTTAGCATGGTCAAAGAGCCATTGACTGACGGTAACGTGAGAAAATGACATTTTTGAGTGTGTTCCTAACGGAATAGTGGCATTTTTGAGTAGTGAAAACTTTTAGTGGCAAAAGTGAGTAGTGTGACACAACTAATGGCAAAAGTGACATGTGGGCTCATTTGTAGCGAGGAGGAAAAGAAAAAGCAAGGAGGGGAGTGGGGATCGAACCTCGTACCTTTAACCAGAGTAGCTAAAACACACGCGCGTAACAACCATGTTGTACGACGCATCTATGTGTTAATTATGAAGATCTATTTCTTATAGTGTAATTGGGTTGACCTGACTAAGCTGACCGATTATACCTAATCCTATCCCAAAGCTACTCGTACCTTTCCCTATCCACTAGCAGCCGCAGCCACAAACCGCCGCCGCCCGTCGAATTCCTCCATTTGGGTACGACCGGTCGCCGGCGCGGCCTGCGCAGCTCCGGTGCGCCTCCACTCGCCGCAGCTCCGGCGCGCCTCCACTCGCCGCAGCTCCGACGCCTCCCATCCCGCACCTCACTCGCTGCAGCTCTGACGCCTCCCATCCCGCACGTCCCTCCCGGCAGCTTCGACGCCCCCTGCCCCGCGCACCTCCACTCGCCGCAGGTCCGGACTCCCTCCCGACCAGCATCGCCACATGACTCCCATCTGACACGAGTTTTAGAGAACCATTTGTTGCTGATGTTGCATGTACAACACGATTTTACTTGGTTTGTTAATAGCTATGCCAAGATATCACGTCAGGATATGTAGTGTATCTCCATTCATTAGTCAACTAGTGACCTTGGGTGTAGTGGCTAGCTCGTGCGAGCGCCCCCAGGAGGTCTGCGGTTCGAACCCCTCTATTGCCTATTTTTACATGCTAAAAATTATTTCCCTACCCCTAACATGTCGGGCCCACAGTTCGGGAAGAAATGGAACCAGGGGCATTTCGGTCATCTTAGCGTGGTCAAACAGCCATTGACTGACGGTAACGTGAGAAAATGACATTTTTGAGTGTGTTCCTAACGGAATAGTGGCATTTTTGAGTAGTGAAAACTTTTAGTGGCAAAAGTGAGTAGTGTGACACAACTAATGGCAAAATTGACATGTGGGCTCATTTGTAGCGAGGGGCATTTCGGTCATCTTAGCATGGTCAAAGAGCCATTGACTGACGGTAACGTGAGAAAATGACATTTTTGAGTGTGTTCCTAACGGAATAGTGGCATTTTTGAGTAGTGAAAACTTTTAGTGGCAAAAGTGAGTAGTGTGACACAACTAATGGCAAAAGTGACATGTGGGCTCATTTGTAGCGAGGAGGAAAAGAAAAAGCAAGGAGGGGAGTGGGGATCGAACCTCGTACCTTTAACCAGAGTAGCTAAAACACACGCGCGTAACAACCATGTTGTACGACGCATCTATGTGTTAATTATGAAGATCTATTTCTTATAGTGTAATTGGGTTGACCTGACTAAGCTGACCGATTATACCTAATCCTATCCCAAAGCTACTCGTACCTTTCCCTATCCACTAGCAGCCGCAGCCACAAACCGCCGCCGCCCGTCGAATTCCTCCATTTGGGTACGACCGGTCGCCGGCGCGGCCTGCGCAGCTCCGGTGCGCCTCCACTCGCCGCAGCTCCGGCGCGCCTCCACTCGCCGCAGCTCCGACGCCTCCCATCCCGCACCTCACTCGCTGCAGCTCTGACGCCTCCCATCCCGCACGTCCCTCCCCGCAGCTTCGACGCCCCCTGCCCCGCGCACCTCCACTCGCCGCAGGTCCGGACTCCCTCCCGACCAGCATCGCCACATGACTCCCATCTGACACGAGTTTTAGAGAACCATTTGTTGCTGATGTTGCATGTACAACACGAGTTTACTTGGTTTGTTAATAGCTATGCCAAGATATCACGTCAGGATATGTAGCGTATCTCCATTCATTAGTCAACTAGTGACCTTGGGTGTAGTGGCTAGCTCGTGCGAGCGCCCCCAGGAGGTCTGCGGTTCGAACCCCTCTATTGCCTATTTTTACATGCTAAAAATTATTTCCCTACCCCTAACATGTCGGGCCCACAGTTCGGGAAGAAATGGAACCAGGGGCATTTCGGTCATCTTAGCGTGGTCAAACAGCCATTGACTGACGGTAACGTGAGAAAATGACATTTTTGAGTGTGTTCCTAACGGAATAGTGGCATTTTTGAGTAGTGAAAACTTTTAGTGGAAAAAGTGAGTAGTGTGACACAACTAATGGCAAAATTGACATGTGGGCTCATTTGTAGCGAGGGGCATTTCGGTCATCTTAGCATGGTCAAAGAGCCATTGACTGACGGTAACGTGAGAAAATGACATTTTTGAGTGTGTTCCTAACGGAATAGTGGCATTTTTGAGTAGTGAAAACTTTTAGTGGCAAAAGTGAGTAGTGTGACACAACTAATGGCAAAAGTGACATGTGGGCTCATTTGTAGCGAGGAGGAAAAGAAAAAGCACGGAGGGGAGTGGGGATCGAACCTCGTACCTTTAACCAGAGTAGCTAAAACACACGCGCGTAACAACCATGTTGTACGACGCATCTATGTGTTAATTATGAAGATCTATTTCTTATAGTGTAATTGGGTTGACCTGACTAAGCTGACCGATTATACCTAATCCTATCCCAAAACTACTCGTACCTTTCCCTATCCACTAGCAGCCGCAGCCACAAACCGCCGCCGCCCGTCGAATTCCTCCATTTGGGTACGACCGGTCGCCGGCGCGGCCTGCGCAGCTCCGGTGCGCCTCCACTCGCCGCAGCTCCGGCGCGCCTCCACTCGCCGCAGCTCCGACGCCTCCCATCCCGCACCTCACTCGCTGCAGCTCTGACGCCTCCCATCCCGCACGTCCCTCCCCGCAGCTTCGACGCCCCCTGCCCCGCGCACCTCCACTCGCCGCAGGTCCGGACTCCCTCCCGACCAGCATCGCCACATGACTCCCATCTGACACGAGTTTTAGAGAACCATTTGTTGCTGATGTTGCATGTACAACACGAGTTTACTTGGTTTGTTAATAGCTATGCCAAGATATCACGTCAGGATATGTAGCGTATCTCCATTCATTAGTCAACTAGTGACCTTGGGTGTAGTGGCTAGCTCGTGCGAGCGCCCCCAGGAGGTCTGCGGTTCGAACCCCTCTATTGCCTATTTTTACATGCTAAAAATTATTTCCCTACCCCTAACATGTCGGGCCCACAGTTCGGGAAGAAATGGAACCAGGGGCATTTCGGTCATCTTAGCGTGGTCAAATAGCCATTGACTGACGGTAACGTGAGAAAATGACATTTTTGAGTGTGTTCCTAACGGAATAGTGGCATTTTTGAGTAGTGAAAACTTTTAGTGGAAAAAGTGAGTAGTGTGACACAACTAATGGCAAAATTGACATGTGGGCTCATTTGTAGCGAGGGGCATTTCGGTCATCTTAGCATGGTCAAAGAGCCATTGACTGACGGTAACGTGAGAAAATGACATTTTTGAGTGTGTTCCTAACGGAATAGTGGCATTTTTGAGTAGTGAAAACTTTTAGTGGCAAAAGTGAGTAGTGTGACACAACTAATGGCAAAAGTGACATGTGGGCTCATTTGTAGCGAGGAGGAAAAGAAAAAGCAAGGAGGGGAGTGGGGATCGAACCTCGTACCTTTAACCAGAGTAGCTAAAACACACGCGCGTAACAACCATGTTGTACGACGCATCTATGTGTTAATTATGAAGATCTATTTCTTATAGTGTAATTGGGTTGACCTGACTAAGCTGATCGATTATACCTAATCCTATCCCAAAACTACTCGTACCTTTCCCTATCCACTAGCAGCCGCAGCCACAAACCGCCGCCGCCCGTCGAATTCCTCCATTTGGGTACGACCGGTCGCCGGCGCGGCCTGCACAGCTCCGGCGCGCCTCCACTCGCCGCAGCTCCGGCGCGCCTCCACTCGCCGCAGCTCCGACGCCTCCCATCCCGCACCTCACTCGCCGCAGCTCTGACACCTCCCATCCCGCACGTCCCTCCCCGCAGCTTCGACGCCTCCTGCCCCGCGCACCTCCACTCGCCGCAGGTCGGACTCCCTCCCGACCAGCATCGCCACATGACTCCCATCTGACACGAGTTTTAGAGAACCATTTGTTGCTGATGTTGCATGTACAACACGAGTTTACTTGGTTAGTTAATAGCTATGCCTAGATATCACGTCAGGATATGTAGCGTATCTCCATTCATTAGTCAACAAGTGACCTTGGGTGTAGTGGCTAGCTCGTGCGAGCACCCCCCAGGAGGTCTGCGGTTCGAACCCCTCTATTGCCTATTTTTACAACCTAAAAATTATTTCCCTACGCCTGACATGTCGGGCCCACAGTTCGGGAAGAAATGGAACCAGGGGCATTTCGGTCATCTTAGCGTGGTCAAAGAGCCTTTGACTGACGGTAACGTGAGAAAATGGCATTTTTGAGTGTGTTCCTAACGGGATAGTGGCATTTTTGAGTAGTGAAAACTTTTAGTGGAAAAAGTGAGTAGTGTGACACAACTAATGGCAAAAGTGATAAAAACCCAACAAAAAAACAAGCTAGAGGCTGTCGCCAAACTAGAGCCTGATGACATGGATTTCATCATTCCTTCCAGGATTCTTCATCGAGTACTCAAGTGAGGCAGCGGCACACCTCGCCATGATCCGCGCAAAAGTAGATTCAGACCAAGACAGTTGATTCGGCACATCTACAAATATGTTTAGTCTGTCTCCAACTCAAAGGCGCCCTTAGTTTCTTGAGAAGCAGATCCCTGAACAGGACAACTTCCCCTACAAGTGGCTCCTTGGGTTTTGCCCAGTACTGTAGATATCCCACTATCAAGTGGCTCCTTGGCTTCTAATTAACACTAGAGATTTCCTACAATTCCATAGTCCCCACAGGACTGTAGAAGAGAAAGTTTAAATGGGAGAATGTCCTGTTGCATAGCCGGTGTGATGCATGGAATTTAAAATCAACTATGTCAACTTTAAAATTTGCGCAACATCCTTCCATACCAACCTAGCAGCAATGCACTCAAAAGAAGAGGTGATAAACTCACTCAATCTCAGTACAATGCACACATTCCAGGGGCTTAATCATATACCCCCTTTCCTAAGATTATCACAAGTCAAGATTTTTTTTGGAGGTAAAAGCCGTAAAAAGACATGAATTTTGGTAGGCACCTTGAGCTGCGACACATCTCGGTATGTCCTAAATGCCATCTGTAGACAAATTTTACAACTCCCATAGCCCACATTACCCCTTCCCAGAAACAAGGAGATGTGTACCATGGCAACAGAGGACGTTAGGATTTTTTGGTATTTTATTTAGCATCTATCACTCTTTTCCACAAATAACCCTCCCCTACAATATACCTCTTCAACTAAAACCCAATCAAACAGATATTGAGACCAAAACCGGGGAGAGCAACTTTCCTCTCCATCCAGCCATTCTAGCACAATATCAACTAAAGGCTATAGGTCCTCCATTCTAAATTTTCCAAAATATAGAGGCAACCTTAGATACCTAATAGGGAAATGTGGCACCCCGGCTCAGAGAAACCGGAACGCCCCGTATTCCAGCCCAGAGGTCGAGGTGAAGTCTTCTGGAATACGACACTGCTTAGTATAGAACAAACCAGCTCCCTATTACAACATGAATACGAATACAAGGGTTCCGATATTACAATGAATAACATCGGCTCGACGACACTACGCCAACCATGGTTGCTCTATACAAGCAGCATAACAACTCGAAGCAGCGAAAGAACTACTGGCAGCGGAACAACGAACGGCGATGATGGACTCCAATCCACAGGGACTCTGGCTGGAATGTTTATCCTAGCTCACGAACACAGGAACAACACCAAATAAGCAAGAAATCTAGGCACGACCTGCAAACTGGCATGACACGCCAGGTCAGTACATTGAATGTACTTGCAAGCTCATAATAACCAGAAGCATTCAAGACAAACATTAGCATGGCATTTACATGTTAAGCAGGAATTAACAAGAGATCCTCAGGATAACATACAATGAACAACATGAACATAATACTGCTAGAACAATATGATCATGGCTAGAACATATAAATCTGATGATACTAGTATGCAACATGATGACACTACATGCATCATTTATTCTGCTCGGGTTACCTCGTAACCATCACATGCATTACTTACCATCCTCGGACATCACACGATCATCTTAGGATCAAATCAAGCTTGGTATAAACAATACCGCAGTGATCATTAAATGACCACAAGGAGCTTGATCTTTACCCACGATTCTCACACAACATCACGAATATCCAACAACTCGGTATCCTCGATACCACGGTGATCTTTCCGGTGATCACAACCATGACCAACACTTGGTCTCCAATGGTGATCTTTCCGGTGATCACAACCAACTTATCTCATCATCGAACCGGGGTTGTTATTAAGCACATTATTATTAATACTGTTGACTCATAGGGTGACTGACACGAACTGGGCCCTTATCCGCGGGCGCAGCTATCGATAGATTTAATATACACTCTGTAGAGGTTAGTACACTGTACCCACACTACGGAACCCATGGCCTCGCACTCCCATTCGGGTGGACCAACGGCGTTCCGACAAAACCGATCTACTGCCATGACACTCTCCCGGCCACTCCGACCCACCCCAACTAGGCTAGTCCTGGGTGGCCCCGTGTCTACCAAAGACACAACGACCACCATCGTGGCCAAAACGTCCCTCACGGGGACCGGATCCATTAACAACAACAACGGGCACACAAGGTTATGTCTGTTTACTAGGCCAGGGTACGCACGCCCATAACCTTCCCTCGTGGGAGGCACTGGCGAGAGGCACGACTATAGACCCAGTTAGGACCTTCCCATAAAGGTAAGCGTGGTTGCACTAGTCAGTTCGATATGGTGGCACCATGACTCAGCCAACAGTTGTTCAAGTTCAATTTAATCCGGTTAAACTTGAATGCAATATGCTGAGCCATGATAAAATAACATGATGCAATTACAATCGGAGTTATGGTTGCGGAGTTATGAGGTGTGGAAGAAGAAGGACCAATCTGTGAAACTTTTATCACCAATGGGTCCCTGAGTGGATAAGGCAGAGGCGCATATTAGGAAATACGCTTTCAGAACGGAGAAAACGCCTTCTGGGCTGCAGTAGAGGAAAATACGTTTTCCAGAAGAGAAAACGTATTTTGAGCAAAAGAAGATGGGAATACGCCTTCAAAATAAGAAAACGTATTTCTTGGAAAATACGTTGTCACTTACGTCACGTGGCAGAGGCGGGGCTGGCTTAAGTGTGGCTGACGATGGGGTCCCGCGCGCAGGTGAGGGGCCGAGCCACGCTCGTCTTCTTCCTCCCTCTGCTCCCCCGTGCAGGACAGAAGATGCAGAGGAGGGGCCGCGCTGCCGGCGACGTGGCAGCCGGCTCAGGCCACCTCAGGCCGAGCGGCGACCACTGGCGAGATTGTGGGACCACACCGCACCCATCCCCAGGCAGAGGGGGCGTCGGGGAGGAGCGGAACGACCGTGGCGATGGAGGAACGGGAGTGGGCTCCGGCGGCCTTTTTCTTGGAGGGGGAGCACTCTGGCGACGAGGAGGCTAGGGAGAGTGGCCGTGGCGACTCGCGGGGACGAGGGGGAGGCTATGGTGGCGACGGGAGGGAAAGCACCAGACGGCCGGACGGGCGGGTGACCGAATGGCAGAGGCGGCGGCCGTGCGCGGGGAGATGCGGCTAGAGGGACTCCGGGGTCGAACGAGGAGGGAGGAGATGAGCATAGTGGCCGGAACAAGCCAGAGCACGCCTGCAGCCATGACGCAAGCGTGATCACAACGCGCACTGGCGCAAGCGGCACTCTTTGGCGTGGCCAACCATGTCCAGTGGAGGGACCTTGGTGCCCTTAGTCCAACTGAAGAAATAAATCGGTCCAGGGGCAAAGAAGAGATTTGCACTTAGCTCCAAAAGTAAATCAATAAGAAGATGTTTGTAACTTGCTGTGGTTAAACCAGCTTGGTAACGTGGTAAAGAGTTTGTCTGATGATGATCACATGCTAAGGTGATGCTGATCACCAAAAATCAGACTAAGAGGAGGAGTTTAGATGGTGGTTGCAGTAGAAAGTGCAATACAGGCCAGAATTGGGGATTTGCATGATACACTCACATACTTGATCACTGTGAGGTGAAGTCTGGCAGAGAGGAGTTATATGATGGTATGAAGCTGCTGTAAAGATTTCATGCCATTTGGAAATACCAAAGTGGCACTTGCTTCACAAAGCTTCATTCTGGATAGAAACTTGGAAAAATTCTAGAGGAATAATGGATTGATGAACCATTCCCAAAATGGGTGGAGGTAGGTTATATGGGTAATAGAAGGCCTAGAAAAATTGGCAGCCAAAATGGAGCAAGATAAAATACACTTCCTTCACAAACTGAAATTTTGGACAAAATCAAAGAATTGAAGATGAGCTCACATGCAGGCATGAAATGAGCTCTACTTTGGTGTAGGGCTATGATATGATGATATGAGGGATCATGAAAAATGGAAACTCATTTGGATATGCCTAGCTTGCACCTCCTTCACAAAGCTTCTTTCTGGATAGAAACTTTGGAAAATCATAATCAAATAATTACTAGGCAAATGAGGTTGCATTTTGGCATGTGGCAATGGTATGGACAGGAAAAGGTGTCCAAGGAGTTTGAGGTCAATTGGGAAAAGGAAAATAACACTTGCTTCACAATGTGCCATTTAGAGCAGAATAGGAAATGAATTATTTGAGCATGATGATAAACATTACAAATGAAATATTTTGCCATATTTGATAAATATATGACCCAAACAATTTATGAGAATTATTTGGGAATTTTAGGAGTGACAAAAATATAGGTTGCTTCACAACCTAGGGTTTAAAGGGTTATTCCTTTATCAGAAAAGGAATATTCCCAACAAAAGAATTTTGGGTTAGGTCAAGGATGGAAATGACATGATCTTGGGATGATGATGAGGGTGACAAGCCACTATAAAACCTAGGAAGACATGATCTTCCCAAGTTTCAGAACCACATAACCACAGAAAAGCAAAACAAAACAAGAAATCCAGGGAAATCAAAGGAAAAAGAGAAGGGAAAAAATCCAGGCTGTCACAAACCTTCCCCCCTTAAAGAAATCTCGTCCTCGAGATTTGGTTGCTCAGGGTTAAATAATCTTTCTGACTTGAAGAAACCGTTTCCAACTCGGGTTTCTTTTATTTGTTCTCATATAATATTTCCACTGAATTGGATCTAACTGACTGCCTTGATCTGGGGTGGTTATCTTTGCCGTATCTGACGTACCTCATATGTTCCTGACTTATCTTGACTGGCTTCACAGTCTTGAGTATCCAAGTTGTACCAAAGGTTTGACTGTCGCTTGTCGTGACTGATAGAAAAATGCACCATCCTCTGATGATAAAATTTGTAGTCTTGACTGGCGGTGATCTTGGCAAAGAATCCCATCCACATAGGCTATTCTTTTAATTGCTTCCCCTATGCGAGAGATAACAATCCTCAAAGTATATGTTTTCACACAGAGTCTTCATTTTTGCCAGTATCTCCCTGGGAATAACAGTCGGTGCGATGCTCCATCGCGGGTGTTGAGGTCAGTATATGGAGCTGTCCATCAGTCTGACCGGACAGACTCGGGTATTCAATCCTGACAGTTCTGAGCATACCGTGGATTGAGCTGGTTGCCTCGCTGTGAGGTCCTTACCACAATGGAGTATACCTCTTAGGTGGATCTTTGTTTGGGATTGCCATAGAATAAGACGGTCTTGGGCATGCACATTTTTCACATAATAACCGGTATACCTGTATTGTTGGTCTTGCTCTTTCATGATTACTTTCTTCATCTGGATCCTCAACTGAAAGAGCGGGGCCTTATATATATCCTTGATTATTTTTGCGGCCCTGAATACTGTTACGTACAATATCTGGCAATCATACCTTGGTCTGGTTCATGTTTTGAGACTCGGTATATTTATCTGGCTCACGTGTGGTTATACAGATCTCAATACTGTTGTTGATTATGCCGGATAGTGATAGGGTTAATAACCTCATATTGTTGGATTTGCGGGACTGATCTTGATAATCAATGCCAAGATTATTGTCTCAATGTTGTCTTTCCTTCAAGACTTGTTGATTATGGCATCACCCACTGGTTTTTGTTTGTTGAATAACCGGTGAGGTTGCCGGATGTGTACCGTGAATTTTTCCTTGTGCGAGAGACTTGCATGGACTTGGCAGCATACTGAATGAACTAATATCTGATTCTCGAGGCATACCTCCGACCGATTTTTGTTTTAGACCAACTGTTGCAAATCTGCCACTGGGAAAACACTGTCATATGCTGACAATTCCTAATTTGCTGTCTTGTACTAGTGCCGTCCAGAAGAATACTGGGCAGCTTGCGTTGGAAGCCATCGGGATACCATGCTGAGGAAGACTGGATGGCTTAGGCTCGAAACGTTCGGTGGATATCTTATTGAGGAAAACGGGATACCGTACCTCATAAGCTTCCCCCCTTAAAGGCTTTGCTAGGAAAGACTCGGTACCTTATACCAGAAGCTTTTGCAGTATTTTTATCGAGAGGACTGAATATCTTGCATGGGAATCCATTCATTCCCTACCGATGCAGACTGGGAACCTTATCTTTGTACACCTTGTCAATAAATTGTGGAGATGGACGGGACTGATTTTCTTGGTGAATGGAATGTCATATATATATTTTTGGCAGTCTCGTGGCTGATTATTTATATGACAAGAATTGTCTGACTGTCCTTACTGAATTCATCATGCATTTGGACTGACCTCTGGGTGTCGCAAGGTTTTAATTTTGCCTTATGGCACATTCAATCATTGTGCATATCCCATTCCCTTGACTTGAAATGCACTGTTGCTCCAATTTTGTCCCCTTTCTACTTTAATCTTTGCTGCGATAAAGTGTATCTCTCACAGGTACATGTTGCTGGAAGTCTGACCATAATATACATGTATTCAGACCGGATGTCCGCAATACAATGCTGTTGGCTGAGAAATCTCATTGCTTTTAACTGAAGTCCTTGATGTATATCTGTACTGCTTACGGCTTCTTCTGATCTGGTGTCGGTCGAGGAGTAATTTCCATAAGGGGGTAACACCGAGGATTCAAAACAAAGAAGCACGAGAAAATGATTTATTGCAACAAAGCACACAACAAACAAGCTACAAAGCTTCTCCACACAGACACACACAAACATGATACTACAGCGAATGCACAAACGCTACATGAAGGACTACATCCAACACTTGAGAAAACGCTCGCAAACTGACGAGGAAGTTAAGGGAGTATCGAGTGGAGCTGCTGACTCTGAAACTCCGGATGGACGAGGCGGAGGAGTTGAAGAAGCCGGCGGAGACTGAGGTAAAGCGACACCAAGCAATCTCCGGGCCCGAATGGCGTCTCGGACTAACTCAGAAATAAGAAGACACTCGGCCGTCATGTAACGAGACATGGCGAGGATAGCCGGGTCATCTTGAGGGTTGATGGAGGGAAATTGGATCCGCCTAGGATTTTCGACGATGGTGGGATAATATTGGTAAGCACGGTTTTCTTGCACCATGCTCTCTTGATGACGAAGACCGGTGACTCCTGCCATTGCGGCAAGCTGAACGGCACGCTCAGGAGTAGCGCTGTAACCACCGTGGAAACTGTAGGTGCGCTTACCGACAGGAATCGGGGCTGACAGATGAACATGAGCAACATATTCCCGAATTCTTCCTCCAGCAGAAAACTGGAATACTTGATAATGGGGTGGATCTCCGAGGGGATAAATACTACGCCACATGTCGCCAAGGAGGGCGGCAAAGTTCAGAGGTGCAGGAGTGGGACTTTACTCAATAGGAACAGCACCGGGAGCTAAGAGAAAGGCACTGAACTCATGGAAGTTGACCGCCATCTACGCATGAAACAGGAGTTAATGGTAACCAAAATAAGACTATATGCAGCAAACAAATGCAACAACCAAATGCAGCAAGCAAGGGCAACAACCAGAACTTATACTACCATTTTCTAACGTTCCAGCGGACTAGGACGCTCTACAGCCAGACCTGCTATGATACCAAGCCTGTGGCACCCCGGCTCAGAGAAACCGGAACGCCCCGTATTCCAGCCCAGAGATCGAGGTGAAGTCTTATGGAATACGACACTGCTTAGTATAGAACAAACCAGCTCCCAATTACAACATGAATACGAATACAAGGGTTCCAATATTACAATGAATAACATCGGCTCGGCGACACTACGCCAACCACGGTTGCTCTATACAAGCAGCATAACAACTCGAAGCAGTGGAACAACTACTGGCAGCGGAACAACGAACGGCGATGATGGACTCCAATCTGCAGGGACTCTGGCTGGAACGTTTATCCTAGCTCGCGAACACAGGAACAACACCAAATAAGCAAGAAATCCAGGCACGACCTGCAAACTGGCATGACACGCCAGGTCAGTACATTGAATGTACTTGCAAGCTCACAATAACCAGAAGCATTCAAGACAAACATCAGCATGGCATTTACAGGTTAAGCAGGAATTAACAAGAGATCCTCAGGATAACATAACATGAACAACATGAACATAATATTGCTAGAACAATATGATCATGGCAAGAACATATAAATCTGATGATACTAGTATGCAACATGATGACACTACATGCATCATTTATTCTGCTCGGGTTACCTCGTAACCATCACATGCATTACTTACCATCCTCGGACATCACACGATCATCTTAGGATCAAATCAAGCTTGGTATAAACAATACCGCAGTGATCATTAAATGACCACAAGGAGCTTGATCTTTACCCACGATTCTCGCACAACATCACGAATATCCAACAACTCGGTATCCTCGATACCACGGTGATCTTTCTGGTGATCACAACCATGACCAACACTTGGTCTCCAATGGTGATCTTTCCGGCGATCACAACCAACTTATCTCATCATCGAACCGGGGTTGTTATTAAGCACATTATTATTAATACTGTTGACTCATAGTGTGACCGACACGAACTGGGCCCTTATCCGCGGGCGCGGCTATCGATAGATTTAATATACACTCTGCAGAGTTAGTACGCTGTACCCACACTACAGAACCCATGGCCTCGCACTCCCATTCGGGTGGACCAACGGCGTTCCGACAAAACCGATCTACTGCCATGACACTCTCCCGGCCACTCCGACCCACTCCCAACTGGGCTAGTCCTGGGTGGCCCCGTGTCTACCAAAGACACAACGACCACTGTCGTGGCCAAAACGTCCCTCACGGGGACCGGATCCATTAACAACAACAACGGGCACACAAGGTTATGTCTGCTTACCGAGCCAGGGTACGCACGCCCATAACCTTCCCTCTTGGGAGGCACCGGCGAGAGGCACGACAATAGACCCAGTTAGGACCTTCCCATAAAGGTAAGCGTGGTTGCACTAGTCAGTTCGATATGGTGGCACCATGACTCAGCCAACAGTTGTTCAAGTTCAATTTAATCTGGTTAAACTTGAATGCAATATGCTGAGCCATGATAAAATAACATGATGCAATTACAATGCATAAACATGATATCACCATAAGCACGGGGTGCAACATAACTATCCACCATATCCACAATGAATCATATCTGACTAAGCATAGTATAATGACGAGCATGAATATCACAAGTACAACACTACTCATAGAAACCTAGCATGACCACTTGCATCAATAATAAACATCATGCAAGACATACCAACAATGCTACCATGCAATCATTTAACCAACTGGATGTAAAGGGACATGCATAACGACGGCGCTCGGACCAGACGTTAGTCATGCACCGAAGGCCATCACCAACATCAACATGTATTACTAGCAAGCATAAGCATATGAAAGGAATACTAACAACTAGCAGGGCATGACAACCAGGTGCATAACAACATAGCAAGAAAGTAAGCACTAGTCCAGAAGCATTACCGAAACAACGATAACCATATTTTAAACAAGCAAACATTTAATAAATATTCAAGTTGAAAACCATGGCTACTGCATGACTATAATGCAAGTGGGTATTGCGGCTTGCCTGGGGGTGACGGAGACTCCAGGAAAAAGTGCGGTGAAGCCGCGGAACAAAACATCGGACGGTTCTTTCTTGGAGGGGGATGATTAGAGGCAATGGAAAAATGGTCATTTTCACTGTGAGAATACCTAGTGAAAATGTTACCAAAAGATAGAGCTTGACGATACGAAGAAGTGAGCGTTGGTTTCACCTCAATCGGAGTTACGGTTGCGGAGTTATGAGGTGTGGAAGAAGAAGGACCAATCTGTGAAAATTTTATCACCAATGGGTCCCTGAGTGGATAAGGCAGAGGCGCATATTAGGAAATACGCTTTCAGAACGGAGAAAATGCCTTCTGGGCCGTAGTAGAGGAAAATACGTTTTCCAGAAGAGAAAACGTATTTTGAGCAAAAGAAGATGGGAATACGCCTTCAAAATAAGAAAACGTATTTCTTGGAAAATATGTTGTCACTTACATGACGTGGCAGAGGCGGGGCCGGCTTCAGGGTGGCTGATGAGGGGGTCCCGCGCGCAGGGGAGGGGCCCAGCCACGCTCGTCTTCTTCCTCCCTCTGCTCCCTTGTGCAGAACAAAAGAAGCAGGGGAGGGGCCGCGCTGCCGGCGACGTGGCGGCCGACTCAGGCCATCTCAGGCCGAGCGGCGACCACCGGCGAGATCGTGGGACCGCACCACACCTATCCCCAGGCAGAGGGGGCGCCGGGGAGGAGCGGAACGACCGTGGCGATGGAGGAACGGCAGCGGGCTCCGGCGGCCTTTTTCTTGGAGGGGGAGCACTCCGGTGACGAGGAGGCTAGGGAGAGTGGGCGGGGCGACTCGCGCGGACGAGGGGCAGTCTCTGGGGGCGACGGGAGGGAGAGAGGAGCAGCGGACGGCCGAACGGGCGGGTGACCGAATGGCAGAGGCGGCGGCCGTGCGCGGGGAGACGCGGCCAAAGGGACTCCGGGGTCGAACGAGGAGGGAGGAGACGAGCATAGTGGCCGGAACAAGCCAGAGCACGCCTGCAGCCATGACGCAAGCGTGATCACCACGCGCACTGGCGCAAGCGGCGCTCTTTGGCATGGCGAACCATGTCCAGTGGAGGGACCTTGGTGCCCTTAGTCCAACTGAAGAAATAAATCGGTCCAGGGACAAAGAAGAGATTTGCACTTAGCTCCAAAAGTAAATTTGTAAGAAGGTGTTTGTAACTTGCTGTGGTTAAACCAGCTTGGTAACGTGGTAAAGAGTTTGTCTGATGATGATCACATGCTAAGGTGATGCTGATCACCAAAAATTAGACTAAGAAGAGGAGTTTAGATGGTGGTTGCAGTAGAAAGTGCAATACAGGCCAGAATTGGGGATTTGGATGATACACTCACATACTTGATCTCTGTGAGCTGAAGTCTAGCAGAGAGGAGTTATATGATGGTATGAAGCTGCTGTAAAGATTTCATGCCATTTGGAAATACCAAAGTGGCACTTGCTTCACAAAGCTTCATTCTGGACAGAAACTTGGAAAAATTCTAGAGGAATAATGGATTGATGAACCATGCCCAAAATGGGTGGAGGTAGGTTATATGGGTAATAGAAGGCCTAGAAATATTGGCAGCCAAAATGGAGCAAGATAAAATACACTTGCTTCACAAACTGAAATTTTGGACAGATTCAAAGAATTGAAGATGAGCTCACATGGAGGCATTACATGAGCTTTACTTTGGTGGAGGGCTATGATATGATGATATGAGGGATCATGCAAAATGGAAACTCATTTGGATATGCCTAGCTTGCACCTCCTTCACAAAGCTTCTTTCTGGATAGAAACTTTGGAAAATCAGAAGTAAATAATTACTAAACAGTTTATGAGAATTATTTGGGAATTTTAGGAGTGACAGAAATATAGGTTGCTTCACAACCTAGGGTTGAAAGGGTTATTCCTTTATCATAAATCGAATATTCCCAACAAAAGAATTTTGGGTTAGGTCAAGGATGGAAATGACATGATCTTGGTATGATGATGAGGGTGACAAGCCACTATAAAACCTAGGAAGACATGATCTTCCCAAGTTTTAGAACCACATAGCCACGGAAAAAGCAAAACAAAACAAGAAATCCAAGAAAATCAAAGGAAAAAAGAAAAGGGCAAAAAATCCAAGCTGTCACAGGAACTCTCCTATGTTGCATTGAAAAATATCCAAGAAAGAAACTACTTCATGAGTCTTGAAATTAATAGACTAGCTCACTTTTATGGTAGTTAATAATCATGTCTAAAACTAATTCAAAACCATGTTAAGATCCACTTCAAATTTAGAGCTACTTATGTGTCATTCTCCACAAATAGCAGAGTATCATCTACATATTGTAAACAGATCACACTCACATGGCTAGATTTAGGGCACATGCCTATAACCAAACCAGCCTGACCCCCTATAGCTAGCACCCTAGCAAAAACATCCACTACCAAATTAAACATCAATGGAGACAATGGGTCTCCCTGCCTAAGACCTCTACTGGTGGTAAGAAAAAAGCATTCTCCTCCGCATTAATCTCGATTCCAGCATAACCATTCTGTGTGAGTTTTTTAATGGAACCAATCCATCTACTTCCAAAACCAGTAAGGGTTAGGATCTCATACAAAAAATCTAGATCAACTTCATCATATGCTTTCTCACAATCAATTTTTAGAGAGGCCCTTTTTTACAAAAGAGTATACGTCTGGCTTAGTATAGCTTTTATTAAGGACCTTAGTAAAGCTTTTAAAGCATAAATTAAGCAAACAAATAGGTCTAGTTTTTTCATAGTCCTAGCATCATTTTCATTATGAATTAAAGAAATCATGACAACATCTAGTCTATAAATGTCTAGCTCTTGATCAAATCATGCCTCAAAATATTAAATCTTATTTGATTACATCCCAAAAGGTTTCGTAAAACATAAAAAGGAGCACCTTCAGATTAGGAACCAAAAGTGCATGTTTAATTTCCTCTTCAATAAATTTAGCTTCTGATAGAAGATTCTCAACATGTGAGATTTGTTCCTCTAAACTATAGAAATCGCCCCCATTTAAGGCCTAGATTCCCACTTAGAAAATTCTTTGTAATAATCTACTACTACCTTTTTCATACCTTTACTATATGCTATTGGTCCCTCAGGACCATATAAAGCACTAATTAATTAATTTCTTCTCTTCAAATTAGGCACTAGTGAAAATATGCATTATTCATGTCTCCCTCAGTGGTGTACCTATCCCTGGACCTTTGCCTACCTTTAATCTCTTATGTTTTGCAAATATCGTTGAGTTCAACAAGGATTTCATCCATCCAACTCCTCTCTTGGAGAGAGAGAGGGGGAGGAGGGGGAGGAGAGAGATAGAGAGATTCTCATACCCAATATCATCTTATCATACTCCTCCATCAGGGTTTTTTCATGCTTCCTAAGAAATGATCCTAAGTTAGCACTCCAGCCTCTAGCTAACCTCCTGAAGCGTATGACTTTATGTTGCCAAACCACTACCATCTTAGAATTATTGGACTTACTAGATCTGCCCTTGATCATCAATTCCTTCAAACAAGGCCTAGTGATACATCATTTTTGGAATTTAAAGTTGGCCATTTTAGGCACTTGACCAGTACTAGAGTTTCACATACTGGTGTGTGATCAATACCTACCCAAGGCAACACTTTAGCACTTCCCAAAGGATAAGAAACATCAGAATTGGTAGTGGGGAAAATCCTATATATATTTTACATAATAAATTTGATTTTCCGGTTAATAGACAAAGTGTACAACCTACCAGACATATCAATCTCCAATAGATATCAAACACCCAAGTAATAAATTTATCTACCCACTTAAAATCCACCCCCAATAACATCAGGGCCAGCCCGTTTAAAAAGCTAGTGGAGTTCAAAAATAAAATCTTGATTTCCATTTTCATAAGCTGAACATACACAATCGTAATCCTAGAAACTACACCAATACACTTATCACACACCACCACACTAGCTGATGATGTGTTCAACTCCCATCTAACAACATTAAAGACATCTAGGTCAATCTGGCCAGGATCTATATCCCCAGTAGTGCCTATAGTAGGGAGAAACTTTCATTCAAAGTTTCCAATACCTAAGGTTTGTTTTAGGAAGGAAGTAGTAAAACTATCTTTCTTAGTCTCTCTGAAAACCTACATAAGTAGGATTAAGTGGACTGATCATGTCTTTGATACATTTCTTTCTTCCAGGATCTCTGATGCCCCTAGCATTCTAGAATATGTATTTCATTTAAACCTATTTTCAAAGTGCTTGCCTCGTCTATGTCTACTTATGTAAGTCTATTCTCCGTTTGCCTCCTCTACTATAATAGATTCAACCAACATCTTATCTAGAGTACTATGGGAGCTATTAGAACATCTATCTCTTATCATATCTGCCACTATAAACTAAATTCTCCCTAATGACCACACTAACAATGCTATCCATATCTACTCTACATGAATACAAAAAAGGTCTGAATTTATAATACCTTTGACTATCTTGGGGACCTTCGTTTTTTTTGCGTCTTGAGTAACTTGGCCTTCTCCACACATGTTGATTACCAGTAACTATGTGCTCTTCCTTGCTAGTTGAATGGGCCCCCAAGTCTTCTGATTCTTAGACCTTCCCCCATCTCGATCCCCTGGATAATCCCCTGCATCTAATCACTTTCATTAACTCCAAGCTTCTCAAGAATAGGAAGAATATCTTCTAGCGGGTACATTTCCATTCCCTTGTACTCCTCATCTTCTTGATGGAGAGCGGGAGTTCTTCCCGCCAACATGCCGCCTGCGTGGGAAACATGTCCGGTGATATGTCTCCAACGTATCTATAATTTTTTATTGTTCCATGCTATTATATTATCCATCTTGGATGTTTTATATGCATTAATATGCTATTTTATATCATTTTTTGGGACTAACCTATTGACCTAGTGCCCAGTGCCAGTTGTTGTTTTTTCCTTATTTTTGTCTTTTACAGAAAATTAATACCAAACGGAGTCCAAACGGAACGAAACTTTTTGAGGATTTTTCTTGGACCATAAGATACCCACGAAGCTTCGGGAGGAGGCCAAAGGAGCCACGAGAGAGCCACAAGCCTTAGGGCGCGCCCCCAAGCTTGTGGACCCCTCGGGACCCCCCTAACCCTCATCTCAGCTCTATAAATACCCAAATATTCCCTGTATACCAAAGGGAACACCGAAAATACTTTTTCCGCTGCCGCTGTGACGCCCCCGATTTGACCGTACACTAATCATGCACGCAAATGTGTACGACCAAGATCAGGGACTCACGGGAATATATCACAACACAACTCTACAACATAAACAGTCATACAAGCATTATAATACAAGCCAGGGGCCTCGAGGGCTCGAATACAAGTGCTCGATCATAGACGAGTCAGCGGAAGCAACAATATCTGAGTACAGACATAAGTTAAACAAGTTGCCTTAAGAAGGCTAGCACAAAAGTAGCAACGATCGAAAATGCAAGGCCTCCTGCCTGGGACCTCCTAACTACTCCTGGTCGTCGTCAGCGGCCTGCACGTAGTAGTAGGCACCTCCAGTGTCGTAGGTGTCGTCGTCGACGGTGGCGTCTGGCTCCTGAACTCCAGCATCTGATTGCGACAATCCGGTATAGAAAGGGGAAAAGAGGGAGAAAGGCAACCGTGAGTACTCATCCAAAGTACTCGCAAGCAAGGAGCTACACTACATATGCAAGGGTATATGTGTAAAGGGGCATATCAGTGGACTGAACTGCAGAATGCCAGAATAAGAGGGGGATAGCTAGTCCTGTCGAAGACTACGCTTCTGGACATCTCCATCTTGCAGCATGTAGAAGAGAGTAGATTGAAGTCCTCCAAGTAGCATCGCATAGCATAATCCTACCCGGCGATCCCATCCTCGTCGCCCTGTTAGAGAGCGATCACCGGGTTGTATCTGGCACTTGGAAGGGTGTATTTTATTCAGTATCCAGTTCTAGTTGTCATAAGGTCAAGGTACAACTCCGGGTCGTCCTTTTACCGAGGGACACGGCTATTCGAATAGATAAACTTCCCTGCAGGGGTGCACCACATAACCCAACACGCTCGATCCCATTTGGCCGGACACACTTTTCTGGGTCATGCCCGGCCTCGTAAGATCAACACGTCGCAGCCCCACCTAGGCTCAACAGAGAGGTCAGCACGCCGGTCTAAACCTATGCGCGCAGGGGTCTGGGCCCATCGCCCTATGCACACCTGCACGTTGCGAACGCGGCCGCGAGCAGACCTAGCAACCCACACGATCACGGCGGTTACGTCAAAGCGGTCCAACACGGCGCGCGCCACTCAGTCGCTGACGTCAAAAGAGCTTCGGCTGATACCACGACGTCGGGATACCCATAACTACTCCCACGTAGATGGTTAGTGCGTATAGACCAAATGGCCAGACTCAGATCAAATACCAAGATCTCGTTAAGCGTGTTAAGTATCCGCGAACGCCGACCAGGGCCAGGCCCACCTCTCACCTAGGCGGTCTCAACCTGCCCTGTCGCTCCGCCACAAAGATCCACTTGCGGGTACTCCTACGAGCCGACCCGACTTTAGTCATCACATTTGTCATGTATATAGTATATAATTATATGCCCGTGATCACCGCCCAGGTGATCACGGCCCGATAGTATAGCACAGCAGACGGACAAGAATGTAGGGCCACTGATGGAAATCTAGCATCCTATACTAAGCATGTAGGATTGCAGGTAAAGGTATCGACAGTAGTTAGCAAGGATAGGCTATGCATCAGAATAGGATATCGAAAGTAGTAACATGCTACACTACTCTAATGCAAGTAGTAGAGAGTAGAGTAGGCGATATCTGGTGATCAAGGGGGGGGCTTGCCTGGTTGCTCAGACAAGAAGGAGGGTTCATCGGTGACGTAGTCGACCACAGGGGCATCAGCATCGTCACGGGGTCTACCGAAGAGAAGAGGGGGGAGAAACAGTAAATACATAGCAAGCAAGTGCATAACAAGACAACAGGCAGAGCTAGACGTGTTCTAACGCGGTATGAGGTGATACCGGTGAAGGGGGAAATCATCCGGGAAAATATCCCTGGTGTTTCGCGTTTTCGGGCAGATGAATCGGAGGGAAAATTTGCGTGTTCGTTATTCTAGGGATGCGTGGCGGACGAACGGGCTGCGTAATCGGATTCGTCTCGTCGTTCTGAGCAACTTTCATGTACAAAGTTTTTTCATCCGAGCTACGGATTATTTTATATTAATTTTTAAAGATTTAAATCATTTTTAGGATTTATTTAATTAATTTAATCAACATTATCCAGAATAGTAAAAGATGACGTCAGCATGACATCATGCTGACGTCAGCATTCAACTGTGCAGTTGACTGGGTCAACTACGTTTGGGTCCTGCATGTCATACACTAGACTACCTAATCAGGATTAATTAGTTTAGTTAATTGATTAAGTTAATCAAACTCAATTAATTAAGTTAATTAATTTAATTAATTAATTAATTAATTAATATTTTTATTTTTATTATTATTTTTTTTAATTCCTTTTTTTATCGTTCTGGGGGTGGGGCCCCCTTGTCATTGGCCCAAGGGCCAAACGGGCGCTGGGCAGCGGTTACAGGCGCGGGCGGGGCGTGCGCGCCTGTGCACCCGATCAGGGCAACAGGGGGCGCCGGCGGTGGCCGTCGCCCGGCACGGCGGGGCGAGGCCGTGGCCTCAGCGAGGCTCGTGGGCCGGTGCGGAAGGAGCGGCATGGGACGGCGGTGAGCGCCAGGGCGAGCGAGGCGCAGCGGAGCACGGGAGCAGCTGGGGAGGGCGCTGGGAACTCCGGCGCAAGTAGTAGGGCATGCGGGTGTGCCGACCGCCGGCCGGAGCAGGCGCGGCCAGGTGCGGCGGCAGCCGGTCGCGGGTGGCGAGGCCGCGGGCGTGCGGACGCAGGCCGGACAGGGGGGAAAGGGGGCGTGGCCGCGAGCTCCGAGGAGGGCAGGCACGGGGGCCGCGACGAGGAGGTGGAACGCGCGCGGCTGTGAGGGCCAGCGTGCGCAAGCGCTGCTGAGCGTGCGCGGCGCGGCTGTGGAGGCACGCGAGATGACGGGGACGAGGAGAGAGGTAGGTGTTGCTCACCCCCGATGCAGGGGTTCAGGGTGGCGAGGCTTGATGCGGCCATCGATGGAGAGACGGGACGGGGCGGTCCGGCGAGGGCAGCTCCAGGCGACGGCGATCCGGTGATGGGGCCCGACGCGTCGAGGCGGCGGGCTGCGGCGGCGGCGGGACGGAGTAAGTGGCGGGGCGGCGTCGGGGAGGGGCGCCGGCGAGGGGGCGCGGGGCGGCGTGGTCGCCGGAGTCTCTGCCCCTCGATCTGGATCGGGGGAGGGGCAGAGGGAGCGAGTGAATCGGGGGGGGGGGGAGTGTGGGTGGTTGGGCTAGGGTTTCGGGGGGTGGGGGATATGGGGAGAGCGGGGTGGGCCTCCTGGTGGCCTGGGTAGCCAGTTGGGCCACTCGGCCCAAGGAGATGGGGGGGCTTTGCCCCTTTTTTTTTTGGTTGTTCTTTCTTGATTTGCTTTTCCTTTTATATTTTTCTTTTATTTCTTTACTGTTTTCATTTATAGTTTCTATTATTTTAGTTTTATAAAATACCATGTTAGCACCTAAATTAGTATTACTAATTAGGCCACTGCCATAATTATTTTGGCACACTACTAATTTAGTTATATTATTATAACTTTATAAAAGGCATTAAATTAATTGTTTTGCCCTATGCTTTGGTTATTTTAGTGAATTTAAACATTATAAGAAATGTTGGTTTCTCCACCATTATTACTCATGAATTATTGGGCAACACCCCAACATTTTAGTTTTAATATTTGAAATTATTTTATTGTTTGTTTGAGTCTGAATTCGAATTCGAACCGGTTTCGAACTAACGCGAGATTAGCAACAGAAATCGAGGTGACGTGGCAACATTAACGTGGATTACTGTAGCTTGATTATCCGGGCGTCACAATTCTCCTCCACTACAAGAAATCTCGTCCCGAGATTTAAGAGGGGAGTAAGGGGGGAAGGTTTGGTAACGAATCTAGCGGGTCTTCTCATCCTGGCTTGCACTTCTGGAAGAGGCTGGTCCAATACACTGATGTCTTCATTTCTCTGCTTCGGTCATCATGATGAAGCCGGCGTCCTTTCTTCAGGAACTCCATCGTACTTACGAAAGAATAAGGGGTGGGCACTCTGGGAGAACGGGCCTCGACAAGGTTGTCTATCGGGTCGACAGTATCGAGGAAGGTGGCGAAAGGTAACCCTCGAATCGAAACTTAAGAAAATATCGAGAGCAAAGTAAGGAGGTAACCTGGGAAGTTTCGAGCGGGCAGGCAATCGTTCGATGCCTGTTATAGGGCGTGAAAGGGTCAAAGCAACGGGAATAAGTATTGTGTCCGATATCAGACCTGAAGGTGGCTTGTGAATTACATACGAGGCCAGGTGCGAGGGACAACCTTGGAAACAGGGGGTGTACATAAGAGTCAGGTTTCGATCCTGTGGAACTGTGGGTTATGGGCCCACCATGTGGGTTAAAAGTAGGAAGGGCGGTGACATCTTGCACGATTATGATAGCAAGGCATGGCAGAGGGTAGCCTGTCAGTTATATGTCAGCAACATCGTCGGTACCAAGGGCGAGGGACGAAGAGAACCATTTTCCTGCTCGTTGAAACGAGGCGGACCATTAGGCAAAGTTCTCGTCCATTGGTGGTTACCGAAATGTCACCAACAATAATAACAGGGTCTTACTGACAGAGTCGTACACCGAGGTGTTTACCTAAGCAGGAGAATATTACCGCTTAGATCATATAGTCCATCAAAAGGTTAAACCAAACAATGGAAAGGAAAATATGATTATCAGATTAAACAGAAGAATGGAAAGGAAAATGTGTTTAAACACATATTTCAAGGTTATATCCTTTCCAAGGACAAGCAGAGCATGATATCCATGACACGATATAATGTAGAAAACTCTTTAGGTACGGGAGAGAAAATTTCATGACGTTACCCATACAATGGTGTTTGGGTAATTGAGCAGGAAACATTTAGCATTGGGCTTCAAATGTTCCTGTTGAAAATCGGAGTTCCATAGACATGCTTTGAGATAGCATTGACATGGTCAACAGGCGAAGATCAGAATTTGGAAACAAAAAGGATCCATCAGGAACAACTTATAGAATAAGTCTTACAATTTCCTCATGGAAGAATAGATAACCTTGCTGAAAGGAAAGCTTATAACAATAGGTCCTCCCGCCAGGTGTGCTGGGTATCATCACCTTACCGGGTCATAAATAGGCCAATGTTATAACTCTTGGAAATTATGTTCCAACCATCATATCTGACCGAGATTCAGATCTGATTGGTGTCAGGGTAACTCAGACTCAGGATGCCTGAGAAGAAAGGTGCAACACAAATTGTCGAAACGACAGCGGAGATTCTCGGGAGATGAACTATGGAAGCGAGTTCCGGACAAGGGTTCATCATTACATCAAGGAGAGGTGAGGAGGTGACTGATTGACTCAGCGACACTCCATTGAGATTCCCAAAAGATGGATTTCCATCACTATGTGAACAAGGAGATAACATTAGCTAGATCGAATGACTTAATGATGTATGCTCGAGGAAAACATACACAGTTAAACATTGGTTGAAAAGTGCACCCGAAATATGGGCTAGGTAGCACAAACAATGTCCGAATGATGATTCATTAAGCCATAGACGTAGAGTGAAACTATAGACCAATAACTTCAAAGTAATAGGGTTGCTAGAAGTTTAGAATTTACACATCACAGACCATTGGTCGGTATTCCTTTTAGAAACAATGCGGGGACCAAGAAGGAATGGTGATGGGGAGAAGTATCACTGTACCAAGATGTCATACGAGGTGGTGAGATTCTTACGACATTCTTGACATAAAAGATGGTAATACTCCAGGGTAGAACATATCATAAGCTAGATAGCAAGGAAATCAAGGTACAACACAAAACATGAACAAGTTTGTGTTGAATGGAAGGCAATAAAATGGTCGATGATAAAACAAATCATCGAGGGCAAGGACGGTATTTCTCATCCAGAATTCGATAGATATCTTGGAAGAGCTCAGAATGTTGATGATGTTCACGACACATTTGTAGCGAGAATTTATGAAGAGGTAATCGATCGGCGATGACATCAAGTCGAAGGAATGATGAAGCGGACGGTTATTGGAACCATGATTAGGACACACGCTTGAACTCAAGCTTGTTGTTCCAGGTGAAATGGTATGAGAGGAAGATCGACGTAAGCTTAGCTCATCATCGAAAGTTGTGTTCCGGGGTTAAGGACCAGGTAGCACAGTTAAAATTTAGCACGCTAATGATATAGCCGATCAGGCTAGGAATGACTTAATGATTATTAAACTCGTAAGCAACGAAAATTACCTAGAGTTATTGAATCGGAGTGCGGACTTGGTTCACTATTCGGTGTTCTCGGTTGATAAACCACCCAGAGCCCATGAAGTGACAAAGACAAGGTAAGGTAGTACTTCATCAAGGTTTATAAGATGTAGTGTAATGGTAAGATATCCCCGAGATACCAGGGGTAATACTCAAAGGTAGATCATAATAGAGGTTGGGCAGGCGTATTGACCTGCAGAAGACAAGTGATTTAACTTGTCCAAGAAATGGTATTTAAAGGAGAACATGGTCGGAACCACGATTGCAAAAGGCCAGATCCCAGATATAAGATGAACTTATACCAAGGGAATAATTAATTTAAGAGAAGCTTTTAATGATAAGATCTACATCGTGTCCATGGGCATGAACACAAAGGTTCAAGGTCGACTCCCAATTCTCCAATGCATAACCTTTCATTCACTCCTCGTGTTTGATGAAGTTGAAGTGTTGAAAAATTTTATCTGGCAAAATACCAGAAGAGTATGACTCATGAAAACTTTCGAGTTCACACGTATTATGAAAGGCATAGGTTCAATCCATCAAGGCATCTTAGGAACATATACCACAAACTTCGGAGTAAATATTACAAGCTCGAAAGAAGAGCATTGTTCAAAACCAGATGATACAATTTACCAAGTTATTATATACCCATGGAAAGGTTCACAAAGTTATTCAATAGGAAGGACACTGTCGGATAAAATCCAACAAAGGAACCGATGGTCCACAAGGGATCTGATGTGAGCATCGGTACTCAACCAGAGGAAGAAAAATGCCAGGAGATCTGATTATAGAAACAACTGGCTAACTCAAGGTTCAAATGCAAAAAGAATTATGATTTCCAACTCAGGGGGTCAGGAGCAACGCTCTGATCAAGGATGGATAAGTTGAGTAGGCTTAGGGGTACAATCGATGGCAATTTGATAGGTCGAGATCCAGCTCATGTTAAAAATGAGGTCTGAGCCGGAAGGATGAATTCTAGGATCTGATTGAGGATTGCGAGCATTCGCAACATATTGAATCAATGGACATCAAAAAGATAATGACAAGGGGTGCCAATAAGATTTCGAGACTTATGGGATTAATCATAATGATAGTAAGCAAGAATTTCAAGAGCAATAGGCTCTGAGGATTTTCGGAAGATCGAATGTTATTCTGAACACTTTCGTGATATACTTGAATCAACTGGGGATGAGCGGATACTCGGTAAGTGCGAGGATTAACCGTAGGGGTATTTAGGTGGCAAAGAACAGCAAGGTAGTAAGCTCAAAGGATTTTCGGAACAACAGAGAGAATTTCGGGGTATCTTGTAATAACAAGATCAACTGGGAAACAATGTATGAATGGCGAGTATACGTGGTTATCCATAGGAGTTTTATCGATGAAAGGGAATTGCAAAAGCGATGAACACAAGTTCTCGGGTTATCAGCGGAGAGTATCTTCAGGGTCTTCACGTGCAGCAGACGATCATCAGTAATAAGGGGCTCTCCGGGTGAAAGTGATAACGAGATCCTAATGTTAGATTTAACAAAATTCATTTAACCCGAATAGAAGAGATGTCAGAGTCCCAGAGTATAGGTTGAGGAATAAAAGATCCTACTACCACCCAATGGCGACGTGGGCCCGTAAGCCGCACCACCATGTTAGTAAAAGTTTTGCAATGTCTAGACTCGACTTCGGCCAAGGAGTGTGGAAGGGGGGTTCCTACAGGCAGTCGGCTCTGATACCAACTTGTGACGCCCCCGATTTGACCGTACACTAATCATGCACGCAAATGTGTACGACCAAGATCAGGGACTCACGGGAAGATATCACAACACAACTCTACAACATAAACAGTCATACAAGCATTATAATACAAGCCAGGGGCCTCGAGGGCTCGAATACAAGTGCTCGATCATAGACGAGTCAGCGGAAGCAACAATATCTGAGTACAGACATAAGTTAAACAAGTTGCCTTAAGAAGGCTAGCACAAAAGTAGCAACGATCGAAAAGGCAAGGCCTCCTGCCTGGGACCTCCTAACTACTCCTGGTCGTCGTCAGCGGCCTGCACGTAGTAGTAGGCACCTCCAGTGTCGTAGGTGTCGTCGTCGACGGTGGCGTCTGGCTCCTGAACTCCAGCATCTGATTGCGACAATCCGGTATAGAAAGGGGAAAAGAGGGAGAAAGGCAACCGTGAGTACTCATCCAAAGTACTCGCAAGCAAGGAGCTACACTACATATGCAAGGGTATATGTGTAAAGGGGCATATCAGTGGACTGAACTGCAGAATGCCAGAATAAGAGGGGGATAGCTAGTCCTGTCGAAGACTACGCTTCTGGACATCTCCATCTTGCAGCATGTAGAAGAGAGTAGATTGAAGTCCTCCAAGTAGCATCGCATAGCATAATCCTACCCGGCGATCCCCTCCTCGTCGCCCTGTTAGAGAGCGATCACCGGGTTGTATCTGGCACTTGGAAGGGTGTATTTTATTCAGTATCCAGTTCTAGTTGTCATAAGGTCAAGGTACAACTCCGGGTCGTCCTTTTACCGAGGGACACGGCTATTCGAATAGATAAACTTCCCTGCAGGGGTGCACCACATAACCCAACACGCTCGATCCCATTTGGCCGGACACACTTTTCTGGGTCATGCCCGGCCTCGTAAGATCAACACGTCGCAGCCCCACCTAGGCTCAACAGAGAGGTCAGCACGCCGGTCTAAACCTATGCGCGCAGGGGTCTGGGCCCATCGCCCTATGCACACCTGCACGTTGCGAACGCGGCCGCGAGCAGACCTAGCAACCCACACGATCACGGCGGTTACGTCAAAGCGGTCCAACACGGCGCGCGCCACTCAGTCGCTGACGTCAAAAGAGCTTCGGCTGATACCACGACGTCGGGATACCCATAACTACTCCCACGTAGATGGTTAGTGCGTATAGACCAAATGGCCAGACTCAGATCAAATACCAAGATCTCGTTAAGCGTGTTAAGTATCCGCGAACGCCGACCAGGGCCAGGCCCACCTCTCACCTAGGCGGTCTCAACCTGCCCTGTCGCTCCGCCACAAAGATCCACTTGCGGGTACTCCTACGAGCCGACCCGACTTTAGTCATCACATGTGTCATGTATATAGTATATAATTATATGCCCGTGATCACCGCCCAGGTGATCACGGCCCGATAGTATAGCACAGCAGACGGACAAGAATGTAGGGCCACTGATGGAAATCTAGCATCCTATACTAAGCATGTAGGATTGCAGGTAAAGGTATCAACAGTAGTTAGCAAGGATAGGCTATGCATCAGAATAGGATATCGAAAGTAGTAACATGCTACACTACTCTAATGCAAGTAGTAGAGAGTAGAGTAGGCGATATCTGGTGATCAAGGGGGGGGCTTGCCTGGTTGCTCAGACAAGAAGGAGGGTTCATCGGTGACGTAGTCGACCACAGGGGCATCAGCATCGTCACGGGGTCTACCGAAGAGAAGAGGGGGGAGAAACAGTAAATACATAGCAAGCAAGTGCATAACAAGACAACAGGCAGAGCTAGACGTGTTCTAACGCGGTATGAGGTGATACCGGTGAAGGGGGAA
The DNA here is from genome assembly GCF_018294505.1 of Triticum aestivum. Taxonomy (NCBI): domain Eukaryota; kingdom Viridiplantae; phylum Streptophyta; class Magnoliopsida; order Poales; family Poaceae; genus Triticum; species Triticum aestivum. Next base: position 395,161,420 of record NC_057796.1, read on the forward strand.
ATCATCCGGGAAAATATCCCTGGTGTTTCGCGTTTTCGGGCAGATGAATCGGAGGGAAAATTTGCGTGTTCGTTATTCTAGGGATGCATGGCGGACGAACGGGCTGCGTAATCGGATTCGTCTCGTCGTTCTGAGCAACTTTCATGAACAAAGTTTTTTCATCCGAGCTACGGATTATTTTATATTAATTTTTAAAGATTTAAATCATTTTTAGGATTTATTTAATTAATTTAATCAACATTATCCAGAATAGTAAAAGATGACGTCAGCATGACATCATGCTGACGTCAGCATTCAAAACGTGTGGGTCCTGCATGTCATACACTAGACTACCTAATCAGGATTAATTAGTTTAGTTAATTGATTAAGTTAATCAAACTCAATTAATTAAGTTAATTAATTTAATTAATTAATTAATTAATTAATATTTTTATTTTTATTATTTTTTTTAATTCCTTTTTTTATCGTTCTGGGGGTGGGGCCCCCTTGTCATTGGCCCAAGGGCCAAACGGGCGCTGGGCAGCGGTTACAGGCGCGGGCGGGGCGTGCGCGCCTGTGCACCCGATCAGGGCAACAGGGGGCGCCGGCGGTGGCCGTCGCCCGGCACGGCGGGGCGAGGCCGTGGCCTCAGCGAGGCTCGTGGGCCGGTGCGGAAGGAGCGGCATGGGACGGCGGTGAGCGCCAGGGCGAGCGAGGCGCAGCGGAGCACGGGAGCAGCTGGGGAGGGCGCTGGGAGCTCCGGCGCAAGTAGTAGGGCATGCGGGTGTGCCGACCGCCGGCCGGAGCAGGCGCGGCCAGGTGCGGCGGCAGCCGGTCGCGGGTGGCGAGGCCGCGGGCGTGCGGACGCAGGCCGGACAGGGGGGAAAGGGGGCGTGGCCGCGAGCTCCGAGGAGGGCAGGCACGGGGGCCGCGACGAGGAGGTGGAACGCGCGCGGCTGTGAGGGCCAGCGTGCGCAAGCGCTGCTGAGCGTGCGCGGCGCGGCTGTGGAGGCACGCGAGATGACGGGGACGAGGAGAGAGGTAGGTGTTGCTCACCCCCGATGCAGGGGTTCAGGGTGGCGAGGCTTGATGCGGCCATCGATGGAGAGACGGGACGGGGCGGTCCGGCGAGGGCAGCTCCAGGCGACGGCGATCCGGTGATGGGGCCCGACGCGTCGAGGCGGAGGGCTGCGGCGGCGGCGGGACGGAGTAAGTGGCGGGGCGGCGTCGGGGAGGGGCGCCGGCGAGGGGGCGCGGGGCGGCGTGGTCGCCGGAGTCTCTGCCCCTCGATCTGGATCGGGGGAGGGGCAGAGGGAGCGAGTGAATCGGGGGGGGAGTGTGGGTGGTTGGGCTAGGGTTTCGGGGGGTGGGGGATATGGGGAGAGCGGGGTGGGCCTCCTGGTGGCCTGGGTAGCCAGTTGGGCCACTCGGCCCAAGGAGAGGGGGGGGCTTTGCCCTTTTTTTTTGGTTGTTCTTTCTTGATTTGCTTTTCCTTTTAAATTTTTCTTTTATTTCTTTACTGTTTTCATTTATAGTTTCTATTATTTTAGTTTTATAAAATACCATGTTAGCACCTAAATTAGTATTACTAATTAGGCCACTGCCATAATTATTTTGGCACACTACTAATTTAGTTATATTATTATAACTTTATAAAAGGCATTAAATTAATTGTTTTGCCCTATGCTTTGGTTATTTTAGTGAATTTAAACATTATAAGAAATGTTGGTTTCTCCACCATTATTACTCATGAATTATTGGGCAACACCCCAACATTTTAGTTTTAATATTTGAAATTATTTTATTGTTTGTTTGAGTCTGAATTCGAATTCGAACCGGTTTCGAACTAACGCGAGATTAGCAACAGAAATCGAGGTGACGTGGCAACATTAACGTGGATTACTGTAGCTTGATTATCCGGGCGTCACAGCCGCAAGCTTCCGTTCTCATGAGATCCCATCTTGGGGCCTTTTCCGGCACTCTGCCGGAGGGGGATTCGATCACGGAGGGCCTCTACACCAACCTTGTTGCCCTTCCGATGATGTGTGAGTAGTTTACCACAAACCTACGGGTCCATAGCTAGTAGCTACATGGCTTCTTCTCTCTCTTTGATCTTCAATACAATGTTCTCCTCGATGTTCTTGGAGTTCTATTCTATGTAATCTTCTTTTGCGGTGTGTTTGTTGAGATCCGATGAATTGTGGGTTTATGATCAGATTATCTATGAATATTATTTGAGTCTTCTCTAAACTCTTTTATGCACATGATTAAGATAGCTTTGTATTTCTCTCCGATCTATTGATTTGGTTTGGCCAACTAGATTGATCTTTCTTGCAATGGGAGAGGTGCTTTGTGATGGGTCCAATCTTGCGGCGTCCTCACCCAGTGACAGTAGGGGTAGCGAGGCACATATTTGTATTGTTGCCATTAAGGATAAAAAGATGGGGTTTTTACCATATTGCTTGGATCTATCCCTCTACACCATGTCATCTTGCTTAAGGCGTTACTCCATTCTTGTTAACTTAATACACTAGATGCATGCTGGATAGCGGTCGATATGTGGAGTAATAATAGTAGATGCAGGCAGGAGTCAGTCTACTTGTCACGGACGTGATGCCTATATTCGTGATCATTGCCTTGAATATCGTCATAACTATGCATTTTTATATCAATTGCTCAACAGTAATTTGTTTACCCACCGTATGTGTTCTTTCAAGAGAGAAGCCTCTAGTGAAACCTATGGCCCCGGGTCTATTTTCCATCATATTATTTTCATATATATATAACCAAAAAATACAAAAATACCTTGCTGCTATTTATTTATATTTATCTTATTTAGCACTTTTATTTATATTTTATATCAATCTCTATCTGATCTCACCCTTGCTAGTGACCGTGAAGGGATTGACAACCCCTTTTTCGCGTTGTGTGCAAGTATTTGTTAGTTTGTGCAGGTGCATCTATTGGGGACTTGTGTGTTCCTCCTACTGGATTGATACCTTGGTTCTTAACTGAGGGAAATACTTATCTCTATTTTGCTACATCACCCTTTCCTCTTTAAGGGAAAAATCAACACAAGCTCAAGAAGTAGCATCCGGCGTGCAGCTCTGTCGTACTCCTTCAACATTTTCAAAGGCGAGGTGTGATCCAGCCTGAAGACCGGTTCATGGGCACTGACGGTTTCCTGGCTAAGGGGCCTCTCACCATGATGGTCCCTGGCCTGGTGGGCCAGGCTGAGGACCCCTTGTCGGTTTCGTCCTAGGCCACATTGGGCGGCCATGGCGGATAATAGGAAGATTTCAGAAGACTTGGCGTACAAGACAATACGCTGGGATCATAGAGAATTCTACCTCATCGTACATAGCTTACTAGAATCCATGTACCCTAGGACCTCCCCCCCATTGGTATACTATATAAGCTGAGGGGCCAGGCTCCTAGATAGACAACTTACAATATCTCGGTAATTGTACTCTTGGTACACACCAACGCAATGAAACATAAGCATGACGTAGGGTATTATCTCCTCTAGAGACCCTGGACCTAGGTAAAATCTCGTCTCTGTTACTATCGTGTCAAGTAACCTATATTAGGATACCCTACCGAGGGATCTGCGGGATTTTGCTTCGACAAACATGAAAGATATATCTGGAATTTCACGTTCTTGTGGAACACTTATCTCCATTGGAAAGGCAGTGAATAATCAATGCCCTCAAATACAAGAAATGTTCCACTCTTCTTCTCTGAGAGTCTCGGCCAACAAATGCCCGTTCTCCCTTCACTAGTGGTAGTCCTTGAGGTGACTTCCAAACCCTTGATAATCCACAAGTATAGAGGATCGCAATAGTTTTCGAGGGTAGAGTATTCAACCCAAATTTATTGATTCAACACAAGAGGAGCCAAAGAATATTCTCAAGTATTAGCAGCTGAGTTGTCAATTCAACCACACCTGAAAGACCTAATATCTGCAGCAAAATATTTAGTAGCAAAATAGTATGGAACTAACGGTAACAGTGGCAAAAGTAACAGTAGCAGTTTTGTAGCAATCATAACAGTGGCAACGGAAAAGCAAAGAAGAAAAGATCAATATGAAACAAGCTCATAGGCAATGGATCAATGATGGATAATTATGTCAGATGGCATTCATCATGCAACAGTTATAACATAGGGTGACAAAGAACTAGCTCCAATTCATCAATATAATGTAGGCATGTATTCCGAATATAGTCATACGTGCTTATGGAAAAGAACTTGCATGACATCTTTTGTCCTACCCTCCCGTGGCAGCGGGGTCCTATTGGAAACTAAGGGATACTAGTCAATGTGTACGTGCACTGCACGTTAATTTGGAAGTATATTAAGTACATGCGGCTATTAAGTAGGATATTATTTGCATGTTATTATGTGATTAGCACTACATTTGGCATGAAATTAACTGCACGCTAAATGTATTGAGCGCTCGACATTGAAGCAGCCTAGGCCGTTGGATTGACATGATTTAATGGCCGAGATTAATTGGATCAACCCCTTTGGGTATTTTTATATTGGTATAGATCAAGGCCTCCTTTTAATAGAGTACCAGACCAAAGCATTAGCACTTAGTGAATACATGAACTCCTCAAACTACGGTCATCACCGGGAAGTGTCCCGACTATTGTCACTCCGGGGTTGCGGGATCATAACACGTAGTAGCTGACTATAACTTGCAAGATAGGATCAAGAACACAAATATATTCATGAAAAGATAATAGGTTCAAATCTTAAATCATGACACTCGGGCCCTAGTGACAAGCATTAGGCATTGTAAAGTCATAGCAACATCAATCTTAGAACATAGTGGATACTAGGGATCAAACCCTAACAAAACTAACTTGACATGGTAAATCTCATCCAACCCATCACGGTCCAGCAAGCCTACGATGAGATTACTCACGCACGATGGTGACCATCATGAAATTGGTGATGGAGGATGGTGATGATGACGATGGCAACGGATTCCCCTCTTCGGAGCCCCGAACGGACTCCGGATCTGCCCTCCCGAGGAAGAACAGGGCTTGGCGGCGGCTCTGTATCGTAAAGCGCGATGAATCATTCTCTCTGATTTTTTTCTCCCCGAACGTGAATATATGGAGTTGGAGTTGAGGTCGGTGGAGGTCCGGGGGCCCACAAGGACGGAGGGCGCGCCCGAGGGGGTGGGCGCGCCCCCCACCATTGTGGCCAGGGTGTGGGCCCCCTTCGGTGATTCTTTCACCAATATTTTTTATTAATTCCAAAAATCATCTTCGTGAAGTTTCAGGTCATTCCGAGAACTTTTATTTCTGCACAAATATAACACCATGGCAATTCTGCTGAAAACAGCGTCAGTCCGGTTAGTTCCATTCAAATCATGCAAGTTAGAGTCCAAAACAAGGGCAAAAGAGATTGGAAAAGTAGATACGATGGAGACGTAGCAACTCCCCCAAGCTTAACCCATTGCTTGTCCTCAAGCAATTCTATTGACAAACTGAAAGTTATAAAGAAAAACTTTTACAAACTGTTTGATCTTGTTGTTGCAAATATGTAAAGCCAACATTCAAGTTTTCAGCAAAGATTATGAACTAACCATATTCACAATAACGTCTAGGTCTCATATTTACTCATATCAATGGCATAATCAGCTGGCGAGCAATAATAATAAATCTCCGATGACAACACTTTTTTCAAAAAAAATCATGATATGATATAACAAGATGTTATCTCGCTAGCCCTTTCTGAGACCGCAAAACATAAATGCAGAGCACCCCTGAAGATCAAGGACTTAGACATTGTAATTCATGGTAAAAGAGATCCAGTCACAGTCATACTCAATATAAATTAATAACAATGCATACAGATGACAGTGGTGCTCTCTAACTGGTGCTTTTTATAAGAGGATGATGACCCAACAATAAAAGTAAATAGATAGGCCCTTCGCAGAGGGAAGCAGGGATTTACAGAGGTGCCAGAGCTCGAGTTTTGAAATAGAGATAAATAATATTTTGAGTGGGATACTTTCATTGTCAACATAACAACTAAGAGATCTCGGTATCTTCCATGCTACATACATTATATGCAGTTCCCAAACAGAATGGTAAAGTTTATACTCCCCCACCACCAACAAGCACACTCCATGACTGGTTCGAAACAACGGGTATCGTCCAACTAATAACAGTCCTGGGGGAGTTTTGTTTGCAATTATTTTGATTTGATTTGAGCATGGGACTGGGCATCCCGGTTACCGGCCATTTTCTCGTGAGTGATGAGCGGAGTTCACTCATCGTGAGAATAACCCACCTAGCATGGAAGATATTGACAACCGTAGTTGGTACATGAGCGATTCGAGCATACAAAACAGATTATCATTTGAAGGTTTAGAGTTTGGCACTTGCAAATTTACTTGGAACGGCGGGTAAATACCACATATAGGTAGGTATGGTGGACTCATATGGAACAACTTTGGGTTTATGGAAGTGGATGCACAAGCAGTATTCCCACTTAGTACAAGTGAAGGCTAGAAAGAGACTGGGAAGCGACCAACTAGAGAGCGACAACAGTCATAAACATGCATTGATATTAACCAACATTGAGTGCAAGCATGAGTAGGACATAAATCACCATGAACATAAATATCGTAGAGGCTATGTTGATTTTGTTTCAACTACATGCGTGAACATGTGCCAAATCAAGCCACTCGAATCATTCAAAGGAGGATACCATCCTATCATACTACATCACAACCATTTTAATTTCCATGTTGGCACGCAAGGTAAACCATTATAAACTCCTAGTTAATTAAGCATGTCATGAGTAACTATAATTTCTAATTGTCATTGCAAACATGTTTCATTCATAATAGGCTAAATCAAGAACGATGAACTAATCATATTTACAAAAATAAGATAGGTCAAGTTCATACTAGCTTCTCCTCATCTCAATCATTTCATCATATATCGTCATTATTGCCTTCACTTGCATGACCGAACGGTGTTGGATAATAATAATAATAGTGCACGTGCATTGGACTAAGCTGGAATCTGCAAACATTTATTCAAAGGAGAAGACAAGGTAATATGAGTTCTTTGTTAGATCAACAATAATGCATATGAGAGCCACTCAACATTTTCATTGTGGTCTTCTCCTCTCGACCCCCAAAGAAAAGAAAAGAATTTCAAAGAAACACACTGAAATATTTTTGGAGTTTTTGTTTTTCTGAAGAAACTAAAACAAGAACGAGGAAAACTATTTACATGGGAAACTCCCAACAAGCAAAAGAAGAACGAGAATTTTTTTGGGTTTTCTTTTAATTTTTTATAACTAAGCATGCATAGAGAGTAAACTAACTATAGCTAATTTTTTTTGGTTTTTCTTAAGGTTTTTCAAACACACAAGAAGAAAGCGGGAAAAAGAAATAAACTAACATGGATACTACAATGAAAAAGTGTGAACACCGACAACTAGAATGAGTGTGTGAACATGAATGTAATGTCGGTGAGAAATACGTACTCCTCCAAGCTTAGGCTTTTGGCCTAAGTTGGTCTACGGCCATGGATCAAAGTAGGTGCAGACAGGGTAATGATCAGGCAAGAATCTTTGCTAAATATCAAGTTATAAATGAGTCTCTTTTCCTCATCATGGTGAATAAACTTAGGTGCTATCATGCTGTCATAATCTAAATATATAGTGGGTAGCAGTTTCTCCTCTTTCTCATAATGCCTAATGGGTACCTCGAAGCGTCTAGCAAGGCGAGAGGTGAAGATGCCTCCAAAAATAGGACCCTTTGTACGGTTTAAACTCAACCGTTTAGCCACCGTAGCACCTAAACAGAAAGTTATATCACTAAGTAAAGCACGGCGCAAAATAGCAAGGTCAGGAGCACTAAGTCCTCCACTCTCCCCATGACCAATTAAACATCTCCCAGCAAATAATGAGTAATAGCGCAAAACAGGAAAAAATGTAAACTAGCCACTCTCACTTCCGACACCCTTCTCCTTTCCCCTACGGTGACTTCATTAATAAAATCATCCACATCACTAGGACGTGGTTCCTCGACGCTACCCTCATAAGGTAATTTACAAACCTCACAAAAGTCATAAAGCGTCATTTCCTTATACTCATCATATAAGTAAAAGTCTACCATGGGTGGTGATCTCCTAGCATGAAAATGAAAATTTTGCACGAAAGTATGAGTGAGTAGGAGATACTGATCACACTAGTCGAGGAGGAAGTCGGAGATGCCTGCATCCTCAGCCAGAAATCATCATAAATACTGGCCGCTTGCAAGAATCATCACATGGCCATTCACACGGCCGAATCTCCACGGCGTGAGGAAGATTATACTTGGGCTTCTCCTTCTCCTCATTTTCCTTTTCCTTCAAACCTCTGCTCGAGGAGCCTCTCAACAAGCTCCTCATCATTTTCTTCCTCTGAAAATTTCTGAAATTTTTAGTGACTCAAAATAAAAGTGAACCAAACTCAACAAAATTGATAGCAACTACTCCTACAAGTGCCTAGAGGCTATATCATGCATCAAAACTACTTTAGACCATATAAATTTGACATGCAAGCTCAAGAACAAGGTCACCACAGTAGCAAAAATTTGCAATAAATAAAGCACTAGGACAAAAACTAATTGGACCATTGGAGGAGTCACATACCGAAGAACAATCCCCAAAAGCAGTTTTGTGAATGGAGCTTTGAGCAAGGAGATCGAAAATAGCAGCAAAATGAGCAAGAACACGAGTTTGGTCTATGGGGTGATTTTTTCTGGAGGAAGAAGGAGTGGATGGGTGCTGGAATAAGTGGAGGGGGGCATGTGGGGCCCACAAGGACAGGGGGCGCCCTCCACCCTTGTGGCCAACTGGTGAGGCCCCCTGGTGTGTGTTTAGTGCCCGAAATTCTAAAATATTCTATAAAGAATCATACTAAATTTTTAGGGCATTTGGAGAACTTTTATATTTGGGACATTTTTTATTGCATGGATAATTCAGAAAACAGACAGAAAATACTATTTTTGCTTTACTTATTCTAAATAACAAAAAGTAAAAAGTGGGTACAGAAAGTTGTGCTTTCTAAATTCATCCATCTCATGCTCATCAAAAGGCATCCATTAACAAGGTTGATCAAGTCTTATTAACAAACTTCTTCCGAATGACATGAAACCGGGGAATCTTCGAATAACACTAGGTTACCTCAATGGGGATACGCATGTCCCCAACAATAAGAATATCATATTCCTTTTTGACAGTAGGGAGAGGGAATTCAAAACCTCCAATAGTAATAGTTGAAAATTTTCCAATAGAATTGATACTATGAACTTGAGGTTGTTTCTTCGGAAAGTGTACCATATGCTCATTACCATTAACATGAAAAGTGACATTGCCCTTGTTGCAATCAATAAAAGCCCTTGCAGTATTCAAAAAGGGTCTACCATGGATGATCGACATAATTTCGTCCTCGGGAATATAAAGAATAACAAATTCCCTTAAGATAGTAACGTTTGCAAACACAACAGGCACATCCTCACAAATACAGATGGGTTTAGCAGTTGATTTATTACCCATTTGCAAAGAAATCTCAGTAGGTGTCAACTTATTCAATTCAAGTCTACGATATAAAGAGAAATGCATAACACTAACACTGTCTCCAAGATCACATAAAGCAGTTTTAACATAGTTTCTTTTAATGGAGCATGGTATAGTTGGTACCCCTGGATCTCCAAGTTTCTTTGGTATTCCACCCTTAAAAGTATAATTAGCAAGCATGGTGGAAATTTCAGCCTCCGGTATCTTTTTTTATTTGTAACAATATCTTTCATATACTTAGCATAAGAAGGCATTTAAGCATATCAGTCAAACACATACGCAAAAAGATAGGTCTAATCATTTCAGCAAAGCACTCAAAATCCTCATCATCCTTTTTCTTGGATGGTTTAGGAGCAAAGGGCATGGGTTTCTGAACCCATGGTTCTCTTTCTTTACCATGTTTTCTAGCAACAAAGTCTCTCTTATCATAACGTTGATTCTTTGGTTGTGGGTTATCAAGATCAACAACAGGTTCAATCTCTACACTATCATTACTAGGTTGAGCATCAACATGAACATTATTATTAACATTATCACTAGGTTCATGTTCATCATGAGATTGTGTCTCAGCATTAGAAATAGAAATATCATTGGGATTCTCAGGTGTGTCTACAACAGGTTCACTGGAAGCATGCAAAGTCATATCAGTTTTCTTTTTCTTTTTATTACTAGGACTAGGTGCATCAGTAATAGTTCTCTGAGAATCTTGCTCAACTCTCTTAGGATGACCCTCAGGATAGAAAGGTTCCTGGGTCATTTTACCACCTCTAGTCATAACCCTAACATCATTATCATTATTCTTACTATTCAACTCATTAAGCAATTCATCATGTGCCTTAAGTACTTGTTCTACTTGAGTTGTAACCATGGAACGATGTTTACTAATAAGCTTAAGATCATTAACGGTTCTATTCATATAGTCACCCAAGTGGTCAAGCATGTAAGCATTACATTTCAATTGTCTACTAACATAAGCATTGAAGTTTTCTTGTTTAACAATAAAATTATCAAACTCATCCAAGCATTGACTAGCAGACTTATTATGAGGAATATCACCTTCATCAAATCTATGGAGAGAGTTACCTATACTACCTATATCGGGTTATCAAGACCATGTATTTCTTCAATAGGTGGTAGATTCTTAACATCTTCAACTTTAATACCTTTTTCTTTCGTAGATTTTCATTGCCCCTTGCATATCTTCATGATTGAGAAATAGAATACCCCTTTTCTTCGAAGTTGGCTTAGGAGTTAGTTCAGGAAGTGTCCAATCATTATCATTACTAAATATATTATTCAATAGAGATTCAGCTTAGTCAACAATTCTTTCCCTGAAAACACAACCATCACAACTATCCAGGTGGTCTCTGGAAGGATCGATTAGTCCATTATAAAAGATATCAAGTCTTTCATTTTTCTTGAGAGGATGATCACGCAAAGCATTAAGTAATTGGAGAAGACTTCCCCAAGCTTGTGGGAGACTCTCTTCTTCAATTTGCACAAAATTAAATATTTCCCTTAAAGCAGCTTGTTTCTTATGAGCGGGGAAATATTTTGTAGATAAGTAGTAAATCATATCCTGGGGACTACGCACACAACCAGGAGCAAGAGAGTTAAACCATAACTTAGCATCACCCTTTAATGAGAAAGGAAACAATTTGAGAATATAGTAATAGAGAATTTTTTGCTCATGAGCAAATAGGGTGGCTATATCATTCAATTTAGTAAGATGTGCCACAACAGTGTCAGATTCATAACCATAGAAAGGCTCAGATTCAACCAAAGTAATTAACTCGGGATCGACAGAGAATTCATAATCCTTATCAGTAACAAAGATAGGTGAAGTAGCGAAATTGAGATCATATTTCATCTAGCATTCAAGGATTTTTCTCTTTCAGCTTAGCTAACAATTTCTTAAGATCCTCTCTATCATTGCAAGCAAAGAAGTCTCTAGCGGTTTCTTTATCCATGACATAACCCTCAGGTACAATAGGCAATTCATATCTAGGGGGAGAATCATAGTCTTCAGCTTCAATAACATCACCAGTTTTAGTAATTTCATTCTCTCTAACCCTAGCGAGTTGTTCATCAAGAAATTCGCCTAGTGGCACAGTATCATCAAGCACAGAAGTAGTTTCATCATAAGTGTCGTGGAATTGTCACGGCAGATGTCCTTGTGAAAGGACTTAGTCGTGGAGCCATCGCAACTAGGAAGCTTAAAGGGGTTAAAACAGGACAAAGGACACGAGGGTTTATACTGGTTCGGCCCCTTGCGGTGAAGGTAAAAGCCTAATCCAGTTGAGGTGGAATTACTAGGGTTTTGATGACCAGGGAGCGAATCCGCTATGCCCGGCTCTCGATCTGATGTTACTTGCCCTAAGCCGCCGGCGGGTCGTCCCCTTATATGCACGGGTTGACGCCCCGCGGCCTACAGAGTCCTAGCCGGCTCATAAACAGTGTCCGGCTCAGTGACTAGTTAATCTTGGCTTCCAATACAAGTCATGCCATTATGGCGGTTTATCACTACGGGCCTTAAGTCGCCTGCGGGCTTTGGGCCCTTAACTGAACCGCCATCTTCAAGCTTGATATTGGGCTTCATATGATAAATCGTCATAGCATAACCCGGCCCCTCCTGGGCGGGTTACACTAGTAGTTATATCCCCAACATTAGGCCCTAGATTGATTTGAACCGGTTCATGTCAATCTTCAATACCTTAAGAAAAAGCCTTCTGTCTGTGCAAAAGTTATAACCCGCCATGACGTCATCTTCTGGATTCATGATAACCCGCCATGACGTCATCTTCTATTAAATTCATATTTTATTTTGTCATATCCCAACGGATCCTTATCTTAATGACCATCCCGAAAATCGAGGCGTCAGAGTAGCTGGATAACCATGTTTGGCCTCCTCGTTTTTCGCGCCCGCTTTATCAGTCCTCCTTTATAAATAGGCACGACCTTCGGTCTTTCTTCATTCTCCCCCTTTCGTCGTCTTCTTCCTCTCGCTACTCCACTACCACTCGAGCTCCGCCGCCGCCTCCACAGAGCACCTCGTCTTCGTTAATCTCGGCTACTGCATCAACCTGAATCGATCAAAGAACGGTGGCGACCCTCCACAGTAGATCTGCAGCTGTAAGTTCTTGCCGTCCTGCACCCCAGACCCGTATTTAGGGTTTGCAGGTTCCTCTGTGTTTTTTGCTGTTCATCATAGTTTCTTCAGAGTTCCTCCACCGCGGCCTCTTCTGATTTAAAAGGCAACATATACTCCTGCGGTAATCGTTTTATGTCCATTTTTTACACTAGAAGATCCCTTTTCTTTCTACAAAGGCCTCATTAGAACTCACGAACTCATCTGTACCAGTTTTTAGGTCTAGAATATTTTCTTTTCTGAACGACCGTTTGATCCAAAATAACAGCTGCAACCTGCGAAACTTGTTTGTGCGACACTTAGGCAAAAACTATATCTGTTAGATCCACCAAATCCATGGCGACTCTTATCGCCGGCTTAAAAAGGCAATGCTCAATCAATAATTCCGACCACTCATGGTGGTTTAAATAACTTAACTGCTTATGATGCCCATGGCGGCTTGAATAATATGATACAATTAGCCATATGTCATTAGGCCCCTTCGCAAGCCGCCATCTTGAATATGAATTAAAATATTTTCTCCGGCTTAAATTTGAGCTGGAAATTTTTATTTTGTCATAGGCTTCCATCTCCATAATGTCGCCCAAGGCTCCCAAAGCACCCGTTACATGCAACTGGGTTAGATTCATCGTCACAGATAACACCCTTAATGAATTTGTGAAGACTGGTTATCTGCCGAAGAAGGAAGTCATGTCCTATCGTGCTCCTGATCCAACAGAAGAAAAACCTCAACCCAAGGAAGGGGAAGTTATCATCTTCATTGATCATATGAACCGGGGCTTTTCTCCACCCGGCTCAAAAAATTTCAGAGACGTCTTGCACTTTTTTGACCTGCGACCTCAAGACATCGGACCCAATTCCGTGTCAAATATCTGCAATTTTCAAGTGTTCTGTGAGGTGTACCTTGGAGAAGAACCCAGCTTGCTACTCTTTAGAGAGTTATTTTATTTGAACCGTCAAAATGAATGTGCCAATGGGCCCAGCTTGGAGCTTGGTGGAATCTCAATCCAGCGACGGAGAGACTGTCTCTCCCCATATGCTGAACCGCCAAGTCACCCTAAAGATTGGAACTAGACATGCTTCTATTGTCAAGACACTTCTCCGGCTAATGAGAACCCTCTGCCCGGCTTTCGCGCCCTGCGCCTGGAGTCAACTCACCCCTTGCCAGATAAACTGTCTCCGGCTGAACGTCAAACACTTGCCCCCACCATAAGCAAGGTCAAGGCTCTTCTGGGGAATGGCCTAAACGGCATTGATCTGGTCCGGGTTTGGCTTGCCTGGCGGGTTATTCCTTTGAGTCGCTGCCCCGGCTTGATGCCCGATTACACAGGCCAAAAGAATGATCCTCTACGGCACAACCCTGACGACTTACCTGAGGACGTCATTGATGATATGACCAAGTCTCTTCTGAATGAGAGCCTGGCCGACTACGGGAAAGTGGGTTTACGTCCTTTCTGCAAAGCTAACCCGGCTCCGGCGGTAAGCCATTGACTTGAGCATTTTTACCTTCAATTTTAACAATTTCGTTTTTACTCAAAAACCTTTGTTGTAATTCACAGGCTGATGACGAATTTTGGAAGGTCAAGTATGACCATGAAGCTGCAAAGAAAGCTAGAAAAAACAAGAAAGCCACCAGGAAAGCCGCTGCCCGGAAGAAGGGGAACAAGCCTAGCGCCTCAGATATGCTTCATTTGGAAGATACCTCCGAGTCAGAGGTAGCTCTTGACTCTTTAGGCTCCTTTTTTAACCATCTTATTGACACTGATTATCCTCAGGAGGATACAGGAGCGAGTCATGTAGCGATTGAAGAGGTAACTATAATTTCCTCCGACTCCGAGCCTTTGCCCAGACAGAAAGTCCGAAGAGTAACCCGGAAAGTAATATTTTCACATCCTTTAGCTTACCAAGATCCTCAATTTCTTTTGAAGCGACAGATTCATGAGAGCCGGAGGCAGACCCGGACCAGTAAAGATGCGGAACTCTCCTCCGGCTTACCCGATGTAACAAGGAAACGCCGGACTGAGGTCATCTGCGATTTACATTCTTTTTACCCTTTGGCAGGTTTCACTCGTCAACCACTCAATTCTTCTGACTCAAACTATCAGGGAACTTCACCTTCCTCCAGCGAATCAATGCAGTCTAATATGCCGGCTTTCAAAACCGCTCTAGGGTAACGATAATCTGTTTATCTTGTGCCTATCTTACCCATGTTTCTTGCACTAACCTTTTGATTTTTACACAGCGTACAAGTCAAGCCTAGCAAGAGGGCGAAGAAGAACAAGCCGGTCGAAGAGCCGATCTTGAATGAACCGGAGCTCAGAACGGCTGCTCCTGACATCTCCGCTCATGAGCCGCCGCCTGAACCAGCCCACGATATTCCAACGCCTACTGCTGACCCGCCTGTCGAGCAAGCCATTGACGGTTCTGAAAATCCGAAGATCCCTAGCCCGGCCAAGACGGATGACCTGGATGTCGAAATCATCAAAACTGACTTTGTAGAGCTGGGGAAACCCACCATGCTGGCCAAGTGCTCCGCCAAAGAAGAACTTCTGGAACGCCGCAAAGCTAAGCTGGATGTCACTGATTATACTCATCTGAGTATTGGAGAAATCATCTCTGGTTATATAAATCAAGTGCACAACAGCCGTGACATGGAAATTGACATGGTGAAACAGATACACCAAAAATCTGAGGTATAACTCTTGTTGATATACTTTATTTATCCTTACTATACTAGCCCCCAAGTCTATTGCTTATGATGAAATATGTTGTAGACTTAAGACCAGCTTAGTAACATATGTAAGAAGCCTGGCTTATCCTGTAGCCCCCAAGGGCCGGCTGAAACAACATGTTTGAACCGGTCCTTATCATGTTTAAATCAAGAAGTGCTTGGAACCGCAATATGCATTAGCCCCCAAGTGCCTAGTACCTTTGCCTGCAAAGTGCTTGGGACTTACTTCCATGAACCGCCACTGTAAACAGAGTTCTTCAGCATACATTAGCCCCCAAGTGCCAAGTATCTTTGCTTGCAAAGTGCTTGGGACTTAATGTTGCATTATGATAACCCTGATTGTAACCCGGCATTTGTACAGGCCACCATTAATCAATTTGAATCGGAAATATCTGACTTGAAGAATCGCCTGGAAGCACAGGAGATTGAAACCCAAAAGGCCAACTCCAAGTTTGAATTCAGTGTATCTGAACAAGAGAAACAGAAAAAGGACTTTGAAGCAGAGAAGAAAGCCTGGGCTGATGAAAAGATCGCCTTGATCAACCGGGCTGAGAAGGCTGAGGCGGCTCTTGCAGAAACAAACGCCGAATTAACCGGCTTAAAACGCCATGTATCTCAGATGGTGCAGCAAACTTTGGTGAGTTATTCTGCAAGTGTTAAGTATTTGAATCTTTTCTAACAAGTCTATCAATTGTCCTTAACTTACCTGACTTTGCAATGCAGGCCCTAGGAGTTCCATTCTTGACCAAAGCATGCTGGTAAAATTGAAGGCGGTTTATACACTGGTAGAACAACTCTACGCCGGGTCTCAGCGTGCCTTAGCCGCCGTGGCCATGTCTAATGAAGTTCCCACCCTCCTGTCAAATGTACTCAAGCGGCTTGCTGTGCTACCTCAGCGGTTCAAAGAATTAAGGCGGTCTTCTGCGAGAGCCGGAGCCATAGCTGCATTGAGCCGGGCCAAGGAGTGGCTACCTGAGCTAGACCCGACCGACATCGCCATTGGGTATCCAAGCCTGAAGGAGGATGTCACCCCATTTGACCAGAAGGATTTCACCGCTTGTGTGAAAGAAATACGCCCTGTGGCCACTCTGATTGGTAACGATACAGATCTTACCAAGTATCAACCGGGTTATGACGCCAAGAACCAGAGAATTCCAACCCCTCACTATGAAGAGATCAGCCTGATCCCTCCACTTCGTAAGCATACCTTCGCCCCTGAAGTTGACCCGGCTGGGCTAATTGATGATGAAGCTGAATTTAAGGCTTTGAGTGGCATTGACTGGTAATCAACAACCTTCCAGGACAGGGAAACAGATGGAGGAGCGGAAAAGGATGACCCGGAAGCTTCTGGTCAACAAAACAAGTGATCCATCTGGCGGCTCATACTTTGTGTTTTGCTGAAAAACAAGATTAAGCATGTGGACTCGGGGAGTTATGTGATAGGGTAGGAATAACTTGATTTTGCCGTGCCATCGCGCACGTATTTGGTGCTCAACGTCTGATATTCCTCCATGTTACGCTTAACATCTGTTCCTTATGCTTAAGAGAATTTGATTCAACTGTCGTGCATATAGAAACAAATCACAAGACCCTTGGCGGCTCACTGCAAGGCGGGTTATATAACTTATATAAAACCCAAAAAGAATCATAGATAGATAAACCTGTTATCAATTATAACCTTGAAGTACAACTGATGAAATCATACCTATGATCCTTTGAATGATGTCGTTGGTTTATGTGATCCGGACAGTGAGGGTGAGAACCCAATTCTGTAAAAAAGACGGCACATATGATGTTTGCTATGTGCTAACAAATTTATTGATCAAGGTTAAGCTGGTGGAATAGAAACCACCCCATAGATGCTTTCAAATATGATCAAAAAAGTCTCAAGACAGTCAAATAATTGTGATTGCAAAACTTTTACAACAAACAAACAAAATTTTGAGGCTTCTGATTCGAATACGATCAGTAAACCGTTCCAAAGGGGTTAAGCTAAGATTCGAATGCGATCATATAGCCCCCAGTGGCTTTTGGCGTTGCCGATCAAGAGGGTATCGACAGCTATGTTCTCTTTGGTTCGAATACGACCTATGTTTGAACAGGAACCCCCCAAATGACCTTGAGAGTTGTTTAATGATGCTGATTCGAATACGATCCACGTCAGACCCAAAAGGGGTTGAGCTATGATTCGGATACGATCAAGAAGCCCCCTAGTGGGTTTGGCAGTATGCCAATCAAAAGGGTATCAACAGCTATGTTCTCTTTGGTTCGTATAGGACCTATGTTTGAACAGGAAGCCCCCTAGTGATCGTGATATTTAACGGCCAGATTCAAATATGATCATAAGCCGGACCAAGAGGAGAGCCAGATTCAAATATGACCAGTTCCCTTTTGATCGTTTTTAAAGATATAACAATGAAGACATATAAACTTTTGAGGATGAAAAGGACAGAGGTCCTGCTTTATAATTTTTCATAATATATACATCGTCAAAATATGTACATCATGAGAGCCGGCGGCTTAAGTGTAGTAAGGCCGAAGATGAGCGATATTCCACGGCCGGCGGGTCTCCTCCTCCGACTTACGTGAGTCTTTGTGCTCTCGAACATCGATGAGGTAATATGACCCATTATTCAGGTTCTTGCTGACCACAAAGGGTCCTTCCCAAGGTGGGGATAACTTGTGCATATCGGACTGATCCTGGATGAGCCGGAGCACTAAGTCACCCTCTTGAAAGGTTCTGGACTTAACCCGGCGGCTGTGATAACGACGCAGATCCTGCTGGTAAATCACCGAGCGGGCTATTGCTAAGTCACGCTTCTCAGCCAACAAATCAAGTGCCTCCTGACGAGCTTGTTCATTATTAGCTTCAACATAAGCCGCCACTCGGGGCGAGTCATGACGGATGTCACTCGGTAGGACCGCCTCTGCTCCGTAAACCATGAAGAAAGGCGTATAACCCGTCGATCTGTTAGGTGTAGTATTGATGCTCCAAATCACAGAAGGCAACTCCTCCACCCAACAACCCGACGTCCGTTGTAAAGGGACCATGAGCCGGGGCTTTATACCTTTCAAGATCTCTTGATTGGCTCTTTCAGCTTGACCATTGGATTGAGGATGAGCTACTGATGAAACATCGAGACGGATATGTTCACGTTGATAGAACTCTTCCATAGCACTTTGGACAGATTAGTACCATTGTCAGTTATGATGTTGTGTGGAAAACCAAAACGAAAGATCACCTTTTTCATGAACTGAACCGCCGTGGCTGCATCACACTTGCTGACCGGCTCTGCCTCAACCCACTTCATGAATTTATCAACCGCCACCAGGAGGTGTGTCTTTTTATCCTTGGACCTTTTGAAAGGCCCAACCATGTCAAGCCCCCAGACTGCAAACGGCCAAGTGATTGGAATCATTCTTAATTCTTGAGCCGACACATGAGCTCGTCGTGAGAATTTTTGACAACCATCACATTTACTGACTAGATCCTCCGCATCAGCATGAGCCTTCAGCCAATAAAAACCATGACGGAAAGCTTTGGCCACAAGAGATTTTGAGCCGGCTTGATGACCACAATCCCCTTCATGGATCTCACGAAGTATTTCTTGACCTTCCTCAGGCGACACACAACGTTGAAACGCCCCAGTAACACTGTGATGATGCAACTCACCATGAACAATTGTCATGGACTTGGACCGCCGGAAGATTTGTCTAGCTAAGGTCTCGTCCTCAGGCAACTCGCCCCGGTTCATGTAAGCCAAATATGGCACTGTCCAATCAAGGATGATGTGAAGAGCCACCACCAATTGCGCTTCTGGGTCTGGAACAGCTAAGTCTTCCTCTGTGGGAAACTTGACAGAAGGGTTATGCAAAACATCCAAGAAGGTGTTAGGTGGCACCGGCTTACGCTGAGATCCCAGCCGCCTTAAAGCATCAGCCGCCTCATTCTTCCTTCGATCAATGTGCTCCACTTGATAACCCTTGAAGTACCCAGCTACAGCGTCAACTTCACGGCGATAAGCCGCCATGAGAGGATCCTTAGAATCCCACTGGCCTGACACCTGTTGAGCCACCAAATCTGAGTTGCCCAAGCACCTTACCCGGCTTAAGTTCATCTCCTTAGCCATCCGAAGACCATGGAGCAAGGCCTCATACTCAGCTGCATTGTTAGTACAGGGAAACATCAACCGGAGCACATAACAAAATTTGTCACCTCGAGGAGAAGCTAAAACAACTCCAGCCCCCGAGCCCTCCAATTGCCTGGATCCATCAAAGTGAATAGTCCAATATGTGTTGTCCGGCTTTTCCTCAGGCGCCTGTAGCTCTGTCCAATCGTTGATGAAGTCCACTAGTGCTTGAGACTTAATAGCAGTGCGTGGCATATACTTCAAGCCATGAGGTCCAAGTTCAATGGCCCACTTGGCGACTTGTCCTGTAGCCTCTCTATTCTGAATGATGTCTCCCAAAGGAGCAGAACTTACCACAATGATGGGGTGACCCTGGAAGTATTGCTTGAGCTTCCGGCTCGCCATGAACACCCATAAACGAGCTTCTGCCAATGTGGATATCTTTGCTCAGACTCAATAAGTACCTCACTGATGTAGTAAACCGGCCGTTGAACTGGATGCTCCTTGCTAGCCTCCTTGCGTTCCACCACAATTGCAACACTAACAACGCATGAGTTAGCAGCCACATACAACAATAACAGCTCTTTATCAATGGGAGCCTCAAGGACCGGCGGCTCAGATAGCTGTCTCTTTAAATCTTCAAAGGCAGCGTTAGCGGCATCACTCTAGACAAAATTGTCTGTTTTCTTCATCATCTGATACAGCGGTATGGCCTTCTCACCTAACCGGCTTATGAGGTTTGGACGAAGCCCTCCCCTTCCCTCCCGAGTCGCCCCCCACGTGGGCGGCCGGGAGGCCCCCAGATCCCGTCGGTCGGCCCTCCCCCTCTCCTCCTCTTCCTCCCTCGCCGCCGCCCAAGGGCGCGGCCAAGCGAAGCCTGCCGTCGCCGGCGGCGGCGAGGACTCGGGCCCTCTAGCACGGGTGGGGCTGGCACGGGCCGGCGCCCCCGAGCCGGAGCGTGCGGCGGGCCGGACGCCACGGCGGGTGGTGGCGGTGCCTCGGCAACTTCGCTCCCCCGCGGCAAACGGCCTCACGATCTGGTGCGTCGCGGTCGCCAGGGACGGCGGCGGCGTGACCGGATCGGTTCGCGGCGGCGCGGCCGGATCTATGCCCAAGCATGGGCCTTGATCGCTGGATTGCCATCGGCACGGTGGCGGGTGCGGCTCGTCGGCAGCTGGGCAGATCCGCCGGGATTCTACCCTTGTCTGGTCCTTGACAGCGCAGGCAACTCCGGGGGAAACCCTAGATCTCCGTGGGATCGAGCGATGGCGGCGCTTTTGTGTCGTAATCCCTCTTTAGAGCATCGTTTTGGAGTTTACTCCGGTTGAAGGGACCAGCGACGTCGGCGGCGCACGTCTGGTGGAGCAACTGTCGATGAAAATCGCGCCGACTACGCTCTTGGCGGACGATGGCGGCGTCTTAGACGTCGTTCCCTTGTCGAGGCATCGTCGTTGCAGTCTGCGTCATCAGGCTCGGGATGCTCCGGGAGAAACCCTAGATCTGGGTCTTCCGGATCGGATGACGATGGTGTTTTATCGCTTTCCCTCCTGGGGGCATCGTTTTGGAGCAAGTGATGGCTGGGGGAATGGTGGAGCGGTGCTTCATCTCACACATTGATGGCGGCGGTTATCGGCGGCATGGCGCTGCGGAGGCTCGGCGTCCGATGCACGGGATGGACTCACGCAGGAGGAGGTGATGTCTGGCGTCATGGTGACACCGATGGCTGAGTGGCCAGACAAGGTAGATGCCTCAATATGATCTTAAGACAGACCTGTGGAAGTTGGCGGTGACGACACATGAGTGCGTCTGACCGGATTGTGCCCCAGACCCGGTATGTGGCTCGGCTGGGGCTTCCGGCTTTCAATGTTAGGCTTAGGTGAGTGGTCTGGGATGTGGCCCAGCTAGCACCCCTTCATCGTATGGATAGGAGTAGTGGCATATGTTGCCAAGATGGTGGATTCAGACATTTTGTTGTAATACTTTGTAAGGTCCTCGATAATAATCAATAAAGTGGCCATATGCATCTCCCAGATGCAGAGGCCGGGGGGTCATCCTCCTTTTCTAAAAAAACCCTAACCGGCTTATGAAACGGCTTAAAGCAGCGATACGACCCGCCAGTCGTTGAACATCATTGACGCACGCCGGCTTAGCCAAAGAGGTGATTGCCTTGATCTTCTCCGGATTAGCTTCAATGCCTCTGTTGGAGACCAGAAAACCCAAAAGCTTGCCTGCTGGCACGCCAAACACACATTGGTCGGGGTAAGCATCATTTTGTAGACCCGGAGATTATCAAAGGTTTCCTTCAGATCACCTATCAAGGTTTCCTTCTCTCTGGATTTCACCACAATATCATCCACATAAGCATGAACATTGCGCCCAATCTGATTGTGGAGACAGTTCTGTACACATCGCTGATAAGTCACCTGGGAACTCTTGAGCCCAAAAGGCATAGATACATAACAGAAGGCCCCAAACGGAGTGATGAAAGCCGTCTTCTCCTGGTCCTTAACTGCCATTTTGATTTGATGATAGCCAGAGTAAGCATCCAAGAAGCTCAAACGCTCACAACCCGCCGTAGCATCAATAATTTGATCAATACGTGGAAGAGCGAAAGGATCAGCCGGACAAGACTTATTTAAGTCCGTGTAATCCACACACATCCACCAGGTGCCGTTCTTTTTAAGTACAAGCACTGGGTTAGCCAACCACTCTGGGTGAAAAACTTCAACAATGAACCCGGCCGCCAAGAGCCGGGCCACCTCCTCACCGATAGCTTTACGTCTCTCCTCGTTAAACCGCCGAAGAAACTGCCTGACCGGCTTAAACTTTGGATCAATATTAAGAGTGTGCTCAGCGAGTCCTCTCGGTACACCCGGCATGTCAGAAGGTTTCCATGCGAAGATGCCCCGGTTCTCACGGATGAACTCGATGAGCGCGCTTTCCTATTTAGGATCCAGATTAGCACTGATACTGAATTGCTTAGATGAGTCGCCTGGAACAAAATCAACAAGCTTGGTGTCATCAGCCGATTTAAATTTCATCGCCAGGTCATGCTCTGTGGTTGGCTTCTTCAGAGATGTCATGCCCGCCGGGTCAACGTTGTCCTTATAAAACTTCAGCTCCTCTGCTGCACAAACGGATTCGGCATAAGCAGTGTCACCCTCCTCACATTCCAGGGCTATCTTCCGACTCCCATGCACTGTAATGGTGCCCTTGTGACCCGGCATCTTGAGCTATAAGTAAACATAACACGGCCGCGCCATGAACTTGGCGTAAGCCGGCCGTCCAAACAGAGCGTGATATGGGCTCTTGATCTTGACCACTTCAAAGGTTAATTTCTCAGCCCTAGAATCATGCTCATCTCCGAAGGCTACCTCCAGCTCAATCTTACCAACTGGGTAGGCCGATTTACCAGGCACCACTCCATGGAAAACAGTGTTGGATGTCTATAGATTTTTGTTAGTCAACCCCATACGATGAAAGGTCTCATAATAGAGGATGTTGATGCTACTACCTCCATCCATGAGTACTTTAGTGAATTTATATCCACCAACCTGAGGTGCTACCACCAAGGCTAACTGACCCGGATTGTCAACCCGGGGAGGGTGATCCTCCCTGCTCCATCCAATAGGCTGCTCTGACCACCTTAAATAACGGGGAACCGCCGGTTCAACAGCGTTCACAGCCCTTTTATGAAGCTTCTGGTCTCGTTTGCACAAGCTAGTGGTGGACACATGATACTGTCCACTATTCAGCTGCTTTGGATTGCTCTGATAACCCGATTGCTGCTGCTGACCTCCCTTACCAGACTGTTGATTATAACCACCTTGATTTCCTTGAAAGCCGGAACTTGAGCCGCCGCCCGAGCCATGAAAACCGCCTCCACCTGAGCCGCCACCAGTCCCATGGTTGCCGCCGAACATGTTAGAATTTTTGAAATCCTTCATGATCGCGCAATCTTTCCATAGGTGAGTGGCTGGCCTTTCCCAAGTGTCGTGTCTCGGACAGGGTTCATTGAGCAGTTGCTCAAGAGTAGGACCTGACCCGCCAGACCGAGGGGGTGGCCTCCCCTTGCGTCGTTGATTGTTACCCTGTGAATTGGTGTTAGCCACAAACTCCGGCTTACCGTCGGCCTTACGTTTATTACCTCCTTGACTTGCCGGGTTATGCTCCTGACCCTTTCCATTGCCGTTCTTCTTTCCCTTCCCTGTCTTCTCTTCATCGGACGCGGGATCCTTGCTACTATCAGAATCGGCGTATTTGACTAGAACCGCCATCAGCTGGCCCATATCATTACAATCACGCTTGAGCCGCCCCAGCTTCTGTTTCAGAGGCTCAAATCGGCAATTTTTCTCCAACATTAAGACCGTAGAGCCGGCATCCATTTTGTCAGACGAATGTATTATCTCCTTGACCCGGCGCACCCAATGAGTGGTGGACTCACCTTCCTCTTGCCTGCAATTAGTCAAGTCCACAATTGACATGGGCTGCTTGCAGGTGTCTTTGAAGTTCTGGATAAACCGGGTTTTTAACTCCGCCCATGAACCAATGGAATTAGGCGGCAGCCCCTTCAGCCAATTGCGGGCCGTTCGTCCAGCATCATGGTGAAGTACTTGGCCATCGCCGCATCACTGACCTCCAATAGCTCCATGGCCATCTCATAGCTTTCAATCCACGCCCCGAGCTGTAAATCAGGTGTGTAACTTGGCACCTTTCGGGGTCCCTTGAAATCCTTGGGCAAACGCTCATTACGCAAAGCCGGCACCAAACAAGGAACGCCGCCGGTTCTTGTGGCCACACCCGCCTCACTAGAGGTTGTTGGATAATCCAGGACGGTTTGGTGAACCGCCTGCTGAGCCGCCCGCTCATCCTCTCGACGTATCCTGTCCTGCACCGGATTATACCCACCTGGCTGGTTACGGCGTTGGGCGTTGCTTGAAAAGGCCTCCGAATCCATATGTCTGCTGTAACTTGGGCTCCGGCTTGGACGAGGAGTCGAACGAATCCTGTCTCGACTATAGGAATAGGCCTCCTGCTGAGCCAGAGCCGTCTGAAGAAGTTCTCTGACCCTTCGTGTCTCAACTGCTATTGGAGAGTCGCCATCCATCGGGAGAGCCGCCAAACGTGTCGATGCAGCGATCAGGTTCTCCAAGGGGTTGGAAAAATGACCCGGTGGTGTTGGTACGTAGCGAGGCGGGGCCGTATTCACGTGAGGAGGTTCCATCACCCGGGGCAGAACCGGTGCCCCCGCTCCGGATGTTACAAACTGGTTTGCCTCCGGCGGGTTACTAGGACCGGCTCCGAGCGTGCAGAAGAGATTCTGAGGATCATAAACCGGAGGCAAACGGGATTGAGCCTTCTGGTGCCTCCTCCTCATCACCTCGTTAGATGCGTTCAGGCTCATCGTAAGCTGGAAAGCCTCTGACTGGATCTGTTGAGCCCGAGCATGCAAAGCCGCCCGCTCCGCAGCCAATCTGGTGTCCTCAGCGGCTAGGGCTTCTTTGGCTCGGGCTATCTCCTCACGTACTTGTGCTACCTCTGCATCATGCTCATCTTGACTCGCCGGAATAACTGTGGTGCTTAACAGGGTCGTCAATTTGTCCATGGGATCAATCGGCACCTGAGCCGGCGGGCGCACAGGGCCTCCTGCCCCGGCTGCTCCTAACCTGGAAGTTATTGCTGCCGCAACCGTAGAGTTTTGCCCGGGTTGAGTACCAGCCATGAAGATCCCTACCCTTCTTGGCGGCTCAAAGGGGTCCGGAATACTGCTGCCATCGGAACAGCCCCCAAGCCCGCCATCTTGCAATTGGTATAACGAATTTGTCTCACCAGTGGACGACTCACCATCGGAGTAGACGGCCGTCTCACCGCCGTCCACGGATCCTTCAGAAAGTTCTCCTCCATGGATGCAACCCACGAAGGCACGCTTCACGGCGGGCTGAGCCTGTGCGGGTCTCGCACGCTGAGCCGTCTCGATGATGTCGGTGCAGATGTCCGGCTCAGGGCCCGGCTCGCCAATCCGGCCGATGAATACATGGATTCCGCCAAAGGGGACCCGGTACCCGTACTCAATTGAGCCGGCGTCGGGACCCCAGCCGGCGTCGTCGATGTAGAGCTTGCCGCGACGACTGTTGGTCATCCGGCCTACAGCGTATCCCTTGAGCCCTTCAAAGCTGCCCTTCAAGAACTCAAATCCACCGTGCACTGGCCCCACGATGGGCGCCAACTGTCGTGGAATTGTCACGACAGATGTCCTTGTGAAAGGACTTAGTCGTGGAGCCATCGCAACTACGAAGCTTAAAGGGGTTAAAACGGGACAAAGGACATCAGGGTTTATACTGGTTCGGCCCGTTGCAGTGAAGGTAAAAGCCTAATCCAGTTGAGGTGGAATTACTAGGGTTTCGATGACCAGGGAGCGAATCCGCTATGCCCGGCTCTCGATCTGATGTTACTTGCCCGAAGCCGCCGGCGGGTCGTCCCCTTATATACACGGGTTGACGCCCCGCGGCCTACAGAGTCCCGGCCGGCTCATAAACAGTGTCCGCTCAGTGACTAGTTAATCTTGCCTTCCAATACAAGTCATGCCATTATGGCGGTTTATCACTACGGGCCTTAAGTCGCCTGCGGGCTTTGGGCCCTTAACTAAACCGCCATCTTCAAGCTTGATATTGGGCTTCATATGATAAATCGTCATAGCGTAACCCGGCCCCTCCTGGGCGGGTTACACTAGTAGTTATATCCCCAACAATAAGCATCATGCATAGCAGAAGTGGCTGAAGGAAATATGCCCTAGAGGCAATAATAAAGTTGTTATTTATATTTCCTTATATCATGATAAATGTTTATTATTCATGCTAGAATTGTATTAACCGGAAACTTAGTACATGTGTGGACACATAGACAAACAGAGTGTCCCTAGTATGCCTCTACTTGACTAGCTCGTTAATCAAAGATGGTTAAGTTTCCTAGCCATAGACACGTGTTGTCATTTGATGAACGGGATCACATCATTAGAGAATGATGTGATGGACAAGACCCATTCGTTAGCTTAGCATAATGATCGTTTAGTTTTTCTGCTATTGCTTTCTTCATGACTTATACATGTTCCTCACACTATGAGATTATGCAACTCCTGAATACCAGAGGAACACCTTGTGTGCTATCAAACATCACAACATAACTGGGTGATTATAAAGATGCTCTACAGGTGTCTCCGATGGTGCTTGTTGAGTTGGCATAGATCGAGAGTAGGATTTGTCACTCCATGTATCGGAGAGGTATCTCTGGGCCCTCTCGGTAATGCACATCACTATAAGCCTTGCAAGCAATGTGACTAATGAGTTAGTTGCGGGATGATGCATTACGGAACGAGTAAAGAGACTTGCCGGTAACGAGATTAAACTAGGTATGATGATACCGACGATCGAATCTCGGGCAAGTAACATACCGATGACAAAGGGAACAACGTATGTTGTTATGCAGTTTGACCAATAAAGATCTTCGTAGAATATGTGGGAGCCAATATGAGCATCCAGGTTCCGCCATTGGTTTTTGACCGGGGAGGTGTCTCGGTCATGTCTACATAGTTCTCGAACCCGACTCTCTGTGCCTCGTGGACTCTCTGTGGTGGCCCCCGACTTGTTCTCGACGCCAACCTCTCCTAGAAATCCCCAAACCTCCAGAAAATAACCTAGATCGGGAGTTCCGCCGCCGCAAGCCTCTGTAGCCACCAAAAACCAATCGGGACCCTATTCCGGCACCCTGCCGGAGGGGGGAATCATCACCGGTGGCCATCTTCATCATCCCGGCGCTCTCCATGACGAGGAGGGAGTAGTTCACCCTCGGGGCTGAGGGCTTGTACCAGTAGCTATGTGTTTGATAACTCTCTCTCTTGTGTTCTTGATATGGCACGATCTTGATGTACCGCGAGCTTTGCTATTATAGTTGGATCTTATTATGTTTCTCCCCCTCTATCTTTTGTAATGGATTGAGTTTTCCCTTTGAAGTTATCTTATCGGATTGAGTCTTTAAGGATTTGAGAACACTTGATGTATGTCTTGCGTGGGATACCTCTGGTGACAATGGGGTATTCTATTGATTCACTTGATGTATGTTTTGGTGATCAACTTGCGGGTTCCATTACCTTGGGAACTTATGCATAGGGGTTGGCACATGTTTTCGTCTTGACTCTCTGGTAGAAACTTTGGGGCACTCTTTGGAGTGACTCTTTGTTGCACATTGAGGGATTGTTATATGATCCAATTATGTTATTATTGTTGAGAGAACTTGCACTAGTGAAAGTATGAACCCTAGGCCTTGTTTCAAAGCATGGCAATACCGTTTACGCTCACTTTTGTTACTAGTTACCTTGCTGTTTTTATATTTTCATATTACAAAAACCTATATCTACCATCCATATTGCACTTGTATCACCATGTCTTCGCCGAACTAGTGCACCTATACAATTTACCATTGTATTGGGTGTGTTGGGGACACAAGAGACTCTTTGTTATTTGGTTGCAGGGTTGTTTGAGAGAAACCATCATCATCCTACGACTCCCACGGATTGATAAACCTACCTTAGGTCATCCACTTGAGGAAAATTTGCTACTGTCCTACAAACCTCTGCACTTGGAGGCCCAACAACGTCTACAAGAAGAAGGTTGTGTAGTAGACATCAAGCTCTTTTCTGGCGCTGTTGCCGGAGAGGCTAGGTAAGCGGCACTAACACCCCGTCAACTAAGCTCTTTTCTGGCGCCGTTGCCGGGGAGGTTAGTGCTTGAAGGTATATCTTTAGATCTTGCAATCGAAGCTTTTAGTTTCTTGTTTTATCACTAGTTTAGTTTATGAAAGAAAAATACAAAAAAAGGAATTGAGGTTGCCTCATATGCTTCATCTTTTTAATATCTTTCGTGAAAATGATGGAAAGGAAAATTGTGCTCAAGTGTTAGAAGAAGAATGCATTAAAATGTTTGGCACTAAATATTTGAATGATGAGCATGATTGCAATGTTGTTAGTATGAATTCTTTGAATATACATGATGCTAATGATATGCAAAGCCACAAGCTTGGGGATGCTATGTCTGATGAAGATGAAATTTTTAGTCCCCCAAGTTTTAATGAGCCGATTTATTATGATGATAGCATGCCTCATTTTTATGATGATTATGTTGATGAAAGTGGTTTCGGACAGGTCATGACTTTATTTAGTGATGAATCCACTATTTCGGAAGAGGTTCCAATTGATTATGAGAACAAAGTTGCTATCTATGATGATTATTGTGATGACATGTATGCTATAAAGAACAATGATAACCATGAAACTTGTCATCTTGATTTTATTTTTCAATTGGATTATGCCTCACATGATACTTATTTTGTTGAGTTTGCTCCCACTACTATTCATGAGAAGAAATTTGCTTATGTGGTGAGTAATAAAAATTCTATGCTTGTAGATCATGAAAAAAATGCTTTATGTGATGGTTATATTGTTAAATTCATTCATGATGCTACTGAAAATTATTATGAGGGAGGAATATATGCTTGTAGGAATTGCAATAATATCCAGTTTCCTCTCTATGTGCTTAAAATCTTGAAGTTTTGATTGTTTTCCCTTCCTATGCTAGTTTATTCTTGCTCCCATGAATTGTTTGCTCACAAAATTCCTATGCATAGGAAGTGGGTTAGGCTTAAATGTGTTAGTCATATTCTTCATGATGCTCCCGTTATGTTTCAATTCTTATCTTTTATGTGAGCATCATTGAAATCATTATGCCTAGCTAAAAAGGCATTAAATAAAAGCACTTGTTGGGAGACAACCCAATATTTACCCCTACTGTTTTTGTGTGTACACATGATTAATCTACTATAGTAATCATGTTTTATAACTTTTGTTTCAATAAAGTGCCCAGGAGAACCTTTGGGAAGACTTGGGTGAAAGTTAATGTGATCTTGCTGTAAAAAACATAAACTTTGCGCTCAGGAGATTAGCTGTCATTTTTTTACAGAAGAGTGTTTTTAAGTATATTATTATTTTTGCAGAAGATTAATAGACAAATATCTCACGTCCACCAATTTATTTCAGAATTTTTGGAGGTACAGACTGTTCTGTTTTTGACAGATTCTGTTTTCTATGTGTTGTTTGCTTATTTTGATGAATCTATGAGTAGTATCGGAGGGTATGAACCATAGAGAAGTTGGAACACAGTAGATATTACACCAATATAAATAAAGAATGAGTTCATAATAGTACCAAAAGTGGTGGTTTTATTTCCTTATACTAACGAAGCTTACGAGTTTTCTGTTGAGTTTTGTGTTGTGAAGTTTTCAAGTTTTGGGTAAAGATTTGATAGACTATGGAATAAGGAGTGGCAAGAGCCTAAGCTTGGGGATGCCCAAGGCACCCCAAGGTAATATTCAAGGACAACCAAGAGCCTAAGCTTGGGGATGCCCCGGAAGGCATCCCCTCTTTCGTCTTCGTTCATCAGTAACTTGAAGCTATATTTTTATTCACCACATGATATGTGTTTTGCTTGGAGCGTCAATTTATCTTATTTTGTTTTGCTTGCTGTTTGAATAATATCCCAAGATCTTAAATTCTTAAATGTTAGAGAGTCTTCACATAGTTACATAATTATTCAACTACTCATTGATCTTCACTTATATCTTTCGGAGTAGTTTGTCATTTGCTCTAGTGCTTCACTTATATCTTTTAGAGCACGGCGGTGGTTTTATTTTGAAGAAATAGATCAACTCTCATGCTTCACTTATATTATTTTGAGAGTCTTTTAGAACATCATGGTAATTTGCTTTGGTTATAAAATTAGTCCTAATATGATGGGCATCCAAGAAGGATATAATAAAAACTTTCATATAAAGTGCATGGAATACTATGAGAAGTTTGATTCTTTGTGATTGTTTTGAGATATGAAGATGGTGATATTAGAGTCATGCTAGTGAGTAGTTGTGAATTTGAGAGATACTTGTGTTAAAGTTTGTGATTCCCGTAGCATGCACGTATGGTGAACCATTATGTGATCAAGTCGGAGCATGATTTATTTTTTGATTGTCTTCCTTAT
The DNA here is from genome assembly GCF_018294505.1 of Triticum aestivum. Lineage (NCBI taxonomy): Eukaryota > Viridiplantae > Streptophyta > Magnoliopsida > Poales > Poaceae > Triticum > Triticum aestivum. The sequence continues at coordinate 395,192,082 of NC_057796.1, forward strand.
GAGTGGCGGTCGGGGACGAGCGATGGTCTTTTCCTACCAATCTATCCCCCTAGGAGCATGCGCGTAGTACTTTGTTTTGATAACTAATAGATTTTGGCAATAAGTATGCGAGTTCTTTATGACTAATGTTGAGTCCATGGATTATACGCACTCTCACCCTTCCACCATTGCTAGCCTCTCTTGTGCCGTGCAACTTTCGCCGGTACCATAACACCCACCATTACCTTCCTTAAAACAGCCACCATACCTACCTATTATGGCATTTCCATAGCCATCCGACATATATTGCCATGCAACTTTCCACCGTTCCGTTTATTATGACACGCTCCATCATTGTCATATCGCTTTGCATGATCATGTAGTTGACATCGTATTTGTGGCAAAGCCACCGTCCGTAATTCTTTCATACATGTCACTCTTGATTCATTGCACATCATGGTACACCGCCGGAGGCATTCACATAGAGTTATATTTTGTTCTAAGTATCGAGTTGTAATTCTTGAGTTGTAAGTAAATAAAAGTGTGATGATCTTCATTATTAGAGCATTGTCCCAGTGAGGAAAGGATGATGGAGACTATGATTCCCCCACAAGTCGGGATGAGACTCCGGACGAAAAATAAAAAAAAGAGGCCAAAAAAAATGAGAAGGCCAAAAAAACAAAAGAAAACAAAAAAAGAGAAAAAAAGAGAGAAGGGGCAATGCTACTATCCTTTTACCACACTTGTGCTTCAAAGTAGCACCATGATCTTCATGATAGAGAGTCTCATATATTGTCACTTTCATATACTAGTGGGAATTTTTCATTATAGAACTTGGCTTGTATATTCCAATGATGGGCTTCCTCAAAATGCCCTAGGTCTTCGTGAGCAAGCAAGTTGGATGCACACCCACTTAGTTTCTTTTGTTGAGCTTTCATACATTTATAGCTCTAGTGCATCCATTGCATGGCAATCCCTACTCACTCACATTGATATCTATTGATGGGAATCTCCATAGCCCGTTGATACGCCTAGTTGAGGTGAGACTATCTTCTCCTTTCTGTCGTCTCCACAACCACCATTCTATTCCACCTATAGTGCTATGTCCATGGTTCATGCTCATCTATTGCGTGAAGATTGAAAAAGTTTGAGAACATCAAAAGTATGAAACAATTACTTGGCTTGTCATTGGGGTTGTGCATGATTTAAATATTTAGTGTGATGAAGATAGAGCATAGCTAGACTATATGATTTTGTAGGGATAGCTTTCTTTGGCCATGTTATTTTAAGAAGACATGATTGCTTTGTTAGTATGCTTGAAGTATTATTGTTTTTATGTCAATATAAAACTTTTGTCTTGAATCTTTCGGATCTGAACATTCATGACACAATAAAGAAAATTACATTGATAATTATGTTAGCTGGCATTCCACATCAAAAAATCTGTTTTTACCATTTACCTACTCAAGGACGAGCAGGAATTAAGCTTGGGGATGCTGATACGTCTCCAACGTATCTATAATTTTTGATATATTCATGCCATGTTTATAATGTTTTACATGATTCTGGTATGATTTGGTTAGAACTAACCCGGACTGACGTTGTTTTCAGCAGAACTACCGTGGTACTGAAAATCAACGGAGATTTTCTCTAGAAAATATAAAAAATACTGGAACGAAGAGTTACCGGAGGGGAGTCCCGTGCGCCCAACAAGGATGGAGGGCGCGCCCCTATGGCTCGTGTACTCTCCGTGGGGCCCCCTGACTTGTTCTCGATGCCAACCTCTCCTATAAATCCCCAAACCTCCAGAAAATAGCCTAGATCGGGAGCCTCTATAGCCACCAAAAACCAATCGGGACCCTGTTCCAGCACCCTGTCGGAGGGGGGAATCATCACAGGTGGTCATCTTCATCATCCCGGTGCTCTCCATGATGAGGAGGGAGTAGTTCACCCTCGGGGCTGAGGGTATGTACCAGTAGCTATGTGTTTGATCTCTCTATCTCGTGTTCTTGATATGGCACGATCTTGATGTACCGCGAGCTTTGCTATTATAGTTGGATCTTATTATGTCCCCCCCCCCTCTATCTCTTGTAATGGATTGAGTTTTCCCTTTGAAGTTATCTTATCGGATTGAGTCTTTAAGGATTTGAGAACACTTGATGTATGTCTTGCGTGGGATACCTGTGGTGACAATGGGGTATTCTATTGATTCACTTGATGTATGTTTTGGTGATCAACTTGCGGGTTCCGTTACCTTCGGAACTTATGCATAGGGGTTGGCACACGTTTCCGTCTTGACTCTCTGGTAGATACTTTGGGGCACTCTTTGGAGTGACTCTTTGCTGCACGTTGAGGGATTGCTATATGATCCAATTATGTTATTATTGTTGAGAGAACTTGCACTAGTGAAAGTATGAACCCTAGGCCTTGTTTCGAAGCATTGCAATACCGTTTACGCTCACTTTTGTTACTAGTTACCTTGCTGTTTTTATATTTTCATATTACAAAAACCTATATCTACCATCCATATTGCACTTGTATCACCATCTCTTCGCCGAACTAGTGCAATTTACCATTGTATTGGGTGTGTTGGGGACACAAGAGACTCTCTGTTATTTGGTTGCAAGGTTGCTTGAGAGAGACCATCTTCATCCTACGCCTCCCACGGATTGATAAACCTTAGGTCATCCACTTGAGGGAAATTTTCTACTATCCTACAAACCTCTGCACTTGGAGGCCCAACAACGTCTACAAGAAGAAGGTTGTGTAGTAGACATCAAGCTCTTTTTTGGCGCCGTTGCCGGGGAGGCTAGGTAAGCGGCACTAACACCCCGTCAACTAAGCTCTTTTCTGGCGCCGTTGCCGGGGAGGTTAGTGCTTGAAGGTATATCTTTAGATATTGCAATCGAATCTTTTAGTTTCTTGTTTTATCACTAGTTTAGTATATAAAATAAAACTACAAAAAATGGAATTGAGGTTGCCTCATATGCTTCATCTTTTTAATATTTTTCGTGAAAATGATGGAAAGGAAAATTGTGCTCAAGTCTTAGAAGAAGAATGCATTAAAAGATTTGGCACTAAACATTTGAATGATGAGCATTATTGCAATGTTTTTAGTATGAATTCTTTGAATATACATGATGCTAATGATATGCAAAGCCACAAGCTTGGGGATGCTACGTTTGATGAAGATGATATTTTTAGTCCCCCAAGTTTTGTTTACAGATTTATTATGATGATAGCATGCCTCCTTTTTATGATGATTATGTTGATGAAAGTGGTTTCGGAGAGGTCATGACTTTATTTAGTGATGAATCCACTATTTAGGAAGAGGTTCCAATTGATTATGAGAACAAAGTTTCTATCTATGATGATTATTGTGATGACATGTATTCTATGAAGAATAATGATAACCATGAAACTTGTCATCTTGATTTTAATTTTCAGTTGGATTATGCCTCACATGATAGTTATTTTGTTGAGTTTGCTCCCACTACTATTCATGAGAAGAAATTTCCTTATGTGGAGAGTAATAAAAATTCCAAGCTTGCAGATCATGAAAAGAATGCTTTATGTGATGGTTATATTGTTGAATTCATTCATGATGCTACTGAAAATTATTATGAGGGAGGAATATATGCTTGTAGGAATTGCAATAATATCAAGTTTCCTCTCTATGTGCTTAAAATCTTGAAGTTTTGCTTGTTTTCCCTTCCTATGCTAGTTGATTCTTGCTCCCATGAATTGTTTGCTCACAAAATTCCTATGCATAGGAAGTGGGTTAGGCTTAAATGTGTTAGTCATATTCTTCATGATGCTCCCGTTATGTTTCAATTCTTATCTTTTATGTGAGCATCATTGAAATCATTATGCCTAGCTAAAAAGGCATTAAAGAAAAGCGCTTGTTGAGAGACAACCCAATATTTACCCCTACTGTTTTTGGGTGTCCACATGATTAAACTATTGTAGTAATCATGTTTTATAGCTTTTGTTTCAATAAAGTGCCAAGTAGAACCTTTGGGAAGACTTGGGTGAAAGTTAATGTGATCTTGCTATAAAAAACAGAAACTTTGCGCTCACGAGATTAGCTGTCATTTTTTACAGAAGAGTGTTTTTAAGTTGATTCTTTTTGCAGAAGATTAATAGACAAATTCCTTACATCCACCAATTTATTTCAGAATTTTTGGAGGTACAGAAGTATTCGAGAGTTACAGATTACTACAGATTGTTCTTTGGTTACTAGTTACCTTGCTGTTTTTATATTTTCAGAGTACAAAAACTTATATCTACCATCGATATTGCACTTGTATCACCGTCTCTTCGCCGAAATAATGCACCTATAAAATTTACCATTGTATTGGATGTGTTGGGGACACAAGAGACTCTTTGTTATTTGGTTGCAGGGTTGTTTGAGAGAGACCATCTGCATCCTACGCCTCCCATGGATTGATAAACCTTAGGTCATCCACTTGAGGGAAATTTGCTAATGTCCTACAAACCTCTGCACTTGGAGGCCCAACAACGTCTACAAGAACAAGGTTGTGTAGTATACATCACCCCCTCCTTCCTTCTCTCCTCTTCCTCCTTCCCTTCTTCCGGGAGTCCAAGTAGGACCCCCCATGGCGCGCCCCCCTTGGGCCGGCCACCTCTCCCCCCCTTTATATACGTTGGAGGGGGACACCGCAAAGGCACACCAAGTCTTCTCTTAGCCGTGTGTGGTGCCCCCTCCACAATTACACACCTCGGTCATATCGTCATAGTGCTTAGGCGAAGCCCTGCGCTGGTAACTTCATCAACACCGTCGCCACGCCGTCGTGCTGACGGGACTCTCCCTCGTCCTCAACTAGATCAAGAGTTCGAGGGACGTCACCGAGCTGAACATGTGCAGATCGCGGAGGTGTCGTACGTTCGGTACTTGGATCGGTTGGATCGCGAAGACATTCGACTACATCAACTGCGTTACTAAACGCTTCCGCTTTCGGTCTACGAGGGCACGTGGACACACTGTCCCCGCTCGTTGCTATGCATCTCCTAGATGGATCTTGCGTGATCGTAGGTAAATTTTTTGAAATACTGCGTTCCCCAACAGTGGCATCCGAGCCATGTCTATGCGTAGATGTTATATGCACGAGTAGAACACAATGAGTTGTGGGCAATAATAGTCATACTGCTTACCAGCAACGTCTTACTTTGATTCGGTGGTATTGTTGGATGAAGCGGCCCGGACCGACATTACATGACCGCGTTCATGAGACTGGTTCTACCAACGTGCTTCACACACAGGTGGCTAGCGGGTGTTTGTTTCTCCAGCTTTAGTTGAATCGAGTTTGACTACGCCCGGTCCTTGTTGAAGGTTAAAACAACACACTTGACAAAAAATCATTGTGGTTTTTATGCGTAGGTAAGAACGGTTCTTGCTAGAAGCCCGTAGCAGCCACATAAAACTTGCAAAAACAAAGTAGAGGATGTCTAACTTGTTTTTGCAGGGCTTGTTGTGATGTGATATGGTCAAGACGTGATGATATATAAATTGTTGTATGAGATGATCATGTTTTGTAACAGTTATCGGCAACTGGCGGGAGCCATATGGTTGTGTCTTTATTGTATGAAATGCAACCGCCATGTAATTGCTTTACTTTATCACTAAGCGGCAGCGATAGTCGTAGAAGCAATAGTTGGCGAGACGACAACGATGCTATGATGGAGATCAAGGTGTCAAGCCGGCGACGATGGTGATCATGACTCAACCCGGCAATCCAACCCATGGGCGGGCGCGCCCATGGGCACCCGACCCGAATGGGTAGGGTATGGATCGTCATTTTCACCCGTGGGTAAGCCCGATGGGTAACCCGATTAGTTATGGGTAGGGTGTGGGCATAAGGTCTTGCCCGTGGGTCACCCGATGGGTCGCCCGATTATCTGACATGTGGGCCCTTGAGTGCACAAAATATACTAACCCCTAGCGTCCAACAGCCATCTATGGTGAGAAAATACTAATCAGAAGCACAACACCACACCATAGCACAACCACAAGCACCACATCCACCGATATTAAAATCCCTCTCCCGCTCAGGGCCTTTGCTTCAATTACTTGTTTGGCCCAAGGCCTCACGTAGCTAAAAGTTTGCTCCCTCATGTCCATATATTGTGTTAAATTTCTGGCCGAACTTGCAATATGCAGCCCATACAGCTAAAGGCTTGTGCTCAGGCAAAGGAACAAACGAAAAGTTTAGTCCCACCTCGTGCAGGGAATGAGAAGGAACCAGCTTGCTAGCTATATAAGAAGGACCTATCCAACACTTCCTCACAGGTCGCCGCTGCCACATGGGCGCCCGTATGGCAAGGCGTGTACTATTTTTGAAGTATAAAAATAAACATTTATTCAAACCCGATGGGTGCCCTAATGGGTCGGGTTACCCATCGAGTTCGGGCGTGGGTCTGCTTGTATGCCCATGGGCAGGGTCGTGGGCAAAAGGTTAGACTCATTTACTTATTGGGCATGGGTCCGGTAGAGGTCGACCCGGTGATGTTGGGGAACATAGTAATTTCAAAAAAATTCTACGCACACGCAAGATCATGGTGATGCATAGCAACGAGAGGGGAGAGTGTTGTCCACGTACCCTTGTAGACCGAAAGCGGAAGCGTTAACACAACGCGGTTGATGTAGTCGTACGTCTTCACGATCCGACTGATCAAGTACCGAACGCACGGCACCTCCGAGTTCAGCACACGTTCAGCTCGATGATGTCCCTCGAACTCCAATCCAGCCGAGTGTTGAGGGAGAGTTTCGTTAGCACGACGGCGTGGTGACAATGTTGATGTTCTACCGACGCAGGGCTTCGCCTAAGCACCGCTACGATATTATCGAGGTGTAATATGGTGGAGGGGGGCACCGCACACGGCTAAAAGATCACTGATCAATTGTGTGTCTAGAGGTGCCCCCCTGCCCCCATATATAAAGGAGCAAGGGGGGTTCGGCCGGCCAAGGGGAGAGGCGCGCCAGGAGGAGTCCTACTCCTACCGGGAGTAGGACTCCCCCCTTTTCCATGTTGGAGTAGGAGAGAGAGGGAGAAGAGGTGGAGGGGAGGAAGGAAAGGGGGGCGCCGCCCCCTCTCCTTGTCCTCTTCCACCTAGGCCCACTAAGGCCCATTAAGTTACCGGGGGTTCCGGTAACCTCCCGGTACTCCGGAAAAATCCCGATTTCACCCGGAACACTTCCGATGTCCAAACATAGGCTTCCAATATATCAATCTTTATGTCTCGACCATTTCGAGACTCCTCGTCATGTCCGTGATCACATCCGGGACTCCGAACAACCTTCGGTACATCAAAACATATAAACTCATAATATAATTGTCATCGTAACGTTAAGCGTGCGGACCCTACGGGTTCGAGAACTATGTAGACATGACCGAGACACCTCTCCGGTCAATAACCAATAGCGGAACCTGGATGCTCATATTGGTTCCCACATATTCTACGAAGATCTTTATCGGTCAGACCGCATAACAACATACGTTGTTCCCTTTGTCATCGGTATGTTACTTGCCCGAGATTCGATCGTCGGTATCTCGATACCTAGTTCAATCTCGTTACCGGCAAGTCTCTTTACTCGTTCCATAATACATCATCCCGTAACTAACTCAGTAGTCACAATGCTTGCAAGGCTTATAGTGATGTGTATTACTGAGTGGGCCCAGAGATACCTCTCCGACAATCGGAGTGACAAATCCTAATCTCGAAATACGCCAACCCAACAAGTACCTTTGGAGACAACTGTAGAGCACCTTTATAATCACCCAGTTACGTTGTGACATTTGGTAGCACAAAAAGTGTTCCTCCGGTAAACGGGAGTTGCATAATCTCATAGTCATAGGAACATGTATAAGTCATGAAGAAAGCAATAGCAACATACTAAACGATCGAGTGCTAAGCTAACGGAATGGGTCAAGTCAATCACATCATTCTCCTAATGATGTGATCCCGTTAATCAAATGACAACTCATGTCTATGGCTAGGAAACATAACCATGTTTGATCACGAGCTAGCTAAGTAGAGGCATACTAGTGACACTCTGTTTGTCTATGTATTCACACATGTATTATGTTTCCGGTTAATACAATTCTAGCATGAATAATAAACATTTATCATGATATAAGGAAATAAATAATAACTTTATTATTGCCTCTAGGGCATATTTCCTTCAGTCTCCCACTTGCACTAGAGCCAATAATCTAGATTATACAGTAATGATTCTTACACCCATGGAGTCTTGGTGTTGATCATGTTTTGCTCGTGGAAGAGGCTTAGTCAACGGGTCTGCAACATTCAGATTCGTATGTATCTTGCAAATTTCTATGTCTCCCACCTGGACTAAATCCCGGATGGAATTGAAGCGTCTTTTGATGTGCTTGGTTCTCTTGTGAAATCTGGATTCCTTTGCTAAGGCAATTGCACCAGTATTGTCACAAAATATTTTCATTGGTCCCGATGCACTAGGTATGACACCTAGATCGGATATGAACTCCTTCATCCAGACTCCTTCATTTTCTGCTTCCAAAGCAGCTATGTACTCCGCTTCACACGTAGATCCCGCCACGACACTTTGCTGAGAACTGCACCAACTGACAGCTCCACCGTTCAATGTAAACACATATCCGGTTTGCGATTTAGAATCGTCCGGATCAGTGTCAAAGCTTGCATGAACGTAACCATTTACGATGAGCTCTTTGTCACCTCCATAAACGAGAAACATATCCTTAGTCCTTTTCAGGTATTTCAGGATGTTCTTGACCGCTGTCCAGTGATCCACTCCTGGATTACTTTGGTACCTCCCTGCTAAACTTATAGCAAGGCACACATCAGGTCTGGTACACAGCATTGCATACATGATAGAGCCTATGGCTGAAGCATAGGGAACATCTTTCATCTTCTCTCTATCCTCTGCAGTGGTCGGGCATTGAGTCTTACTCAATCTCACACCTTGTAGTACAGGCAAGAACCCTTTCTTTGCTTGATCCATTTTGAACTTCTTCAAAACTTTGTCAAGGTATGTGCTTTGTGAAAGTCCAATTAAGCGTCTTGATCTATCTCTATAGATCTTGATGCCTAATATATATGCAGCTTCACCGAGGTCTTTCATTGAAAAACTCTCATTCAAGTATCCCTTTATGCTATCCAGAAATTCTATATCATTTCCAATTAGCAATATGTCATCCACATATAATATCAGAAATGCTACTCAGCTCCCACTCACTTTCTTGTAAATACAGGCTTCTCCAAAAGTCTGTATAAAACCAAATGCTTTGATCACACTATCAAAGCGTTTATTCCAACTCCGAGAGGCTTGCACCAGTCCATAAATGGATCGCTGGAGCTTGCACACTTTGTTAGCTCCCTTTGGATCGACAAAACCTTCTGGTTGCATCATATACAACTCTTCTTCCAGAAATCCATTCAGGAATGCAGTTTTGACATCCATTTGCCAAATTTCATAATCATAAAATTCGGCAATTGCTAACATGATTCGGACAGACTTGAGCATCGCTACGGGTGAGAAGGTCTCATCATAGTCAATCCCTTGAACTTGTCAAAAACCTTTCGCAACAAGTCGAGCTTTATAGACAGTAACATTACCATCAGCGTCAGTCTTCTTCTTGAAGATCCATTTATTTTCAATAGCTTGCCGATCATCGGGCAAGTCAATCAAAGTCCATACTTTGTTCTCATACATGGATCCCATCTCGGATTTCATGGCCTCAAGCCATTTTGCGGAATCTGGGCTCACCATCGCTTCTTCATAGTTCGTAGGTTCGTCATGGTCTAGTAACATAACCTCCAGAACAGGATTACCGTACCACTCTGGTGTGGATCTTAATCTGGTTGACCTATGAGGTTCAGTAATAACTTGATCTGAAGTTTCATGATCATTATCATTAACTTCCTCACTAATTGGTGTAGGTGTCGCAGAAACTGGTTTCTGTGATGATCTACTTTCCAATAAGGGAGCAGGTACAGTTACCTCATCAAGTTCTACTTTCCTCCCACTCACTTCTTTCGAGAGAAACTCCTTCTCTAGAAAGGATCCATTCTTAGCAACGAATGTCTTGCCTTCGGATCTGTGATAGAAGGTGTACCCAACAGTCTCCTTTGGGTATCCTATGAATACACATTTCTCCGATTTAGGTTCGAGCTTATCAGGTTGAAGTTTCTTCACATAAGCATCGCAACCCCAAACTTTAAGAAACGACAACTTTGGTTTCTTGCCAAATCATAGTTCATAAGGCGTCGTCTCAACGGATTTCGATGGTGTCCTATTTAGAGTGAATGCAGCCATCTCTAAAGCATAACCCCAAAACGATAGCGGTAAATCAGTAAGAGACATCATAGATCGCACCATATTTAGTAAAGTACGATTACGACGTTCGGACACACCATTACGCTGTGGTGTTCCGAGTAGGGTGAGTTGCGAAACTATTCCGCATTGTTTCAAATCCAGGCCAAACTCGTAACTCAAATATTCTCCTCCAGGATCTGATCGTAGAAACTTTATTTTCTTGTTACGATGATTTTCAACTTCGCTCTGAAATTCTTTGAACTTTTCAAATGTTTCAGACTTATGTTTCATTAAGTAGATATACCCCTATCTGCTCAAATCATTATGAAGGTGAGAAAATAACGATATCCGCTACGAGCCTCAATATTCATCAGACCACATACATCTGTATGTATGATTTCCAACAAATCAGTTGCTCTCTCCGTAGTTCCGGAGAACCGTGTTTTAGTCATCTTGCCCATGAGACACGGTTCGCAAGTACCAAGTGATTCATAATCAAGTGATTCCAAAAGTCCATCATTATGGAGTTTCTTCATGCACTTTACACCGATATGACCTAAACGGCAGTGCCACAAATAAGTTGCACTATCATTATCAACTCTGCATCTTTTGGCTTCGACATTATGAATATGTGTGTCACTACTACCGAGATTCATTAAAAATAGACCACTCTTCAAGGGTGCATGACCATAAAAGATATTACTCATATAAATAGAACAACCATTATTCTCTGATTTAAATGAATAACCGTCTCGCATCAAACAAGATCCAGATATAATGTTCATGCTCAACGCTGGCACCAAATAACAATTATTTAGGTCTAATAATAATCCCGAAGGTAGATGTAGAGGTAGCGTGCCGACGGCGATCACATCGACTTTGGAACCGTTTCCCACGCGCATCGTCACCTCGTCCTTGGCCAGTGTTCGCTTAATCCGTAGTCCCTGTTTCGAGTTGCAAATATTAGCAACAGAACCAGTATCAAATACCCAGGTGCTACTGCGAGCTCTGGTAAGGTACACATCAATAACATGTATATCACATATACCTTTGTTCACCTTGCCATCCTTCTTATCCGCCAAATACTTGGGGCAGTTCCGCTTCCAGTGACCAGTCTGCTTGCAGTAGAAGCACTCAGTCTCAGGCTTAGGTCCAGATTTGGGTTTCTTCTCCTGAACAACAACTTGCTTGCTGTTCTTCTTGAAGTTCCCCTTCTTCTTCCCTTTGCCCTTTTTCTTGAAACTAGTGGTCTTATTGACCATCAACACTTGATGCTCCTTTTTGATTTCTACCTCCGCTGCCTTTAGCATTGCGAAGAGCTCGGGAATTGTCTTATTCATCCCTTGCATGTTATAGTTCATCACGAAGCTCTTGTAGCTTGGTGGCAGTGATTGAAGAATTCTGTCAATGACGCTATCATCCGGAAGATTAACTCCCAGTTGAATCAAGTGATTATTATACCCAGACATTTTGAGTATATGCTCACTGACAGAACTATTCTCTTCCATCTTGCAGCTGTAGAACTTATTGGAGACTTCATATCTCTCAATCCGGGCATTTGCTTGAAATATTAACTTCAACTCCTGGAACATCTCATATGCTCCATGACGTTCAAAACGTCGTTGAAGACCCGGTTCTAAGCCGTAAAGCATGGCACACTGAACTATCGAGTAGTCATCAGCTTTGCTCTGCCAGACGTTCATAACTTCTGGTGTTGCTCTTGCAGCAGGCCTGGCACCCAGCGGTGCTTCCAGGACGTAATTCTTCTGTGCAGCAATGAGGATAATCCTCAAGTTACGGACCCAGTCCGTGTAATTGCTACCATCATCTTTCAACTTTGCTTTCTCAAGGAACGCATTAAAATTCAACGGAACAACAGCACGGGCCATCTATCTACAATTAACATAGACAAGCAAGATACTATCAGGTACTAAGTTCATGATAAATTTAAGTTCTATTAATCATATTACTTAAGAACTCCCACTTAGATAGACATCCCTCTAATCATCTAAGTGATTACGTGATCCAAATCAACTAAACCATAACCGATCATCACGTGAAATGGAGTAGTTTTCAATGGTGAACATCACTATGTTGATCATATCTACTATATGATTCACGCTCGACCTTTCGGTCTCAGTGTTCCGAGGCCATATCTGCATATGCTAGGCTCGTCAAGTTTAACCTGAGTATTCTGCGTGTGCAAAACTGGCTTGCACCCGTTGTAGATGGACGTAGAGCTTATCACACCTGATCATCACGTGGTGTCTGGGCACGACGAACTTTGGCAACGGTGCATACTCAGGGAGAACACTTTTATCTTGAAATTTTAGTGAGAGATCATCTTATAATGCTACCGTCAATCAAAGCAAGATAAGATGCATAAAAGATAAACATCACATGCAGTCAATATAAGTGATATGATATGGCCATCATCATCTTGTGCTTGTGATCTCCATCTCCGAAGCACCGTCATGATCACCATCGTCACCGGCGCGACACCTTGATCTCCATCGTAGCATCGTTGTCGTCTCGCCAACTATTGCTTTTACGACTATCGCTACCGCTTAGTGATAAAGTAAAACAATTACATGGCGATTGCATTGCATACAATAAAGCGACAACCATATGGCTCCTGCCAGTTGCCGATAACTCGGTTACAAAACATGATCATCTCATACAATAAAATATAGCATCATGTCTTGACCATATCACATCACAACATGCCCTGCAAAAACAAGTTAGACGTCCTCTACTTTGTTGTTGCAAGTTTTACGTGGCTGCTACGGGCTTAGCAAGAACCGTTCTTACCTACGCATCAAAACCACAACGATAGTTTGTCAAGTTGGTGCTGTTTTAACCTTCGCAAGGACCAGGCGTAGCCACACTCGGTTCAACTAAAGTGAGAGAGACAGACACCCGCCAGTCACCTTTAAGCAACGAGTGCTCGCAACGGTGAAACCAGTCTCGCGTAAGCGTACGCGTAATGTCGGTCCGGGCCTCTTCATCTCACAATACCGCTGAACCAAAATATGACATGCTGGTAAGCAGTATGACTTATATCGCCCACAACTCACTTGTGTTCTACTCGTGCATATAACATCAACGCATAAAACCAGGCTCGGATGCCACTGTTGGGGAACGTAGTAATTTCAAAAAAATTCTACGCACACGCAAGATCATGGTGATGCATAGCAACGAGAGGGGAGAGTGTTGTCCATGTACCCTTGTAGACAGAAAGCGGAAGCGTTAACACAATGCGGTTGATGTAGTCGTACATCTTCACGATCCGACCGATCAAGTACCGAACGCACGGCACCTCCGAGTTCAGCACACGTTCAGCTCGATGACGTCCCTCGAACTCCGATCCAGCCGAGTGTTGAGGGAGAGTTTTGTCAGCACGACGGCGTGGTGACAATGTTGATGTTCTACCGACGCAGGGCTTCGCCTAAGCACCGTTACGATATTATCGAGGTGTAATATGGTGGAGGGGGGCACCGCTCACGGCTAAAAGATCAATGATCAATTGTGTGTCTAGAGGTGCCCCCCTGCCCCCGTATATAAAGGAGCAAGGGGGGTTCAGCCGGCCAAGGGGAGAGGCACGCCAGGAGGAGTCCTACTCCTACCGGGAGTAGGACTCCCCCCCTTTTCCATGTTGGACTAGGAGAGAGGGGGGGAAGAGGTGGAGGGGAGGAAGGAAAGGGGGGGCGCCGCCCCCCTCTCCTTGTCCTATTCGGATTGGGGGGAGGGGCGTGCGGCCCTACCCTGGCCTCCTCTCCTCTCTTCCACCTAGGCCCACTAAGGCCCATTAAGTCACCGGGGGGTTCCGGTAACCTCCCGGTACTCCGGAAAAATCCCGATTTCACCCGGAACACTTCCGATGTCCAAACATAGGCTTCCAATATATCAACCTTTATGTCTCGACCATTTCGAGACTCCTCGTCATGTCCGTGATCAAATCCGGGACTCCAAACAACCTTCGGTACATCAAAACATATAAACTCATAATATAACTGTCATCGTAACGTTAAGCGTGCGGACCCTACGGGTTCGAGAACTATTTAGACATGACCGAGACACGTCTCCGGTCAATAACCAATAGCGGAACCTGGATGCTCATATTGGTTCCCACATATTCTACGAAGATCTTTATCGGTCAGACCGCATAACAACATACGTTGTTCCCTTTGTCATCGGTATGTTACTTGCCCGAGATTCGATCATCGGTATCTCGATACCTAGTTCAATCTCGTTACCGGCAAGTCTCTTTACTCGTTCCGTAATACATCATCCCACAACTAACTCATTAGTCACAATGCTTGCAAGGCTTATAGTGATGTGTATTACTGAGTGGGCCCAGAGATACCTCTCCGACAATCGGAGTGACAAATCCTAATCTCGAAATACGCCAACCCAACAAGTACCTTTGGAGACACCTGTAGAGCACCTTTATAATCACCCAGTTACGTTGTGACGTTTGGTAGCACACAAAGTGTTCCTCCGGTAAACGGGAGTTGCATAATCTCATAGTCATAGGAACATGTATAAGTCATGAAGAAAGCAATAGCAACATACTAAACGATCGAGTGCTAAGCTAACGGAATGGGTCAAGTCAATCACATCATTCTCCTAATGATGTGATCCCGTTAATCAAATGACAACTCATGTCTATGGCTAGGAAACATAACCATCTTTGATCAACGAGCTAGCCAAGTAGAGGCATACTAGTGACACTCTGTTTGTCTATGTATTCACACATGTATTATGTTTCCGGTTAATACAATTCTAGCATGAATAATAAACATTTATCATGATATAAGGAAATAAATAATAACTCTATTATTGCCTCTAGGGCATATTTCCTTCAGGTGAAACCCGACCCGACTGCCAGGTTGAATCATGACGGTGCTTTGGAGATGGAGATCAAAGGCACAAGATGATGATGGCCATATCATATCACTTATATTGATTGCATGTGATGTTTATCCTTTATGCATCTTATTTTGCTTAGTACGGCGGTAGCATAATATGATCTCTCACTAAATTTGAAGGTATAAGTGTTCTCCCTGAGTATGCACCATTGCTACAGTTCGTCGTGCCGAGACACCACATGATGATCGGGTGTGATAAGCTCTACGTTCACATACAACGGGTGCAAGCCAGTTTTGCACACGCAGAATACTCGGGTTAAACTTGACGAGCCTAGCATATGCAGATATGGCCTCGAAACACTGAGACCGAAAGGTCGAGCGTGAATCATATAGTAGATATGATCAACATAGTGATGTTCACCATTGAAAACTACATCTCACGTGATGATCGGACATGGTTTAGTTGATATGGATCACGTGATCATTTAGATGACTAGAGGGATGTCTATCTAAGTGGGAGTTCTTAAGTAATATGATTAATTGAACTTTAATTTATCATTAACTTAGTACCTGATAGTATTTTGCATGTCTATGTTGTTGTAGATAAATGGCCCGTGCTACTGTTCCTTTGAATTTTAATGCGTTCCTAGAGAAAGCTAAGTTGAAAGATGATGGTAGCAACTACACGGACTGGGTCTGTAACTTGAGGATTATCCTCATTGCTGCACAGAAGAATTACGTCCTGGAAGCACCGCTGGGTGCCAAACCAGCTGCAGGAGCAACTCCAGACGTTATGAACGTGTGTCAGAGGAAAGCTGATGACTACTCGATAGTTCAGTGTGCCATGCTTTACGGCTTAGAACCGGAACTTCAACGTCGTTTTGAACGTCATGGAGCATATGAAATGTTCCAAGAGTTGAAGTTAATATTTCAAGCAAATGCCCGAATTGAGAGATATGAAGTCTCCAATAAATTCTACAGCTGCAAAACGGAGAAGAATAGTTCCGTCAGTGAACATATACTCAGAATGTCTGGGTACCACAATCACTTGACTCAACTGGGAGTTAATCTTCCTGTTGATAGTGTCATTGACAGAGTTCTTCAATCACTACCACCAAGCTACAAAAGCTTCATGATGAACTATAATATGCAAGGGATGGATAAGACAATTCCTGAGCTCTTCGCAATGCTAAAGGCTGCGGAGGTAGAAATCAAGAAGGAGCATCAAGTGTTGATGGTTAACAAGACCACTAGTTTCAAGAAGAAGGGCAAAGGGAAGAAGGGGAACTTCAAGAAGAACGGCAAGCAAGTTGCTGCTCAAGTGAAGAAGCCCAAGTCTGGACCTAAGCCTGAGACTGAGTGCTTCTACTGCAAAGGGACTGGTCACTGGAAGCGGAATTGCCCCAAGTATTTGGTGGATAAGAAGGATGGCAAAGTGAAAGGTATATTTGATATACATGTTATTGATGTGTACCTTACTAATGCTCGTAGTAGCGCCTAGGTATTTGATACTGGTTCTGTTGCTCATATTTGCAACTCGAAACAGGGGCTCCGGATTAAGCAAAGATTGGCTAAGGACGAGGTGACGATGCGCGTGGGAAATGGTTCCAAAGTCGACGTGATCGTGGTCGGCACGCTACCTCTACATCTACCTTCCGGATTAGTTTTAGACCTGAATAATTGTTACTTGGTGCCAGCGTTAAGCATGAACATTATATCTGGATCTTGTTTGATGTGAGATGGTTATTCATTTAAATTAGAGAATAATGGTTGTTCTATTTATATGAGTAATATCTTTTATGGTCATGCACCCTTGATGAGTGGTCTATTTTTATTGAATCTCGATAGTAGTGATACACATATTCATAGTGTTGAAACCAAAAGATACAAGTTTAATAATGATAGTGCAACTTATTTGTGGCACTGCCGTTTAGGTCATATTGGTGTAAAGCGCATGAAGAAACTCCATACTGATAGGCTTTTGGAATCACTTGATGCTTGCGAACCATGCCTCATGGGCAAGATGACTAAGACTCGGTTCTTCGGAACAATGGAGCGAGCAACAGACTTATTGGAAATAATACATACTGATGTATGCAGTCCAATGAGTGTTGATGCTCGCGGCGGGTATCGTTATTTTCTGACCTTCACAGATGATTTGAGCAGATATGGGTATATCTACTTGATGAAACATAAGTCTGAAACATTTGAAAAGTTCAAAGAATTTCAGAGTGAAGTGGAAAATCATCGTAGCAAGAAAATAAAGTTTTTACGATCTAATCGTGGAGGTGAATATTTGAGTTATGAGTTTGGTCTTTATTTGAAACAATGCGGAATAGTTTCGCAACTCACGCCACCTGGAACACCACAGCGTAATGGTGTGTCTGAACGTCGTAACCGCACTTTATTAGATATGGTGCAATCTATGATGTCTCTTACTGATTTACCGCCATCGTTTTGGGGTTATGCTTTAGAGACGGCTACATTCATGTTAAATAGGGCACCATCTAAATCCGTTGAGATGACACCATATGAACTGTGGTTTGGCAAGAAACTCAAGTTGACGTTTCTTAAAGTTTGGGGTTGCGATGCTTATGTGAAAAAGCTTCAACCTGATAAGCTTGAACCCAAATCGGAGAAATGTGTCTTCATAGGATACCCAAAGGAAACTGTTGGGTACACCTTCTATCACAGATCCAAAGGCAAGATATTCGTTGCTAAGAATGGGTCCTTTCTAGAGAAAGATTTTCTCTCGAAAGAAGTGAGTGGGAGGAAAGTAGAACTTGATGAGGTAATTGTACCTTCTCCCGAATTGAAAAGTAGTCCATCACAGAAATTAGTTCCAGCGATTCCTACACCAATTAGTGAGGAAGCTAATGATGATGATCATGAAACTTTGAATCAAGTTACTACTGAACCTCGTAGGTCAACCAGAGTAAGGTCCGCACCAGAGTGGTACGGTAATCCTGTTCTGGAAGTCATGTTACTTGACCATGACGAACCTACGAACTATGAGGAAGCGATAATGAGCCCAGATTCCGCGAAATGGCTTGAGGCCATGAAATCTGAGATGGGATCCATGTATGAGAACAAAGTGTGGACTTTGGTTGACTTGCCCGATGATCGGCAAGCTGATGACCCACAAGTATAGGGGATCTATCGTAGTCCTTTCGATAAGTAAGAGTGTCAAACCCAACAAGGAGCAGGAGGAAATGACAAGCGGTTTTCAGTAAGGTATTCTCTGCAAGCACTGAAATTATCGGTAACAAATAGTTTTGTGATAAGGTAATTTGTAACGGGTAACAAGTAATAAAAGTAAATAGGGTGAAGCAAGATGGCCCAATCCTTTTTGTAGCAAAGGACAAGCCTGGACAAACTCTTCTATAAGGGAAAACGCTCCCGAGGAGACATGGGAATTATCGTCAAGCTAGTTTTCATCATGCTCATGTGATTCGCGTTTGTTACTTTGGTAATTTGATATGTGGGTGGACCGGTGCTTGGGTACTGCCCTTCCTTGGACAAGCATCCCACTTATGATTAACCCCTATTGCAAGCATCCACAACTACAAAAGAAGTATTAAGGTAAACCTAACCATAGCATGAAACATATGGATCCAAATCAGCCCCTTACGAAGAAACGCATAAACTAGGGTTTAAGCTTCTATCACTCTAGCAACCCATCATCTACTTATTACTTCCCAATGACTTCCTCTAGGCCCAAAAAATGGTTAAGTGTCATGTAGTCGACGTTCACATAACACCACTAGAGGAAAGACAACATACATTCATCAAAATATCGAACGAATACCAAATTCACATGACTACTTATAGCAAGACTTCTCCCATGTCCTCGGGAACAAACGTAACTACTCACAAATCATATTTATGTTCATAATCAGAGGAGTATTAATATGCATAAAGGATCTGAACATATGATCTTCCACCAAATAAACCAACTAGCATCAACTACAAGGAGTAATCAACACTACTAGCAACCCACAGGTACCAATCTGAGGTTTTGGGACAAAGATTGGATACAAGAGATGAACTAGGGTTTGTGAGGAGATGGTGCTGGTGAAGATGTTGATGGAGATTGACCCCCTCCCGATAAGAGGATCGTTGGTGATGACGATGGTGATGATTTCCCCCTCCCGGAGGGATGTTTCCCCGGCAGAACAGCTCCGCCGGAGCCCTAGATTGGTTTCGCCAGGTTCCGCCTCGTGGTGGCGGTGCTTCGTCCCGAAACCTTGCTTATGATTTTTTTAAGGGCGAAACACTTCATATAGCAGAAGATGGGCACCTGAGGCCTGCCAGGGGGGCCACGAGGCAGGGGCGCGCCCAGGGGGGTAGGGCGCGCCCCCACCCTCGTGGACGGTGGGTGGCCCCCCTCTGGTGCTTTCTTCGCCCAATATTTTATATATATTCCAAAACTGACTTCCGTGGAGTTTCAGGACTTTTGGAGTTGTGCAGAATAGGTCTCTAATATTTGCTCCTTTTCCAGCCCAGAATTCCAGCTGCCGTCATTCTCCCTTTTCATGTAAACCTTGTAAAATAAGAGAGAATAGGCATAATTATTGTGACATGATGTGTAATAACAGCCCATAATGCAATGAATATCGATATAAAAGCATGATGCAAAATGGACATATCACAAGGCATAAAGAATAAATGGATCTTCAAGAAGAAGACTGACGTTGACGGTAATGTTACTGTCTACAAAGCTCGACTTGTTGCGAAAGGTTTTCGACAAGTTCAAGGAGTTGACCACGATGAGACTTTCTCACCCGTAGCGATGCTTAAGTCCATCCGAATCATGTTAGCAATTGCCGCATTTTATGATTATGAAATTTGGCAATTGGATGTCAAAACT
The DNA here is from genome assembly GCF_018294505.1 of Triticum aestivum. Lineage (NCBI taxonomy): Eukaryota > Viridiplantae > Streptophyta > Magnoliopsida > Poales > Poaceae > Triticum > Triticum aestivum. Next base: position 395,212,138 of record NC_057796.1, read on the forward strand.
GCATTCCTTAATGGATATCTTAAAGAAGAGTTGTATATGATGCAATCAAAAGGTTTTGTCGATCCAAAAGGTGCTAACAAAGTGTGCAAGCTCCAGCGATCCATTTATGGACTAGTGCAAGCCTCTCGGAGTTGGAAAATATGCTTTGATAGTGTGATCAAAGCATATGGTTTTATACAGACTTTTGGAGAAGCCTGTATTTACAAGAAAGTGAGTGGGAGCTCTGTAGCTTTTCTGATATTATATGTGGATTACATATTGTTGATCGGAAATGATACTGAATTTTTGAATAGCATAAAAGGATACTTGAATAAGAATTTTTCAATGAAAGACCTCGGTCAAGCTGCTTATATATTGGGCATCAAGATCTATAGAGATAGATCAAGATGCTTAATTGGACTTTCACAAAGCACATACCTTGATAAAGTTTTGAAGAAGTTCAAAATGGATCAAGCAAAGAAAGGGTTCTTGCCTGTGTTACAAGGTGTGAAGTTGAGTAAGACTCAATGCCCGACCACTGCAGAAGATAGAGAGAAAATGAAAGTCATTCCATATGCTTCAGCCATAGGTTCTATCATGTATGCAATGCTATGTACCAGACCTGATGTGTGCCTTGTGATTAGTTTAGCAGGGAGGTACCAAAGTAATCCAGGAGTGGATCATTACACAGCGGTCAAGGACATCCTGAAATACCTGAAAAGGACTAAGGATATGTTTCTCGTTTATGGAGGTGACAAAGAGCTCGTCGTAAACGGTTACGTCGATGCAAGCTTTGACACTGATCCGGATGACTCTAAGTCACAAACCGGATATGTATTTATATTAAATGGTGGAGCTGTTAGTTGGTGCAGTTCCAAGCAGAGCGTCGTGGCGGGATCTACGTGTGAAGCGGAATACATAGCTGCTTCGGAAGCAGCAAATGAAGGAGTCTGGATGAAGGAGTTCATATCCGATCTAGGTGTCATACCTAGTGCATCGGGTCCAATGAAAATCTTTTGTGACAAGACTGGTGCAATTGCCTTGGCAAAGGAATCCAGATTTCACAAGAGAACCAAGCACGTCAAGAGACGCTTCAATTCCATCCGCGATCAAGTCAAGGAGGGAGACATAGAGATTTGCAAGATACATATGGATCTGAATGTTGCAGACCCGTTGAGTAAGCCTCTCTCACGAGCAAAACATGATCAACACCAAGACTCCATGGGTGTTGGAATCATTACTATCTAATCTAGATTATTGACTCTAGTGCAAGTGGGAGACTGAAGGAAATATGCCCTAGAGGCAATAATAAAGTTGTTATTTATATTTCCTTATATCATGATAAATGTTTATTATTCATGCTAGAATTGTATTAACCAGAAACTTAGTACATGTGTGAATACATAGACAAACAGAGTGTCCCTGCCTCTACTAGACTAGCTCGTTAATCAAAGATGGTTAAGTTTCCTAGCCATAGACATGTGTTGTCATTTGATGAACGGGATCACATCATTAGAGAATGATGTGATGGACAAGACCCATTCGTTAGCTTAGCATAATGATCGTTTAGTTTTTCTGCTATTGCTTTCTTCATGACTTATACATGTTCCTCAAACTATGAGATTATGCAACTCCCGAATACCGAAGGAACACCTTGTGTGCTATCAAACATCACAACGTAACTGGGTGATTATAAAGATGCTCTACAGGTGTCTCCGATGGTGTTTGTTGAGTTGTCATAGATCAAGATTAGGATTTGTCACTCCGTGTATCGGAGAGGTATCTCTGGGCCCTCTCGGTAATGCACATCACTATAAGCCTTGCAAGAAATGTGACTAATGAGTTAGTTGCAGGATGATGCATTACGGAACGAGTAAAGAGACTTTCTAGTAACGAGATTGAACTAGGTATGATGATACCGACAATCGAATCTCGGGCAAGTAACATACTGATGACAAAGGGAACAACGTATGTTGTTATGCGGTTTGACCGATAAAGATCTTCGTAGAATATGTGGGAGACAATATGAGCATCTAGGTTCCGCTATTGGTTATTGACTGGAGAGGTGTCTCGGTCATGTCTACATAGTTCTCGAACCCGTAGGGTCCGCACGCTTAACGTTCGATGACGATTTGTATTATGAGTTTCGTGTTTTGATGAACCGAAGTTTTTTCGGAGTCCCGGATGAGATCACGGACCTGACGAGGAATCTCGAAATGGTCGAGAAATAAAGATTCATATATTGGAAGGCTACATTCGGACACCGGAATGGTTCTGGTCGTTTCGGATAAGTTTCGGAGTACCGGGGGTTACCGGACCCCCCCCCCCCCGGGAGGTTAATGGGCCACCATGGGCCTTGGTGGAGAAGAGAGAGGGCTGGCCAGGAGGTGGCGCGCGCCCCCCTTGCCCAGTCTGAATTGGACAAGAGGAGGGGGCGGCGCCCCCCTCCTTCCTTCTCTCCTCTTCCTCCTTCCCTTCTTCTCCTACTTGGAATAGGAAAGGGGGGCGACCGAATCCTACTTGGACCAGGAGTCCAAGTAGGACTCCCCCCATGGCGCGCCCCGCCTTGGGCCGGCCACCTCTCCTCCCCCTTTATATACGTGGGAGGGGGCACCCCAAAGGCACACCAAGTCTTCTCTTAGCCGTGTGCGGTGCCCCCCTCCACAGTTACACACCTCGGTCATATCGTCGTAGTACTTAGGCGAAGCCCTGCGCCGGTAACTTCATCAACACCGCCGCCACGCCGTCGTGCTGACGGGACTCTCCCTCGTCCTCAACTAGATCAAGAGTTCAAGGGACGTCACCGAGCTGAACATGTGCAGATCGCGGAGGTGCCGTACGTTCGGTACTTGGATAGGTTGGATCGCGAAGACGTTCGACTACATCAACCGTGTTACTAAATGCTTCCTCTTTCAGTCGACGAGGGTACGTGGACACACTCTCCCCGCTCGTTGCTATGCATCTCCTAGATGGATCTTGTGTGATCGTAGGTAAATTTTTTGAAATACTGCGTTCCCCAACAGTGGCATCATCAATAACATGCGACATATCAGAATCAATAGCAGATGTAGGTGTCGCGAGTTTACTCAAAACAGAACGAGAATCAAGTGCAGAGCTAGAAGGCAGTTCCTTACCTCCCCTCGTAGTTGAGGGAAAATCTTGGTTCTTTGATCTTTCAAATTCCTCATAGTGATCAACAGATATAAATCCCAAGTGACTTAGAGAATAGAGTTATGCTCCCCGGCAACGGCGCCAGAAAAAGGTCTTGATAACCCACAAGTATAGAGGGTCGCAACAGTTTTCGAGGGTAGATTATTCAACCCAAATTTGTTGATTCGACACAAGGGGAGCCAAAGAATATTCTCAAGTATTAGCAGCTGAGTTGTCAATTCAACCACACCTGAAAGACTTAATATCTGCAGCAAAATATTTAGTAGCAAAATAGTATGGAAGTAACGGTAACAGTGGCAAAAGTAACAGTAGCATTTTTGTAGCAATCGTAGCAGTGGCAACGGAAAAGTAAAGAAGCAATGATCAATATGAAACGAGCTCGTAGGCAATGGATCAATGATGGATAATTATGTCGGATGACATTCATCATGCAACGGTTATAACATAGGGTGACACAGAACTAGCTCCAATTCATCAATATAATGTAGGCATGTATTCCGTATATAGTCATACGTGATTATGGAAAAGAACTTGCATGACATCTTTTGTCCTACCCTCCCGTGGCAGCGGGGTCCTATTGGAAACTAAGGGATATTAAGGCCTCCTTTTAATAGAGTACCGGACCAAAGCATTAGCACTTAGTGAATACATGAACTCCTCAAACTACGGTCATCACCGGGAAGTGTCCCGACTATTGTCACTCCGGGGTTGTCAGATCATAACACGTAGTAGGTGACTATAACTTGCAAGATAGGATCAAGAACACAAATATATTCATGAAAACATAATAGGTTCAGATCTGAAATCATGGCACTCGGGCCCTAGTGACAAGCATTAGGCATAGCAAAGTCATAGCAACATCAATCTTAGAACATAGTGGATACTAGGGATCAAACCCTAACAAAACTAACTCGATTACATGGTAAATCTCATCCAACCCATCACAGTCCAGCAAGCCTACGATGAGATTACTCACGCATGGCGGTGAGCATCATGAAAATGGTGATGGAGGATGGTTGATGATGACGATGGCGACGGATTCCCCTCTTCGGAGCCCCGAACGGACTCCAGATCTGCCCTCCCGAGGAAGAACAATGCTTGGCGGCGGTTTCGTATCGTAAAACGTGATGAATCCTTCTCTCTGGTTTTTTTCTCCCCGAACGTGTATATATGGAGTTGGAGTTGAGGTCGGTGGAGGTCCAGGGGGCCCACAAGGACGAAGGGTGCGGCCCCACCCTTGTGGCCATGGGCCCCCTTCGGTTGATTATTTCGCCAATATTTTTATTAATTCCCAAAATCATCTACGTGAAGTTTCACGTCATTCCGAGAACTTTTATTTCTGCAAAAAAATAACACCATGGCAATTCTATTGAAAACATCGTCAGTACGGGTTAGTTCCACTCAAATCATGCAAGTTAGAGTCCAAAACAAGGGCAAAAGAGTTTGGAAAAGTAGATACGATGGAGACGTATCAACCCTCAGAAACTTTCCAGAGCCTTTCCACAACTTGGAACCTCCCGAAATGACTCCAATCGTCCAGGAGTCCCCACAACTCCAAGAATAACAAGATCAAAGAAGACCTCAACGAAATGGGGTCACAATTTGGCTCGGCGGGACCTTCGATCTAGGTCTTATCTTACTCTTCCCACATAAAGATTCAAACTTGGTTTGTTGGGGAGATGGGAATCAAGCTTTTTTAGGGCAACAATGGGGAGGAAGTACTGGTTTATATTGTCCCTTCAAAATCCAGCTGTTGTCCACTTTTTGTTGTTAGCCTGGAACCTTCGGGGTCAGCCTGAACATCTGGGGTCCATCCTGACTATACAAAGATCATTGTTTGTGGTCTGGAGCTCAACTCAGATGTCCGGGGCAAATCCAGGTTGCGTTGAGAGCATAGCTTTAAATAGTGTGCTATGTCAACTATAGCGTTTAGAGGGGCATCACGCTAAGTCGTTTAGTGCAATTTAGTGTGCTATAGCCTATAGCAGGTAGTGCGCTAACGCTTTTATCGCTCTGTTCCATAGTCTACTATTTAAAACTTTTTCTGAGAGGGGTATGGAGAAACTTTTCTCCGTGAGAATGTTCAAGACCATAATATCAATAGGATGTATATTTATCTATAATCCACTTTCTTTAACTTCATTTGAGTCATCTTAATAGTTTTCTGCTACTCAAATTAATGATAAGAGCGCTACCGAATATAAAATGTACATAGTGACAGACTACTATCACGAATAACCTGCAATGGAGAAGAAATCTTCTTTTTTCGCGTCAAAACCGCATCATTAATGGATAGTCAAAGAGCCCAACGTATGGTCGCCGTCTCCACCAGGACATGTGAAGAATGTTTTTACCGATATCATACAACTAGTTGACAAAAAATTAACACAACCATTATGAGGCGGATATGTATTTGAAGCCACGTGGAATATGGACCAGATAGCTCAAGCGATCTGGCACAAAATAAGAGAGATTTGATTGGCTCATCTAGACCAACAGGAGAGGGACCCTGCGGCATTTTAATTAAGAGGGAAGGTATGAGAACATGGGTTCGAAGTTCAGACCCAGTCAACGTTTAAAGTGATTTTGAGCTTCGATTATTTTATTCTTATTTATAGGAACATTACAGTGACAAGAGGTAAAAGAGCCGAATATAACAGAGTTAAGGGAGAACTTCTAATTCTGGTGTAGTAAGTTCCACCAAAATTGATCCGGTTCTTGTATGCAATCCAGCCGACCAACAAACCGTGCCAAGCAGCTAGACATGGACCCATTAAAAGTCTACGGAAAGCCCCTCAAAAACAAAAGTCTACGAAAAGAGATGTTTAGAGGGTGAAGAGAAGGGACGATGCTTCGGTGCCTTAAGGCACCTGCCTTTGTGTCTATGACATGTGGGCCCAACCGGTAACTGGCCCACATGTAAGTGACCCAAGGCCCACGTGTCAGTGACCCAAAGGCAGGTGTCTTTAAGGCACCGAAGATGCGTCCGAAGAGAAGGGCCTGTTAATCAAGGGATGAAAGTGCACATGTGAAATTTGTACTCTGAGTATAGAGTGTTGGAAATATGAGCAAATTACTACGAGATTTAATCCGACTAAACAGAAGATAAATCATGACTTCAGCAGCAAAGATTAAACTAATCATGTGAACTAGCATAACAGATAAACAGATCACATCTAGGGCACATACTAGAAACATGAATTCTACCACGATCTCGAATAGGAAGGATAGAATCACATACGGTGCAGCGGGAGCAGCACCGCCGGCGTTGACGTTGTCGCCCATGTTGTCGAGGATGAGGTTGCCGAGGTCGGGGAAGAAGTCGTCGTTCGCGAAGTCGTCGTTCACGGCGCAATGATTTGGAACGGTGGTGAGAAACCATACGAAGCGGCGGCGGCTAGGGTAGATGTCTGCCTGACTATATAGTGCAGGCCGGGCAGGTCGTGGGAGTAAACCCCATGTCCGAGTTGTCACGATCCAAAAGAATATGAAATGGTTCAGTAATTAACGGGTCCGTTAATTATTAATTAATGACTCATTAATTTTTCCCGAGCAGCAAAAATATAGACAACGTGCATAGCTCTGTCCTCGGCTCGACTCAATCCCGCAACCCGCGGCGCGTCGTGACGAGGCGTGGCGTGGCGTGGCGAGGCGAGCGAGGAGGAGGAGCGCGCGTGTAGGTCTCCTCTTGTCATGCTCATACAAGTGGTAGAAGAGTTCACCTTATAAAGAGGTGCAACTCTCTCTCAACTTATGAGGTGGGACTAAACTTTAGCCTCACTCACTCCACTCACATGTGTGCATTAATGGGCCAAGAGAATTTCAGAATTTTAGTTGGGCTTTGGGCCAAAGGCCTACTAGCAAAATTCCAACAATCCCCCACAAAGTCTCACTGGCACATCTCATCATTTAGTTCCAAAATATTTTTTATATACCGGTGCTTAGTGGAGACTGTGAAGTTGAACTTCCACTTAGAGATTTATGCTACACTAGATCACAACTTGAATAGTGGACTATGCCTTGAACTACAAGTTTTCTGTGAGACTAGTTTCACACAAATTGTTGACCGATACTGGGCTGCCGCAAGGCTTCCCCGTGGGTGGAGCATATACGTCGTACTCCAGGGCCTTTTCATGAATTTATTAGAGAACACTCAATTCTCACAGACTACGACGTTAACAGTCAAATTCATATAGGTGTGTTCCTCAGAAGATGTTCTGCAGGACAACATCTCTGCTTACCCGAATAAGCCACTTGGAACACATTAAGATAAGTATCAACCTGCCATGCAGATCAGGAGAGTATTGCATCTTCACGGAGTGGGATAGTTAATATAGGGATACTCTCCTCCCAGCTGACCAACAGCTTGTCTCCCACTTCTACTTCACGGGATCTCCGATCACATAGAGTGGGTTACCACTATGGACAACTCATGCGGTGGGTCTCAAACCCATCTCCATCGATGCATTATCTATCACATTACGTGATAGACCCTTTGTGAAGGGATCTGCCAAGTTTTTCGACGTTTGGATATAATCCAACGTAATAACTCCGGAGTTCCTCAATTTTCTGACAGATTTTAGTCTCCTCTTCACATGTCTTGAGGACTTCATATTGTCCTTTGAACTATTTATCTTGACGATCATAGTTTGATTATCACAGTTCATCAGGATAGGGGGTATTGGTTTTTCAACCATAGGTAAGTCCATCAAGAGTTCACGAAGCCACTCTGCTTCAACAGTGGCAGTGTCCAATGCTGTGAGTTCTGCTTCCATAGTTGACCTCGTTAAGATGGTCTGCTTGCAAGACTTCCAGGAAACAGCGCCACCACCAAGTGTAAAAACATAACCACTTGTGGCCTTTATCTCATCAGCATCAGAAATCCAGTTTGAGTCACTGTAACCCTCCAATACCCTTGGATACCCGGTGTAGTGAATCCCATAGCTCGCGGTGCCTTTCAAATAGCGGATAACTCTCTCAAGCGCATGCCAATGATCATCTCCCGGTTTTGACACAAACCGACTCGGCTTGCTCACAGCAAAAGAGATGTCAGGCCTCGTGGCACTCGCCAAATACATAAGCGAGCCAATAATCTGAGAATACCTCAATTGATCTCTAGCAATCCGTCGATTCTTTCAAAGCAACACACAGGCATCATATGGAGTTGGAGAAGGTGTGTAGTCGCTATACCCAAAACGACTCAAGACCTTTTCCATATAGTGAGACTAAAGCAGTGTGATCCCACCATTCTCATCTCTCAACAGCTTCATGTTTAAGATAACATCAGCTACTCCTAGATCCTTCATCTCAAAACAGCGAGATAAGAAATCCTTAACCTCCTTGATTATATCAAGTTTGGTTCCAAAGATCAATATGTCGTCGACATACAGACAAAGAATAACTCCTTCGCCCCACCATAGCGATAGTACACACACTTGTCACCATCATTCACTACAAAGCCGGCAGCAGTTAATGTTCTTTCAAACTTCTCATGCCACTCCTTAGGAGCTTGTTTAAGGCCATATAAAGACTTTAATAACTTGCACACCTTTCCTTCCTGACCAGGTACTACAAAACCATCTGGCTGATCCATGTAAATTTCCTCCTTCAATTCTCCATTGAGGAAAGCCGTCTTAACGTCCATTTGATGAACGAGAAGACCATGTGAGGCAGCCAGTGATAGTAGCACCCGAATTGTGGTCAGTCTAGCCACGGGTGAGTAAGTATCAAAGAAGTCTTCACCTTCTTTCTGGGTATAACCCTTGGCCACAAGCCGTGCCTTGTACTTTTCAATCGTACCATCAGGTCTAAGCTTCTTCTTGAACACCCACTTACATCCTACAGGTTTGCACCCATAAGGACGGTCAGTGATCTCCCAGGTACCGTTAGCTAAGATGGAATCCATCTCGCTACGAACAGCTTCCTTCCAGTAGTCAGCATCAGGAGATGCATAGGCTTCTGAAATAGTCCTGGGTGTGTCATCCACAAGGTACACAATGAAATCATCACCAAAAGACTTTGCAGTCCTCTGTCTCTTACTCCTCACAGGAGTTCCATTGTCACCCTCAACAGGATTCTCAACGTGTTCCATCGCAATGGTGGGTTCAGGAATTACAGCGAATTCCTCACTAGATGGAGTAGGTATCTCCTGATTTGATGAACTCGACATATCCTTCATAGGAAATATGTCCTCAAAGAAAGTTGCATCATTCGACTCCATAATCGTACCAACATGCATGTCGGATACCTCAGATTTTATTATCAAAAATCTATAGCCGATGCTATGAAAAGCATAGCCCAGAAGAACACAATCCACGGTTTTTGGTCCAAGCTTGCGCTTCTTGGGAATTGGTATATTGACCTTCGCCAAACAACCCCAAGTACGTAGGTAAGAGAGTTTCAATCTTTTCCTTTCCCATTCCTCAAATGGAGTCATGGTCTTATGCTTTGTGGGAACTCGGTTTAGGACATGACACGCAGTCATTAGCGCCTCCCCCCACCATTCCTTGGAAAGACCCGATGTGTCTAACATGGTGTTAACCATATCAGTTAGAGTTCGGTTCTTTCTTTCGGCTACCCCATTTGACTGAGGTGAGTAGGGAGGCGTCCTCTCATGGATTATACCATGTTCCGCACAAAATAGATCAAATTCATTGGAAAAATACTCTCCACCACGATCGGACCTAAGCCGTTTAATTTTTCGATCAAGTTGGTTCTCTGCCTCGGCTTTATAGTTTTTGAAGAAAGTTAAAGCCTCATCTTTTGATTTCAGAAGATACACATAACAATATCTAGTGGAGTCATCAATCAACATCATGAAGTATCTCTTTCCACCTTTTGTCAACACGCCATTCATCTCACAAAGATCAGAATGTATAAGCTCTAGTGGCGCCAAGTCTCTTGCCTCTGCAGTCTTATGGGACTTGCGAGGTTGCTTAGCTTGCACACATACTTGGCACTTAGAGCCTTTGACAGTAGAGATTTTCGGAATTAAATTCATATTGGCTAGCCGCGTCATGCAACCAAAGTTAATGTGACAAAGTCGTGAATGCCAAATATCAGACTCATTATTGTGGCAAACATTATTAATAAGTTTAGTGCAAATATCTGACAAAGACAGGCGGAACAAGCCTCCGCTCTCATAGCCTTTTCCAACAAATTGTCCATACTTAGAAATTACAACTTTATTGGATTCGAAAACCAACTTAAAACCATCTCGACATAAACGGGAACCGCTAACGAGATTTTTATTGATGGACGGCACATGATGAACGTTCTTCAGACGCACAGTCTTCCCCGAAGTAAACTTCAGATCGACCGTACCAACACCTCGAACGATGGCATGTGACCCGTTCCCCATCAGCACGGGAGAAGTCCCTGTTGCCTGGTAAGAAGAAAACATGGAGGCGTCAGCACAAACATGTACATTGGCACCGGTGTCAATTAACCAATCAGGGGATTGAAATACTGAAAGGATGGTAGGAAAAATACCGTACCCTGATTCCTTCATATCAGTATCACCGATGACAACATTAGCGGACTTGCCGCTCTTCTCATGTTCGCGCTCCTCAAAGCGGTTAGGACACTTCGGAGCCCAGTGATTAGGATCACCGCAGACATGGCAAAGTCCCTTCCCCTTCTTATGAGAATTCTTCTTGAAGTTGGTAGAATGTGATGGCTTGTTCTTTGTATCAAACTTGCCTTTGCCCTGAGTTTTGTTCTTGTTGTTTTTGAACTTGTTGGGCTGGAAGTTCTTCTTCTGTACCATGTGGGCACTAGAACCTCCCTCAGCAACTCGAGCACGTGTGTCCTTTGCTCTCGCCTTCTCTTCAACATCAAGAGTACCAATGAGATCCGCAACGGAAAACTCCTGTCTCTTGTGTTTCAGAGAAGTAGCAAAATTGTTCCACGAAGGTGGAAGCTTGGCAATGATGCCTCCGGCAACAAATTTGTCCGGCAACACACACTTGAAGTACTCAAGTTCTTTTGCGAGCGACTGTATCTCATGAGCCTGCTGTACAACAGGGCGCTCATCAGTCATCTTGTAGTCATAGAATTGCTCCATGACGTACAACTCGCTGCCGGCGTCCGAGGCACCAAACTTGGCCTCGAGCGCAGCCCACATGTCCTTGCCGTTGTCAAACGACATATACGAATCCACAATGGAGTCATCAAGAACACTCAGAAGAGCGCCTTTAAAGAGAGTATCGATCTTCTCAAAAGCTTCCAGCTGTGCTGGATTAAGATCGCCCTCAGGCTTGCCCTTGGTGGCGTCATAGCAGCCCATGGTCTGAAACCAGTAGACTGCTCTCGTGCGCCACCTCTTATATTGCGCCCCCTTAAAGGCAGGCGGCTTCAGATGCGCAGCAAAACCACTCGGAGTAAATTGCCTATAATCAGGTTTTTGGATTGTTGGAAATATGAGCAAATTACTACGAGATTTAATCCGAATAAACCGAAGATAAATCATGACTTCAGCAGCAGAGATTAAACTAATCATGTGAACCAGCATAACAGATGAACAGATCACATCTAGGGCACATACTAGAAACATGAATTCTACCACGATCTCGAACAGGAAGGATAGAATCACATACGGTGCCGCGGGAGCAGCACCGCCGGCGTTGACGTTGTCGCCCATGTCGTCGAGGATGAGGTTGCCGAGGTCGAGGAAGAAGTCGTCGTTCGCGAAGTCGTCGCTGCCAGCAGTCGCGCGAGTGCGCTCCCCAAAAACCTGATCGCCCCTCTCCTGTACAGGATCACGAGAGGCGGGGTTCCGGAGGCCTGCTGTCCCTTCTGCCGGTGCATGCCGAAAGGAGGGATGGAGAAGACTTGCTTGGCGGCGCAATGATCTGGAACGGTGGTGAGAAACCATACGAAGCGGCGGCGGCTAGGGTAGACGTCTGCCTGACTATATAGTGCGGGCCGGGCAGGTCGTGGGAGTAAACCCCACGTCCGAGTTGTCACGATCCAAAAGAATCGGAAACGGTTCAGTAATTAACGCGTCCGTTAATTATTAATTAATGACTCATTAATTTTTCCCGAGCAGCAAAAATATAGACAACGTGCATAGCTCTGTCCTCGGCTCGACTCAATCCCGCAACCCGCGACGCGTCGTGACGAGGAGGAGGAGCGCGCGTATAGGTCTCCTCTTGTCATGCTCATACAAGTGGTAGAAGAGCTCACCTTATAAAGAGGTGCAACTCTCTCTCAACTTATAAGGTGGGACTAAACTTTAGCCTCACTCACTCCACTCACATGTGCGCATGAATGGGCCAACAGAATTTCAGAATTTTAGTTGGGCTTTGGGTCAAAGGCCTACTAGCAAAATTCCAATATAGAGTAGATGTTGCCCATGTGAAATTGAATATGCCAGACCTATAAGGAAATACTTGATTCATTGGTTCCGGCTGCCCATGTGAAATCGAATATTTTAGACCTACAAGGAGATAGTACCAACCGTAGATTCTTGATTAATTGATTCTGGCTAGGCTAGCCTGCTATTCAGCCTATTCTCCTCACTTTCAATGAGTGATGCACATACAAAGATATTTCTCAATGTTGAGGAGAATACTCAGCCTCCCCCAAGTTCTCAAAGAACTCTATTTATTTGTACTACTCGCACTCTGTGATCTCAATCTTACAGAACAAATTAATCCTAGACGACGCGCAGAAATGATGGAACGAAAAAACACCCATCTAAATCCACATACACACACCTGTTTTCACTCGAAATTAACAAGAATCGCAATGCATATCCGGGGATCAAATCGGTCAAGAAACCCTGCGGGGAGGCGACCTCTCCTGCAGGCTGTCGACCCGGCAGTACCGCAGCTGCAGGGACACCTGCCGCTCCATCTGGATGTGCTTGTAGAAGTTGGCGATGAACTGCTCCGCGCGCCGGTCGATGTCGTCGTCCCCCGCCGGCGACGACCCCCCGCTCGACGACGACGTCGCGCCCGACGACGCGGACCTGGAGTACTCCGACGCCGCCACCGCGCTGCTCGTCCGCGACACGCCGCCCGACCCGAGGCTCACCGTCCTCGTCGGCCCGGCGGTGGACGCGGGGGAGCTGCTCCCGTCCTCCGCGTCGAGCAGGCCCGGCCGCCTGGAGCCGAAGCTGAGGCGGAGCGGCGCCGTCGCGCTGGGCGCGCTCCGGCGGCCGGCGATGGAGTTGATGATCCACCGCGTGGCGCTGAAGGAGAGCAGGAACCGGACCTTCTTCACCGCCGTCCGCAGCGTCCCGAGGAGCGACGCCGGCCGCGATGCCTTCTCGGACTCCATCGGACCGGTCGAGGACGGCGACTTTTCCTTTTCCTTGGTGCCGAGGTTTTGGAGTCGTCGCAAGTAGGAGTAGCTAGCAAACAATGTGAGACAGATAATAATGAGAGGGAATTAAAAGTGAGAGGGCGAGAGGTTCTGTGGGCTGTATATATAGCTGGCGGACGTGGAAATGTCGCCCACGCACGTTGGTCAGTGCGGCAAGCTACTCGGCTTTAAGAAATTTCAAGGAATGTACGCACATACAGAGCATATTTTTTTTCTTTATTTTGCGAAATACTCCCTTCGTTCCTAAATGTAAGTCTTTGTAGAGATTCCACTATAAACTGCATACGGATGTATATAGATGCATTTTAAGTTTAGATTTATTTATTTTGCTTTGTATGTAGTCCATCTAGTGGAATCTCTACAAAGATTTATATTTAAGAACGGAGGGAGTACATCTCTACATGCATACACGTAGACCGGTAGATGCATGCTCTCCGGCCGTTAATTAACGCGTATTCAAAGGTCGTATGACCGAGCAACATGTACATATTTTCCTTTTTTTTTGCATGGAGAGCAACATGTACTCCTACATGGCAATCATTGCTGACATCAAGAAGGAACGGCGGCAGTTTTTTACGTGCACTACTGGTATTCTGGGCCTCTGGCGACGGGGTCCTGGTCCAAACGCGCTCGTGGGGCCGGTGGGCCAGTTGGCGCTTTGCTGTCGTGTCGGCCTCCCGGCCATGTTACTCTCGCGTGAGCGCAAGGTTGTGTTGGAAACTTGGAATGAACCTCGCACGACGGACGACAGACGAGGCGTGCGCTGGAGGAGGAGGGGATCAGGTCAGGTCAAACATTGCCGCTCCGCTTCTGCGCCACCGCGCCACCTTGTCCGGCCCGTTGTCTAGATAGAAGATGCTTCGGCGGGAAGGCTGCGGAGCCGTGGTGTGGCGACGACGCGGTAGCTCGTGCGAGCCCGGAGTGACGACGACGGCCACTAGTCCACGTCAGTACAAAGGACAAACGCGTTTGGTTGATTTGTCGCTTACCTCGTCTCGTGTAAACCGGCTCCGACCTGTTGTGCACAAATAAGACGCTGTTAGCTGCAGCCATACTATTTTACGAGGCAAGAGCACTAGAGACCTAAAAACTTAAGTTGTATGTGATGGTTTAGTCCATAAACTTGCAAAAGGTGATCAACTCATCCACAAACTTGTAAACTATGTGATGGTTTAGTCCACAGCCAATCAGAGACGGACAATTGGCGCCCGGTTGGCTGCTGCGTGGCACACCTGGTCGGACCGGCTCTTTTGCGGAAAACCCCTCAACGTTTCAGGAAATCACGCCCGCAGTCCCTGTTCCCTTGTCTTCTTTATCCCTGTTTCCCTTATCAACTACTCCGTCCGTCCAAAAATACTTGTCATTAAAATGGATAAAAAATGATGTATCTAGAACTGAAATACGTCTAGATACATCTCCATTTATTCATTTTGATGACAAGTATTTCCGGACGGAGGGAGTATCAACCTGCAAACATATTGTTTATTAGTAGTATTATTGTCTCCTTCCTTCTCCAAAGATGTATACACATATACAGTAATTACTAAAGAGATATAAAGAGAGATGCATGTTTGTAATTATTAAGTTTGACAGGAAACCCATACATGGAACAAACTACTGAAATGATGATCTGAAATTGGCCGTAGTCTGCACCTAGTACTAGTATAACCAATAACTTGTATTGATATATTCTAAATTCTAATACAATAATGGGGGGCTGCTCTACCAGGATTCAGTTACTAGAGCAAATCAGATGAGAACATTCAGAAGTCAGAGCCCAGCTGCAGATCAAAATTCATGGAGTCAGATTAACTCCTCTTTTTTATTTCGGTGGGGGACACATTAAAAACCGGCTCTGTAATGCAACCTCTGTATTTTATTTACTCCTTCTTAACATATAGGCAGTACAAGCTGCCAATTCCTCAAAAAATGCATGGAGTGCTGCTTACCACTTACTCACGCACAAACACACACACACACACAGAGAGGAGGAGGAATCAAATTGGTTGAGGCGAAACGTAGAGGGAGAAGAGAGGAGCGTATTCACCACAGGAATCCGACGGTTAATCACGGGCGGTGGAGATCGAGAGGCGGCGGCCGGCGGCCGGAGTTGGAGAAGAGGAAGACGGACGATGCAGTGCACGGGAGCTCGAAGCGGTCATCCGAGCATGTCTTGCGGGGCTTATCGACATTACCGACAGCCCGAAAGCATGGCACGCCGACGGTGAGCCTGCCACTGGGACACGACCAGCCGCCCCAAGTCGCCTGCGCAACCAGAGCTTCATATCGTCCGGATCTCGACCTTCGCGGCGACCACCGACCGATCGTGGACTGGCCGAGCTCGACCGGTCGCCGACAGTCTTCTTTATCAAGGAGCTAGGGATTTGGACAGGGATAAAGAAGACAGGGGAAATAGGGACTGCGGGCGTGATTTCCTGAAACGTTGACGGGTTTTCCGCAAAAGAGCCGGTCCAACCAGGTGTGCCATGCAGCAGCCAGCTGGGCGCCAATTGTCCGTCTCTGATTGGCGGTGGACTAAACCACCACATAGTTTGCAAGTTTGTGGATGAGTTGATCACCTTTTGCAAGTTTGTGGACTAAATCATCGCATCCAACGCAAGTTTCTGGGTCTCTAGTGCTCTTGCCTTCTATTTTACCGCGAGTTTTACGGAAAAAAGTGGTTAATTCAATTGTCCAACTATAAGCGTACCGCGGGACAGATTGATCGAGTTCTCCATATTTATTTTCAGTCAACATGCAGCGGAGCACAGCACCCAGTTCCAATGCTCGAATAAAAATTTATAGGATATAAACGAGAGATAAACGCACTACTAGTCACACGACTTATGCGAGACGTACATTTTAGTCGCACAATGCTCTGACTGTTTTAAGGTGCTCAAATAACTAGAGTTTATATTTACGGATTTGCTAATTCTCATGTGACTAAGAATTAGTTAAATCTCAGTTTTTTTTATAATACCTCAGTTGACTACAGCCTATAGCTCAGCGATTATAGCGCCACAATTAGCGTTTTTGCATCATTCCGGTTTTGCTTTTTTTTTCTTGAGAATTCTCGTAGTCTTTATTGATTTACCATGGCGTTCATAGGTACAAGAACTTGGTGGGGGGGAAGCCCAACCATAAATGTCTCCCTAATGCTAGATTACAAGCAAATTTGGCTAAGCTATGAGCCTCAAAATTAAAAGTCCTACTTTCAAAAATGAAGGTACAGGACTGGAATTCAGTCGCCGTTTGTAATCATTCCAGTTTGCTGACCAGGGACGGAATTTCGTGTAAGCTCTTTTTGTCTTGGGCCGTCTGACCTTTGTCACACGACAATCCTTTTCTAATTCTTTTTCGTCACGATGCGCCAATTTAGAGCAAAAAGTTGACGAGCACTCATTTGGGAGCCTCTCAACGATTACTTGGGGATGGACTGGTGCGCTCTCGGTCGCTGCCACGTGTCGCACTCTGGGAGCTCCCTTCGGATTTTGTTCATTTTTTCGCATGCGTTTTCAGCTTCTTAGACCAGTTTTTTTTGGTTTTTCACCGATCTTACTTAGATTTTGGACGAAAAAACATGTTTTTTTCTTCCGCGAGAGGCACGATTTTACTTTCGCAAGAGGCATGGGAGTGTCTCTCGGACACGAAAAAAACAACGCGCTTTCTTTTATTTTTCCTTCCACGAGAGGCACGACCATGCCTCCCGAAAACGAAAAAAAAACACGTTTCTTTTTTTTTCATTCGTGAGAGATACTTTTTTGCTTCCGTGAGAGGCGCAGTTTTGATTTTGCAAGAGGCACGGCCGTGCCTCTTGGGAACCAAAAAAATGTGTTTTCTTTTCCACACGAGGCACGGCCGTGCCTCTCGAAAACGAAAAAAAATGTGTTTTCTTTTTTTTTCACGAGAGGCACAGTTTTGCTTACAGGAGAGACATGGATTTGCTTTCGCGGGAGACACAGTCGTGCCTCTGGAAATTGAAAAAAAACGTGTTTTCTTTTTGTTTCCTTCCACGAGAGGCACGGCACGAATTTGCTTCCGCGAGAGGCACAGTCGTGCCTTTTTTGGAAAAGAAAGAAAACGTGCTCCTGCTTTGGTTTTCTTCGTTAGTTTTTTTCTGAAAAAAAATTCATCAAAACCTATCAATATGGGGATCTAGTTTTGAAGATCTCGACGCGAGGAGTCCAATTATGAAAACGTTTCGAGATTTGGATATGATTTAAGAGATACAATGTTTTGAATAAACAAATCTATAAAAAAAGGAAATACGCCACTTGTCACAATCTCGAGAGGTTGGAGTGATCTTTGAAGGTCTACTCTCGGTTTTGCGACCTCGATTTTGTTGTGTCTCGCATTAAGTGAGTTGGAAAGATTCTCGCGTAGCAATTGGGCCGGTCCACTTAATACAAGAAATAGTGGAAAAAAGAGAGCGAAGCCGGGGTTTGAACCTCAGCCTGCTAGATAGTTTATAACTACGCTAGCCACGACGCTATGTGTTGAGTTCTGGAAGAACTTTAAGGCACGACCTACATAAGGTAAAAGAGCCAAATTTATCCACCGTTTTTTCTCTTATTCAGTTTCCTTCGGGGTTTTTTTTTATTCTTTCTTCTTTTTTCTTTTTTCTCTGTTTCTTTCATTCTTTTTTGCATTTCTTTCGTCAGTTTTCTTTTTCTTTTTTCTTAGGTTTATTTGTTTCTTTTTCTTTTTTCCACTTCTTTGGTTTTCTTTGTCTCTTTTGGTTTTCATTCTAAATTTTTTGCATATGTCAACAACATTTTTCTAATACATGTTCAATATTTTTTAAATATAAAATTAACATTTTTCAAAAGGATGGTCAACATTTTTTCTATACACATTTTTTTTATTTTTTAAATTCTTGATTAACATTTTCCAAATACAAGATTAACTTTTGGTAATACATGGTCAACATTTTTTCTATGCACGTTAGACATTTTTTAAATCATTGATTAACATCTTCCAAATGCAATATTAACATTTTTTAAACACATGGACAGCATTTTTTCTATACACATCAACGTTTTCGAAATGTTTAACATTTTTCAAATACTTGTTCAACATTTTTTCAAATGATTGATTAACATTTTTCATATACCTGATAAAAAAATCATGATTTTTAATACGTGGTCAACATTTGTTCTATTCACATTTTAAAAATTTCGGATGCTTGATAAACATTTTTCAAATACTTGTTCAAAATTTTATGAAATGCTTGATTAACACTGTTATATACATGATAAAAAATCATCATTTTTAATACATTTTCAACCTTTTTATACACATTTAACATTTTTCAAATATTTTTTCAAAAAAAATCAAATGATTGATTAACTTTTTTAATATCAAGATACAAATTTGTAAAATTTCATATGCTTGGTCAACATTTGACCAAAAAACTATAGATTGATTTTTTAAAGTATCTATTTAGAATATTCCAAGTATGAAAAAATTGGAAAAAAAAAGAAAAAACTAAAATATAATATGTAAAGAAACAGAAAAGGAGGTTGTGGCCTCCCGCGTTCCTGGGCTAGCCCATCGTGGTCTCCCCTTCAGCGAGCGTTCCCTCATCTCGCTGAAGGTGAGATATAGGGGCGCCCCAGTTTGTTAGCCTTTGGGCTTTTGTGCATGTGCTAGTCTAGAGTATCTGATATGACCTTGGAGATTTTTAAGGGTCTGTTTGGTTGGCGACTAATTTTGCCGTAATTTTTGCCGCATATTTCTTGCCTTAGATCCTCAAATTCTTAGCCGTATTTTGGCTTATACTAAGGGAATTTTGCAAAAAAAAATATTGTGTATGAGATATAAGGATTATTTCTCACGAAAAAACTTGCATTAGGTGTGGTTAGAACCTAACACCCATCTAATACATATTCAATATTTTTTCAATACAAAGTTAACATTTTTTTAAACATTTTCAAATATTTTTCTATACACATTTTCTATATTTTTTAAATACTTGATTAACATTTTCTAATACATGGTCAACATTTTTTCTATGCACGTTAAATTTTTTTGAAATCATTGATTAACATTTTCCAAATCCAATATTAAAAAATTTTAAACACATGGTCAACTTTTTTCCATACACATCAACATTTTTCAAGTGCTTGATTAACATTTTCCATATACATGATCAAAAAAATCATGATTTTTTAATATGCGGTCAACATTTTTTTCTATACACATTAAAAATGGAAGCACATTTATCCATATAATTCTCAAAGTGTTCTTTCTTTTTTGTTTTCTCAGTCACCATCGACAAGGTTGTTATATACTCCTTGACATGTATGGTTTACAGGTATACACAAATGTTCTAATAATTAAGGAAGATTATCCAAATCACTATCTAGAGCATCTTGAAGGACTTCAATGTTTAGTTATCTAAACAGAAAGTCCATGTAGATGGATCCCCCTTTTTCGATGCTCTCCACTAGCCTATTGATGCAGATATAGAGTGGAGGTCATAATCATGATTTAATTTTTTTAATCTCTTTACTTCATTATCTATAGGATTGTATTTCTAATTATATGGCACTGCAATTTTTTTCTTTCAAATTTTAGGATGGTATATACTTGCTGGTATTTTACATGGAGGATTTATGTATCTTTTGTTTGATTTCCCCTTTCGATTCCTTGAAGCTAAATATCACTGAAAGTGATTCTTCAGTTGAGAAAGCATTGTAAATGCTACTCTCTCAAAATATCCATGGCCTAATCAAACAACCCATAAAAAATTCTTTTATGCATTAATATGAAAAGCTCTTGAGTTACCAATACAACATGCATTCATATATATGTTTCCCAAAAGGTAATCCAAAGAGCACATATCCTGTTAAAATTATATCTAAGACGGGATTATGTTCGCAAAAAGATCATTTTGAAATGTCCCCAAATTCAGTCCCAATTATTATTTACACAGATGAAGCAATATGTTTTCAACATAAAAGGCTAAAAATTGACTATGTAAATTACATTTGCAAAATCCTAGCCCGCGCGTTGAGGGGGCTACTTTGCTAGTTGATTGTAAAAAGACTAAAAACTGTGTTTATGTATTGAGTGACTTAATTTGGTGCATTATATTAACTTCATTTATGTTGTGGAAATAGAAGATGAAGAGATTTTCTTCATAGGTGCTTGCAACAATAGTTTGTACACTTTCGCATTCTTATTTATTATTTGTACTAATATTTTTATTTCTATATATTACCCATTTTATCATATCGTTAAGCACTAATTTAAATTTTTATTGTGTTATCTGGTCATATTTTGTATATTTTCACCTGTGGTAATTTTGGGGTAGTTATGAGTTAATTTTTAGGGGTTGTAGGCGGTAAGTTTTTGGCCCGGATTCTACTCCATTCCGAGCTCTGCATTGCAAGAAAAGCTAGTGGTATGAGTGTAGAATACTCTGCTTTTGGTCACAGCAAACACGCCATGTATGCTCGACATGAGCGGAGCTTCGTCATTGGTGAGCTGAACCGTGAACCCGTGAAAGACGACATCGTAGGTGTGGCTGGTGAGCTAGCCGGCAAATCATGGAAGCATGCCTATGTTGGAGAGTGAGGAAACGAGCTGCTTTGGCGAGGTGATTTGTTTGAAGGATGTATGTGTTGGAAGGCAATTGGAGCTTGTGTTCTATGGGGTTCTTTGGATTTGGTACCATGACGGAGCCAGGAACCAAATAAAAGGGGGAGGCAAACACAAATGGCTAAGCTTTAGGTGGGAACAAGTAGAATATTTTCCAGTTTCATATGTAAATTTGAAGGATCTATGAATAAGTTTGTCAAACATAGGGGGGCAATGCCCCTCTCCCGGTCTCTTTCAATGGCTGGGTATCATGAACCGCACAAGGAAGAGAAGCAACTTGATAATCTATTCTAAGTATGGCCTAGAGATTGGCCTTTTCCATTTACAAGATTACATATTTTCTCAAATGCAACCAGGTGAACTCTAAAACCGAGAAAATATTTTAGCATCAAACATGGTTGTGTGTTCTACATACATGTGAATTTATGTGGAAAAAATGACATCCATGGTGATCTAGATGAAAAAATAGACCTCGACAATTCTTTAAAATTACATTTCAAAGCACTGATTTTGCTTTTTTAGAGCACCACATGTCATGTTCTCTTGAAACTTCACAAGAGGTAGAAGACTCAACCATGTTCATCATAATAAAATAATCAAAAGTTTAAGAATTGTTTCGCTGGTTTTTATTTTATTGTTTATCAGGCTGCATGTGCAACACCCAAGGTACAAAACTCCATCTCCTTTTTTTACCATTTACAAATGGTCCTATATGCTCCCGAAAGTTACTAGCGAGTACTCAAAATTTATTGATTTGAGGTAGCTTCATCCGACAAGTGTTCTAGTGCACCTGGTGATGTAGATTACTACTACAGGATGAAATATACAATTCAAAGTTTCCCTTCTCATTAGGGTTTGCTCCTCTCGTTGACCATGTTGACATTGAATTTCTCCTTCCCTTTATCGATCTCCCTTTCCAGGAACTTTGCTCAAACAATCTCAGGACGGCCTAGATTCGGTGCCTGACCTTGGCGAGTAGCGGCTAGGGTTTGGGGGGTAGGACTCTCTGTGTTGTGCAAGGTCTAGGGTTTTGCCATGGCGGATGATGCTTTGACTTTGACGTCAAGCAAAACTAAAGGTCTGGAAGAGATGATGTGTCGAATGGGAATCAAAGAGGAAGACTTTGATGACGTAATCTTTAAAGATGTAAACCTGGCAGTGACAGCGGCCAACAGTTCGTTGGTGATTTCTAGGGTTCATATGAAGCACGAGTGTGGTGATTAATGGTTCTTCAAGAATATGTGCAACACAGGGGACATGGCTGTTGGGGAACGTAGTAATTTCAAAAAAAAATCCTACGCACACGCAAGATCATGGTGATGCATAGCAACGAGAGGGGAGAGTGTTGTCCACGTACCCTCGTAGACCGACAGCGGAAGCGTTATCACAACGCGGTTGATGTAGTCGAACGTCTTCACGATCCGACCGATCAAGTACCGAACGTACGGCACCTCCGAAGTTCTACACACGTTCAGCTCGATGACGTCCCTCGAACTCCGATCCAGCCGAGTGTTGAGGGAGAGTTTCGTCAGCACGACGGCGTGGTGACGATGATGATGTTCCACCGACGCAGGGCTTCGCCTAAGCTTTGCGACGGTATTATCGAGGTGTAATCTGGTGGAGGGGGGCACCGCACACGGCTAAAATATCGTATATCAAGTGTGTCCTTAGGTGCCCCCTGCCCCCGTATATAAAGGAGCAAGGGGGAGGCCGGCTGCCTATGGGGCGCGCCAAGGAGAGGGGGTCCTCCTCCTAGTAGGAGTAGGACTCCCCTTTCCTAGTCCTACTAGGAAAAGAAGGGGGAAGGAAAGAGAGGAGAGGGAGAGGGAAAGGGGGCTGCGCCCCCTCTCCTAGTCCAACTAGGACTCCTCTTGGGAGGGGCGCACCACCTCCTGGCTGCTGCCCTCTCTCTCCCCTCAAGGCCCACTAAGGCCCAATACTTCCCGGGGGGTTCCGGTAACCCTCCGGCACTCCGGTTTAATCCGAAACTTCTCCGGAACACTTCCGGTGTCCGAATATAGTCGTCCAATATATCAATCTTTACGTCTCGACCATTTCGAGACTCCTCGTCATGTCCGTGATCACATCCGGGACTCCGAACAACCTTCGGTACATCAAAACATATAAACTCATAATAAACTGTCATCGTAACTTTAAGCGTGCGGACCCTACGGGTTCGAGAACTATGTAGACATGACCGAGACACCTCTCCGGTCAATAACCAATAGCGGAACCTGGATGCTCATATTGGCTCCTACATATTCTACGAAGATCTTTATCGGTCAGACCGCATAACAACATACGTTGTTCCCTTTGTCATCGGTATGTTACTTGCCCGAGATTCGATCGTCGGTATCTCGATACCTAGTTCAATCTCGTTACCGGCAAGTCTCTTTACTCGTTCCGTAATACATCATCCCGCAACTAACTCATTAGTCACAATGCTTGCAAGGCTTATAGTGATGTGCATTACCGAGTGGGCCCAGAGATACCTCTCCGACAATCGGAGTGACAAATCCTAATCTCGAAATACGCCAACCCAACAAGTACCTTTGGAGACCCTGTAGAGCACCTTTATAATCACCCAGTTATGTTGTGACGTTTGGTAGCACACAAAGTGTTCCTCCGGTAAACGGGAGTTGCATAATCTCATAGTCATAGGAATATGTATAAGTCATGAAGAAAGCAATAGCAACATACTAAACGATCAAGTGCTAAGCTAACATAATGGGTCAAGTCAATCACGTCATTCTCTAATGATGTGATCCGTTAATCAAATGACAACTCATGTCTATGGCTAGGAAACATAACCATCTTTGATTCAACGAGCTAGTCAAGTAGAGGCATACTAGTGACACTTTGTTTGTCTATGTATTCACACATGTATTAGTTTCCGGTTAATACAATTCTAAGCATGAATAATAAACATTTATCATGATATAAGGAAATATAATAACAACTTTATTATTGCCTCTAGGGCATATTCCTTCATCCCACTTGCACTAGATCATATCTAGTTCCAGATTCGCCTATGTATCTTACCAAATTCTAGTTCCCCCTGGATAATCCCGGATGGAATTGAAGCGTCTTTTGATGTGCTTGGTTCTCTTGTGAAATCTGGATTCCTTTGCTAAGGCAATTGCACCAGTATTGTCACAAAAGATTTTCATTGGTCCCGATGCACTAGGTATGACACCTAGATCAGATATGAACTCCTTCATCCAGACTCCTTCATTTTCTGCTTCCAAAGCAGCTATGTACTCCGCTTCACACGTAGATCCCGCCACGACACTTTGCTGAGAACTGCACCAACTGACAGCTCCACCGTTCAATGTAAACACATATCCGGTTTGCGATTTAGAATCATCCGGATCAGTGTCAAAGCTTGCATGAACGTAACCATTTACGATGAGCTCTTTGTCACCTCCATAAACGAGAAACATATCCTTAGTCCTTTTCAGGTATTTCAGGATGTTCTTGACCGCTGTCCAGTGATCCTCTCCTGGATTACTTTGGTACCTCCCTGCTAAACTTATAGCCAGGGACACATCAGGTCTGGTACACAGCATTGCATACATGATAGAGCCTATGGCTGAAGCATAGGGAACATCTTTCATCTTCTCTCTATCTTCTGCAGTGGTCGGGCATTGAGTCTTACTCAATCTCACACCTTGTAGTACAGGCAAGAACCCTTTCTTTGCTTGATCCATTTTGAACTTCTTCAAAACTTTGTCAAGGTATGTGCTTTGTGAAAGTCCAATTAAGCGCCTTGATCTATCTCTATAGATCTTAATGCCTAATATATATGCAGCTTCACCGAGGTCTTTCATTGAAAACTCTTATTCAAGTATCCCTTTATGCTATCCAGAAATTCTATATCATTTCCAATCAGTAATATGTCATCCACATATAATATCAGAAATGCTATCGAGCTCCCACTCACTTTCTTGTAAATACAGGCTTCTCCAAAAGTCTGTATAAAACCAAATGCTTTGATCACACTATCAAAGCGTTTATTCCAACTCCGAGAGGCTTGCACCAGTCCATAAATGGATCGCTGGAGCTTGCACACTTTGTTAGCTCCCTTTGGATCGACAAAACCTTCCGGTTGCATCATATACAACTCTTCTTCCAGAAATCCATTCAGGAATGCAGTTTTGACATCCATTTGCCAAATTTCATAATCATAAAATGCGGCAATTGCTAACATGATTCGGACAGACTTAAGCATCGCTACGGGTGAGAAGGTCTCATCGTAGTCAATCCCTTGAACTTGTCGAAAACCTTTCGCAACAAGTCGAGCTTTATAGACAGTAACATTACCATCAGCGTCAGTCTTCTTCTTGAAGATCCATTTATTTTCAATGGCTTGCCGACCATCGGGCAAGTCAACCAAAGTCCATACTTTGTTCTCATACATGGATCCCATCTCGGATTTCATGGCTTCAAGCCATTTTGCGGAATCTGGGCTCACCATCGCTTCTTCATAGTTCGTAGGTTCGTCATGGTCTAGTAACATGACCTCCAGAACAGGATTACCGTACCACTCTGGTGCGGATCTTGATCTAGTTGACCTACGAAGTTCAGTAATAACTCGATCTGAAGTTTCATGATCATTATCATTAACTTCCTCACTACTTGGTGTAGGTGTCGCAGAAACTGATCTCTGCGATGATCTACTTTCCAATAAGGGAGCAGGTACGGTTACCTCATCAAGTTCTACTTTCCTCCCACTCACATCTTTCGAGAGAAACTCCTTCTCTAGAAAGGATCCATTCTTAGCAACAAATATCTTGCCTTCGGATCTGTGATAGAAGGTGTACCCAACAGTCTCCTTTGGGTATCCTATGAAGACACATTTCTCCGATTTAGGTTCGAGCTTATCAGGTTGAAGTTTCTTCACATAAGCATCGCAACCCCAAACTTTAAGATACGACAACTTTGGTTTCTTGCCAAACCATAGTTCATAAGGCGTCGTCTCAACGGATTTCGATGGTGTCCTATTTAGAGTGAATGCAGCCGTCTCTAAAGCATAACCCCAAAACGATAGCGGTAAATCAGTAAGAGACATCATAGATCGCACCATATCTAGTAAAGTGCGATTACGACGTTCAGACACACCATTACGCTGTGGTGTTCCGGGTGGCGTGAGTTGCGAAACTATTCCGCATTGTTTCAAATGTAGACCAAACTCGTAACTCAAATATTCTCCTCCACGATCAGATCGTAGGAATTTTATTTTCTTGTTACGATGATTTTCAACTTCACTCTGAAATTCTTTGAACTTTTCAAATGTTTCAGACTTATGTTTCATTAAGTAGATATACCCATATCTGCTCAAATCATCTGTGAAGGTGAGAAAATAACGATATCCGCCACGAGCTTCAATATTCATCGGACCACATACATCTGTATGTATGATTTCCAACAAATCTTTTGCTCTCTCCATAGTTCCGGAGAACGGTGTTTTTGTCATCTTGCCCATAAGGCACGGTTCGCAAGTACCAAGTGATTCAAAATCAAGTGTTTCCAAAATTCCATCAGTATGGAGTTTCTTCATGCGCTTTACACCGATATGACCCAAACGGCAGTGCCACAAATAAGTTGCACTGTCATTATTAACTCTGCATCTTTTGGTTTCAACATTATGAATATGTGTATCACTACTATCGAGATTCATTAAAAATAGACCACTCTTCAAGGGTGCATGACCATAAAAGATATTATTCATATAAATAGAACAACCATTATTCTCTGATTTAATGAATAACCGTCTCGCATTAAACAAGATCCAGATATAATGTTCATGCTCAACGCTGGCACCAAATAACAATTATTTAGGTCTAAAACTAATCCCGAAGGTAGATGTAGAGGTAGCGGCCGACGGCGATCACATCGACTTTGGAACCATTTCCCACGCGCATCGTCACCTCGTCCTTAGCTAAACTTCGCTTAATCCGTAGCCCCTGTTTTGAGTTGCAAATATTAGCAACAGAACCAGTATCAAATACCCAGGTGCTACTGCGAGTATTAGTAAGGTACACATCAATAACATGTATATCATATATACCTTTGTTAACCTTGCCATCCTTCTTATCCGCCAAATACTTGGGGCAGTTCCGCTTCCAGTGGCCAGTTTGCTTACAGTAGAAGCACTCAGTTTCAGGCTTAGGTCCAGACTTGGATTTCTTCTCCTGAACAGCAACTTGCTTGCTATTCTTCTTGAAGTTCCCTTTCTTCTTCCCTTTGCCCTTTTTCTTGAAACTAGTGGTTTTACTGACCATCAACACTTGATGCTCCTTTTTGATTTCTACCTCCGCTGCCTTTAGCATTGCGAAGAGCTCGGGAATCGTCTTATTCATCCCTTGCATGTTATACTTCATCACGAAGCTCTTGTAGCTTGGTGGCAGTGATTGAAGAATTCTGTCAATGACGCAATCATCCGGAAGTTGAACTCCCAGTTGAATTAAGTGATTATTATACCCAGACATTCTGAGTATATGCTCACTGACAGAACTATTCTCTTCCATCTTGCAGCTATAGAACTTATTGGAGACTTCATATCTCTCAATCCGGGCATTTGCTTGAAATATTATCTTCAACTCTTGGAACATCTCATATGCTCCATGACGTTCAAAACGTCGTTGAAGTCCCGGTTCTAAGCCGTAAAGCATGGCACACTGAACTATTGAGTAGTCATCAGCTTTGCTTTGCCACACGTTCATAACTTCTGGCGTAGCTCTTGCAGGAGGCCTGGCACCTAGCGGTGCTTCCAGGACGTAATTCTTCTGTGCAGCAATGAGGATAATCCTCAAGTTACGGACCCAGTCCGTGTAATTGCTACCATCATCTTTCAACTTATCTTTCTCAAGGAACGCATTAAAATTCAACGGCACAACAGCACGGGCCATATATCTACAATTAACATAGACAAGCAAGATACTATCAGGTACTAAGTTCATGATAAATTTAAGTTCAATTAATCATATTACTTAAGAACTCCCACTTAGATAGACATCTCTCTAATCATCTAAGTGATTACGTGATCCAAAGCAACTAAACCATGACCGATTAACACGTGAGATGGAGTAGTTTCAATGGTGAACATCACTATGTTGATCATATCTACTATATGATTCACGCTCGACCTTTCGGTCTCGGTGTTCCGAGGCCATATCTGTATATGCTAGGCTCGTCAAGTTTAACCGAGTATTCCGCGTGTGCAACTGTTTTGCACCCGTTGTATTTGAACGTAGAGCCTATCACACCCGATCATCACGTGGTGTCTCAGCACGAAGAACTTTTGCAACGGTGCATACTCAGGGAGAACACTTTTATCTTGAAATTTTAGTGAGAGATCATCTTATAATGCTACCGTCATCAAAGCAAGATAAGATGCATAAAGGATTAACATCACATGCAATCAATATAAGTGATATGATATGGCCATCATCATCTTGTGCTTGTGATCTCCATCTCCGAAGCACCGTGCTTGATCCATCCGAACCGTCATGATCGCCATCGTCACCGGCGCGACACCTTGATCTCCATCGTAGCATCGTTGTCGTCTCGCCAACTTATTACTTTTACGACTATCGCTACCGCTTAGTGATAAAGTAAAACTATTACATGGCGATTGCATCTCATACAATAAAGCGACAACCATATGGCTCCTGCCAGTTGCCGATAACTCGGTTACAAAACATGATCATCTCATACAACACATTATATCACATCATGTCTTGACCATATCACATCACAACACGCCCTGCAAAAACAAGTTAGACGTCCTCTACTTTGTTGTTGCAAGTTTTACGTGGCTGCTACGGGCTTAGCAAGAACCGTTCTTACCTACGCATCAAAACCACAACGATAGTTTGTCAAGTTGGTGCTGTTTTAACCTTCGCAAGGACCGGGCGTAGCCACACTCGGTTCAACTAAAGTGAGAGAGACAGACACCCGCCAGTCACCTTTAAGCAACGAGTGCTCCGAACGGTGAAACCAGTCTCACGTAAGCGTACGCGTAATGTCGGTCCGGGCCGCTTCATCTCACAATACCGCTGAACCAAAGTATGACATGCTGGTAAGCAGTATGACTTATATCGCCCACAACTCACTTGTGGTCTACTAGTGCATAGCATCAACGCATAAAACCAGGCTCTGATACCACTGTTGGGGAACGTAGTAATTTCAAAAAAAATTCCTACGCACACGCAAGATCATGGTGATGCATAGCAACGAGAGGGGAGAGTGTTGTCCACGTACCCTCGTAGACCGACAGCGGAAGCGTTATCACAACGCGGTTGATGTAGTCGAACGTCTTCACGATCCGGCCGATCAAGTACCGAACGCACGGCACCTCCGAAGTTCTACACACGTTCAGCTCGATGACGTCCCTCGAACTCCGATCCAGCCGAGTGTTGAGGGAGAGTTTCGTCAGCACGACGGCGTGGTGACGATGATGATGTTCCACCGACGCAGGCTTCGCCTAAGCTTTGCGACGGTATTATCGAGGTGTAATCTGGTGGAGGGGGGCACCGCACACGGCTAAAATATCGTATATCAAGTGTGTCCTTAGGTGCCCCCCTGCCCCCGTATATAAAGGAGCAAGGGGGAGGCCGGCTGCCTATGGGGCGCGCCAAGGAGAGGGGGGAGTCCTCCTCCTAGTAGGAGTAGGACTCCCCTTTCCTAGTCCTACTAGGAAAAGAAGGGGGGAAGGAAAGAGAGGGAGAGGGAGAGGGAAAGGGGGCTGCGCCCCCCTCTCCTAGTCCAACTAGGACTCCTCTTGGGAGGGGGCGCACCACCTCCTGGCTGCTGCCCTCTCTCTCCCCTCAAGGCCCACTAAGGCCCAATACTTCCCCGGGGGGTTCCGGTAACCCTCCGACACTCCGGTTTAATCCGAAACTTCTCCGGAACACTTCCGGTGTCCGAATATAGTCGTCCAATATATCAATCTTTACGTCTCGACCATTTCGAGACTCCTCGTCATGTCCGTGATCACATCCGGGACTCCGAACAACCTTCGGTACATCAAATCATATAAACTCATAATAAAACTGTCATCGTAACTTTAAGCGTGCGGACCCTTTGGGTTCGAGAACTATGTAGACATGACCGAGACACCTCTCCGGTCAATAACCAATAGCGGGACCTGGATGCCCATATTGGCTCCTACATATTCTACGAAGATCTTTATCGGTCAGACCGCATAACAACATACGTTGTTCCCTTTGTCATCGGTATGTTACTTGCCCGAGATTCGATCGTCGGTATCTCGATACCTAGTTCAATCTCGTTACCGGTAAGTCTCTTTACTCGTTCCGTAATACATCATCCCGCAACTAACTCATTAGTCACAATGCTTGCAAGGCTTATAGTGATGTGCATTACCGAGTGGGCCCTGAGATACCTCTCCGACAATCGGAGTGACAAATCCTAATCTCGAAATACGCCAACCCAACAAGTACCTTTGGAGACACCTGTAGAGCACCTTTATAATCACCCAGTTACGTTGTGACGTTTGGTAGCACACAAAGTGTTCCTCCGGTAAACGGGAGTTGCATAATCTCATAGTCATAGGAACATGTATAAGTCATGAAGAAAGCAATAGCAACATACTAAACGATCGGGTGCTAAGCTAATGTAATGGGTCATGTCAATCACGTCATTCTCCTAATGAGGTGATCCCGTTAATCAAATGACAACTCATGTCTATGGCTAGGAAACATAACCATCTTTGATTAACGAGCTAGTCAAGTAGAGGCATACTAGTGACACTTTGTTTGTCTATGTATTCACACATGTATTATGTTTCCGGTTAATACAATTCTAGCATGAATAATAAACATTTATCATGATATAAGGAAATATATAATACTTTATTATTGCCTCTAGGGCATATTTCCTTCAATGGCACATGAGGTTAAGCTCAAAGCGCTTGGTGATAACTTGTATACGATGCAATTTTCTTGCCCGAATTATTGAGACTAAGTCATGGAGGGTGGCATGTGGACTTTTCGAGGTAATCCAATGCTCCTAGCTCCATATTATGGGTTCATGAATCCGTCGATGACCCATGATTTACTTTATGGTTTTGGTTCGATGGTGAAAGCCCTGGCATCAGAAGCAGGGGAATTTTATTCAGAGGAGACAACGTCTAGCGACTTTGCATGAAATTTCTTTTGGGTTAAGGTCATACACATAAGTGGGTTGAGGATTATGAAATCACAAATGCAACACCTAGTGTTAACCCTCTTAATTTCCCTTTGGTATATAATGTGTGTGAAGGTTCAATGGCTTGACCCCGCAAAAAAAGGTTCAATGGCTTGTGTGCCATGTAGGATGAAGGCTACGAGCTCATGTGGTGTATGAAATATAGAGTTTTCTTAATGGGTTAAATATGGTAGGGTGTAAATGGATTTTCAAATCCAGACGTGACTCCGAGGGAAATCTTGGAAGGTTAAAATGCTTGTCTAACCAAGAGGCTTGTTATAAAGAAAGAAGATGTTCGTCATATGACATATTTCCTCTTGTATGGATTAAGGAATTGTCAAGATGGTTGTGTTATCATCATGACATGTGTTTATGTTGACTTAATTAATAATTTTACGTGGCTCAACCAATAGATTTTGTTGTGAAAGAAAAAATAACATAAGGCATGTTGTCTGAAAATAATATTTTATGAATTTAGACAAACATTGAGACAATGCTACCATAAGTCCGGGGAGTAGATCTACCTCATGTAGACAAAAACTCACTAGCTAAACTAGGAGTTTTCTATCTTCCAATAATGACATAAAGGATCTTGGTGTTGTCTCATGCATTAATTGTATGGAGATCCATTGAGACACGGGTCCAAAAGGAGTATAAGTTCTATTATGATGACATAAATGGATACAGTATGAAAGAAATACATTATACGCGAGTGCTATGCCTCACCTGCTCCAAAACTCAAGGATGATAAAGTTGGATATTTAGTGTCTGAGGAACCAATTTTAAACTGGTCAAATAATGTCGGTTCCTTATGCTTCAGCTGTGAGAAGCACCTTATGTATTAAGTATGAACGCATCCTCATATTTATGATTGGGATACTTGGCAAACACGCGTGTAATCCAGAACTGGACCATTGGAAAGTCGTTATCAAGCTTTGTAGTATATGCAAGGCGATTATTATTACATGCTCACGAATGGTGAGTTTGATGATCAAACATTGTTTTCGCGAGGTGTGTGGACATCAAGAATTCCACATCATGTTACATTCACACCCTTCCATGAGGAGCTTTATCGTTGAAGGAAATATGCCCTAGAGGCAATAATAAAGTATTATTTATTTCCTTATATCATGATAAATGTTTATTATTCATGCTAGAATTGTATTAACCGGAAACATAATACATGTGTGAATACATAGACAAACAGAGTGTCACTAGTATGCCTCTACTTGACTAGCTCATTAATCAAAGATGG
Source organism: Triticum aestivum (assembly GCF_018294505.1). NCBI lineage: Eukaryota > Viridiplantae > Streptophyta > Magnoliopsida > Poales > Poaceae > Triticum > Triticum aestivum. Next base: position 395,244,689 of record NC_057796.1, read on the forward strand.
TTATGTTTCCTAGCCATAGACATGAGTTGTCATTTGATTAACGGGATCACCTCATTAGGAGAATGACGTGATTGACTTGACCCATTCCGTTAGCTTAGCACTCGATCGTTTAGTATGTTGCTATTGCTTTCTTCATGACTTATACATGTTCCTATGACTATGAGATTATGCAACTCCCGTTTACCGGAGGAACACTTTGTGTGCTACCAAACGTCACAACGTAACTGGGTGATTATAAAGGTGCTCTACAGGTGTCTCCAAAGGTACTTGTTGGGTTGGCGTATTTCGAGATTAGGATTTGTCACTCCGATTGTCGGAGAGGTATCTCTGGGCCCACTCGGTAATGCACATCACTATAAGCCTTGCAAGCATTGTGACTAATGAGTTAGTTGCGGGATGATGTATTACGGAACGAGTAAAGAGACTTGCCGGTAACGAGATTGAACTAGGTATCGAGATACCGACGATCGAATCTCGGGCAAGTAACATACCGATGACAAAGGGAACAACGTATGTTGTTATGCGGTCTGACCGATAAAGATCTTCGTAGAATATGTGGGAACCAATATGAGCATCCAGGTTCCGCTATTGGTTATTGACCGGAGAGGTGTCTCGGTCATGTCTACATAGTTCTCGAACCCGTAGGGTCCGCACGCTTAAAGTTACGATGACAGTTATATTATGAGTTTATATGTTATGATGTACCGAAGGTTGTTCGGAGTCCCGGATGTGATCACGGACATGACGAGGAGTCTCGAAATGGTCGAGACATAAAGATTGATATATTGGAAGCCTATGTTTGGACATCGGAAGTGTTCCGGGTGAAATCGGGATTTTTCCGGAGTACCGGGAGGTTACCGGAACCCCCCCGGTAACTTAATGGGCCTTAGTGGGCCTAGGTGGAAGAGAGGAGAGGAGGCTAGGGCAGGGCCGCGCCCCCTTCCCCCCAGTCCGAATAGGACAAGGAGAGGGGGGCGGCGCCCCCCTTCCTTCCTCCCCTCCACCTCTTCCCCTCTTCCACTCCTAGTCCAACAAGGAAAGGGGGGGAGTCCTACTCCCGGTAGGAGTAGGACTCCTCCTGGCGCGCCACACCTCCTAGGCCGGCGGCCTCCCCCTTGCTCCTTTATATACGGGGGCAGGGGGCACCTCTAGACACACAATTGATATACGATATTTTAGCCGTGTGCGGTGCCCCCCTCCACCATATTACACCTCGATAATATCGTAGCGGAGCTTAGGCGAAGCCCTGCGTCGGTAGAACATCATCATCGTCACCACGCCGTCGTGCTGACGAAACTCTCCCTCAACACTCGGCTGGATCGGAGTTCGAGGGACGTCATCGAGCTGAACGTGTGCTGAACTCGGAGGTGCCGTGCGTTCGGTACTTGATCGGTCGGATCGTGAAGACGTACGACTACATCAACCGCGTTGTGTTAACGCTTCCGCTTTCGGTCTACGAGGGTACGTGGACAACACTCTCCCCTCTCGTTGCTATGCATCACCATGATCTTGCGTGTGCGTAGGAATTTTTTTGAAATTACTACGTTCCCCAACAGTGGCATCCGAGCCTGGTTTTATGCGTTGATGCTATGCACGAGTAGAACACAAGTGAGTTGTGGGCGATATAAGTCATACTGCTTACCAGCATGTCATACTTTGGTTCGGCGGTATTGTGAGATGAAGCGGCCCGGACCGACATTACGCGTACGCTTACGCGAGACTGGTTTCACCGTTGCGAGCACTCGTTGCTTAAAGGTGACTGGCGGGTGTCTGTCTCTCTCACTTTAGTTGAACCGAGTGTGGCTACGCCCGGTCCTTGCGAAGGTTAAAACAGCACCAACTTGACAAACTATCGTTGTGGTTTTGATGCGTAGGTAAGAACGGTTCTTGCTAAGCCCGTAGCAGCCACGTAAAACTTGCAACAACAAAGTAGAGGACGTCTAACTTGTTTTTGCAGGGCATGTTGTGATGTGATATGGTCAAGACATGATGCTATATTTTATTGTATGAGATGATCATGTTTTGTAACCGAGTTATCGGCAACTGGCAGGAGCCATATGGTTGTCGCTTTATTGTATGCAATGCAATCGCCATGTAATTGTTTTACTTTATCACTAAGCGGTAGCGATAGTCGTAAAAGCAATAAGTTGGCGAGACGACAACGATACTACGATGGAGATCAAGGTGTCGCGCCGGTGACGATGGTGATCATGACGGTGCTTCGGAGATGGAGATCACAAGCACAAGATGATGATGGCCATATCATATCACTTATATTGATTGCATGTGATGTTAATCTTTTATGCATCTTATCTTGCTTTGATTGACGGTAGCATTATAAGATGATCTCTCACTAAAATTTCAAGATAAAAGTGTTCTCCCTGAGTATGCACCGTTGCGAAAGTTCTTCGTGCTGAGACACCACGTGATGATCGGGTGTGATAGGCTCTACGTTCAAATACAACGGGTGCAAAACAGTTGCACACGCGGAATACTCAGGTTAAACTTGACGAGCCTAGCATATGCAGATATGGCCTCGGAACACGGAGACCGAAAGGTCGAGCGTGAATCATATAGTAGATATGATCAACATAGTGATGTTCACCATTGAAACTACTCCATCTCACGTGATGATCGGACATGGTTTAGTTGATTTGGATCACGTAATCACTTAGATGATTAGAGGGATGTCTATCTAAGTGGGAGTTCTTAAGTAATATGATTAATTGAACTTGAATTTATCATGAACTTAGTACCTGATAGTATCTTGCTTGTCTATGTTAATTGTAGATAAATGGCCCGTGCTGTTGTTCCGTTGAATTTTAATGCGTTCCTTGAGAAAGCAAAGTTGAAAGATGATGGTAGCAATTACACGGACTGGGTCCGTAACTTGAGGATTATCCTCATTGCTGCACAGAAGAATTACGTCCTGGAAGCACCGCTAGGTGCCAGGCCTCCTGCAAGAGCAACACCAGAAGTTATGAACGTCTGGCAGAGCAAAGCTGATGACTACTCGATAGTTCAGTGTGCCATGCTTTACGGCTTAGAACCGGGTCTTCAACGACGTTTTGAACGTCATGGAGCATATGAGATGTTCCAGGAGTTGAAGTTAATATTTCAAGCAAATGCCCGGATTGAGAGATATGAAGTCTCCAATAAGTTCTACAGCTGCAAGATGGAAGAGAATAGTTCTGTCAGTGAGCATATACTCAAAATGTCTGGGTATAATAATCACTTGATTCAACTGGGAGTTAATCTTCCGGATGATAGCGTCATTGACAGAATTCTTCAATCACTGCCACCAAGCTACAAGAGCTTCGTGATGAACTATAACATGCAAGGGATGAATAAGACAATTCCCGAGCTCTTCGCAATGCTAAAGGCAGCGGAGGTAGAAATCAAAAAGGAGCATCAAGTGTTGATGGTCAGTAAGACCACTAGTTTCAAGAAAAAGGGCAAAGGGAAGAAGAAGGGGAACTTCAAGAAGAACAGCAAGCAAGTTGCTGTTCAGGAGAAGAAACCCAAGTCTGGACCTAAGCCTGAAACTGAGTGCTTCTACTGCAAGCAGACTGGTCACTGGAAGCGGAACTGCCCCAAGTATTTGGCGGATAAGAAGGATGGCAAGGTTAACAAAGGTATATGTGATATACATGTTATTGATGTGTACCTTACTAATGCTCGCAGTAGCACCTGGGTATTTGATACTGGTTCTGTTGCTAATATTTGCAACTCGAAACAGGGGCTACGGATTAAGCGAAGATTGGCTAAGGACGAGGTGACGATGCGCGTGGGAAATGGTTCCAAAGTCGATGTGATCGCCGTCGGCACGCTACCTCTACATCTACCTTCGGGATTAGTTTTAGACCTAAATAATTGTTATTTGGTGCCAGCGTTGAGCATGAACATTATATCTGGATCTTGTTTGATGCGAGACGGTTATTCATTTAAATCAGAGAATAATGGTTGTTCTATTTATATGAATAATATCTTTTATGGTCATGCACCCTTGAAGAGTGGTCTATTTTTAATGAATCTCGATAGTAGTGACACACATATTCATAATGTCGAAGCCAAAAGATGCAGAGTTGATAATGACAGTGCAACTTATTTGTGGCACTGCCGTTTAGGTCATATCGGTGTAAAGCGCATGAAGAAACTCCATACTGATGGACTTTTGGAATCACTTGATTATGAATCACTTGGTACTTGCGAACCGTGCCTCATGGGCAAGATGACTAAAACACCGTTCTCCGGAACTATGGAGAGAGCAACAGATTTATTGGAAATCATACATACAGATGTATGTGGTCCGATGAATATTGAGGCTCGTGGCGGATATCGTTATTTTCTCACCTTCACAGATGATTTGAGCAGATATGGGTATATCTACTTAATGAAACATAAGTCTGAAACATTTGAAAAGTTCAAAGAATTTCAGAGTGAAGTTGAAAATCATCGTAACAAGAAAATAAAATTTCTACGATCTGATCGTGGAGGAGAATATTTGAGTTATGAGTTTGGTCTTCATTTGAAACAATGCGGAATAGTTTCGCAACTCACGCCACCCGGAACACCACAGCGTAATGGTGTGTCCGAACGTCGTAATCGTACTTTACTAGATATGGTGCGATCTATGATGTCTCTTACTGATTTACCGCTATCGTTTTGGGGTTATGCTTTAGAGACGGCTGCATTCACTCTAAATAGGGCACCATCAAAATCCGTTGAAACGACACCTTATGAACTATGGTTTGGCAAGAAACCAAAGTTGTCGTATCTTAAAGTTTGGGGTTGCGATGCTTATGTGAAGAAACTTCAACCTGATAAGCTCGAACCTAAATCGGAGAAATGTGTCTTCATAGGATACCCAAAGGAGACTGTTGGGTACACCTTCTATCACAGATCCGAAGGCAAGACATTCGTTGCTAAGAATGGATCCTTTCTAGAGAAGGAGTTTCTCTCGAAAGAAGTGAGTGGGAGGAAAGTAGAACTTGATGAGGTAACTGTACCTGCTCCCTTATTGGAAAGTAGATCATCACAGAAACCAGTTTCTGCGACACCTACACCAATTAGTGGGGAAGTTAATGATAATGATCATGAAACTTCAGATCAAGTTATTACTGAACCTCGTAGGTCAACCAGATTAAGATCCGCACCAGAGTGGTACGGTAATCCTGTTCTGGAGGTTATGTTACTAGACCATGACGAACCTACGAACTATGAAGAAGCGATGGTGAGCCCAGATTCCGCAAAATGGCTTGAGGCCATGAAATCCGAGATGGGATCCATGTATGAGAACAAAGTATGGACTTTGGTTGACTTGCCCGATGGTCGGCAAGCCATTGAAAATAAATGGATCTTCAAGAAGAAGACTGACGCTGATGGTAATGTTACTGTCTATAAAGCTCGACTTGTTGCGAAAGGTTTTCGACAAGTTCAAGGGATTGACTACGATGAGACCTTCTCACCCGTAGCGATGCTTAAGTCTGTCCGAATCATGTTAGCAATTGCCGCATTTTATGATTATGAAATTTGGCAAATGGATGTAAAAACTGCATTCCTGAATGGATTTCTGGAAGAAGAGTTGTATATGATGCAACCGGAAGGTTTTATCGATCCAAAGGGAGCTAACAAAGTGTGCAAGCTCCAGCGATCCATTTATGGACTGGTGCAAGCCTCTCGGAGTTGGAATAAACGCTTTGATAGTGTGATCAAAGCATTTGGTTTTATACAGACTTTTGGAGAAGCCTGTATTTACAAGAAAGTGAGTGGGAGCTCAGTAGCATTTCTGATATTATATGTGGATGACATATTGCTGATTGGAAATGATATAGAATTTCTGGATAGCATAAAGGGATACTTGAATAAGAGTTTTTCAATGAAAGACCTCGGTGAAGCTGCATATATATTAGGCATTAAGATCTATAGAGATAGATCAAGACGCTTAATTGGACTTTCACAAAGCACATACCTTGACAAAGTTTTGAAGAAGTTCAAAATGGATCAAGCAAAGAAAGGGTTCTTGCCTGTACTACAAGGTGTGAGATTGAGTAAGACTCAATGCCCGACCACTGCAGAAGATAGAGAGAAGATGAAAGATGTTCCCTATGCTTCAGCCATAGGCTCTATCATGTATGCAATGCTGTGTACCAGACCTGATGTGTGCCTTGCTATAAGTTTAGCAGGGAGGTACCAAAGTAATCCAGGAGTGGATCACTGGACAGCGGTCAAGAACATCCTGAAATACCTGAAAAGGACTAAGGATATGTTTCTCGTTTATGGAGGTGACAAAGAGCTCATCGTAAATGGTTACGTTGATGCAAGCTTTGACACTGATCCGGACGATTCTAAATCGCAAACCGGATACGTATTTACATTGAACGGTGGAGCTGTCAGTTGGTGCAGTTCTAAGCAAAGTGTCGTGGCGGGATCTACGTGTGAAGCGGAGTACATAGCTGCTTCGGAAGCAGCAAATGAAGGAGTCTGGATGAAGGAGTTCATATCCGATCTAGGTGTCATACCTAGTGCATCGGGACCAATGAAAATCTTTTGTGACAATACTGGTGCAATTGCCTTAGCAAAGGAATCCAGATTTCACAAGAGAACCAAGCACATCAAAAGACGCTTCAATTCCATCCGGGATTTAGTCCAGGTGGGAGACATAGAAATTTGCAAGATACATACGGATCTGAATGTTGCAGACCCGTTGACTAAGCCTCTTCCACGAGCAAAACATGATCAGCACCAAGACTCCATGGGTGTAAGGATCATTACTGTGTAATCTAGATTATTGACTCTAGTGCAAGTGGGAGACTGAAGGAAATATGCCCTAGAGGCAATAATAAAGTATTATTTATTTCCTTATATCATGATAAATGTTTATTATTCATGCTAGAATTGTATTAACCGGAAACATAATACATGTGTGAATACATAGACAAACAGAGTGTCACTAGTATGCCTCTACTTGACTAGCTCGTTAATCAAAGATGGTTATGTTTCCTAGCCATAGACATGAGTTGTCATTTGATTAACGGGATCACCTCATTAGGAGAATGACGTGATTGACTTGACCCATTCCGTTAGCTTAGCACTCGATCGTTTAGTATGTTGCTATTGCTTTCTTCATGACTTATACATGTTCCTATGACTATGAGATTATGCAACTCCCGTTTACCGGAGGAACACTTTGTGTGCTACCAAACGTCACAACGTAACTGGGTGATTATAAAGGTGCTCTACAGGTGTCTCCAAAGGTACTTGTTGGGTTGGCGTATTTCGAGATTAGGATTTGTCACTCCGATTGTCGGAGAGGTATCTCTGGGCCCACTCGGTAATGCACATCACTATAAGCCTTGCAAGCATTGTGACTAATGAGTTAGTTGCGGGATGATGTATTACGGAACGAGTAAAGAGACTTGCCGGTAACGAGATTGAACTAGGTATCGAGATACCGACGATCGAATCTCGGGCAAGTAACATACCGATGACAAAGGGAACAACGTATGTTGTTATGCGGTCTGACCGATAAAGATCTTCGTAGAATATGTGGGAACCAATATGAGCATCCAGGTTCCGCTATTGGTTATTGACCGGAGAGGTGTCTCGGTCATGTCTACATAGTTCTCGAACCCGTAGGGTCCGCACGCTTAAAGTTACGATGACAGTTATATTATGAGTTTATATGTTTTGATGTACCGAAGGTTGTTCGGAGTCCCGGATGTGATCACGGACATGACGAGGAGTCTCGAAATGGTCGAGACATAAAGATTGATATATTGGAAGCCTATGTTTGGACATCGGAAGTGTTCCGGGTGAAATCGGGATTTTTCCGGAGTACCGGGAGGTTACCGGAACCCCCCGGTAACTTAATGGGCCTTAGTGGGCCTAGGTGGAAGAGAGGAGAGGAGGCTAGGGCAGGGCCGCGCCCCCCTTCCCCCCCAGTCCGAATAGGACAAGGAGAGGGGGGCGGCGCCCCCCTTCCTTCCTCCCCTCCACCTCTTCCCCTCTTCCACTCCTAGTCCAACAAGGAAAGGGGGGAGTCCTACTCCCGGTAGGAGTAGGACTCCTCCTGGCGCGCCACACCTCCTAGGCCGGCGGCCTCCCCCTTGCTCCTTTATATACGGGGGCAGGGGGCACCTCTAGACACACAATTGATATACGATATTTTAGCCGTGTGCGGTGCCCCCCTCCACCATATTACACCTCGATAATATCGTAGCGGAGCTTAGGCGAAGCCCTGCGTCGGTAGAACATCATCATCGTCACCACGCCGTCGTGCTGACGAAACTCTCCCTCAACACTCGGCTGGATCGGAGTTCGAGGGACGTCATCGAGCTGAACGTGTGCTGAACTCGGAGGTGCCGTGCGTTCGGTACTTGATCGGTCGGATCGTGAAGACGTACGACTACATCAACCGCGTTGTGTTAACGCTTCCGCTTTCGGTCTACGAGGGTACGTGGACAACACTCTCCCCTCTCGTTGCTATGCATCACCATGATCTTGCGTGTGCGTAGGAATTTTTTTGAAATTACTACGTTCCCCAACAATCGTGGCATCATCAACGATGCAAACTATTTCTGGCATGATAAGAGGCTACCAAGCAGGCTGTGTGTCGAAAGAATAGTATTCCCGAACTTAAGAGTGGTAGACAACATCTCTAAACTACTCATTGCGGTTATGATCGTGCAGTCCTCTATGCGAGTAAAAACAAGTCATTCGGTGTAGCAAAGACAACTGATAGTATGTTCCATACCGTGAAACATAGAGTCCAGGATCAAACATATGCTGTTTGATATATAGCTTGCAAAACAATCTTATATTATGGGACGGAGGGAGTATAAGTTTTGTGGTTCTTCTTAGGCTTACCACCCATTCTTTTATGATTATGTTGCCGACATGGGTTTACAAAAGCCTTTTAATAGGACCATCAATGAAACCAACTCCCATAATGTAAAATGTTACTCATTTCAAGATATAGAATGTTATACTATAAAAATTGAGGTTCAATGACACTTTATTAGCCATTGCAACACCTTAGGTTGGTGTAATTTTTCAATTGAGAGTGGGCTTATGATGTTTGTTGACCTTACGATGGAGGGGGGGGTGTTGGAATATTCATCTCAGGTCGTAACTGACTGAGGGAAAAGGGGGAGCCTTTTCCCCACGTACATGCCATGATCGGGGGCACCAAAGCTAGCTATTGGTTTCGGTCCTTGGTCCCTTTAGCGTATATAAAGAGCATGCCGTACCCCTTTGGGAGACACACATGTGTATGGGTTATACCCAGAACTACAAAGCACCAATCCTAAAAAGAAGGTGCTCAAGGTGATCAGAAGATCGACTACCACCGTCTGCCACAGCAAGGTCAGTATGTCGCCGTCCTGCTGCCCTTCTTCCCAGCCATGTCCTCACTGTCAAAGATCCCAAGGAACAAGCATGGGATGCTGCTAATGGACCCAACCAATTCTGGTCAGTAATCTTTCACATATGTTTAGGTGTTCTAATCATGAGATTGAGATATACAGAAATAATTTGCTACCCATGGTGGTAGCTACAGATGCCCCCAATTTTTATCTAATGTTTTAATGTTAATCCTAAAGGAATTATGCTACCAGTATTATCATATCGTAAAACTAGCACATGTTCCCCATGTACCACTTATGCGGTGAGCGATGGTGCTTGATTTGCTTTGGCCTATCCAAGAGGCTAGCCCTCTAGTCCTTCGACAGAGGAAAAGAGGTTTGTTCATTTCATGTGGTATCAGGCAACCGACATAAATTTGTCCACAATTGAGGGATGGTGGACATGTCCCCCGGCACCTAGCATGCCTGATCAGCGTTATGGTGCACCCGACCATGTAGATTACTACTACTCCCTCAATTCGAATGAATAAGGTGTGCTCACATCCCAAAATTCAACTTTGTGCATAAATTAGACCAATCAAACATAGATTATGGCATGTTTGTTTGGGCTTTTTCCTGACTTTTCCACTTCAGCTTAAAAGCCAAAAATAAAACTCCTATTTAGAGGCTTTTGGCTTTGACTTTTAGCTGATACCATCATATAACAATATTGAGTCATAAGTCAAAAACTGAAGCCAAAAGCGCCTATCTAGGCGAAAGTACATTTCTACACCCAGGAGCAAATGCTCCTGGTATGAACAGTAAAATTAAAAAAATAGAAAAAATATTCAAAAAATTCTGAATTTTTTTGTGACACACTCTCACAAATGTTTGTTGCGCATGCAAAATTTCATCGCGAAATCACATTGGTGGAAGACGTGCCAAAAAAACAAAACCAGAGCTCAAAAATGCTTTTGTAAGTAACATTTTCAGAGCATCGATTTTTTTTACCACACCTTCCACCAATGTGATTTTGCGACGAAATTTTTCATGCACAACAAACATTTGTGGAAGTATGCCACAAAAGAATTTCAGAATTTTTTGAATTATTTTTAAATTTATTTGTTGTCTGTTCACACCAGGAGCATTTGCTCCTGCGTGTAGAAACTCCACGTCCCTATCTAGGAGCTTTTTTGGCTTTCAAGTCGAAGTGGAAAAGCCAGGAAAAAGCCCAAACAAACGGGCCTATATGTAAATATATACCGTTGAATTCGTTTTGAGAATAAGTTTTCGATGATGTAATTTTGAAGTCACAAATATATTATATTGATCTAATTTATGATCAAAGTTGGACTTTGGAAACGTGCATGTTTTATTCATTGGAATGGAGGGAGTACACGATGTGTAACATACAAAGAAGAAAGAATGAAACTGGCTACTCTGCTGTCTGGACATTCGCCATAACGTGCACTCATGCGCTCCATGAGTTAGAAGTAATAGCCTTACAGGGAGATTCTTGTTATACTATGGTTCAAGTGGTAGCTAGAAAACTCTTGACGATGTGCAACTTGTGTTGCACACCAAAAGGGCCTCCACTTCGTGGAGCTTCGGTTTTCGTTTCTGTTTTTTTTTCTAGTGCTAGTATATGGTCCACTATGGAGATTCGGGATCTGGACTGCTGAACGGAAGAATATCATTGCTGACCCAGCTACTAGTGGCCCTGTTCAGATACTCTAACTCAGTTAAAGGTTAGAGTTAGATTCTAACCCTAAACTAATCCTGAACTAACTCTAGCTAAAGAGGTGTTTGGATGGCAGGGTTAGATGGAGCGCGGATATGGCGAGGCGCCTTCACGGGCAGTGCGAGGGAGGGAGTGAGAGGACGAGAAGCTTCGAGGAAGTGGGGAGGGATTTGTTGCGGGGAGAGCGAGAGAAAAATGTGTTTTTTTAGTTGTCCCGAGAAAAACTAACCCAAATAAGCACCTCTTCGATGGATTAGATTTAGATTTTTTGGATGGGTTAGATGCATCTAACCCAAACTAACCCTCATGTTTGGATATTTTTAGGTTAGTTGAGTCTAAACTAACCCAAACTAACTTTAACCCATGAATCCAAACAAGGCCAGTGTTCAGATGCACTGTACGACTGGCAACTCCCCATGATCCAAGGTTCCAAACGGCGTCATCATGATCAGAGCTAGTCTGATTCTGATTGGGGAACACAGATTTGGAGTATATTCCAGTTATATCTAACTACTACTGCTCCACTAGCAAATCATTCCCAGAAATCCATTTGCCGAAACATATACCTTTTAGAAAATTTAGATACTTGATGACAACTCTGGACGCCGAAGCGTACCAATGATTGTCAGGTAAACTTCGGGACAAGTGCTCCGCGGATGCTGAGAAAATCGACGGGGCGTGCTCCTCGACCTCGAGTCTCAGTCAAGGTCAGCAAAACCTGGTCTACGAAATGCGCTCCTTCATGCATTCGTGAGAAGGTGCGACCAGTTGAGACTTGAGACCGACTAGAATGCTGGGATTGACGGGAGAAATGGACATATTTGGGTCTATTTTTTTGCTTTTGAGATTCTCCTCAACCGAGTGCGCGAGTAGTTGACGAAGCAGGGAGACAATCCCAAGTCTTGAAATGAAACGACTCAATTATATTGTTTTCTTGGGAAGAAATCAAGACATGTCACATCTGGAGGAAGAAGAGAAGGAGAAGGAGATATAAATAAGGGATGAAAAATGCACCACGCAACACGCCACGTCCTATGGACCATTCGTGCCTGCGCGGGTTGACCCGGAGGCTTCCCCTCGGTCGCTGCTTCATGCGCATCACCAACCCGTACACCATAATCGTACTACCACCCACTTGATTAGTTAACTGTTGCCAGTAACCAAACAGTACGCAATGTGCAAAGCAAATGGTGAGAACATGAAGGGCCGTCGCAAAGAGGCAAGTAAAAGATATAAAAAATATCGCCCGGTCTGGGAATGACGCGTGGGACCAGAAGCCATGTGCAGTTGACACGTCGGACAGATATCCTTGATCCAGATGATGATCGATCCTATTAAACGCGAACGCGCGCGCTGCCTCGCTGGTTGCCAAGCAGCGGGCCACCAGACTCGCGTCCCCTCTCCCCCGGCACCGGCACCGCACAAAGCGCGCGCGGTCGAGAGAGATGGCGTACGCGGCGAGCTCGCCGGCGGTGCCGGACTGGCTGAACAAGGGCGACAACGCGTGGCAGCTGACGGCGGCGACGTTCGTGGGCATCCAGTCCATGCCGGGCCTGGTGGTCCTCTACGGCAGCATCGTGAAGAAGAAGTGGGCCGTCAACTCCGCCTTCATGGCGCTCTACGCCTACGCCTCCTCGCTCCTGGTGTGGGTGCTGGTCGGGTTCCGCATGGCGTTCGGCGAGCGGCTGCTGCCCTTCTGGGGCAAGGCGGGCGTGGCGCTGACGCAGGACTACCTCGTCGGCCGCGCCAAGCTGTCGGCGACGAAGCGCGGGAGCACGCCGCTGGTGGAGCCCTTCTACCCGGAGGCGACGCTGGTGATGTTCCAGTTCGAGTTCGCCGCCATCACGCTCATCCTGCTGGCGGGCTCCGTGCTGGGCCGCATGAACATCAAGGCCTGGATGGCCTTCACGCCGCTCTGGCTCATGCTCTCCTACACCGTCGGCGCCTTCAGCCTCTGGGGCGGCGGCTTCCTCTACCACTGGGGCGTCATCGACTACTCCGGCGGCTACGTCATCCACCTCTCCTCCGGCATCGCCGGCTTCACCGCCGCATACTGGGTACGTACGCAGCTCCCATCCTTACTTCCCCTGCATGTCGGAACGGCGAGGCGTGAGCCTGCGCGCGGGTCCGGCGGCCAGTGCTCCGGCGGCCGTCTCGATCGGGTTCGGCTAACGTGTTAGGTGGTAGCAGCCAGTCGTTGCTAGCCAAGTAGTTTGACCGTGCACAGCGATGTGGATGGATGCCATTGCCATGCCACCGTGGGAATACACATGACAGCAGAGAGTAAAAGTACAGCTACAGTTCTACTGATGTCTGGACCGGAACCTTGCTGGGGTAGATACATGTTCTTCAAAGTAACGTTGGAAGATTTCTAAAAATAAGCCATGTCGGAAGAAATTAGCGCGGGTCGTTGTAGACTTTCTTTTCTTTCTTTGGGCGGTCACATGATACGAGTACAAGTATTTCGCTGATAGCTGCAGGCACCCGGAAAAGGGGTCCAAGAAAACCGCTTTGCCTCATGGAACGTGTGAACCAGTTGGACCGTGTCGTTTGCTTCGGCTGGCCTGTGGGCGCGGCGTCGTCGGTGAACGGTGACGGAAGACTTCCGGCGCTCCATTTTGTGGTGATGCCGTTGTTCCAGGTCCCAATCACTGTGCGAGGCAACTTGAAGTAGTACTGGAACTGGACGGAACGCCCAATTTTATCTCTAACGGGTCACGGTTACACCGGCTACAAATATCCAGCGTCGCTGTCTGTCGCGTTATCCGACTTTGGTGTGTTCATGGCTTCTCACTGACCACGCTGTGGCTGACAGGTGGGCCCGAGGCTGAAGAGCGACCGGGAGCGGTTCTCCCCGAACAACATCCTGCTCATGATCGCCGGCGGCGGGCTGCTGTGGATGGGGTGGGCCGGGTTCAACGGCGGCGCGCCCTACGCCGCCAACATCACGGCGTCCGTGGCCGTGCTCAACACCAACGTCAGCGCGGCGACGAGCCTCCTCACCTGGACCTGCCTCGACGTCATCTTCTTCGGCAAGCCGTCCGTCATCGGCGCCGTCCAGGGCATGATGACCGGCCTCGTCTGCATCACCCCCGGCGCAGGTACCAAACATCTCCTTGCACGTCGTACGTACGGAACACAAGAGTAGACGCTTCTTTGAGATTAGAGAAATGTCAATTGATCAATCAATGTGTTGTCGTGGAGTAGCAGCACAAGAAAGTCAAATTAGGACACCGCAAAAGTCGCATGGACAGCTCGTACGGTAACAAGTCCACACCAACGTAGCAACAGTAGTTCATAGAGAGCGCCACCTGCCGCACTAGTTTTGCTAATGACCAGATTATTTTAGAACTTAGAAGTGTGTTAAGTTTGTATAGCTGCGAAGGACGTTGTATTTTGACATGTAATTTCTACGTGACAGGGCTGGTGCAGACGTGGGCGGCGGTGGTGATGGGCATCTTCGCGGGCAGCGTGCCGTGGTTCACCATGATGATCCTGCACAAGAAGTCGGCGCTGCTGATGAAGGTGGACGACACCCTGGCCGTCTTCCACACGCACGCCGTGGCGGGGCTCCTCGGCGGCGTCCTCACGGGGCTCCTGGCCACGCCGGAGCTGATGATGATGGAGTCGTCGGTGCCGGGGCCCAAGGGCGCCTTCTACGGCGGGGGCATCAAGCAGGTGGGCAAGCAGCTGGCCGGCGCGGCGTTCGTGATCGTGTGGAACCTCGTGGTCACCACGCTCATCCTGCTCGGCATCGGGCTGTTCGTGCCGCTGCGGATGCCCGACGACCAGCTCATGATCGGCGACGACGCCGCGCACGGGGAGGAGGCCTACGCGCTGTGGGGCGACGGCGAGAAGTTCGACGCCACGCGGCACGACGTGTCCAGGGGCGCCGGCGGGGAGAGGGAGATGGGCACCGCGGAGCAGCGGCTCGCCGGCATGGGAGCCAGGGGCGTCACCATCCAGTTGTAGGAGGGGATCGATCGAGGGCCTGTACTGTTGATGTTTCTCGTAGGAAGGACTGTAGGAATAGTGATGCTTTTAACTGCAGGGTAAGTTGCTGATGTGATCTTGGCTGTTCCGACATACGCCTAGTACAGTATTATTTTTCCATACAACCTCGCGGCCGGCCGGTCGTGAATCTCTGGAAAACTCTCTCGCGGTGGCTGCCAATGTGGTGCAGTCCTGCCCCTCTCAACGAGGGTCTTGTGTCTGAAATACCGACGTTGTAGGGGGCTCAAGCCGCCGGTGAGCAGCCGTGGCAACGCAGATGGGGTGTCGTGGAGGCCTGGACAGTGTGGCTGGATAGGCGGATCATCGAGGCAACTATAGGGAAAACCTCGGATCTCGTCCGGATCGAGCGATGGTTGTGCTTTAATCCCTCTTGAGGGCGTCTTTTTGGAGCTTGCGTTGGTTGGAGTGAAAATATCATGCGAAAACCAACATTCGGTGAAAACTAATAAAAATCACAAAAGAATGATGTTTTAAGTTTTGAAAAAATATCAAAAAAAAAAAGAAATGTGAAGAGGGTGATGTACTGTTGCCCTGCAAAATTTCAAGTTCAAACATGCTACAGGATACGAGCTATAAAAAAAGATAAAATCAGCATTGAATAGTGTTGAACACTGACGTCATTATTCATTGCTAAATTTGCCTTTTTATAGCTCGCATGCCGTAATGTGTTTTTACTTAAAATTTCACATGATAATAGAACATCATCCTCTTAACGTCCCATATTTTTTAGGATATGTTGAAACTTTCAAACATGGTTTCCACGAAGTTTTTTTTGAATGTTGGTTTTCGTATGATATTCTCCCCTAGTTGGAGACACTAGCAGCGGCGGTGCTGAGGTCACGTCAGCCTCATTTTCTTTGATTTATCGAGACTTTGGAGCAAGATCTGCAGCGACTTGTGGTGGGGAGGTGGTGGTTGTCGGCGGTTATTGTTGCGTCGCAGCACAGTAGCATGCAGTCGGCCTGACGACGGCGTTCTTGCTTGTTGCGGTGTTGTCTGATGGCGCCGTAGGAGTTGGGCGATGGGGCGGCGGCCCGGCTTCTTCGGTGGTGGCGGCCTTCATGGTCATGTGGATGTCGCAGAGGTTGGGTCTCGCGGTGGCGACGACCTCTATGAGGTTGGCGGCAGTATGGGACACCCTCTCCACTAGCAGATCAGGTTTGATGTGGCTCGGTGGGTGACACATGCGTCTCTTCCAGAGGCGTCATGTCATGCCTATCGCCGGCAGGTGAAGTCCCTGGCGGTGCTACACACGACTCTCATGTGGAGACGTCAAGTCATGCCTGTTGTCAATAGATGTTGCATGGTGGCTCTGCAGAGATGTCATGTTTTGCATATTGCTATTGAATCGAAGGTGATCTTGGCACTTGTGGCATACAATATTATTTTTCCATACAACCTCGCGCGGTTGTGAATATGTGGAAAACTCTTTGGTGGTGGCTGCCAATGTGGTGCAGTCCTGGCGCTCTCAATGAGGGTTTTGTGTCTGAATTGCCAGGTAGTGGGCAGCACTCATGATACAACTTTGATCTTTATCTTGAAGACCAAACTGAATACTACGACAGCTCAGGAGTTGAGATGGAGGATAGGAATGCATAATGCAGAGGTTATGAGCAGTGATGCCCTAAGTGGTTGGCTAGCTCTGTCTTGGGAGGATGATGTTAGTGTGTGTGTCCTTAGGTGGTGACGCCACCGGATCAAATGAGTGCACATGTTCACGAGGTTCTATGGAGAACCAAAATCAGTTTAGAGGGGAGAGCTAGTATTTGCTTAAATACCTATGGCAACATTTTGATGAACCCCTAGCTGTGTGCCGGGGATTTTTATGAGATTCTCGCTTCCTCATGAAATAATTACGGGCGATTTCAAGAACGAATGGAAAATGCAATGGCTTCATAACACTATTGTTTTTTGCTCTTTCTCTAACTTGGGTTACACGTGGTTGCCATATACGTGGGACAATCGTCGGGATGGAGTTTGCAATGTGAAGGTCCGTCTACACAGGGCTCTTGGGGATGTAGCTTCCTCGGACGGTTTCATAGTACGATAGTCTCCCATGTTAGACTACTAAGTCTGATCATCACGTCAGTATGATCTCTTTGAGAAAACCGAACTAGTTTGGGGAGGGATCTTTGGGAAGCCATTCAATTACGAGAATATGGGGTGTAGTCGTGCAAACATGAACATTGTGAGGAAATGGTTTCCAATGTCTAGATTGGTGGGATGAATGATATGGAGGGTGTTTCAATGTCAGTGCATCAACTCAAGATCAATCTGAACAGATAGAGCAAGGATCAGTTTGGGTCGGTAAATAAGCATTTTAAAACATTGAGAATGAAGCTGGAACGCAATGTCTCTCCTTCCGATCTAGCCCAACCAGGGCCGAGAAAGACTTAATGAAGAGTATCTCTAACTATTAGCTCATGAAGAAGCCATGTAATGCCAACACTCTCGGGTTCAATGGCTAAAAGTGGGCGATAGGAACACAACCTTCCTTCATGCCAAAGCTAGGGGGCGTGATAGGAACATCAAGATCTCTTCGTTGAAACAGGAGGGCGAATCCTTTTGCTCTAGCCAGCCTGAAATAGAATCAATGGTGGTTAACTTCTCAGAGACTTATTCACGACCCGAGAGATAACTATCCATGATATTGTTACATCTCTTTGCTCCCCAAAAATTCACTATTGCTATGAGTGAGAGTCTTGCGCTCCATGTTCGGATTTAGAAATGGAGAAGGCGCTTTTCATGATGAAATCCAACTCCTCAATAGGTGCAGATGGGTTCACTGTGGGCTTCTATCAAGCATTGACATTTATTGAAGAATGACTTTTGTTGAAAGAAGTGTCTGGAGGGAGGCAGCCTTCCTACTAATGTTAATAGAATGGCGCTTGTACTTATACCAACAAATTAAATACCTCTAGGAACTTTCTCAGTTCAGGCCAATTGCTCTATGCAATGTCCTATACAAAATTGCATTGAAGGTACTTGCTAATAGTCTACAAGCTGCTCAAGAGGAGATTACCACGGACTGTCGGCGGCGACTATTGAGAGTGCATGGGGAGAAGGGGCAAACTGGGCTCCCCACCCCTGCGGCCCTCTATTTTGATGTGATTTTCAATGCCCATGCGTTCGACACCTCATGCGACACCGCGACGGATTTGGGACAGCAGGATGCAGCCCAAATGCCCGAACGTCTCGCTAGCAGCCTGCATGGCTAGCACCTGATATGTTTGCACTTAAAATTTTTTACTGGAAATTTTAGTCGTAGCTCTAGCGGTCGGACGCCTGGTGCATCTGGTGCCTAAAGCGGTGTCATGGAATTTTGGCTAGTTTTTCCCCCTTTTGTCAACACTAGAGCATCCCGGAATTGCTTGCGAGAGTTGATGTTGAGATACGATTGTCTCTCACTTATGAATAGACCCTTTGTTATGGTCATGAGTGCGGAAGAGTTCAATTGTTTGTTGTAAGCCTCAGTTGGAGTGATATCATTGGGTTGACGAGGTTGTGGCCTTCTTCCACAGTATCCCACAACTCATCGGAGGAGCATTTGATGTTGGAAATATGCCCTAGAGCCAATAATATTGTATTATTATATTTCCATGTACATTATTAAATGTTTATATTTCTATGCTATAATTGTATTGGTTCTTGAATATGAGATTCAAAGGAAAATCCAGATACATGTGTGGAAATGTAAACATCAAGTGATCCCTAGTCTTGCCTCTAGGAGTAGCTCATGTATTGATGATGATCTTGTTTTCCTGATCATGAGCATTGTTAAGAGTAATAAGGATGCTATCAATAATGAGAACACGTTGTTGGTAGAACAATAGTGTTGGGTAGACCCAACTTATGAATTACTAAGAGATACTATTGTTGTTGTGCTGTCAGTATTTTCATATAACCTGTTCATGATTACTAAGTTCCTTAGACCATGAGAATATCGTATGCCAACATATCAGATGGTTACTTTGGGTATACCGCATGCCTTTCCATAAATGAATGTGGATAAAGGTGACTTACGGGTATCCCGAAAACGTATGTCTCGATATTAATAGTTCAAGACTGGGATTTGCTCCTCCCAGGATACGGAGATACTCTCTGGGCCCGCTCAGTGTTACGATATCATTATCGTCTGGCCAGACACTTGTGATGAAGATCAGAGGGTACCGGAACACGAATACGAGTGATGGCTCCATTGGCGTAGTTCGTGACGTTCAACTATTAGGCCACACATTAAGTTAATAGAATGTTGTGGAAACCGACAGACCTGCAAAATGAAAGGTGAAGACATCTTAAGGGGAACACAGTTGTTCTAGGAGCACGGTTGTCCATAGAACCTAATGCCTTTGTCCGGTCTTCTAGACCAAGAGAACCTTAATATATTTGCATTAGCCGCCGCAGGAATGGGGCAACAAGTAGGATGAATGAGTTATCTCAATACAGCACGTCTTGAGGGATAATATTATGTGAGGGACAGCCCACCATCCGTGGATTATCGTATCCTAGATGCTGATACATCTCCAACGTATCTATAATTTTTGATTGTTCCATGCTATTATATTATCTGTTTTGGATGTTTTATATTCATTAATATGCTATTTTATATTATTTTTGGGACTAACCTATTAACCTGAGCCTAGTGCCAGTTTCTTTTTTTCCTTTTTTTGAGCTTTGCAGAAAAGGAATACCAAACGGAATAAAATTTTTGCGGTGATTTTTCTTGGACCAGAAGACACCCCGGAGACTTGGAGATGAAGTCAGAAGAGCCACGAGGCGGCGACAAGGGGGGAGGGCGCGCCCAGGGGGTAGGGCGAGCCCCCTGCCTTGCCACCTCCTCGGGACTCCTTCGACCTAACCCTTGTCCCTATATATTCACATATATTTCCAAACCACTTGAAGCATCCACGAAAACACTTTTCCACCACCGCAACCTTCTGTTCCCATGAGATCCCATCTTGGGGCCTTTTCCGGCATCCTGCCGGAGGGGGATTCGATCACGGAGGGCTTCTACATCAACTCTATTGCCCTTCCGATGAAGCGTGAGTAGTTTACCTTAGACCTACGGGTCCATAGCTAGTAGCTAGATGGCTTCTTCTCTCTATTTGATTCTCAATACCATATTCTCCTCGATGTTCTTGGACATCTATCCGATGTAATCTTCTTTTGCGGTGTGTTTGTCGAAATCCGATGAATTGTGGATTTATGATCAGCTTATCTATGAATATTATTTGAATCTTCTCTGAATTCTTTTATGCATGATTTGATATCTTTGTAATTCTCTTCGAACTACCGGTTTAGTTTGGCCAACTAGATTGGTTTTTCTTGCAATGGGAGAAGTGCTTAGCTTTGGGTTCAATCTTGTGGTGTCCTTTCCCAGTGACAGTAGGGGCAGCAAGGCACGTATTGTATTGTTGTCATCGAGGATAAAAAGATGGGGTTTACATCATATTGCTTGAGTTTATTCCTCTACATCATGTCATCTTACTTAAAGCGTTACTCTGTTCTTCATGAACTTAATACTCTAGATGCAGGCAGGAGTCGGTCGATGTGTGGAGTAATTGTAGTAGATGCAGGCAGGAGTCGGTCTACTTGACACGGACGTGATGCCTATATTTCATAATCATTGCCTTAGATATCATCATAACTTTGCGCTTTTCTATCAATTGCTCGACAGTAATTTGTTCACCCACCGTATTATTTGCCTTCAAGAGAGAAGCCTCTAGTGAAACCTATGGCTCCCGGGTCTATTTTCCATCATATAAGTTTCCGATCTATTATTTTGCAATCTTTTACTTTCCGATCTATAAACCAAAAACCCCCAAAAATATTTACTTTATCTTTTGTTTAGTTTTATCTATCTCTATCAGATCTCACTTTTGCAACTGACCGTGAAGGGATTGACAACCCCCTTATTGTGTTGGCTGCAAGTGTTTGATTGTTTGTGCACGTATTGGTGATTTGTGTGTTGTCTCCTACTAGATTGATACCCTGGTTCTCTAATTGAAGGAAATACTTATCTCTACTTTGCTGCATCACCCTTTCCTCTTCATGAGAAAAACCAACGCAAGCTCAAGAAGTAACAGGAAGAATTTCTGGCGCCGTTTTCGGGGAGGTCTACGCCAAGTCAAGACATACCAAGTACCCATCATAAACTCTCCTCTTGCATTACATTATTCGCCATTTGCCTCTCGTTTTCCTCTCCCCCACTTCTAAAACGATTTTTGAAAAGATTTGCCGTTTTCTTCACCCTTCTTCTGTTCGTCTTTTTGTTTGCCCTTATGTCTTACTTGGTTTGTTTGCTCGTTTGCTTGGTATAATTGTGTGTTTATTGAAAATCAGAAGCAAAGAGTTTATGGATCCTCATCCACTTTCTAATCTTTTTTAAAGAGCCAACTATGATGAACCAAATGCTGGTGAGTTGAGTGCACTAGATTATCTTTATGAAGTTTTGCTTGAAACCCGTGAATTTGAAAATTGTGATGAAGTGCTTTATGAAGTGATTCACGATAGATCCTTGAATAAAAAGCATGATTGCAATGATGTTATTACAACATCTATTAATGTCAATTGTGCTAATAATATGCAAAACCCCAAGCTTGGGGATGCTAGTTTTGCTATGTCTGCTACTTATTGCAATGGTCATGATTGGGGCGATTCTTCGTATGATCTTGAAAATTTAGTTAAGCCTCATGATAATAGTGTTTGCAATAATATTGAAAGTGGGTTTGGAAGAGTGTCAACTCTAGGTAATAATGATCCCACTACTTTGGAGAATGATCAATCTCATGAATTTTTTGATAAAAGTGGGCTTGGAGAAGTCACGACTTTATTTGGTGATAATCCCACTATTTTGGAAGAGTGTCAACTTTGCATGCATGTGGATCATGTAGAGAAAATTTTATGTGATAGCTATATTGTTGAATTTGAATATGATCCTACGCGTAATCATTATGAGAGAGGAAAATATGGTTGCAGAAATTTTCATGTTACTAAATTACCTCTCTTCATGTTGAGATTGCTATCGTCTCTTTCTTCTTCCTTGCATATGCTAGTTTTTGCTTGCCTTGATAATTTGTTTGCTTATAAAATACCTATGCATAGGAAGTATGTTAGACTAAAGTGTGTTTGTCACATGTTTTTTGATGCTCTCTTTGTGCTTCAATTCTTGTCTTTCATGTGAGCATCATTGAAATCTCAATGCCTAGCTAAAAAGGCTTTGAAGAAAAGCGCTTGTTGGGAGACAACCCAATATTTTTATTTCCTGTTTTGCAATAAATAGATCATCTAGCCTCTGGTTAGATTTGTTTTTGTGTTTTAATTAGTGTTTATGCCAAGTAAGACCTTTGGGATGGCTTACGGTGATAGTTGACTTGATCTTGCTGAAAAACAGAAACTTTTGCGCCCAGTAAAACAATTTTGAAAAATCACATAAGCGTGCTTTTGATCTGAATTTTTTTACACAAGATTGATATACATATTTCCCAGGTTTTCATAATTTTTAAGAGTTTTTGGATTTACAGAAGTATTCGAAGTTTACAGATTACTACAGACTGTTCTGTTTCTGACAGATTCTGTTTTCTATGTGTTGTTTGCTTATTTTGATGAATCTATGGGTTGTATCGTGGGGTATGAACCATGGAAAAGTTAGAATACATTAGATATTACACCAATATAAATAAAGAATGAGTTCACAACAGTACCAAAAGTGGTGATTTATTTTCTTATACTAACGGAGCTTATGAGATTTTCTGTTGAGTTTTGTGTTGTGAAGTTTTCAAGTTTTGTGTAAGGATTTGATGGACTATGGAATAAGGAGTGGCAAGATCCTAAGCTTGGGGATGAACAAGGCACCCCAAGGTAATATTCAAGGACAACCAAGATCCTAAGCTTAGGGATGCCCCAGAAGGCATCCCCTCTTTCGTCTTCGTCTATCGGTAACTTTACTTGAGGCTATATTTTTATTCACCACATGATATGTGTTTTGCTTGGACCGTCTTGTATGATATGAGTCTTTACTTTTTCCTTTGCCACAATCATCCTTGTTGTACACACCTTTTGAGAGGGACACGCATGAATCGTGATTTATTAGAATACTCTATGTGCTTCACTTATATCTTTTGAGCTTGGCAATTTTGCTCTAGTGCTTCACTTATATCTTTTTAGAGCACGGCGGTTGCTTTATTTTATAGACATTATTGAACCCTCATGCTTCACTTATATTATTTTGAGAGTCTCCTTAAACAGCATGGTAATTTGCTCTGGTTATGAATTTAGTCCTGATATGATAGACATCCAAGAGGGATATAATAAAAACTTTCATATAAAGTGCATTGAATACTATGAGAAGTTTGATTCCTTATGATTGTTTTGAGATATAGAGATGGTGATATTAGAGTCATGCTAGTGATTAATTGTGAATTGGAGAAATACTTGTGTTAAAGTTTGTGATTCCCGTAGCATGCACGTATGGTGAACTGTTATGTGATGAAGTCGGAGCATGATTTATTTATTGATTGTCTTCCTTATGAGTGGCGGTCGGGGACGAGCGATGGTCTTTTCCTACCATTCTATCCCCCTAGGAGCATGCACGTAGTACTTTGTTCCGATGACTAATAGATTTTTTCAATAAGTGTGTGAGTTCTTTATGACTAATGTTGAGTCCATGGATTATACGCACTCTCACCCTTCCACCATTGCTAGCCTCTCTAGTGCCGCGCAACTTTCGCTGGTACCATACACCCACCATATACCTTCCTCAAAACAGCCACCATACCTACCTAGTATGGCATTTCCATAGCCATTCCAAGATATATTGCCATGCAACTTTCCACCGTTCCGTTTTATTATGACATGTTCCATCATTGTCATATTGCTTTGCATGATCATGTAGTTGACATTGTATTTGTGGCAAAGCCACCTTTCATAATTCTTTCATACATGTCACTCTTGAGTCATTGCACATCCCGGTATAGCGCCGGAGGCATTCATATAGAGTCATATTTTGTTCTAAGTATCGAGTTGTAATTCTTGAGTTGTAAGTATATAAAAGTGTGATGATCATCATTATTAGAGCATTGTCCCATGTGAGGAAAGGATGATGGAGAATATGATTCCCCCACAAGCCAGGATGAGACTCCGGACAAAAAAAAAGGCAAAGAAGCCCACAAAAAAAAAGAGAAAAGAAAAGAGAAGGGGCAATGTTACTATCCTTTTTTCCACACTTGTGCTTCAAAGTAGCACCATGATCTTCATGATAGAGAGTCTCCTATGTTGTTACTTTCATATACTAGTGGGAATTTTTCATTATAGAAGTTGGCTTGTACATTCCAATGATGGACTTCCTCAAATTGCCTTAGGTCTTCATGAGCAAGCAAGTTGGATGCACACCTACTTAGTTTTCTTTCGAGCTTTCATAAACTTATAGCTCTAGTGCATCCGTTGCATGGCAATCCCTACTCACTCACATTGATATCTATTGATGGGCATCTCCATAGCCCGTTAATACGCATAGCTGATGTGAGACTATCTCCTTGTTTTTGTCTTCTCCACAACCACCATATTCTATTCTGCCTATAGTGCTATGTCCATGGCTCACGCTCATGTATTGCGTGAAAGTTGAAAAGGTTTGAGAACACCAAAAGTATGAAACAATTGCTTGGCTTGTCATCGGGGTTGTGCATGATTTGAATATTTTGTGTGATGAAGATGGAGCATACCCAGACTATATGATTTTGTAGGGATAAACTTTCTTTGGCCATGTTATTTTGAGAAGACATAATTGCCTTGTTAGTATGCTTGAAGTATTATTGTTTTTATGTTAATATTAAACTTTTGTTTTGAATCTTATGGATCTGAACATTCATGCCACAATAAAGAAAATTACATGGATAAATATGTTAGCTAGCATTCCACATCAAAAATTCTGTTTTTATCATCTACCTACTCGAGGACGAGCAGGAATTAAGCTTGGGGATGCTTGATACGTCTCCAATGTATCTATAATTTTTGATTGTTCCATGCTATTATATTATCTGTTTTGGATGTTTTATATGCATTAATATGCTATTTTATATTATATTTGGGACTAACCTATTAACCTAGAGCCCAGTGCCAGTTTCTGTTTTTTCCTTGTTTTTGAGCTTCGCAGAAAAGGAATATCAAACGGAGTCCAAACGGAATAAAACTTTTGCAATGATATTTCTTGCACCAGAAGACACCCCGGAGACTTGGAGATGAAGTCAGAAGAGCCGAGAGGCGGCGGCAAGGGGCGAGGGCGCGTCGAGGGGGGTAGGGCGCGCCCCCTGCCTTGCCACCTCCTCGGGACTCCTCTGACCTAACCCTTGGCCCTATATATTCACATATATTCCCAAACCTCCAGAAGCATCCACGAAAACACTTTTTCCACCGCCGCAACCTTCTGTTCCCGTGAGATCCCATCTTGGGGCCTTTTCCGGCATCCTGCCGGAGGGGGATTCGATCACGAAGGGCTTCTACATCAACTCTATTGCCCCTCTGATGAAGCGTGAGTAGTTTACCTCAGACCTACGGGTCTAGAGCTAGTAGCTAGATGGCTTCTTCTCTCTCTTTGATTCTCAATACAATGTTCTCCTCGATGTTCTCAGAGATCTATCCGATGTGATCTTCTTTTGCGGTGTGTTTGTCGAGATCCGATGAATTGTGGATTTACGATCAACTTATCTATGAATATTATTTGAATGTTCTCTGAATTCTTTTATGCATGATTTGATATCTTTGTAATTCTCTTCGAATTATCGGTTTAGTTTGGCCAACTAGATTGGTTTTTCTTGCAATGGGAGAAGTGCTTAGCTTTGGGTTCAATCTTGTGGTGTCCTTTCCCAGTGACAGTAGGGGAAGCAAGGCACATGTTGTATTGTTGCCATCGAGGATAAAAAGATGGGGTTTACATCACATTGCTTGAGTTTATTCCTCTACATCATGTCATCTTACTTAAAGCGCCACTCTGTTCTTCATGAACTTAATACTCTAGATGCAGGCAGGAGTCAGTCGATGTGTGGAGTAATAGTAGTAGATGCAGGCAGGAGTCGGTCTACTTGACACGGACGTGATGCCTATATTTCATAATCAATGCCTTAGATATCGTCATAACTTTGCGATTTTCTACTAATTGCTCGACAGTAATTTGTTCGCCCACCATATTATTTGCCTTCAAGAGAGATGCCTCTAGTGAAACCTATGGCCCCCGGGTCTATTTTCCATCATATATGTTTCCGATCTACTATTTTGCAATATTTTACTTTCCGATCTATAAATCAAAAACCCCAAAAATATTTACTTTATCTTTTGTTTAGTTTTATCTATCTCTATCAGATCTCACTTTTGCAAGTGACCATGAAGGGATTGACATCCCCTTTATCATGTTGGGTGCAAGTGTTTGATTGTTTGTGCATGTATTGGTGATTTGTGCGTAGTGTCCTACTGGATCGATACCGTGGTTCTTTAACTGAGGGAAATACTTATCTCTACTTTGCTGCATCACCCTTTCCTCTTCAAGTGAAAAACCAACACAAGCTCAAGAAGTAGCAGATACAGGTACAGACTTAGCCACCACGTGGCATAGTCGTTGTCGGTGTCAAAACCGACAAATCTCGGGTAGGGGGGCCCAAGCTGTGAGTCTAGGATCAATGGTAACAAGGGACAATGGGGACACGGTGTATACCCAGGTTCGGGTCCTCTCAAAGGAGGCAAAACCCTACGTCCTGGTTGATTGTATTTGATGAGTATAGGGGTTACAAGAGTTGATCTACCTCGAGATCGTAATGGCTAAACCCTAGTAGTCTAGCCTATGATTATTCTGATGCCCTCTGTGGACTAACCCCTCCGGTTTATTTACCCACCGGAGGGGCCTAGGGTTATACAAAGTCGGTTCAGAAGAAAGGAGTAGTCCATCTGACACCAAACTTGTCGTTCTACGCACATAGGATTCCTACCCGGACACGGGAGGTGGCTTTCAGCTTCGTCTTCACGACCCATCAGCCTGGCCCATATCAAATAGGCCGGACACCTGAGGACCCCCGAATCCAGGACTCCCTCAGTAGCCCCCGAACTTGCCTTCAATGACGATGTAGTATCCGGCTTATGTGTTCGGTTTTGCAAGGCGGGTTCTTCACCATACTCTGGATTGACGACAGTCCAGTTTTGACCTCCATGTTCTGCCTTTACGATTTCTTCCTGTCATCGCCTCGATTTCCACGCGCCGAGTGAATGCGAACGGTCCATAATTTTTTACAAATAAGCCTCGTACCATGCAAGGGCGGCATCTATATAAGGAGGTTAGATCCCCAAATGCCATCCCAATTTGCACAAGGAGCATTAGAGCAAACCACGAAAAAAACTTCAAAACATGGCGAGCGCTCCTAGCTCTTCCTCGCACCCTCACGGCCCTCAAGCGGGTGATTGGCGAAGTTGCTCAGTGTCTCACCTCCAGCTGAATCGACTTCAGACACAGGGATATCTCCCTCCCGTGGATCTAGTCTCCATGCGGGCGGGATTGGCCTCAATTGGCAATGATGTGCTAGCAGAGAATTTCCCCAACCCCAACAAGGAGGAGAGGGTGTGCTTTGTCTCGTTTCTTCTGAGGGGCTTAGGATTTCTGATCCACCCCTTCCTCAGAGGTCTATTGAAATTCTACAGGATCCAGCTGCACAACTTCACACCAGGTTCTATCCTGCACATCTCGGGTTTTGTCGCTCCCCGCGAACTGTTTTTAGGGTGCAAGGCTCATTTCGAACTGTGGAGAAAGTTCTTTTGCCTGGTCCCTCATCATCAAGGGGGTTCCATATTTGAAGTAGGCGGTGCCAAAGTATGGCGCATAGCCGGATCAGGTTACCTCGTTGGAACTCCCAAGGAGGCATCCCAAGAATGGTCTTCGGAATGGTTTTACATTGAGGACGTTCCCCTTCCGGACCCAGTTCGGCATGGACTTCCCAAATTCTCCAGCGGTCCTTTGAAGAAACGCCTCAATTGGCGCCCCGGGGGCCCCAAGGAAGAAGACAATGTGGAAGTAAAGAGGTTGGTCAGCAAGGTCAAATTACTTGCACATTTCGAACTCTCGATAATCAAAGTTATGTCCATCGCGATAAAGTGATGCATCCAGCCCCTTCAGTCCAGAGTGATCCCTTTATGGTGGTACAACGGAAAGGACGACACATCTCGTTATAAGCGCGAGGGCCCGGATACCCCAGCCGCTCTGGCCGCCATTCTGGCAGATCTTTATAAGGGGGAGAAAGAAGAATTCATCCGTTTAAATTGTCGGGAAGGTTTTTCCATGTATAACCCCATTGAATGGGTAAGTTTTTGATTATCAGCGTTGTTCCACGTCATTATCGAGGTATGCTAATCAAATTTTTCTGGTCGTCTTAAAACAGACATGGAGGAAGGTGGTCGAGAATGTTCATTGCCCCTCCGCACAACCAGAGGATTACGCTTGCAACGAAGACCCCGACTTCTGCGAGGATCTGGATATATTTATAGAGTTTGATGATGGAGTCTTTTATCAAGCAAGCCTTGACGGCTCGGAAGTGGCTATTATGGCCGACTACCCCTGGCCTTCTTCCTTTCTCCATTGTAAGTACTCAGAAATCATCCTCAAAAAAGGGGGCCCCCACTTGCGTCTCACCCATCACACTGAATTGTGTTTCGTAGGATCGGCGCTCAGCAAGCCGCACTCCATTGAGGGTGGCCTCTAAGAAGGTAGCATCTATGCGGGGGGAGCCTTCAAAACTAAAGGAAACTGGGAGCGTTGTCGAGCCCCCTCCTTCATCAAAGAGGTATAACCATTGACATGTGCCTAGGCATAAAAACAGATTGTCGTGTTTCTCCTCCCATCTTATTTCAGGAGAAGCACACGGCAAACCGTGTCCAAACGCCTAGTTAGCCGATCATCAGCTAATCCGGCTCCGGGCTCATCAACCAGGACGAGAGCCAATACGGATGTAGCGCCAAATCATCCACCTCATGAGGATTCGGATGACGTATCCGTCACAAATTCTGAAGTGGAGAGCATGATAAATCATCGCCAACTGAAAGAGATCATGCGTGCTCCAGCTTTTACTGAGCAAGAATTTACAGCCCTCAGCTCCGTGGATGCATATATCCGAGCCGCCCAAGATGGACTTGCTGGAGTTGCCCATGTGTTTTTCAAAGGATATGCAGGTAATGGTTTGTGTAAATTTAATAGATATATGCCAGTAGCCCCTGATACTTGAAGCGGTTAGACCAACCGATTTAAGGAGCGTTATGACCGCAGGTTCTCAAAGAGAAGAACAGTGCGCTGTCCAAGGAGCTTAAAACGAGCCGGACAAAGCTAAATGCCGCCACGACAGAGCTTGAGGAAATGAAGAAAGTCACAATGACCGTTCATCAAAAGAACAAACTCGAGGAGGAAAAGGATAAGCAAGCCGAAGAGATAAAGAGCTTAAAGGCTCAATTGTCGGATGCACAAAAAGAGAATAGAAAATTGAAAAGCGGCATATTTGGTATGACCTTTGAACCATCTAGGCGACTCATATTGTCCGGTAATTCGGAGTGTTATAATGCTATTCTTGTAGGTGTGTTAACCGGGCGCCATGAAGGAGAAGTATCCGGATTCCGAGGCGACATTCTAAAAGAACTGTCCGTGGTGCATGAGCGAGCCCGAAAAGCCATGAAGAGTATGGTCAAAGCCTTGTGGCCATCTGATGCCCCTCTAGAAAGTATGAAGGAGTTGGCAAACCTGTTCAAAGGTGTTCGGCGCCGTTTTGAGCTATGGAAGGCATCAGCATGCCGGGAAGGTGCACGAGAGGCATGGGAAATGGTGAAAACACGCTACACCGGGCTCGATCCGAATCATATGGCCCAAGTTGGACTTCAGGGACCGGACGGAAAAGAGATTCCCATGAACTTGGTATATGACCAAGTGATCATAGCTGCGAAATATTCGCAAGAAGACTGTAGCTTAAACAGTCTTATAGATGACATAGAGAAAGAGTAGGCGTTCGATTCGATGTATCAATGTACTATATCATCGAACTTATCTCCAACCGAACTTGTTCAAAATTTGTCATCGCAGGCCTTCGGCTTCAACCTCCGAACCAAGAAGTTGGAGTGTTTCTGGATACCATGTTCGAATGTAGTAAACATTCATTGTGTTCGGAAACCAGGCAATCCGGTCATATTGCTCAAGCAGACAAAATTTGTTCGGGGAGTTATGCTATATTACTATTTAACGTAAGAAACATCTTTCAGGAAAAATAGTTCCGTTAAGGGTTCCTTCCCCTGGGGCAACATGCTTAATTATGCATGCCTCGGCTTTGATCCGAAAGGTAGAATTATGGGCAGCCTATCCCTTATTATTATTTTTAGAAGAATGACATGAACGTAAATAATCTGTCGTTGCTTGCCGACCAATTATTCCCTTAAGAACGCTAGCTTTCGGCTTCACCCGTCTGAGGTACAGATGCAGATTACCCGGTTGTAACAATCGCAGAGGTACTCCCTTTACACCCTAGCCGAACAATTGGGAACGCAGGGTATAAACACAGGAGCGAGGCAACCCAGCTTGGCAAAAACTTAAGTCATAGAGGTGCATATAATGGCAAAAGATGTATAGAACAAACGACGTGAACAATGGAAGCAACAAGCTTTTAGTAATAAGCTTTGTCAAAGAAGCCCCCAGTTACAGTGGGGTGTATACATTTAAAGATGTGTATCCCTAATAGTTCGGTAGATCCGAACACACCTGAACTATCCGTAAAATCGTCGGAGCCGAGCGGCATTCCATGGATTCGGCTCAAGGCGATTATCCGATGCATTACGAAGGCGATAGGGTCCTCCTGTAAGAACATCATCGATGATGAAGGGGGCCTCCCATCGTGGTTTGAGCTTATCCTTTTTGTTCTTCGGGAGACGCAAGATGAGATCGTCAACGTTATATGTCTTGGCCCGCACTTCTCTGCTTTGGTATCGCCTCGCCTGTTGTTGGTAAAATGCGAAACGAGCTTGTGCGATATCGCGCTCCCCTTTGAGGCCATCTAGGTCATCCTGCCGATCGAGCTCGGCTTCTCGCTCTTCGTACATGCACACTCGAGGTGAGTCATGAATAATGTCGCAAGGCAGGACAGCTTCTGCGCCATGTACCATGAAGAAAGGTGTGTATCCGGTTGTTCGGTTAGGTGTAGTCCGCAGCCCCCAAAGTACGGAATCGAGTTCCTCAACCCACTGCTTGTTTGACTCCCATAGGGAGCGCACCAGTCGAGGTTTAATGCCGCTCATTATCAGGCCATTGGCCCGTTTGACCTGAGCCATTATCAGTGATGATGCTGTGCGGGACACCGTAGTGGTGTACCACGCCGGATATAATTTCAATCACTAGCCCTGGTTCAGCCGTTCTCACTGGTTTGGCCTCTATCCACTTAGTGAATTTATCCACCATAACCAGTAAATATTTCTTTTTGTGGCTTCCCCCTTTAAGGGGTCCGACCATATCGGCCCCCCAGACTGTGAAGGGCCAAGTGATGGGGATTGTTCTTAAGGTAGTGGGAGGCATATGACTTTGATTGGCAAAAAGCTGACATCCCACACAACATTGGACAAGGGCTTGTGCGTTTGCTCGGGTCGTTGGCCAGAAAAATCCTGTCCGGAAGGCTTCCTTACGAGGGGCCGAGCTGCGGCATGGTGGCCACCCAGACCAGCATGTATTTCGGCCAATAGTTGTCGTCCCTCCTCTTCAGAGATGCACCTTTGGACAACTCCGGTAGTGCTTTTCTTGTACAGTTCACCTTCGTGAACTTTGTAGGCTTTAGAATGCCGAACTATGCGACGGGCCTCATTTTGATCATCAGGAAGCTCCTGCCTATTAAGGTAGGCCAGGAAGGGTTCGGTCCATGGAGCAATAACGGCCATGATCTCATGAGCAGAGGGTGTTATTTCGGTATCCGAACCCCCGATGATATCTGTATTGTGTTCGGCTGCTGGGGGCGTGATCAGGTCCGTACTGGCGTCTCCGCTCTCGTCCTGCCATACCACGGATGGCTTGAAGAGCCTTTCCACAAAGGTATTAGGCGGGACGGGGTCGCGCTTGGCACCCACGCGAGCGAGTATGTTCGTTGCCTGGTTACTATCTCGAGCGACGTGATGAAACTCAAGCCCCTCGAACCGAGCCGATATTTTTAATACGGCGTTTCGATATGCCGCCATTTTTGGATCTTTTGCATCGAACTCTCCATTTACCTGAGATATTGCGAGCTTTGAGTTGCCACACACCTCAAGGCATTGTATGCCCATGGAGACAGTCATGCGGAGACCATGTAGAAGTGCCTCATATTCGGTTGCATTGTTGGAGTTCGTATACATGATTTGCAACACGTAGCGGACTGTGTCCCCCATAGGGGATGTCAAGATGACGCCAGCCCCCAGTCTGGCTAGCATTTTAGAGTCGTCGAAGTACATTATCCAATTGGAGTAAGAACTGTACTCTTTAGGGAGCTCGGCTTCCGTCCACTCTGCAACGAAGTCGGCCAGCACCTGAGATTTAATAGCTCGGCGTGGCTTGTATGTTATTTCAAATGGTAAGAGCTCGATGGCCCATTTAGCTATGCAGCCGGTGGCTTCCTTGTTGTTTATAATGTCGTTAAGTGGTACTTTGGATGCCACCGTGATCGAACACTCTTGAAAATAGTGTCGAAGTTTTCGGGATGCCATAAAGACCGCGTAGGCTATCTTTTGGTAGTGAGGGTATCGGGATTTGCATGATGTAAGGACCTCTGATATGTAGTAGATTGGCTTTTGGATGGGGAATTTATGTCCCTCTTCCCCTTGTTCGACGATGAGTACAACGCTCACTGTCGGTGTGGAACGACACCTATGGGATCACAAGAATCCCTACTACGGTTGCCGGGGCGCAGGGTTGCAAGAAGAGCAGGATCAGTAGCCAGCACAAGAATCATTTACCCAGGTTCGGGCCGCGAGGATGCGTAAAATCCTAGTCCTGCTTTGGTGGGTGTATTTCAGAGAGTTCTTGAGCTCTCGAACTAGCTGTGGTAAGTGCGTGGTTCGAAAGAGCCGAATCCTTCTCCAGTATGCCATGGGCCTCCTTTTATAGTCGGAAGGGGCAGTCATAGTGGCACACAGGAGGTGGAAAGGCGTACAGTACCCTGAGCTTATCGCTCGTATTACAGGACAAGACGCATTTAATGCGTAGCTTAAGTGTCCTCTTGCTTTATCGGGGACGGGGGCAAGGCCCGTCCCGTCCGTCGCCGCTCCTCCTCGTTTCGACACGCGCCTCGGCCAGTGATGCATGCGGTGCCATGTAGGCAGGCAGGCAGCTGAGGTGGCGCGGTGGTGGAGCCTTCACAAAGATCTGCATGCCGCCACGCAGGCGCTTGATGAGTTGGCCTGGGAGCTGCATGTTGCCACATAGGTGCCTGCCCAGCTGGTTGGGCTGGCAGCTGCATGTGAACGGTGGTGGAAGCTTGGTTGATGTGGGCCTGGCGGTGGCCCTGCTGGCGTTCTTGGCGAGGGCCTTGCCGGGTGGCCCGGCAAGGGTCTTGCCGTGGCGCGCTGTCGTCCCCGGCAAGGGCCTTGCCGGGGGTCTGGTGGCCTTCCTCGGCAAGGATCTTGCCGAGGATCGTCGTCTTCTAATCCTCATCTGATCTTGAATATGTCTTCACAAAGATCTGCATGCCACCACAGAGGTGCCTTCTCGAGCCCTGGCCCCACGTGGATGATGGTGTTGGGGGCTGTGGGCTCAAGGGTGGCTCACTCTGTTGGTGTAGGGCGAGCTGCCCCGGCAAGGGTCTTGCTGGGGCTACTGAGGTTGCCCTGGCAAGGGTCTTGCCGGGGGAACCTGCTTCGTCCCTCTGCTCCTTGTGGTCTTGGCCTTGGCGTTATTCTGATTGTCTTGGGCTTCGGTCTTACCTTGGCTCACCTCCCCTGCTTTGTTTAGTGTGACCGTAGGCGCGGCTCCGACTGCCCGTGCACAGGTAGAGGGGTACAAAAACGCACCCCTCTTTTTTGTACACCGACAGGAGCCCCCGGGCCTGGGCCACACATAAGCGCGACACGTTGTTGGGCCAGACCCAAAACGGTGCGCGGGCGGGCGGGGCGGTTTTTACCGCAGTAAGACTTTTCGCGCGCTGCACTTCCCACGACCCGCGCGCGTGGCACGGCGTGGAGGGGTGTGCGTTTCGTGGGCGGCATGCGCGGGGCGGTTTCCGCACGCATGCGTCACATCGCAGTAAAGAGGCGGCTCGCGCCTTCCCCGTAAAAAGAGGGAGGCGTGGAGGCGCGGCTCATTTACTGAATGGGGCTGGGCCGCGGTCTTCAAGGACTCCACTCCCCACGATCACGGGGTGGGGAGATGTCGCTTCACCCGTCCCCTCAGTTCTGCACGTCCGCCACGCGTCCTTCATGCGCGTGGGGTGGCAAGCGGTGGAGGCGGGAAACCGGGCCGTCGCGGCTTGGGGCAGTGGGTCGGTCCTGATTCCCTGTGCCTCCGGTGGCTGGATTGGCCGAGCGGGGCGACCTCGCCCCGACCTCGCCCCTTTATAAAGAGGGGGAAGGGGGGATGCCGTCCCTCATTCTCCTGTCATCTATCTCTTCTTGCTTCTTCTTCTTCCTTTCACTCGCCATGGAGAAAGGGAACCCGGGTCCCTCGACGGTGGCGGCGAGGGTCGCCGCTCGACAGTGCGCTCCTCCTCCTCCTGAGCCCGTGGTGGTGGAACCAGCTGCGAGGGGAAGGGGGAGGGGGCGAGGCCGTGGGTGAGGCCGGGACAGAGGTCGTAGTGCTCGGGGAAGAGGAGGACGGGGCGGCACGCCGGCTTCGCCCCCGCCAATGGTGCCTTTCCCGATGGAAGGCCATGTCGGAGACTAGCCCCGCGAGTTCTTCATCAGGCTGCGCTGGCCTCCGCGTCGTGGTCTCCGTCTTCCTGCCCTGTTCGCTCGGGAGAGGGAGCGTGACCGGCCCCAATCCCTCATATTGCACATGAGGGGTTGTGGGAATGGGGGCACGCGGGTCGACATCGACTTCCCGGCTCCTCGGGTCATGTACCTCTGCCGTGGGTGGAAGACGTTCGCTTGCATCCACAGCCTGACGGCGGGGCTCGTCCTCTACTTCAAATTAATGGAGGACGGCCTACTCTCCGTCAAGGTCTTCGGAGAGTTCGGAACTCGCCTGAAGTGCTGCGTGGAGAGCTCCTCTGATGGAGATTACGACGATGGAAGCTCTTCCTCGAGCAAAAGTGATGAGGAGGACAGCGGGGCAGATGACGGGGACGAGTCCGACTAGGCGTCGAACGCCCTGCGCCTGGGCGGGAGCGGCAGCAGCAGCATCTGCACCTGGCCGCTCCTCCGGTAGAGGCTTGCCGGGGGTGGGGCCAGCTCCTTGAACTTCTCGGGGCCGTCTCCTTGGGCGGCTGGCGTCGGGAGGCTGCGGAAGAGGAAGAGGGCGGGCGGCAAGGCCGTCAACTCGGAGTACGCGGGCACCGACGCCTTCATCGCGTATTGCCGGTCCTGCCGCCTCGTCTTCCAGCTCCTTTCCCGGCACCGTCATCACCGGCCCACCCGTGGGCGGCCACCGAGGTGTTCCCTTGGTGCTTTCTGCTGCTCGTAGCTCGCTTAGACGTCCCTTTTGCCCTTTCGCCTCCTTGACCTGCCTCGTGAGGAGAGGGACAAGAAAAGGATTACGAGCATCTTATCTCTTTTTTAGTTTGTAAGCCTGCGGGCCTTTGTTAAATTTAAAACTTGTAATCCCCTTGCTCATGTTTTTCATCTCGCACGAACTATACCTGTATGGGATGTTTTTAATGAAAAAGGGATGCTTGCCAGGTTTTTCGTTAGTGGGGAAATCCCGCAACAAGGAGCGAATCCTTGTTATTGTTTAAGATAAACATTTTTCGCCCGGCAATAGGCCTTGCTGTCCCCCCATTCCACTCGACCGTTCTCGTGCTCTTGGCGGAGGCAGGGATGAGGTGGGCTTTAGGCTCCTCGTTCTACCTCCTTGCCACCGCGGCTACAACCAAATCCGAACCCAGGAAATAATCCTTAGGTATAGGAAAAAGGGGAGCACGACAGCCTAGAGATAAAAACGAGGTTTCACATACCCCAGTCCGGTTCCGAAATGCATGACAGAGGATAAAAGACTTATCTGGATCTGCAGCCCTCGGCAATCTCATCTTGCCGCGGTTGGATCCTTGTGCTTGCAGCCCCCGGCAACTCTGGTTTGCCGGGGTCGGGGCGCCGGTCCATTTCCTTCTTTCCAAGTAGCTCAGCAGAAGTGTTCATGTGCCCTGCGAACCAAAGGAGGACATAAAAGGAACAGATAGACGCGCACTCGACCTCTAGGCTAGGGGTTAGTCGCTGCTAAGCACTATCAACCCTAACCAAGGAAGAGACTCGACCTAGCATGCATGCTATAACTTAGAGCGCCAGCGCTTCATTTATTTATGCTCAGGGTCTGCGCCTGGCTTTGTACAAAGGGTCACATGTCTTGCCGGCAAAGCTTGTACAAAAGGTGGCTTGCCGGGAGGCCCGGCAAGCCGCGCATTATGGGTAAAACTTGCGAAGATGCTCGATGTTCCAGGAGTTGCTCACTGGGACGGCATCTTCGGTCTCCAGGCGGACTGCACCGGGCCTGGTGACTCGTATTACCCGACAAGGGCCTTCCCACTTCGGCGTCAACTTGTTGGTATTCTTGGCCGACTGAACGCGCCGAAGAACAAGGTCGCCTTCCTCAAAGCTTCGGGCATGAACCTTGCGGCTATGGTAGCGGCGCAAGGCTTGCTGGTAGCGTGCTGCTCTCACAGCCGCCCGAAGACGATATTCCTCAAGGAGCATCGCGTCATCTTGGCGCAACTACTCTTGCTCAAGCTCATCATAAGCGAGCACTCGAGGTGACCCATATATGAGTTCCGTGGGGAGAACTGCTTCTACCCCGTAGACCAGGGCAAAAGGTGTCTGGCTGGTGGCTTGATTTGGCGTCGTCCTGATCGACCAAAGAACCGCCGGCAATTCATCAATCCAGCGCCTTCGGCTCTTGCGCAGCTTGTCAAAAGTCTTTGTCCTTAGGCCTCACAACACTTCAGCATTTGCCCTCTCCGCTTGGTCGTTGCTCCGTGGGTGTGCCACGGAAGCAAAACAGACCATGTTGCCGAGGTCTTGAATGTATTGCATGAAGGTGTGGCTCGTGAACTGCGTGCCGTTGTCGGTGATGACTCTGTTTGGCATACCAAAATGGCAGACCAGTTCCTTGAAAAACTTGACGGCTGACTGAGCATTCACCTTTCTCACTGCTTCCACCTCCGGCCACTTTGTGAACTTGTCGATCGCAATGTACAAGTACTCAAAGCCCCTGACAGCGCGGGGGAAAGGGCCCAGTATATCGAGCCCCCAGACCGAGAATGGCCAGGAGAGAGGGATTGTTTGAAGGGCTTGAGCTGGTTGATGAAGCTTCTTTGAATGGAACTGACACACTTCACACTTGGTTACTAGTGTCGTTGCATCCTGGAGGGCGGTGGGCCAGAAGAAACCTTGCCGGAACGCCTTCCCAGCAAGGGCCCTCGACCCTATGTGGGATGCACTTCAATTTCACACCATTTGGCCTTCTTCTGTACAGGACGTCATCGACGAACTGGTACAGGGCGGACCGGCGGGCTACTTTTTCCGCTTCTTCCTGCTCCTCAGGAACCTCCCCTGTTTGGAGGAAATGGACGGTATGCTGTGCCCATGCCGGAGCCTGGGGCTCGACGGCAAGGACCAAAGGCATTTCTTCCGCCATGGGAGCGGCTGTCTCTACAGCTAGGGCTTAACGCCCTGCCGGAGCCAGTTGCTCTTGGGCAGGTTCAGCGTCCATGGCAGCACCCTTGCCAGCGGCCCCAGGGGGCTCGGTAGAAAAGTACTTGCCGGGACCTGACTTCCTCCGCTTGTTCTGCCCTGTTGATGGCTCGACAGATGGTTGAGTTAGCCAGAGCAAAAAGGTACCTGGTTCCATAGGTAACTTGAATGCAGCACGCTTTGACAGGTAATCGGCGATGTCGTTCTCCACTCGGGGGATGTGCTCCGCTAGGATACCGTCAAAGCGTTCCTCCAGCTTCCTCACCTCATCTACGTCAGCTTCCATCAATGGGCTCTGATAATCCTTGTTGACATGTCTGACAACGAGCTGCGAGTCACCCCTGACGAGGAGCTTCTTAACCCCGAGGTCTGCCGCGATCCTGAGACCGGCAAGCAATCCCTCGTACTCAGCAGTGTTGTTGGTGGACATCTCCCTGGGGAAGTGCATCTGGATCACGTACTTGAGGTGCTCTCCGGTGGGTGCGACGAGCAGCACACCGGCGCCGGCACCTTGCAGCGAGAAAGCCCCATCAAAGTACATGATCCAGTCGCGGTCTGCTTCCTTGCCGGGGAGAGTGGTCTCCTGGATTTATTCGTCAGGCGTCGAGGTCCATTCTGCAATGAACTCTGCCAAGACTCGCTCTGAATTGTCGAGGTACTTTCAAACCTTAAACCAAAGCTTGACAACTCCAAGGCCCATTCCACAATCCTTCCAGTCGCATCCGGGTTGGGCAGTATCCGTTGCAATGGGAGGCGGGTGACGACAGTGATCTCGTGGGCTTGGAAGTAATGACGCAGCTTCCTTGAGGCCATAAGGAGGCCGAAGAGCAATTTCTGCACACCGGAGTACCTCGATCTAGCTCCCTGCAAGAGGGAGCTGACAAAGTAAACCGGGTGCTGCATCATCTTCTTCCTCTGCACCACCTCACTCGACTGCGCGGGCACTGCCTTGGTGGCATCAGACTCCGACAGGGGCCGCGCCTTGCTGGCACCAGGCCCTGCCGAGGGAATATTTGGCTTGCCACCCGCTGGTTCTGCTGCCGCCACTGCCTCCTCATTGACCTCCCTCTGTGCCACCAGTGCGGCGCTGACCACTTGATTCGTCGCCGCCAGATATAGCAGCAACGGCTCTTGTGGTTTAGGTGCAACCGGTGTTGGCGTGGAGGAAAGGTATTTCTTCAGATCCTGTAATGCTGCCTCGGCTTCTGGGGTCCACTCCATTGGGCCTGCCTTTTTCAAGATCTTGAAGAAGGGAAGGGCGCGCTCGGTGGACTTGGAGATGAATCGGCTCATGGCGGCAATGCAGCCAGTGAGCCGACGCACATCCTTGATCCGCTTGGGCGCCTCAATCTGCTCAATAGCCTTGATCTTGTCTGGGTTTGCCTCGATCCCGCGCTGCGACACAAAGAACCCGAGAATCTTGCCGGATGGAACGCCGAAGACACACTTCTCAGGGTTCAGCTTGAGGTTGATCTTGCATAGGTTGGCAAATGTCTCTTCCAGATCTTGCACAAGAGTTGGCCCGTCCTTGGTTTTGACCACTATGTCATCCATGTATGCCTCCATATTTCTATGGAGCTGAGGTTCAAAACCAATTTGGACTGCTCTGCGAACGTTGAGCCGGCACTCTTCAACCCGAAAGGCATCCGTAAAAAGAAATACGTACCACATGGGGTGATGAATGCTGTCTTCTCTTCATCCTCTCTTGTCATGAAGATCTGGTGGTAGCCTGAGTAGGCGTCGAGGAATGACAAAAGATCACACCCGGCTGTGGAGTCAACAATCTGGTCGATGCGCGGCAACGGGAAGGGGTCCTTAGGACAAGCCTTATTAATATATGTGTAATCAATACACAGCCTCCACTTCCCATTCGCCTTGGGAACCCCTACCGGATTGGCCAACCACGTCGGGTGGAGCACTCCTCTCACCAAACCTGCCGCTTCCAACTTCCTGATCTCCTCTGTGATGAACTCCTGCCTTTCCAGAGCCTGCTTTCTGACCTTCTTCTTGACGGGCCGCGCGTGGGGGCAGACAGCTAGGTGGTGCTCAATCACCTCCCTGGGAACACCGGGGATGTCGGACGCTTGCCATGCAAACACATCGACATTTGCCCGCAGGAAGGTGACGAGCGCGCCTTCCTATTTGCAGTCGAGGGTGGAGCCTATGGTGAAGGCCCGTCCCGTGCCATCCTCCTCGACGGGCACCATCTTGGTCTGCGGCGGCTCGGCTCTGCTCTTGTCGGTAGAGCTCTCTGGCACGTCCTCATGAAGGAAATATGCCCTAGAGGCAATAATAAAGTATTATATATTTCCTTATATCATGATAAATGTTTATTATTCATGCTAGAATTGTATTAACCGGAAACATAATACATGTGTGAATACATAGACAAACAGAGTGTCACTAGTATGCCTCTACTTGACTAGCTCGTTAATCAAAGATGGTTATGTTTCCTAGCCATAGACATGAGTTGTCATTTGATTAACGGGATCACCTCATTAGGAGAATGACGTGATTGACTTGACCCATTCCGTTAGCTTAGCACCCGATCGTTTAGTATGTTGCTATTGCTTTCTTCATGACTTATACATGTTCCTATGACTATGAGATTATGCAACTCCCGTTTACCAGAGGAACACATTGTGTGCTACCAAACGTCACAACGTAAATGGGTGATTATAAAGGTGCTCTACAGGTGTCTCCAAAGGTACTTGTTGGGTTGGCGTATTTCGAGATTAGGATTTGTCACTCCGATTGTCGAAGAGGTATCTCTGGGCCCACTCGGTAATGCACATCACTATAAGCCTTGCAAGCATTGTGACTAATGAGTTAGTTGCGGAATGATGTATTACGGAACGAGTAAAGAGACTTGCGAGTAACGAGATTGAACTAGGTATCGAGATACCGACGATCGAATCTCGGGCAAGTAACATACCGATGACAAAGGGAACAACGTATGTTGTTATGCGGTCTGACCGATAAGATCTTCGTAGAATATGTGGGAGCGAATATGGGCATCCAGGTCCCGCTATTGGTTATTGACCGGAGAGGTGTCTCGGTCATGTCTACATAGTTCTCGAACCCGAAGGGTCCGCACGTTTAACGTTACGATGACAGTTTTATTGAGTTTTGATGTACCGAAGGAGTTCGGAGTCCCGGATGAGATCGGGGACATGACGAGGAGTCTCGAAATGGCCGAGACGTAAAGATCGATATATTGGACGACTATATTCGGACTTCGGAAAGGTTCCGAGTGATTCGGGTATTTTTCGGATTACCAGAGAGTTACGGGAATTCGTATTGGGCCTTAATGGGCCATACGGGAAAGGAGAGAAAGGCCTCAAAAGGTGGCCGCGCCCCTCCCCATGATCTGGTCCGAATTGGACTAGGGAAGGGGGGCGCCCCCTTCCTTCTTTCTCCTTCTCCCTTCCCTTCTCCTATTCCAACAAGGAAAGGAGGAGTCCTACTCCC
The DNA here is from genome assembly GCF_018294505.1 of Triticum aestivum. NCBI lineage: Eukaryota > Viridiplantae > Streptophyta > Magnoliopsida > Poales > Poaceae > Triticum > Triticum aestivum. The sequence goes on from NC_057796.1 coordinate 395,286,107, forward strand.
GGTGGGAGTAGGACTCCCCCTTCTGCCGCACCTCTCCTCCCTAGGCCGGCGGCCTCCCCCTTGCTCCTTTATATACGGGGGCAGGGGGGCACCCCATGGACACACTTGATATACGCTATTTTAGCCGTGTGCGGTGCCCCCCTCCACCATATTACACCTCGATAATACTGTTGCGGAGCTTAGGCGAAGCCCTGCGTCGGTGGAACATCATCATCGTCACCACGCCGTCGTGCTGACGAAACTCTCCCTCAACACTCGGCTGGATCGGAGTTCGAGGGACGTCATCGAGCTGAACGTGTGTCGAACTCGGAGGTGCCGTGCGTTCGGTACTTGATCGGTCGGATCGTGAAGACGTACGACTACATCAACCGCGTTGTGATAACGCTTCCGCTTTCGGTCTACGAGGGTACGTGGACAACACTCTCCCCTCTCGTTGCTATGCATCACCATGATCTTGCGTGTGCGTAGGAAATTTTTGAAATTACTACGTTCCCCAACAGTGGCATCCGAGCCTGGTTTTATGCGTTGATGCTATGCACGAGTAGAACACAAGTGAGTTGTGGGCGATATAAGTCATACTGCTTACCAGCATATCATACTTTGGTTCAGCGGTATTGTGAGATGAAGCGGCCCGGACCGACATTACGTGTACGCTTACGCGAGAATGGTTTCACCGTTGCAAGCACTCGTTGCTTAAAGGTGATCGGCGGGTGTCTGTCTCTCTCACTTTAGTTGATCCGAGTGTGGCTACGCCCGGTCCCCAACAGTGGTATCAGAGCCTGGTTTTATGCGTTGATGCTATGCACTAGTAGACCACAAGTGAGTTGTGGGCGATATAAGTCATACTGCTTACCAGCATGTCATACTTTGGTTCAGCGGTATTGTGAGATGAAGCGGCCCGGACCGACATTACGCGTACGCTTACGTGAGACTGGTTTCACCGTTCGGAGCACTCATTGCTTAAAGGTGACTGGCGGGTGTCTGTCTCTCTCACTTTAGTTGAACCGAGTGTGGCTACGCCCGGTCCTTGCGAAGGTTAAAACAGCACCAACTTGACAAACTATCGTTGTGGTTTTGATGCGTAGGTAAGAACGGTTCTTGCTAAGCCCGTAGCAGCCACGTAAAACTTGCAACAACAAAGTAGAGGACGTCTAAATTGTTTTTGCAGGGCATGTTGTGATGTGATATGGTCAAGACATGATGTGATATAATGTGTTGTATGAGATGATCATGTTTTGTAACCGAGTTATCGGCAACTGGCAGGAGCCATATGGTTGTCGCTTTATTGTATGAGATGCAATCGCCATGTAATAGTTTTACTTTATCACTAAGCGGTAGCGATAGTCGTAAAAGTAATAAGTTGGCGAGACGACAACGATGCTATGATGGAGATCAAGGTGTCGCGCCGGTGACGATGGCGATCATGACGGTGCTTCGGAGATGGAGATCACAAGCACGGTGCTTCGGAGATGGAGATCACAAGCACAAGATGATGATGGCCATATCATATCACTTATATTGATTGCATGTGATGTTAATCCTTTATGCATCTTATCTTGCTTTGATTGACGGTAGCATTATAAGATGATCTCTCACTAAAATTTCAAGATAAAAGTGTTCTCCCTGAGTATGCACCGTTGCGAAAGTTCTTCGTGCTGAGACACCACGTGATGATCGGGTGTGATAGGCTCTACGTTCAAATACAACGGGTGCAAAAAGTTGCACACGCGGAATACTCAGGTTAAACTTGACGAGCCTAGCATATGCAGATATGGCCTCGGAACACGGAGACCGAAAGGTCGAGCGTGAATCATATAGTAGATATGATCAACATAGTGATGTTCACCATTGAAACTACTCCATCTCACGTGATGATCGGACATGGTTTAGTTGATTTGGATCACGTAATCACTTAGATGATTAGAGGGATATCTATCTAAGTGGGAGTTCTTAAGTAATATGATTAATTGAACTTAAATTTATCATGAACTTAGTACCTGATAGTATTTTGCAAATTATGTTATATATCAATAGCTCACGTTGTTGCTTCCCTGTGTTTATTTTGATATGTTCCTAGCGAAAAAAAATATGTTGAAAGATGTTAGTAGCAAAGATGTGGATTGGATCCGTGATCTGAGGATTATCCTCATTGCTGCACAGAAGAATTATGTCCTTGATGCACCGCTAGGTGACAGACCTATTGCAGGAGCAGATGCAGACGTTATGAACGTTTGGCTAGCTCTATATGATGACTACTTGATAATTTAGTGCACCATGCTTAACGGCTTAGAATCGGGACTTCAAAGACGTTTTGAACGTCATGGACCATATGAGATGTTCCAGGAGTTGAAGTTAATATTTCAAGCAAATACCCGAGTTGAGAGATATGAATTCTCCAACAAGTTCTATAGCTCAAAGATGGAGGAGAATAGCTCAAGCAGTGAGCATGTGCTCAGATTGTCTGGGTACTACAATCGCTTGAATCAAGTGGGAGTTAATCTTCCAGATAAAATAGTGATTGACTGAATTCTCTAGTCACCATCACCAAGTTAGTGGAACTTCGTGATGAACTATAGTATGTAAGGGATGACGAAAGTAATTCCCAAGCTCTTCGCGATGTTGAAATCGACGAAGGTAGAAATCAAGAAAGAGCATCAAGTGTTGATGGTTAACAAGACCACTAGTTTCAAGAAAAGGGCAAATGGATAGAAGGGGAACTTCAAAAAGAACGGCAAGCAAGTTTCTACTCAAGTGAAGAAGCCCAATCTGGTTCTAAGCCTGAGACTAAGTGCTTCTACTGCAAAGGACTGGTCACTGGAAGCGGAACTACCCCAAATATTTGGTGGATAAGAAGGATGGCAAAGTGAACAAAGGTATATTGGATATACATGTTATTGATGTGTACTTTACTAGTGTTTATAGCAACCCCTCGGTATTTGATACTGGCTCAGTTGCTAAAGAGTAGTAACTCGAAACGGGAGTTGCATAATGAACAGAAACTAGTTAAGGATGAGGTGACGATGTGTGTTGGAAGTAGTTCCAAGATTGATATGATCATCATCGCACACTTCCTATACTTTCGGGATTAGTGTTGAAACTAAATAAGTGTTATTTGGTGTTTGCGTTGAGCATGAATATGATTTGATCATGTTCGTTGCAATACGGTTATTCATTTAAATTAGAGAATAATTGTTGTTCTGTTTACATGAATAAAACCTTCTATGGTCATACACCCAATAAAATGGTTTGTTGGATCTCGATCGTAGTGATACACATATTCATAATAATGAAGCCAAAAGATGCAAAGTTAATAATGATAGTGCAACTTATTTGTGGCACTGCCGTTTAGGTCATATTGGTGTAAAGCGCATGAAGAAACTCCATACTAATGGGATTTTGGAATCACTTGATTATGAATCACTTGATGCTTGCGAACCGTGCCTCATGGGCAAGATGACTAAAACGCCGTTCTCCGGAACTATGGAGAGAGCAACAGATTTGTTGGAAATCATACATACAGATGTATGTGGTCCGATGAATATTGAGGCTCGTAGCAGGTATCATTATTTTCTGACCTTCACAGATGATTTGAGCAGATATGGGTATATCTACTTAATGAAACAGAAGTCTGAAACATTTGAAAAGTTCATATAATTTCAGAGTGAAGCGGAAAATCATCGTAACAAGAAAATAAAGTTTCTACGATCTGATCGTGGAGAAGAGTATTTGAGTTACGAGTTTGGCCTTCAGTTAAAACAATGTGAAATAGTTTCACTACTCACGCCACCTGGAACACCACGGTGTAATGGTGTGTCCGAACATCGTAACCGTACTTTATTAGATATGGTGCGATATATGATGTCTCTTACCGATCTACCACTATCGTTTTGGGGTTATGCATTAGAGACAGCTGCATTCACGTTAAATAGGGCTACCATCTAAATCCGTTGAGACGACATCTTATGAACTGTGGTTTGGCAAGAAACCAAAGTTGTCGTTTCTTAAAGTTTGGGGTTGCGATGCTTATGTGAAAAAGTTTCATCCTGATAAGCTCAAACCCAAATCGGAAGAAATGTGTCTTCATAGGATACCCAAAGGAGACAGTTGGGTACACCTTCTATCACAGATCCGAAGGCAAGACATTCGTTGCTAAGAATGGATCCTTTCTAGAGAAGGAGTTTCTCTCGAAAGAAGTGAGTGGGAGGAAAGTAGAACTTGATGAGGTAACTGTACCTGCTCCCTTATTGGAAAGTAGTTCATTACAGAAATCTGTTCCTGTGACTCCTACACCAATTAGTGAGGAAGTTAATGATGATGATCATGTAAACTTCAGATCAAGTTACTACCAAACCTCGTAGGTAAAACAGAGTGAGATCCACACCAGAGTGGTACGGTAATCCTGTTCTGGAGGTCATGTTATTTGACCATGACGAACCTACGAACTATGAGGAAGCGATGATGAGCCCAGATTCCGCGAAATGGCTTGAGGCCATGAAATCTGAGATAAGATCCATATATGAGAACAAAGTATGGACTTTGATTGACTTGCCCAATGATCGGCGAGCCATTGAGATTAAATGGATCTTCAAGAGGAAGACAGACAGTGATAGTAGTGTTACTGTCTACAAAGCTAGAATTGTCGCAAAAAGGTTTTCGACAAGTTCAAAGTGTTGACTACGATGAGAGTTTCTCACTCGTATCTATGCTTAAGTCTGTCCGAATCATGTTAGCAATTGCCGCATTTTATGAAATATGGCAAATGGATAAACAAAACTGCATTCCTTAATGGATTTATTAAAGAAGAGTTGTATATGATGCAACCAGAAGGTTTTGTCAATCCTAAAGGTGCTAACAAAATATGCAAGCTCCAGCGATCCATCTATGGACTGGTGCAAGCATCTCGGAGTTGGAATATACGCTTTGATAAGTTGATCAAAGGATATAGTTTTATACAGACTTGCGGTGAAGCCTGTATTTACAAGAAAGTGAGTGGGAGCACTACAACATTTCTGATAAGTATATGTGAATGACATATTGTTGATCGGAAATAATGTAGAATTATTCTGCAAAGCATAAAGGAGTGTTTGAAAGGAGTTTTTCAAAGAAAGACCTCGGTGAAGCTGCTTACATATTGAGCATCAAGATCTATAGAGATAGATGAAGACGCTTGATAAGTTTTTCAATGAGTACATACCTTAACAAGATTTTGAAGTAGTTCAAAATAGAACAGTCAAAGAAAGAGTTCTTGCCTGTGTTACAAGGTGTGAAATTGAGTAAAGACTCAAAGCCCGACCACGGCAAAAGATAGAAAGGGAATGAAAGTCATTCCCTATGCCTTGGCCATAGGTTCTATAAAGTATGCCATGCTGTATACCAGATCTATTGTATACCTACATTGATTTTGGCAAGGGAGTACAATAGTGATCTAGGAGTAGATCACTGGACAGCGGTCAAAAATTATCCTTAGTGGAATAAGGATATGTTTCTCGATTATGGAAGTGACAAAAGGTTCGTCGTAAAGGGTTACGTCGATGCAAGTTTTGACACTAAATCTAGATGACTCTAAGTCTCGGTCTAGATACATATTGAAAGTGGGAGCAATTAGCTAGAGTAGCTCCGTGCAGAGCATTGTAGACATAGAAATTTGCAAAATACTTACGGATCTGAATGTGACAGACCCGTTGACTAAAATTATCTCCCAAGCAAAACATAATCACACCTTAGTACTCTTTGGGTGTTAATCACATAGCGATGTGAACTAGATTATTGACTCTAGTAAACCCTTTGGGTGTTGGTCACATAGAGATGTGAACTATGGGTGTTAATCACATGGTGATGTGAATTATTGATGTTAAATCACATGGCGATGTGAACTAGATTATTGACTCTAGTGCAAGTGGGAGACTGAAGGAAACATGCCCTAGAGGCAATAATGAAGTATTATATATTTCCTTATATCATGATAAATGTTTATTATTCATGCTAGAATTGTATTAACCGGAAACATAATACATGTGTGAATACATAGACAAACAGAGTGTCACTAGTATGCCTCTACTTGACTAGCTCGTTAATCAAAGATGGTTATGTTTCCTAGCCATAGACATGAGTTGTCATTTGATTAACGGGATCACCTCATTAGGAGAATGACGTGATTGACTTGACCCATTCCGTTAGCTTAGCACCCGATCGTTTAGTATGTTGCTATTGCTTTCTTCATGACTTATACATGTTCCTATGACTATGAGATTATGCAACTCCCGTTTACCGGAGGAACACTTTGTGTGCTACCAAACGTCACAACGTAAATGGGTGATTATAAAGGTGCTCTACAGGTGTCTCCAAAGGTACTTGTTGGGTTGGCGTATTTCGAGATTAGGATTTGTCACTCCGATTGTCGGAGAGGTATCTCTGGGCCCACTCAGTAATGCACATCACTATAAGCCTTGCAAGCATTGTGACTAATGAGTTAGTTGCGGGATGATGTATTACGGAACGAGTAAAGAGACTTGCCGGTAACGAGATTGAACTAGGTATCGAGATACCGACGATCGAATCTCGGGCAAGTAACATACCGATGACAAAGGGAACAACGTATGTTGTTATGCGGTCTGACCGATAAAGATCTTCGTAGAATATGTGGGAGCCAATATGGGCATCCAGGTCCCGCTATTGGTTATTGACCGGAGAGGTGTCTCGGTCATGTCTACATAGTTCTCGAACCCGAAGGGTCCGCACGCTTAACGTTACGATGACAGTTTTATTGAGTTTTGATGTACCGAAGGAGTTCGGAGTCCCGGATGAGATCGGGGACATGACGAGGAGTCTCGAAATGGCCGAGACGTAAAGATCGATATATTGGACGACTATATTCGGACTTCGGAAAGGTTCCGAGTGATTCGGGTATTTTTCGGAGTACCGGAGAGTTACGGGAATTCGTATTGGGCCTTAATGGGCCATACGGGAAAGGAGAGAAAGGCCTCAAAAGGTGGCCGCGCCCCTCCCCATGATCTGGTCCGAATTGGACTAGGGAAGGGGGGCGCCCCCTTCCTTCTTTCTCCTTCTCCCTTCCCTTCTCCTATTCCAACAAGGAAAGGAGGAGTCCTACTCCCGGTGGGAGTAGGACTCCCCCTTCTGGCGCGCCTCTCCTCCCTAGGCCGGCGGCCTCCCCCTTGCTCCTTTATATACGGGGGCAGGGGGGCACCCCATGGACACACTTGATATACGATATTTTAGCCGTGTGCGGTGCCCCCCTCCACCATATTACACCTCGATAATACCGTTGCGGAGCTTAGGCGAAGCCCTGCGTCGGTGGAACATCATCATCGTCACCACGCCGTCGTGCTGACGAAACTCTCCCTCAACACTCGGCTGGATCGGAGTTCGAGGGACGTCATCGAGCTGAACGTGTGTAGAACTCGGAGGTGCCGTGCGTTCGGTACTTGATCGGTCGGATCGTGAAGACGTACGACTACATCAACTGCGTTGTGATAACGCTTCCGCTTTCGGTCTACGAGGGTACGTGGACAACACTCTCCCCTCTCGTTGCTATGCATCACCATGATCTTGCGTGTGCGTAGGAATTTTTTGAAATTACTACGTTCCCCAACACCTCAATGGTAGCACAACACTCCGAGGAGGTGCGCTTGCCGGAGTGGGTGCGAGAGGTCTTGCCGGGCTCCTTCTTCCCTCCCGGGCCTTCAGCGGCAGGAGCAGGTGCCTTGACGGCAGCTGCTGCAACTGCTTCCCGGTAGAGTTGGTCGGCGCAAAAAAGCGCGTTCTTTTTGTTGGAGGGGACGGAGATGATGGTCAACGGCCCGGGCATCTTTAGCATGTTGTAGGCGTAGTGTGACGCCGCCATGAACTTGGCTAGTGCCGGGCGGCCGAGGATCCCGTTGTAGGGCAAGGGGATCTCGGCCACGTCGAAGACGATCCTCTCCGTCCTGTAGTTCAACTCTCCTCCAAATGTCACGGGCAGTGTGACCTTTCCCTTCGGCTGGCTCCTCTCCGGATTGACCCCTTGAAACGTGCCCGTTTCCTCGAGGTCTCCATCAGGGATTTGCAACCTTTTGATCACGACAGGCGAGATCAGGTTCAGGCCGGCCCGCCGTCAACCAACATCTTGTTCACTCTGAGGTTGCATATCATTGGTGAGACCAACAATGGCAAACACCCGACCGTGGTAGTGCGGTCAGGGTGGTCCTCGGCGTCAAAGATGAGGGGCGTGCTGGACCACTTCAGCGGCTTCTGAGCGTCAAACGACGGCTCTGCTGCTGTAATCTCACGCGCCCACTGCTTGAGCTGGCGGTGAGAGGTATGCAGTGAGGCGCCGCCATCGATGCACATGGCCTCTGTAGCCTTCTGGAACCCTTGCTCACCAGACTCGTCATCCTCGTCGTGATCATCGTCTTCTTGTTTCTTGCCGCGGCCCCGGGCGGGCCTCTCTTGCTGGTTGTCCTTGCCGGGGCGGCCTCCTTGGCCGCCACGCTTCTTGCCGGATCCCTCAGCACCGTCCTGGTCCTTCTCCTTGTCCCGCCTCTCGTACTCAGCCTTTTGCTTCTCAGCAAGCAGCTCGACTTGTCGGCAGTTCTGGAGGTCGTGGCCCTTGGTGTGGTGGATCTTGCAGTATTGCTTGTCGGAGCTTCCTGGCTTGTCGGTAGCTGCCAAGGCCCGGCAGGCGGCCTACCCGGCAATCTCCTTGCCGGGGGCGTGTGCCTTGACCTTCTTGCCGGCACCGGTATCGTCAGATCCCTCAACGGCAAGCACGACCTTGCCTTTGCGTTTCCTGTTGCGCGCCGGGTCTTCTTCGTCGGGGTGGCGGCGTCTTCATCGGTAGAGTCGGTTTCCGCGCCGGCGTCTTCGCCGGGGTACTTCCTTCCCTCTTCAGCCCGGGCGCACCTATCGTCCAGAATGTAGAGCTCGGCCACATCCTTAACCTTGGTCATCGCCAGCTCCTCGCGCATCTTGTGATTGCGCACGTTCTGGTGGAACGCGCTAATCACAGCGGCGGGATGAACGTCGGGGATGTTGTACTGCACCCGGCTGAATCTCTGGATGTACTTGCGCAGGGTCTCCCCTTCCTTTTGGGGTATGATATGCAGATCACTGGCCTGGCCATGAGCCTGGTGGGCTCCTGTGAAGGCGCCAACGAACTCATGGCACAGATCTGACCAAGAAGAAATGGAATCCACCCTCAAGTGCATCAACCAAGACATCACATTGGGCTTGAGCGCCAGCGGGAAATAGTTGGCAAGCACCTTGTCGTCGCGAGCCCCAGCAGCCTGCATCGCGATGGTGTAGATGCTGAGGAACTCGGACGGATGGGTCTTGCCAGTGTACATCTCGCCGACGTCGGGCTTGAACGTGCAGTGGGACAGCCACTGGAACTGCCGCAGCTCACGGGTAAAAGCCGGGCAGCCCACCTCGTAAGGCAGGCCGCCGGGGCCCCCCGGTGCCGGGTGGTCCATAGCGGGTCCCGCCCGCTTGTCCGACTGGCGGCGCGTTTCGCGCCGGCGCTCGACGGTGGTTCGAGCGTCTTTGTGAGCTCGCTCCTGAAGGACCTAGTGCTGGTCGCGGAGGGTCCGCGGGTCGGACGATGCTATGGAGATGTTATCACAAGCATCGTCGCGAAGGGCCGACACCCGCGGCGGCTGGCGAGGAGGAGGAGAGTGCACCGTGGCCGCAGCTCCCCCGGTCCTCCCAGCGACCGCATGTGGTGGCTCGGTGGAGCGCCGACCCGAGGGCCCCGCCGGTCACGGATCGTCTTTGTTTGCAACGGCGACGAGGCTCCGGATGGTGGCCCTCCACTCGTCGAGCTTCTCCGCAGCAGGAGGGAAGTCGAGGAGCAGCTGTGCGCGCGCCAAAGCTTCCGCTGGCGTGGGCGGCGGCGACAGCTGCGTGGATCGCGGTGCGCTTCGACTTCTAACTACGTTAGAAGGAGCTCCGTTACGACCCAGCGGCTGCGTGCCATTTCCACCAGCGCTTCGGCGAGCGTGCTGGACCCCTTCATCTTGCGGGTGATGCACAGGGCTCTTCCCACGGCGGTGCCCAGGGTCACAAATGTGGTGACGCTGCTCGGCGTGCACACCATGGGAAGAGCGCGCGGTGGTCGCCGGCGTGAGCGTCTTGCAGGTCGCTGCGCCGCCCGGAGGTGGCACAACGACACCCATGGAGGGCCCCGCGCCGCCTGCAGGGGACTCGGCTCTATCTTTGGATCTGGCGGCGTGCGGCCGGTCGTCTAGCGCGCGAACGATGCCGCTCGCCAGGCTCTGACTGCCTGGGCGATGCTGGTGCTCGCGGACCGCGGCCCTGGTCCTGTCCGTGACCGGTCCACTGCTCGTCCGCACTGGCACAGGCCGTTCGGCTCCCAACAAGCCGATCGCCATGGCCGTCTTCTTCTTAGGAGCCATGGCGACGAAGAACTGCTAGGCTAACTACTAGACCAGATTCTCACAATTGCGCCCCCTACCTGGCGCGGCAAAGATGTCGGTGTGGAACGACACCTATGGGATCACAAGAATCCCTACTACGGTTGTCGGGGCGCAGGGTTGCAAGAAGAGCAGGATCAGTAGGCAGCACAAGAATCGTTTACCCAGGTTCGGGCCGCGAGGATGCGTAAAACCCTAGTCCTGCTTTGGTGGGTGTATTTCAGAGAGTTCTTGAGCTCTCGAACTAGCTGTGGTCAGTGCGTCGTTTGAAAGAGCCGAATCCTTCTCCAGTATGCCATGGGCCTCCTTTTATAGTCGGAAGGGGCAGCCACAGTGGCACACAGGAGGTGGAAAGGCGTACAGTACCCTGAGCTTATCGCTCGTATTATAGGACAAGACGCATTTAATGCGTAGCTTAGGTGTCCTCTTGCTTTATCGGGGACGGGGGCGTGGCTCGTCCCGTCCGTCGCCGCTCCTCCTCATTTCGACACGTGCCTCGGCCAGTGATGTGTGTGGTGCCATGTAGGCAGGCAGGCAGATGAGGTGGCGCGGTGGTGGAGCCTTCACGAAGATCTGCATGCCGCCACGCAGGCGCTTGATGAGTTGGCCTGGGAGCTGCATGTTCCCACGCAGGTGCCTGCCCAGCTGGTTGGGCTGGCAGCTGCATGTGAATGGCGGTGGAAGCTTGGTTGATGTGGGCCTGGCGGTGGCCCTGCTGGCGTTCTTGGCGAGGGCCTTGCCGGGTGGCCCGGCAAGGGTCTTGCCGTGGCGCGCTGTCGTCCCCGGCAAGGGCCTTGCCGGTGGTCTGGTGGCCTTCCTCGGCAAGGATCTTGCCGAGGACCGTCGTCTTCTAATCCACATCTGATCTTGAATATGTCTTCACAAAGATCTGCATGCCACCACAGAGGTGCCTTCCCGAGCCCTGGCCCCACATGGATGATGGCGTTGGGGACTATGGGCTCAAGGGTGGCTCGCTCTGTTGGTGTGGGGCGAGCTGCCCCGGCAAGGGTCTTGCCGGGGCTGCTGAGGTTGCCCCGGCAAGGGTCTTGCCGGGGGAACCTGCTTCGTCCCTCTGCTCTTTGTGGTCTTGGCCTTGGTGTTATTCTGATTGTCTTGGGCTTCGGTCTTACCTTGGCTCACTCCCCTGTTCTGCTTAGTGTGACCGTAGGCGCGGCTCCGACTGCCCGTGCACAGGTAGAGGGGTACAAAAACACACCCCTCTTTTTTGTACACCGACACTCACTACCTGGTGAGTTGCGGAGATATAAAGCAACATAGCCTCGCTAACACTTGGAGCGGCTAGGATTGGGTTGCCTGCTAATAAGGTTTTTATTTCTTCCAATCCGGCTGTGGCCGCTGTCGTCCATTCAAAGTTGTCAGTGCGTCTAAGCAATCTATAAAGTGGTAATGCTTTTTCTCCTAATCTAGAGATGAAGCGGCTCAAAGCCGCCATGCACCCTGCTAGCTTTTGGACATGTTTTAAGTCTGTTGGCGTAGCCAATTGCGACAAGGCTCAGATTTTAGCTTGGTTTGCTTTAATTCCTCTATGGGAGACAATGAACCCTAGTAGCTTCCTGGCTGGAATGCCGAAGACGCATTTTTCCGGATTGAGCCGTATGTCGTATGTTCGGAGGATATCAAATGTGAGGTGGAGATCATCCACCATTGATTCGACGTGTTTAGTCTTGATGACTACGTCGTCCACCTATGCTTCAACTGTCTTGCCGATTTGTTTTTCCAAGCATGCTTGAATCATGCATTGGTAAGTGGCACCAACGTTTTTAAGCCCAAAAGGTATAGTGTTGAAACAGAAAGGCCCGTACAGGGTGATGAACGCCGTTGCGGCCTGGTCAGACTCCTTCATTTTAATCTGATGGTATCCGGAGTAAGCGTCGAGGAAACACAATGAGTCGTGTCCCGCGGTCGCATCAATGATCTGGTCAATGTGGGGGCAACGGGAAAGGGTCTTTTAGGGCAAGCCTTATTGAGGTCTTTGAAATCGACACAAAGGCGCCAAGATTTATCCTTCTTCGGTACCATGACCAAGTTGGCTAGCCAATCCGGGTGTTTGATTTCTCTGATGAACCCGGCCTCGAATAGTTTGGCTAGCTCCTCCCCCATAGCTTGTCGTTTGGGTTCAGAAAATCACCGCAGCATTTGCTTGACTGGCTTGAACCCTTTGATTATGTTGAGGCTATGTTTGGCTAGTCTGCGTGGGATCCCGGGCATGTCTGAAGGGTGCTAGGCAAAGATGTCCCAATTTTCACGTAGGAACGCACGTAAGGTGGCGTTTACCGTCGGATCCAGCTGTGCTCTGATGGATGACGTTTTATTAGGATCCGTCAGGTGCACTTGAAATTTAACTATTTCATCTGCTGGCTTGAAAGAGGTGGATTTAGGTCTCTTATCGAGAATCACATCATCCTTGTCCACTGTGGGTCGTAGGGTGGTTAGTTCTTCAGCCGCAAAGGCTTCGGATAGTGCCTCAAGGGCCAAGGATGCGGTTTTGTTTTCAGCGCTGAGTGCTTTATCCGGATCACTCGTGACTGTGATTATTCCATTAGGCCCTGGCATTTTAAGCTTCATGTACCCATAATGGGGTACGGCTTGGAATCGTGAAAAAGTGCCCCGCCCTAGAAGGGCATGATATCCGCTATTGAAGGGAGCAATGTGAAAGAGCAACTCTTCTGATCTGTAATTTTCAGGCATGCCGATTACTACGTCATGTTTAATTCTCCTCAAACATCGTGCTTTTTAACTGGGGATGATGCCTCGAAAGGTGGTACTACTTTGCTCGATGCGTGTTCTATCAATCTGCATTTTGTCGAGCGTGTCCTCATAGATGAGGTTAAGCCCACTGCCACCGTCCATGAGCACTTTGGTAAGTCGAAAGCCATCCAAAATTGGGTTTAGTACTAAAGCGGCGGGTGCTTGGATTGATCGAGCCCTTGGTTCGTCGTCAGCGGTGAAGGTTATTGCCGCGTCGTTCCATGGGCTCACTATGGTTACTTGGTGGACTTCGGCAAGGTCGCGAAGTGCCCTCTTACGCCGATTATTTGAAGAGAAAGTCCAGAAGACCGTAAGGACGTTAAAATCATCATTCTCCGGAGAGTGCTTCTCTGGAGTGGCGGTCATGAGGATGGCCACGCCACTTTTAGCTACCTGCCGGAGTACCCAACATGCTCGGAGGCTTTGAGTTGAGTCTGTGCTTGGCGTCGCATGTATTGGAGAGGGCTTTTCGAGGAGTTCGTCAAGGACGGACCTGTATCCTGCAAAGGGTTTGTTTTTCTTGCTGACGGGCTTATGGTCGGATGCCTCATAAGGGTGTATCCATTTTGCCCGGGCAATGCACTGCTTAAAGGCAACAGGTTCCAATTGGGTTTTTTGGGCCTTCCATGTGCTTTCCATCGCGCAGTACTTCCGTACTATGTGTAATAGTTCCGTGAAACTCTGTATGCGACGGCGGTTGCAACCTCTTGAGCACTGCGTTGGTTTTTCCCTTGAAGAGGAAAGGGTGATGCAGTAAAGTAGCGTAAGTATTTCCCTCAGTTTTGAGAACCAAGGTATCAATCCAGTAGGAGACCAAGCTCAAGTCCCTCGCACCTACACAAACAAATAAGAACCTCGCAACCAACGCGATAAAGGGGTTGTCAATCCCTTCATGGTCACTTACGAGAGTGAGATCTGATAGATATGATAAGATAATATTTTTGGTATTTTTATGATAAAGAGAAATAAAGATGCAAAGTAAAATAAAAGGGCAACAGAAATAGCTAAGTGTTGGAAGATTAATATGATGGAAAATAGACCCGGGGGCCATAGGTTTCACTAGTGGCTTCTCTCAAGAGCATAAGTATTACGGTTTGGTGGAGCGGCGGCGAAGGCAAGAGAGAAAGAAGGAAGGCGGGAAAATGGGGAGAAGAAGGCGCGGGTCTGGAAGGGGTTTTGAATGGATCGGGGGTGTCGAAGTCCAACAGATGCACATCAGGCAAATGATCTCACTGCATCGTCAACATCTGGTCGAGCCATCTCGTCGGAGTTGCCCTTGCCTAATTCTTCAGCCGCCCCGACCTCCTCCTGTGATTGCCATCAGCCTTCGGCTCCTCATCCGCCCCTTCGCCCCCACCGCCGGCCGGCCGGTGTCGTTGTTGTTGTTGCTGCTGCTGTAGGATGCAACCTCTGTGCTCGTTGACAAGAGGAAAGGGGAGAGTCCTCGGCGAACTTGCCGGGAACGAGTTCGATCGATTCGGTACGCGCTCCTGTTCTAAACCAAGCAAATCCCCTTCGAGAGGGGAGGAGTCTAATGGGAGCTCTTGCGAAGGGCACGAAATGGAAGGATCACAATAGCGTTTACGGAGTTGACTTTGAGAAGTGGATCATTTGCAAGTAAGATAGTTTGATAGTCTGAAATGAGTGGTTGTCTCATAATTGTTATCCAATAGCTTCTCATATATATTAAGTTTGACAAGGGGACTGCATATCTTTGGATTTGGCTCCGAACAGAGAACCAACATGTGGGATGCAGTAACCGGAATTTCTTTGATGCAGCTATAAAGAAAGATTACCAAAACGAAATGAGTGGATATGGACATATTGTTTCTGTAGATGTAACTAATAGTGATGGATGAAACATCTAAACAGAGAAGTTTTCATACATGAAGAAAACAAACAATCATTGGTCTGTAATATGTAAAGGATTCTCTATTTTGGCCGAGCGCCCGCTCCCGCTCCTAGTCCCCGCTCCAGCACCGGTGGCCACCCCAGCCCGGCGCAGGCCACTCCGGCCCCGCCGTCCACCCGAGGCGATGTCCTCTCCTCCCCCTTGACCGTGGGTCGCTCGCGCGAGATCTGGTGGATGGAATCGAGTCCTTCCTCCGGTGGCTCGGCCGGCTCCCAGCCGGCCAGCTACCGCGAGATCCTCTGCCGGTCTCTGCCGTCCTCCCCGGCTGCCTCCCTCGATGGCTTCAGCCCCGTGCCGTCCTCTGTCGCGCCCTCCCCCCCGTGCGGCCCGTCATCCGCTTCGAGATCTACCGCTCGGCGAACGAGCTTCCTGGCCAGCAGCCCGCCTGGCAGGTTGCTCGGGGTCGGAAGCGGCCCCGCCAGCACGCCCCCCGCCGCCCGAGGCACGGGCCCGGCGATGCCCCTCGCCAGCGTCCCTCCTGGCTCCATGATGGGGAGTGCCCCCGGTGCTTCAGCACCGCCCATCCGCGCTCCGAGTGCCACCGCGAGATCTGCTGCACGCTGCCGCTTCTTTGGCCACAAGGCCAAGGAATGCACCGCCCGGCTCTCCTCCGCCTCCTCCGCCTCGTTAGACGGCTCGTCGCCCCCTCCGCTGCGCCGCCGTGTCCACTCGCACTACAAAAAAAATACACTTCAGTGATGATACGTGTTTGTCACAGTAGGTCACGTTTTCTGTCATGCATGTACATCCATGACAAATTTATGACAGAATCAAGATAGTCATACCTGTGCTATCGTAGAAGTGTTCCATGACATTACCAAAATTATCATCACAGAAGTGTCCACTTCCATGACGATAAATCGCGCGTCACAGAAGTGCTTTCGTCAAGGGTGACCTGAAGGAAATATGCCCTAGAGGCAATAATAAAGTATTATTTATTTCCTTATATCATGATAAATGTTTATTATTCATGCTAGAATTGTATTAACCGGAAACATAATACATGTGTGAATACATAGACAAACAGTGTGTCACTAGTATGCCTCTACTTGACTAGCTTGTTAATCAAAGATGGTTATGTTTCCTAGCCACAGACATGAGTTGTCACTTGATTAACGAGATCACCTCATTAGGAGAATGACGTGATTGACCTGACCCATTCCGTTAGCTTAGCACCCGATCGTTTAGTATGTTGCTATTGCTTTCTTCATGACTTATACATGTTCCTATGACTATGAGATTATGCAACTCCCGTTTACCGGAGGAACACTTTGTGTGCTACCAAACGTCACAACGTAAATGGGTGATTATAAAGGTGCTCTACAGGTGTCTCCAAAGGTACTTGTTGGGTTGGCGTATTTCGAGATTAGGATTTGTCACTCCGATTGTCGGAGAGGTATCTCTGGGCCCACTCGGTAATGCACATCACTATAAGCCTTGCAAGCATTGTGACTAATGAGTTAGTTGCGGGATGATGTATTACGGAACGAGTAAAGAGACTTGCCGGTAACGAGATTGAACTAGGTATCGAGATACCGACGATCGAATCTCGGGGAAGTAACATACCGATGACAAAGGGAACAACGTATGTTGTTATGCGGTTTGACCGATAAAGATCTTCGTAGAATATGTGGGAACCAATATGAGCATCCAGGTTCCACTATTGGTTATTGAACAGAGAGGTGTCTCGGTCATGTCTACATAGTTCTCGAACCCGTAGGGTCCGCACGCTTAACGTTACGATGACAGTTATATTATGAGTTTGTATGTTTTGATGTACCAAACGTTGTTCGGAGTCCCGGATGTGATCACGGACATAACGAGGAGTCTCGAAATGGTCGAGACATAAAGATTGATATATTGGACGACTATATTTGGACACCGGAAGTGTTCGGGAGAAGTTTCGGATTAAACCGGAGTGCCGGAGGGTTACCGGAACCCCCCGGGGAAGTATTGGGCCTTAGTGGGCCTTGAGGGGAGAGAGAGAGGGCAGCAGCCAGGAGGTGGCGCGCCCCCTCCCATGAGGAATCCTAGTTGGACTAGGAGAAGGGGGCGCAGCCCCTCTTTCCCTCTCCCTCTCCCTCTCTTTCCTTCCCCCCCTCTTTTCCTAGTTGGACTAGGAAAGGGGAGTCCTACTCCTACTAGGAGGAGGACTCCCCCCCTCTCCTTGGCGCGCCTAGGGCAGCCGGCCTCCCCCTTGCTCCTTTATATACGGGGGCAGGGGGGCACCTCTATACACACTTGATATACGATATTTTAGCCGTGTGCGGTGCCCCCCTCCACCATATTACACCTCGATAATACCGTCGCGGAGCTTAGGCGAAGCCCTACGTCGGTGGAACATCATCATCGTCACCACGCCGTCGTGCTGACGAAACTCTCCCTCAACACTCGGCTGGATCGGAGTTCGAGGGACGTCATCAAGCTGAACGTGTGCTGAACTCGAAGGTGTCGTGCGTTCGGTACTTGATCGGTCGGATCGTGAAGACGTACGACTACATCAACCGCGTTGTGATAACGCTTCCGCTGTCGGTCTACGAGGGTACGTGGACAACACTCTCCCCTCTCGTTGCTATGCATCACCATGTTCTTGCGTGTGCATAGGAAATTTTTTCAAATTACTACGTTCCCCAACAGTGGCATCCGAGCCTGGTTTTATGCGTTGATGCTATGCACGAGTAGAACACAAGTGAGTTGTGGGCGATATAAGTCATACTACTTACCAGCATGTCATACTTTGGTTCAGCGGTATTGTGAGATGAAGCGGCTCGGACCGACATTACGCGTACGCTTACGCGAGACTGGTTTCACCGTTGCGAGCACTCGTTGCTTAAAGGTGACCGGCGGGTGTCTGTCTCTCTCACTTTAGTTGAACCGAGTGTGGCTACGCCCGGTCCTTGCGAAGGTTAAAACAGCACCAACTGGACAAACTATCGTTGTGGTTTTGATGCGTAGGTAAGAACGGTTCTTGCTAAGCCCGTAGAAGCCACGTACAACAACAAAGTAGAGGACGTCTAACTTGTTTTTGCAGGGCATGTTGTGATGTGATATGGTCAAGACATGATGCTATAATTTGTTGTATGAGATGATCATGTTTTGTAACCGAGTTATCGGCAACTGGCAGGAGCCATATGGTTGTCGCTTTATTGTATGAAATGCAATCGCCATGTAATGTTTTACTTTATCACTAAGCGGTAACGATAGTCGTAAAAGCAATAAGTTGGCGAGACGACAACGATACTACGATGGAGATCAAGGTGTCGCGCCGGTGACGATGGTGATCATGACGGTGCTTCGGAGATGGAGATCACAAGGTTCGGGATGGAGATCACAAGCACAAGATGATGATGGCCATATCATATCACTTATATTGATTGCATGTGATGTTAATCCTTTATGCATCTTATCTTGCTTTGATTGACGGTAGCATTATAAGATGATCTCTCACTAAAATTTCAAGATAAAAGTGTTCTCCCTGAGTATGCACCGTTGCGAAAGTTCTTCGTGCTGAGACACCACGTGATGATCGGGTGTGATAGGCTCTACGTTCAAATACAACGGGTGCAAAACAGTTGCACACGCGGAATACTCAGGTTAAACTTGACGAGCCTAGCATATGCAGATATGGCCTCGGAACACGGAGACCGAAAGGTCGAGCGTGAATCATATAGTAGATATGATCAACATAGTGATGTTCACCATTGAAACTACTCCATCTCACGTGATGATCGGACATGGTTTAGTTGATTTGGATCACGTAATCACTTAGATGATTAGAGGGATGTCTATCTAAGTGGGAGTTCTTAAGTAATATGATTAATTGAACTTAAATTTATCATGAACTTAGTACCTGATAGTATCTTGCTTGTCTATGTTAATTGTAGATAAATGGCCCGTGCTGTTGTTCCGTTGAATTTTAATGCGTTCCTTGAGAAAGCAAAGTTGAAAGATGATGGTAGCAATTACACGGACTGGGTCCGTAACTTGAGGATTATCCTCATTGCTGCACAGAAGAATTACGTCCTGGAAGCACCGCTAGGTGCCAGGCCTCCTGCAAGAGCAACACCAGAAGTTATGAACGTCTGGCAGAGCAAAGCTGATGACTACTCGATAGTTCAGTGTGCCATGCTTTACGGCTTAGAACCGGGTCTTCAACGACGTTTTGAACGTCATGGAGCATATGAGATGTTCCAGGAGTTGAAGTTAATATTTCAAGCAAATGCCCGGATTGAGAGATATGAAGTCTCCAATAAGTTCTACAGCTGCAAGATGGAAGAGAATAGTTCTGTCAGTGAGCATATACTCAAAATGTCTGGGTATAATAATCACTTGATTCAACTGGGAGTTAATCTTCCGGATGATAGCGTCATTGACAGAATTCTTCAATCACTGCCACCAAGCTACAAGAGCTTCGTGATGAACTATAACATGCAAGGGATGAATAAGACAATTCCCGAGCTCTTCGCAATGCTAAAGGCTGCGGAAGTAGAAATCAAAAAGGAGCATCAAGTGTTGATGGTCAGTAAAACCACTAGTTTCAAGAAAAAGGGCAAAGGGAAGAAGAAGGGGAACTTCAAGAAGAACAGCAAGCAAGTTGCTGTTCAGGAGAAGAAACCCAAGTCTGGACCTAAGCCTGAAACTGAGTGCTTCTACTGCAAGCAGACTGGTCACTGGAAGCGGAACTGCCCCAAGTATTTGGCGGATAAGAAGGATGGCAAGGTTAACAAAGGTATATGTCTTATACATGTTATTGATGTGTACCTTATTAATGTTCGCAGTAGCACCTGGGTATTTGATACTGGTTCTGTTGCTAATATTTGCAACTCGAAACAGGGGCTACGGATTAAGCGAAGATTGGCTAAGGACGAGGTGACGATGCGCGTGGGAAATGGTTCCAAAGTCGATGTGATCGCCGTCGGCACGCTACCTCTACATCTACCTTCGGGATTAGTTTTAGACCTAAATAATTGTTATTTGGTGCCAGCGTTGAGCATGAACATTATATCTGGATCTTGTTTAATGCGAGACGGTTATTCATTTAAATCAGAGAATAATGGTTGTTCTATTTATATGAATAATATCTTTTATGGTCATGCACCCTTGAAGAGTGCTCTATTTTTAATGAATCTCGATAGTAGTGACACACATATTCATAATGTCGAAGCCAAAAGATGCAGAGTTGATAATGACGGTGCAACTTATTTGTGGCACTGCCGTTTAGGTCATATCGGTGTAAAGCGCATGAAGAAACTCCATGTTGATGGACTTTTGGAATCACTTGATTATGAATCACTTGGTACTTGCGAACCGTGCCTCATGGGCAAGATGACAAAAACACCGTTCTTCGGAACTATGGAGAGAGCAACAGATTTGTTGGAAATCATACATACAAATGTATGTGGTCCGATGAATATTGAGGCTCGTGGTGGATATCGTTATTTTCTCACCTTCACAGATGATTTGAGCAGATATGGGTATATCTACTTAATGAAACATAAGTCTGAAACATTTGAAAAGTTCAAAGAATTTCAGAGTGAAGTTGAAAATCATCGTAACAAGAAAATAAATTCCTACGATCTGATCGTGGAGGAGAATATTTGAGTTACGAGTTTGGCCTACATTTCAAACAATGCGGAATAGTTTCGCAACTCACGCCACCCGGAACACCATAGCGTAATGGTGTGTCCGAATGTCGTAATCGTACTTTATTAGATATGGTGCGATCTATGATGTCTCTTACTGATTTACCGCTATCGTTTTGGGGTTATGCTTTAGAGACGGCTACATTCACTCTAAATAGGGCACCATCGAAATCCGTTGAAACGACACCTTATGAACTATGGTTTGGCAAGAAACCAAAGTTGTCGTATCTTAAAGTTTGGGGTTGCGATGCTTATGTGAAGAAACTTCAACCTTGTAAGCTCGAACCTAAATCGGAGAAATGTGTCTTCATAGGATACCCAAAGGAGACTGTTGGGTACACCTTCTATCACAGATCCGAAGGCAAGATATTCGTTGCTAAGAATGGATCCTTTCTAGAGAAGGAGTTTCTCTCGAAAGAAGTGAGTGGGAGGAAAGTAGAACTTGATGAGGTAACTGTACCTGCTCCCTTATTGGAAAGTAGATCATCACAGAAATCAGTTTCTGCGACACCTACACCAATTAGTGAGGAAGTTAATGATAATGATCATGAAACTTCAGATGAAGTTATTACTGAACCTCGTAGGTCAACTAGATCAAGATCCGCACCAGAGTGGTACGGTAATCATGTTCTGGAGGTTATGTTACTAGACCATGACGTACCTACGAACTATGAAGAAGCGATGGTGAGCCCAGATTCCGCAAAATGGCTTGAAGCCATGAAATCCGAGATGGGATCCTTGTATGAGAACAAAGTATGGACTTTGGTTGACTTGCCCGATGGTCGGCAAGCCATTGAAAATAAATGGATCTTCAAGAAGAAGACTGACGCTGATGGTAATGTTACTGTCTATAAAGCTTAACTTGTTGCGAATGGTTTTCGACAAGTTCAAGGAATTGACTACGATGAGACCTTCTCACCCGTATCTATGCTTAAGTCTGTCTGAATCATGTTAGCAATTGCCGCATTTTATGAAATATGGCAAATGGATAAACAAAACTGCATTCCTTAATGGATTTATTAAAGAAGAGTTGTATATGATGCAACCAGGAGGTTTTGTCAATCCTAAAAGTGCTAACAAAATATGCAAGCTCCAGCGATCCATCTATGGACTGGTGCAAGCATCTCGGAGTTGGAATATAGGCTTTGATAAGTTGATCAAAGGATATAGTTTTATACAGACTTGCGGTGAAGCCTGTATTTACAAGAAAGTGAGTGGGAGCACTACATCATTTCTGATAAGTATATGTGAATGACATATTGTTGATCGGAAATAATGTAGAATTATTCTGCAAAGCATAAAGGAGTGTTTGAAAGGAGTTTTTCAAAGAAAGACCTCGGTGAAGCTACTTACATATTGAGCATCAAGATCTATAGAGATAGATCAAGACGGTTGATAAATTTTTTTCAATGAGTACATACCTTAACAAGATTTTGAAGTAGTTCAAAATAGAACAGTCAAAGAAAGAGTTCTTGCCTGTGTTACAAGGTGTGAAATTGAGTAAGACTCAAAGCCCGACCACGGCAGAAGATAGAAAGAGAATGAAAGTCATTCCCTATGCCTTCGCCATAGGTTCTATAAAGTATGCCATGCTGTGTACCAGATCTATTGTATACCCTACACTGATTTTTGCAAGGGAGTACAATAGTGATCTAGGAGTAGATCACTAGACAGCGGTCAAAATTATCCTTAGTGGAATAAGGATATGTTTCTCGATTATGGAAGTGACAAAAGGTTCGTCGTAAAGGGTTACGTCGATGCAAGTTTTGACACTAATCTAGATGACTCTAAGTCTCGGTCTAGATACATATTGGAAAGTGGGAGCAATTAGCTAGAGTAGCTCCGTGCAGAGCATTGTAGACATAGAAATTTGCAAAATACTTACGGATCTGAATGTGACAGACCCGTTGACTAAAATTATCTCACAAGCAAAACATGATCACACCTTAGTACTCTTTGGGTGTTAATCACATAGCGATGTGAACTAGATTATTGACTCTAGTAAACCCTTTGGGTGTTGCTCACATGACGATGTGAACTATGGGTGTTAATCACATGGTGATGTGAACTATTGATGTTAAATCACATGGCGATGTGAACTAGATTATTGACTCTAGTGCAAGTGGGAGACTGAAGGAAATATGCCCTAGAGGCAATAATAAAGTATTATTTATTTCCTTATATCATGATAAATGTTTATTATTCATGCTAGAATTGTATTAACCGGAAACATAATACATGTGTGAATACATAGACAAACAGTGTGTCACTAGTATGCCTCTACTTGACTAGCTCGTTAATCAAAGATGGTTATGTTTCCTAGCCATAGACATGAGTTGTCATTTGATTAACGAGATCACCTCATTAGGAGAATGACGTGATTGACCTGACCCATTCCGTTAGCTTAGCACCCGATCGTTTAGTATGTTGCTATTGCTTTCTTCATGACTTATACATGTTCCTATGACTATGAGATTATGCAACTCCCGTTTACCGGAGGAACACTTTGTGTGCTACCAAACGTCACAACGTAAATGGGTGATTATAAAGGTGCTCTACAGGTGTCTCCAAAGGTACTTGTTGGGTTGGCGTATTTCGAGATTAGGATTTGTCACTCCGATTGTCGGAGAGGTATCTCTGGGCCCACTCGGTAATGCACATCACTATAAGCCTTGCAAGCATTGTGACTAATGAGTTAGTTGCGGGATGATGTATTACGGAACGAGTAAAGAGACTTGCCGGTAACGAGATTGAACTAGGATCGAGATACCGACGATCGAATCTCGGGCAAGTAACATACCGATGACAAAGGGAACAACGTATGTTGTTATGCGATTTGACCGATAAAGATCTTTGTAGAATATGTGGGAACCAATATGAGCATCCAGGTTCCGCTATTGGTTATTGACCGGAGAGGTGTCTCGGTCATGTCTACATAGTTCTCGAACCCGTAGGGTCCGCACGCTTAACGTTACGATGACAGTTATATTATGAGTTTGTATGTTTTGATGTACCGAAGGTTGTTCGGAGTCCCGGATGTGATCACGGACATGACGAGGAGTCTTGAAATGGTCGAGACATAAAGATTGATATATTGGACAACTATATTCGGACACCGGAAGTGTTCCGGAGAAGTTTCGGATTAAACCGGAGTGCCGGAGGGTTACCGGAACCCCCCGGGGAAGTATTGGGCCTTAGTGGGCCTTGAGGGGAGAGAGAGGGCAGCAGCCAGGAGGTGGCGCGCCCCCTCCCATGAGGAATCCTAGTTGGACTAGGAGAGGGGGGCGCAGCCCCTCTTTCCCTCTCCCTCTCCCTCTCTTTCCTCCCCCCCTCTTTTCCTAGTTGGACTAGGAAAGGGGAGTCCTACTCCTACTAGGAGGAGGACTTCCCCCCTCTCCTTGGCGCGCCTAGGGCAGCCGGCCTCCCCCCTGCTCCTTTATATACGGGGGCAGGGGGGCACCTCTATACACACTTGATATACGATATTTTAGCCGTGTGCGGTGCCCCCCTCCACCATATTACACCTCGATAATACCGTCGCGGAGCTTAGGCGAAGCCCTACGTCGGTGGAACATCATCATCGTCACCACGCCGTCGTGCTGACGAAACTCTCCCTCAACACTCGGCTGGATCGGAGTTCAAGGGATGTCATCGAGCTGAATGTGTGCTGAACTCGGAGGTGCCGTGCGTTCGGTACTTGATCGGTCGGATCGTGAAGACGCACGACTACATCAACCGCGTTGTGATAACGCTTCCGCTGTCGGTCTACGAGGGTACGTGGACAACACTCTCCCCTCTCGTTGCTATGCATCACCATGTTCTTTCGTGTGCGTAGGAATTTTTTTGAAATTACTACGTTCCCCAACATGACTGACACGTGGCATCCACCGTAACGGAACGCCGTTAAGCTATCGGGTCCAGTTTTGGATCCGATAACCCGTTAACAGCCCCGACCAATGGGGATTTTCCACGTGTAAAATCATCATTGGCTGGAGGAAACACGTGTCGGCTCACCGTTGGGACAGATGTCATCCACTCATTGGACCCAAAGCGCCTATGATACGTCGACACGTGGCACGGCCCAACAGTGGCCCATAAAGTTTAAATGGGTCGGCCCAACTAAAGGCCCACAAGATATTGCGGACCATAATGGGATGGCCCAGCTAAAGGCCCACAAGATTTTGCGGGCCATAATGGGCCTTGTCGGATGTGGGGTTCCGGCAAACCCTTAAGGTTCAAACACTGGGGTGCGCGCTGAGTCTTTCCCTCCTATCGATCTACGCCCTAGCTCGCTAAGATCTCGTGGACGAACTCGCAACACAGAAAGACATGAGATTTATACTGGTTCGGGCCACCGTTGTGGTGTAATACCCTACTCTAGTGTGGTGGTGGTGGATTGCCTCTTGGGCTGATGATGAACTGTACAAGGGAAGAACAGCCTCCTGAGGTTGAGGTGTTCTTGTGCCTGTGTGGTTGAGGATGATCTGAATCCGTTCGAGACCTGTTGCCTCCTACTGTGGTGGCTAGTCCTATTTATAGAGGCCCTGGTCCTCTTCCCAAATATTGAGCGGGAAGGGAGCCAACATCGGCGGGCAAATTTGAAGGGGGACAGCTAGTACAAGCTATCCTGACAAAAGCGGTCTTCGCCTGCGAAAAGCTCTGGTGGTGACGCCGTCTTGGGCTGCACGATGACCTCCTTATTGCCGTCCTCCTGGTCTTGGTCTCGTTGCACCAATATAGCAACCTTTTCTTGATGCCTCGGTTCTCTTCGCCTGCGCTGGCCTCCTTAGCACCAAAGAAGAAATAAGGACGCTGCGCGCGCTGGCGCCCGCCTGGTGCCGTTCGTCATGGCTCACGTCATGAGAGCCTCGTGAGGTTTGCCCCGCCTTGATATCTCCGCTCCTCGTGAGCCTGCCTAGCTAGGCTACTCCAGAGGAGGTCTTGCATCGTCCGCCTCGCGAGGCTTGGACCCTCGCGAGGGTGTTGGATGCCTTGTTGATGAAGATGGGTCGTACGGCTTGCTGGCTTAGCCATGCTTTGGGCCGCAGGCAGGCAAGTCTGGGGACCCCTGTTCACAGAACGCCGACAGGCCGGCCCAGGTAAAGGCCCACAAGATTTTTGCGCGCCATAATGGGCCGGCCCAGGTGAAGGCCCACAAGATTTTTGTGGACCATAATGGGCCGGCCTAGCTAAAGGCCCATGAGATTTCGCCGACAATAATGGGCCGGCCCAGCTGCAGGCCCACCAGATTTTGAGGACCCTAGTAGGCCGGCCCATTAACTGGCCGCCATGTTTTGGGCCAAATGCCGACCCATATCTGATCCGGTCCATTAATGGTCTGCCACGTTCCGGGCCTAATAATGGCCCATATGAGATCCGGCCCATTAAAAGCCTACCACGTTCTAGGCCAAATTACGGCCCACATCAGTTCTGGCCCTTTAAGAGGCTTTGGGCTAAATTATGGCCCATATCAGACTCGGCCCGTCAACTGGACGCTACGCTTTTGGGCCCATTTGCTAAAGGCCCGTTTAGTAATTCGGCCTGATATTAGTTTCGGCCTGTTAAGGGCCCGTTTAACATTTCGGCCCTATATTAATTCTGGCCCGTTAAAAGCCCGTCATATAGTTGGGCCTAACTACGGCACGGTTTGCATCCGGCCTGCTCGCAGCCGATAATCTGATTGGGCCAAACAAGGACCGAGACAATTTTGGCCTGTTATAAGCCCATGATTTGATTGGCACATTCATGGGCCGGGGTCTATTTCGGCCTGCTGCCGGCCCATGAGCTGTTCGGCACGTTTCAGGCCCAACCTACTTTTCAGCCTCCTAAAGTCCCATTGAGTTTTCTTGGGAAAATAGGGCCGGTGGTTTACGGTTTGGCCGGTTTACTGCGAAGACAGGATATACATACAGTAAAATAACTGCAGCATCATGAATAAGAAAAAAACCTAGACTATACAATAAAGAATTACGGCATATTACATCCACTGGGCATCAAAGTTCGCCACTATGATAATAAAGCACAAGCAGACAGCAGATTACATACACTGGGCATCAAAGATCGCCACCAGTGCAACTAAACACGCAGACAAAATAATATACATAACCGACAGCCCTTCAATAGAGTTCAAGAAAGGATAGCCCTGCTCGGGAGTTGCAGCGCAAGCAGCTGAGCAAGCTGGTGAGACTGCACTTGTTTGACACTTATATCCTCCTCACTCTGAAAGATAAACAAGCAGACAGATGACAGGTTTTGCACATACAAGTATCAGTGCTGACAATTCATCACATTTCTTACTGACGAATAAAGTGACACAGTTTAAAATAGCATTAACACAATATGGTATTGTTCAGGTCAAGACATGGCAGGAAATGACATTGTGAAGGAGTTGGCAGCTTCAAGACACCACTGGATTACAGATCAAGAACTCATAAGTATCAATGGTTAGTGTGTTGTCAATTTATCCCATTTCAGATTGGCAAAATAAGATCACTTGCTCTGTATAGTTTAATTTACATGGTATGAAGAAGGAACTTGGTTGTACAACTGAAAACTTAAATTGAGAAGGACAAACTTTTGTTTATGAACTGGAGTACATAATAAACTTTAAACATGCAATTTGATGCAAACACCAAAAATAAACAGCTGTCGCAGTCATGCCTAACCAAATATACACAACGAAGTTTGAAGGCTTGAGAAGGACAAACTTACATTATTGGTGAAGGCAGGCTCTATAAAGCCCTTGTCCATGCTGATTGGGGGGAAATTCAAGAAGTTTACCCTAGAATCTTCTTCATAAGCATTGCCTTTATTTTACATCTTGTTAAGAGTAAATATAGATGTGACAATATAAGAAAAAATGGAGAATATTTAAGATAAGATGAAGAGTGATGCTACATAACCAAGTAGCTATAAATGTAAGTACAGCGATACAGGCAAAAGGTACACCCAAGAGCAATGCAGAGCTAAACTTCTTCAGTACCATCGGTGTTATCCAACCTTATGGTAAGAGTAAATATAGATCTTATGTGTAGAAAATGGAGGGCAAAGGAAAATAAGCTGCAGAGTGATGGTACATGAACAACTACCTGTCAATATAAGTACACTGATAAAGGACAGCAGGTACTTACAAGAACAATGCAGAGCTAAAAAATTTCATTGGCATTGGATATATTCTACACTAATGTAACCATTCATACAGATCAGATAATTTGGAGCGAACAATTGATAAGCAAGCTATCATGCATACTGCTGTCACATAATGAACCAGGTATGTATGCAAGTACAGTGATATAGGACAACAGGTACTAACAAGAGCAAAGCAGCGGGCAGCATATTTGCGATATCCTGTCGTTCTTTTCAAACCGGAATTCTTTTTCGAGCAGATTTCCTGCAAAAAAGATCCGTAAGGCACATGCGGAAAAGTAGAAGTTCAAATTGTCATGCGATATCATAGACAGTACCTCATCCTCGGAACGAGACCAGTGCATAACAAGGTTTTTCCATTCAATGTCTTCTAAATTTAGCACAGGAGACTTCACCAGAAATTCGTTTATAGACTTGCCATGAAAGTGTGATTTCCTCAGGTAACACCAATACTGCTGCAATGCTTCCTTGAAAAGCGCAAGCAAGCTTTGCTCATCATGACTATCCAGATTGATCGTCGCCTACTTACAACAATGTAATGTAAATCATTGATGTATTCAATCAGTAGAAAACAGGAAAATAATCACCATGAATGATAGCACTTACACATAAGTGGGACAGGAAGATGTGAAAATGGTGTTTGTCTTCACTATAGTCTTCCAATGATGGGAATATATGCACGTAGTCCCTAACAACATTGAAAGCATTGCCTTTTAAACTGGGAATAACTAGAATGGGGTTCCAATCTGCAGGAATTGGCCGTCTTTGCAGTTGGGATAGGTCTTCGGCCGGTGGACTTGCTGTACTTTTTGCCGGAGTGGGATTTTTCTGTGGTACGGCTGGTGCTATGGCAACTGAAATCGGCATACCTTTTGCTGGAGTGCAGGTCCTGTGTGGTGGGGCTAGTGGTGTGGCCAGTGAAGTATGGGTATAGTCTGCTGGAGTTGATCCTACGTTTTGTGTCACTGGTTGTACAGCCAATATAAGTGGGGTGTTGTCTGATTTCTCTGGCACAACCACGTTTTTCAAGGACTTTGCTGGTGCTCCTTCAGGTTCGGCAATCACCCTCTTCCTTTTTGATGTCTGATGCACAAGAACAACATTTGAGTGGAAAAACATGGTATGATGACAGATGGAATATGTATTGATAATGGATGGGCATGGCATCTCACATCTATGATGAGTAAACTAAGCAGATGGCGGTGCAACAAAATAGAAGAAATGCAAGACAACATATGCAAGATACGCGCAATCAATAAAACCTTGCCAAATTAGAGCAGGCACCTTGATGGGTGAACATGACAGGCCATCTGCCTTTGACTCCTCGAGGTTAGAATAGTCATTAGGATCATATTCTGAACAAGAATCTACAGGTGGGGAGCGTATGAGTTTCATTGCATCCAGAATGGCACTCAATGCCGTGGTGCCGATTTTGTAAGTCATTGCAGTGTTCCACAATATTCTTCTGATGCGCGGATTCTGATATTCACTGTAATTACGTATAATATCTTAGAACCATGAAAACATAAATAGTTGTGAGA
This sequence comes from Triticum aestivum, assembly GCF_018294505.1. Classification (NCBI taxonomy): domain Eukaryota; kingdom Viridiplantae; phylum Streptophyta; class Magnoliopsida; order Poales; family Poaceae; genus Triticum; species Triticum aestivum. Next base: position 395,315,544 of record NC_057796.1, read on the forward strand.
TTATCTTTGTAATGCAGAGGATATTCTAATATAGGGGCGCCCTTGTAAACACTTCTGTGCTATCACTGGATTCTGATGAGAGAGCTCATGTGTGCTGTAATATGGTGCGTGCATTTATATAATCTGGCACAAGTACACAAAAAATAGGCTCCAGAAGTAAGGATAGTTGGCAGATGATAGGTTCAAAATATACTGTATAGAGAGTTTATTGCCAAACCATGATAACAAGAGCACACAGCAACTAGGCAGATCATAGTGTACATAAAAGGGGTACACCATAACCACAATATATAAATCGGGAAAGTGGAACTGGCTTGAAAATACGGTGTTGTATTGCCGCTAGTAATTGAAAGCCTATCGATCAAGTACTTGCCAGCTCTATCAGCTGTTGACTGCAGATGTCCCTGCTCCCCTTCCTGACAAGGAACATACTATACGTACTAAATACTCCCTCCGTCCCATAATGTAAGACGTTTTTTACACTACAATAGAGTCAAAAAACGTCTTACATTATGGGACGGAGGGAGTACAGAATAACAAAAGAGGAACATGTTAAAGAACAGAAGAGGAAGTGTATTCTTGAGGTTCCGCTTAATTGCATACAATGTTGGTTGCCCACTCATGATGAATCACAAGGCCCAAAGAAATGCAGTTCCATGTTGTCTCTCTATATGTGGCAATTTTGAACAAGAGTCATTAGGATCATATTCTGAACAAGAGTCAACAGGTGGGGAGCGTATGAGTTTCATTGCATCCAGAATGGCACTCAATGCCTTGGTGCCAATTTTGTAAGTCATTGCGGTGTTTAGCTTCAAGACTGGACTGCTGCTAGTGCGACACAAAGCAACTACACAGATCATAGTGTAGATATAACGGGAAAACCATAAGCATCAGAGTAAAATCAGCAAAGTGGAACTTGCTGGAATATATGTGCTAGTATTGCCGGTACGGCTAGAAAGGCTTCGGATACCAGCTCTCTTCAACTGAAGGTGCGGTACTGTTATTATCAGTGTAACTCTCAAAGGCGACACAGCTCCCCGCATTTTCTTGCTATTCTTATAGGATTCAAGTGGGCAGGCCACTACAAATCCTATTCCCATGTTTACAAAATCCTACGAATCAAAGAGGCCCGACGAGTTCAAAGTGTCCATACCAACCGACCGTATAGACCTCTACACTGCAAATGTCCCTGCTCATCTTCACTACAAGGAACATACTGTACTACTATCATACTCCCTCCGTTCCAAAATATAAGTCTTGGTAGAGATTTCCACTATGGATCACATACAGATGTATCCAGATACATTTTAGAGTGTAGATTCACTCATTTTGCTCCATATGTAGTCCATGGTGGAATCTATACAATGACTTGTATTTAGGAACGGAGAGTGTACTTATTAAAGAAGAACGGAAGAGGAACATGGTAAAGAAGAGCAAGCAGATTTTGGATAATAAAATGTTCGTTGCGCAGTGCCCACACATGATGAACCAGAGCGCATTAAGAAAGCAACTCCCTGCTGTCTCTCTATATGTGGTGCATGTGCTTTTTCGAAAGTAAAGTAGGAACATTAGCTGACCAATTAAATGTTATCTGTTTTAGTAATATCAACATCATATCAGATTCGTACTTGAGCAACAAGTTTTGAATTATGAGTGGCACGTTGTTTAGCTTGATGGATTCAGGAGTAGTGCTAACAGGTACGATGATGGTACTGAATATAAAGGCATGTCTGCATTTGGGTCAGTCGACCATTTCAGGCGGTTGGATGAAGATCCTACGTCTCCTAACCCTTCTTCTTCCTCGTCTCTGATTCTTCCCATACAGAACACCGCACGGGCCGCCGGCCGGACAATCGGCCCCCACCGCCTGTGTTCCTCTGCCACCCCAACCCCCCACCCCCGCCCCCACCCGCGTCGAGTTTTCTTCGTTTCACGAGGCCCCACCACCGCCCCCCAACAACCAAAGTCCCCACCCGAGCCCCTTCACTACTAGAAAATAGGTTATTAATGGCGCACCTATTTTGGCTACTAATGGCGCACATTAGGTGCGCCATTACTAGCACGCCATTAGTAAGTTTTAGTAATGGCGCACCAGTGGTGCGCCATTAGTATCTGGTATACTAATGGCGCACCACTGGTGCGCCATTAGTATATGCCATGGTGCGCCATTAGTATAGACCACTTGTGCGCCATTAGTATAGGCCACGGTGCGCCATTAGTATTTTTGAATTTTGAAGGCGGGAAAATAGTAGTGGCGCACCGTCTAAACCCCACCGTGCGCCATTGCTATTTTTGAATTTTGAATTTGGATCTGGATCGCGATTTTTTGCCCATTTTTTGCTCGTTTTTTTGCACGATATTATTTCAAATTTTGTTCCTGTTTTTGGATCTTGTACGTTCTTTTGCCGTGTTCTTTTGCCGGAGAGGAGTTCGCCGGAGAGGAGGAGGAGGAGGTCGCCGGAGAGGTGCTTGCCTACATCGCCGGAGAGGAGGAGGAGGTCGCCGGAGAGGAGTTCACCGGAGCATCGGAGAGGAGGAAGGAGAAACCATGAGGGGATGGGAGGAGAGGAGGGAGGAGGAGCTCACCGAAGAGGAGGGAGGAGGAGCTCACCGGAGAGGAGGGAGTAGGAGCTCACCGGAGAGGAGGGAGGAGGAGCTCACCGGAGAGGAGGGAGTAGGAGCTCACCGGAGAGAAGGGAGGAGGAGCTCACCGGAGAGGAGGGAGTAGGAGCTCACCGGAGAGGAGGGAGGAGGAGCTCACCGGAGAGGAGGGAGGAGGAGCTCACCGGAGAGGAGGGAGGAGGAGCTCACTGGAGAGGAGGGAGGAGGAGCTCACCGGAGAGGAGATGAAGTGAAGGAGAGGTGGAGTGGAGGAGAAGAATGAAGAGGTAAGGAGGAGAGGACACGCCCAACCATATATACGGCATACTAATGGCGCACCCGTGCGCCATTAGTAACTTTTTTTTATTTTTTTATTTTTTTTGAATTTTGAAGGCGGGAAGATAGTAATGGCGCACCATGGGCAGGTGCGCCATTAGTAAGTTTGATTTTTTTTGAATTTGTTTGCCTCTCCAGATCTTAAAAGCCCCGTATCTTTTTTCTGTTAGGTTTTTGAGGATTTTGAAAATGTTTTTTCTGTTAAATTCGGATGTAACTTTTCGAGTAGATGATTTTTCATATAAAAAACTTTTTCATCCGAGTTCGTATGCAAAAGTTATGCCCATTTTAAGAAATTCCAGAGAGATTTTGCAAATAAAGTCGGAATTCATATTTGTTAATTTTCCCAACAACTAGACCACATATCACATGGGAAACTTATTTTATTTTATTTTTTTGACATTTCCATCATTTTCTTTTATTTTTTTTAAAACTGAAAAGGCGGTCCACGGGGGGGGGGGGGGGGGTGCATTCGGTGGAATGGGCCAAGTTACTAATGGCGCACCGTGGGAGTGGTGCGCCATTAGTAGTTGAACTACTAATGGCGCACCACTCACAGGTGCGCCATTAGTAGTTTGGACAGGCGCACTAGTTAAAAAAAAATTGATACTAATGGCGCACCCTGGGCCAGGTGCGCCATTAGTAGTTTCAACTACTAATGGCGCACTGTGTCTGGATGCGCCATTAGTATGTTTGGACAGGCGCACTAGTTAAAAAAAAATTGATACTAATGGCGCACCCTGGGCCAGGTGCGCCATTAGTAGTTTCAACTACTAATGGCGCACTGTGTCTGGATGCGCCATTAGTATGTTTGGACAGGCGCACTAGTTAAAAAAAATTTGATACTAATGGCGCATCCTGGGCCAGGTGCGCCATTAGTAGTTTCAACTCTAATGGCGTATCAGAAGGTGGTGCGCCATTAGTATATACTAATGGCGCACCGCTTGTCTGGTGCGCCATTAGTGTCAATCCCATCTATAGCCCTTTTTCTAGTAGTGCTTCGTTCGCACCGGCGAACTCCGGCGAGCTCTGAAAAATTGACTGACCCAATTTTGAAATTTAGTCTACTGTGATTTAACTAGTGTGGAATATAAAAGGGGAAAACTATAAGCATTGGGAGTATAGTGTTGAGTGTGCCATGGCGGATCTGAAGTGCAAACCGGACAAAGGCAACTTCGCAACCAATGTTTGCTCTCAACTAGCAAGTAAGTGATGGACAAGAAATCAGAGTAAAGCAGTGGCGATCTATTTTCTTGTTGTGATAAATAAGTTGAGCAGATACGAAAGAGTACCGCCTCTGGTGCAGCGCCGTGTATGCATCTACTGAGAATTTGACGGTGCTATGGTAGCGATGGCTGTCGGTGGCGTGGAAGCAGATCTAGGAGGGTAAACGGTGGCGGCGGGGCGCGGTGGACGAGACGGTCGTAGGAGCGGCGCCGGCAAGGTGGACGACGGCGGGGATGAAGCGAGAGAACGGGATGCAAGGATCCCGGTCCGAAGCCGTGGATGAGAGAGATCGATCTCTTGTAATGGACGGCGGCATCGGGGTATCAGCTCCGGCATGGTGGAGGAGGACAGCGGTGGATGGGGTGGCGGACGGAGGAGGCTGGGGTGGAGAGGGTGTTTTGGCGCCCACGAAGTACGAATGGGGAAATGGAGGTGGAGAGGAAGGGGGGAACCATGTCTTCAGGGCGCGCTTGTCTCAAATGCGAGGAAATTTACAAACTTAGCCCCCGTTTCAAATTTCCTACATCACAACAATATTAGTCGGTTGGGGATAGGACGGTAATCTCGCATACACCGAATATTTGCCGACGAGAGTTTGTTTTTGGCGCCCACCGTGTATGAATCGGGGAGGGAGTCGATTTCGGCCGAGGACACACTGTGTTTTGGCGCCCACCGTGTATGAATCCGGGTCAGAGGCGTTTATGTCATGTTCAAGTGAAATTACAAACCTACCCCGATCGAAACCTATAGAAATCGAGCAGATAGGCTTTGTGTGGCAGGGATAGGCAGTAGTAATTTCCATCTCGCAGATTTTGGTTTCGGGTAGTTACTGCGACTTTCCCCGCTTCGTTCAAATTTTGCAGAGTGCACGTTTACCGTGCCAACTCAATTCGAATCGCGTTTGTATTCTATTTTTTTCGGACGGGATCCATTTTTGATTGGAATAAAATTCTATATACATCATTTTCTTTATATATACTTTCAAAAGCACAACACCCTTTATACATAAATATGGTTTACAAATGGCATGATCTCAGATTCATAAGGTTGTATCCATCAATTTGGATTTTAAAATATTTGAAACCACTTTATGTTGAAATCCAATGTATGCATTCCTCGCTATATGTCTCCAATTAATGTGTGTTTCATGCGGGGTTTTTTTACTTCGCAAACATGTATAATGTGTTTCACACACGCAACATATAGTGTATCCAGTTTAGACATTAATTGCATATAAACCATGCATTGTTTCTAATTAAAGAATCTATGGATCACCAATATTAATAAACTATATAACATTACACGTGTCCTGAAATTCAAATGAATATGCATGTTTGATACACCAATTTGCGTTATGATATTAGCGATGTCGTGATCTCCAGTTTAAATATTTGAATCCCATTTAATCCAGATATTCGTCTCATATAACTATCACTCATGCTTATATAGGACTATCTCTCTAGACCTATACGCATTCCTCGTCTCTCAGGTATCTCTCGTGCTACCTGTATGTCGACAATGATCTTTTATCTTCGTAACACACTGACGGTACTCTCTGCCTCGACCTTCATCACTCTATCTCTCTCTAAGTATATCTCGCTCCCTGCTATGTGTCTCTAACTATGATTCTCCATGTGGAATCTCTTTCTCTCACACAAACACAAAATTTATCTTCCGGGGTCTCATTTCTCTCTACTATTCCCCTGTGTGCAACTCGCACACCCCTAATACAGAGATGTCTTTTGCTCCTTAGGTATGAGAACCTATGACTCTTCCTCTTAAATATCTCTTTCTCACACACAAACACAAACTCTGTCTCCCAGGGTTTCATATTTCTCCAATGTTCTCTTGCATGTCGCTCACACACACTGTCTCTCCCTAGAGATATCTTGCGTTCCCTCATATGTTTCTCTAGCTATCACTCTCGTTTTGAAATATCTTTCTCTCTCGCAGACACAAAACTCCGTCTCACGGGATCTCATTTCTCTCCGATATTTGTTTGTATGTGAGTCACATGCACCCTTTCTTCATCTCTCTCACACCCACACCCATAACTCAACCTTCTGATCCACTCGACTCCTATCTCTAACGCACACTAGCTAGCATCTTTATCTTTCTATTTATCTGTTTCTCCATCAACCTTCTTTCATTTATAGGTTGATCTCTTTTGCACAATCGTTGTGCCTCGCTCCCTCTGCTCGCCATAGATGCATGCTCCAGCCCACGCCACTATCTCTTAAAGACAAAAACACATGCTCAATTGTCGGGCCTTCTTCCCTGCATTCTCGCATGCATGCATGTTGTCATACCGATCCGTCTCTCCCTTGTCGTTGATCTTAGCTTATGACTTATGTCTTCTTTCTTTTATATCGATCATGCGCGCGCGCGCACACACACACACACACATCCCACGTATACATCTATACCTCTCACACATGCACGTTGAAGGTCTCTATGTCTCCATACGTAGTTAATTACCCTCAACCTTAACGCCACATCAAATCATTCTCTTCTTGTGTGCACATAACTTCCGCCTGGATGGGTAAAACACACACTCACACTTAACAATCTCCTTGTAGCTACCCCCCCTCTCACTCTTCCGCTATATCCCCGAAACTAATAAGACCATCCCTTCGTTTAATTCCCGCCTACATGCACCATCGATATATAGTAGTCTTCCTTGGTGTCTCTCGAACAAACACGTTCTCTCGATGTCGACTACTCTCACGCGCACACACCTTCTCTTCCCTCTCTATGGACATTTTCTCTCTTGCACCCCATCGTTGGTGGCCTCTGCCATACACATCACCTCTCTATGATGAAGCCATGCACACTTAAATTACACACACACACACGCACGCACGCACGCACCCACCCACCCACCCACACACACACACAGTAAGACTCCATCACACACACACGCACACACACACACTAATACTCCATCTCTCTCTCTCCCCCCCCCCCCACACACACACACACTGAGACTCCATCTCACACACACATGCTCTAGGCGGAGCATTTGTTCCTACCACCCTTCATTCACCCTAATTCCACTTAACTTTAGTAGTTAGCAAACTTATCATTTGTACCCTTATAAAAAACCGAGTTGGCGATGATGGTGTGCCTGCCATCTTGTAATATAAACCGTCTGATCTATATCTGACGGATAGAAAGCAAACTATGATAATTTTACAAAAGATAGCCGCACCTCTCTCCACATCCTTATCTCCCACACCTCATTGCTGAGCAATTAAAAAAGAAAGTCTCCGAAACAATCAATCATGGTGGCCGCTGCCGCCTGCCGGCGCCGTCCATCCCCATGCCTCCGCCCATTCCGACCACCAGTCACCACCACACTCCACTCCTCCTCACCTTATCTCTCATCTTTCATTTTTTTTGATGACATACTCGAGATACCAGTTTTCCGATAAAATTCTCGAAATATCATTAGTTTTTATACATGGGATTACTCCTACATGGGTAAATCACAACATGTGTTTTGTAAAAAAATGCATATTGATGTTCCATGCAATGCACGAGCATCTTGCTTGTAATTATATAACGCAAATCACGAGCAGGAAGTGACTTTTTTAACACAACCACGTTAACATGGCCACGTAAATCACTAGCTAAAGTAAATACCATTATACTTATATCCCGATGCAAAAGGTTGAGTACATGTCCGAAGAGTAGAGTCGCACACACACTCTGTCTCTCAGAATCACACACACACACTAGTTACGTGACACCCACTTAAGCAGACACGTATGTTACAATTTGTGCACCCATGAGTACACGTGATGCCGTGCATTTATTTAAGCCGGACAGCGAACCCAGATAGTAGCTGCATTCATTCCCCTCCCACCGCCTCTTCTCTGGTCGCCGTCGCCCGATAGCCATGGCCCGGCCGAAGGTAACAACATACGCCATACTCCCCGCCGGAGCGACTGTTTAATCTGGAAATTTTAGTGGTCATGCATGCATCTTTTTGTGCTAGCACTCCTATATAAGGGTTGACCGGTCGCTTCCCGCGGACATGCGCGGGCATGGAAGAGGAAGGAGAAGGGAAGCAGGCCGTGGAGTAACATTTTTACCACAATTTCTTAGGAAACTGAGTGCAATAATTGAGTAGTTTTGCAAACTACCAGTACTACACATGAAACGGTTCAAAACCTATACTCCCTTACCAGCGCGCGCTTCCCGCGTGAAATGGTCAGCGTCGCCTTGGAGCGTCAGTGCCGCATTAATGCCCGGCCAGAGTGGAGGTTGTTGGGAATCGTAGCATAATTTAAAATTTTCCTACGCTCACCAAGATGCATCTATGGAGTCTACTAGCAACGAGGGGAAAGGAGTGCATCTACATACCCTTGTAGATCGCGAGCGGAAGCGTTCCAATGAACGTGGATGATGGAGTCGTACTCGCCGTGATCCAAATCACCGATGACCGGGTGCCGAACGGACGGCACCTCCGCGTTCAAAACACGTACGGTGCAGCGACGTCTCCTCCTTCTTGATCCAGCAAGGGGGAAGGAGAGGTTGATGGAGATCCAGCAGCACGACGGCGTGGTGGTGGATGTAGCGGGTCTCCGGCAGGGCTACGCCCAGCTTCTGCGAGAGGGAGAGGTGTTGCAGGGGAGGAGGGAGGCGCCCAAGGCTGTAGGTTGCTGCCCTCCCTCCCCCCCCTTTTATATAGGCCCCTGGGAGATGGGATCTCCAAGGGGGGGGCGGCGGCCAAGGGGGGAAGGGGTTGCCTTGCCCCCCAAGGCAAGGGGGAAGCCCCCCCACCCTAGGGTTCCCAACCCTAGGCGCATGGGGGGAGGCCCATGGGGGGGCGCCCAGCCCACTAGGGGCTGGTTCCCTTCCACTTTCAGCCCACGGGGCCCTCCGGGACAGGTGGCCCCACCCGGTGGACCCCCGGGACCCTTCCGGTGGTCCCGGTACAATACCGGTAACCCCCGAAACTTTCCCGGTGGCCGAAACTGGACTTCCTATATATAATTCTTCACCTCCGGACCATTCCGGAACCTCTCGTGACGTCCGGGATCTCATCCGGGACTCCGAACAACTTTCGGGTTTCCGCATACATATATCTCTACAACCCTAGCGTCACCGAACCTTAAGTGTGTAGACCCTACGGGTTCGGGAGACATGCAGACATGACCGAGACGCCTCTCCGGTCAATAACCAACAGCGGGATCTGGATACCCATGTTGGCTCCCACATGTTCCACGATGATCTCATCGGATGAACCACGATGTCGAGGATTCAATCAATCCCGTATACAATTCCCTTTGTCAATCGGTATGTTACTTGCCCGAGATTCGATCGTCGGTATCCCAATACCTTGTTCAATCTCGTTACCGGCAAGTCTCTTTACTCGTACCGCAATGCATGATCCCGTGACTAACGCCTTAGTCACATTGAGCTCATTATGATGATGCATTACCGAGTGGGCCCAGAGATACCTCTCCGTCACACGGAGTGACAAATCCCAGTCTCGATCCGTGCCAACCCAACAGACACTTTCGGAGATACCCGTAGTGCACCTTTATAGTCACCCAGTTACGTTGTGACGTTTGGCACACCCAAAGCACTCCTACGGTATCCGGGAGTTGCACGATCTCATGGTCTAAGGAAAAGATACTTGACATTGGAAAAGCTCTAGCAAACGAAACTACACGATCTTTTATGCTATGCTTAGGATTGGGTCTTGTCCATCACATCATTCTCCTAATGATGTGATCCCGTTATCAATGACATCCAATGTCCATAGTCAGGAAACCATGACTATCTGTTGATCAACGAGCTAGTCAACTAGAGGCTTACTAGGGACACGTTGTGGTCTATGTATTCACACATGTATTACGATTTCCGGATAATACAATTATAGCATGAATAATAGACAATTACCATGAACAAAGAAATATAATAATAACCATTTATTATTGCCTCTAGGGCATATTTCCAACAGTCTCCCACTTGCACTAGAGTCAATAATCTAGTTACATTGTGATGAATCGAACACCCATTGCGTCCTGGTGTTGATCATGTTTTGCCCTAGGGAGAGGTTTAGTCAACGGATCTGCTACATTCAGGTCCGTGTGTACTTTACAAATATCTATGTCTCCATTTTGAACACTTTCACGAATGGAGTTGAAGCGACGCTTGATATGCCTGGTCTTCCTGTGAAACCTGGGCTCCTTCGCAAGGGCAATAGCTCCAGTGTTGTCACAGAAGAGAGTCATCGGGCCCGACGCATTGGGAATCACCCCTAGGTCGGTAATGAACTCCTTCATCCAGACTGCTTCCTGTGCTGCCTCCGAGGCTGCCATGTACTCCGCTTCACATGTAGATCCCGCCACGACGCTTTGCTTGCAACTGCACCAGCTTACTGCTCCTCCATTCAAAATATACACGTATCCGGTTTGTGACTTCGAGTCATCCAGATCTGTGTCGAAGCTAGCGTCGACGTAACCCTTTACGACGAGCTCTTCGTCACCTCCATAAACGAGAAACATATCCTTAGTCCTTTCAGGTACTTCAGGATATTCTTGACCGCTGTCCAGTGTTCCATGCCGGGATTACTTTGGTACCTTCCTACCAAACTTACGGCAAGGTTTACATCAGGTCTGGTACACAGCATGGCATACATAATAGACCCTATGGCCGAGGCATAGGGGATGACACTCATCTTTTCTCTATCTTCTGCCGTGGTCGGGCATTGAGCCGTGCTCAATTGCACACCTTGCAATACAGGCAAGAACCCCTTCTTGGACTGATCCATATTGAACTTCTTCAATATCTTGTCAAGGTATGTACTCTGTGAAAGACCAATGAGGCGTCTTGATCTATCTCTATAGATCTTGATGCCTAATATATAAGCAGCTTCTCCAAGGTCCTTCATTGAAAAACACTTATTCAAATAGGCCTTTATACTTTCCAAGAATTCTATATCATTTCCCATCAATAGTATGTCATCCACATATAATATGAGAAATGCTACAGAGCTCCCACTCACTTTCTTGTAAACACAGGCTTCTCCATAAGTCTGTGTAAACCCAAACGCTTTGATCATCTCATCAAAGCGAATGTTCCAACTCCGAGATGCTTGCACCAGCCCATAGATTGAGCGCTGGAGCTTGCATACTTTGTTAGCATTCTTAGGATCGACAAAACCTTCCGGCTGCATCATATACAACTCTTCCTTAAGGAAGCCGTTAAGGAATGCCGTTTTGACGTCCATCTGCCATATCTCATAATCATAGTATGCGGCAATTGCTAACATGATTCGGACGGACTTCAGCTTCGCTACGGGTGAGAAAGTCTCATCGTAGTCAACCCCTTGAACTTGTCGATAACCCTTAGCGACAAGTCGAGCTTTGTAGATGGTCACATTACCATCTGCGTCCGTCTTCTTCTTAAAGATCCATTTGTTTTCTATGGCTCGCCGCTCATCGGGCAAGTCAGTCAAAGTCCATACTTTGTTTTCATACATGGATTCTATCTCGGATTTCATGGCTTCTAGCCATTTGTCGGAATCCGGGCCCGCCATCGCTTCTTCATAGTTCGAAGGTTCACCGTTGTCTAACAACATGATTTCCAGGACAGGGTTGCCGTACCACTCTGGTGCGGAACGTGTCCTTGTGGACCTACGAAGTTCAGTGGCAACTTGATCCGAAGCTTCATGATCATCATCATTAACTTCCTCCCCAGTCGGTGTAGGCACCACAGGAACATCTTCCCGCGCTGCGCTACTTTCCGGTTCGGAAGGGGTGACTATCACCTCATCAAGTTCCACTTTCCTCCCACTCAATTCTTTCGAGAGAAACTCCTTCTCCAGAAAGGACCCGTTCTTGGCAACGAAGATCTTGCCTTCGGATCTGAGGTAGAAGGTATACCCAATAGTTTCCTTAGGGTATCCTATGAAGACGCATTTTTCCGACTTGGGTTCGAGCTTTTCAGGTTGAAGTTTCTTGACATAAGCATCGCATCCCCAAACTTTTAGAAACGACAGCTTAGGTTTCTTCCCAAACCATAATTCATACGGTGTCGTCTCAACGGATTTCGACGGAGCCCTATTTAAAGTGAATGCGGCAGTCTCTAAAGCATAGCCCCAAAATGAGAGCGGTAAATCGGTAAGAGACATCATAGATCGCACCATATCCAATAGAGTGCGATTACGACGTTCGGACACACCATTTCTTTGAGGTGTTCCAGGCGGCGTGAGTTGTGAAACTATTCCACATTTCCTTAAGTGTGCACCAAACTCGTGACTTAAATATTCTCCACCACGATCTGATCGTAAGAATTTTATTTTTCTGTCACGTTGATTCTCAACTTCACTCTGAAATTCCTTGAACTTTTCAAAGGTTTCAGACTTGTGTTTCATTAGGTAGACATACCCATATCTACTTAAATCATCAGTGAGAGTGAGAACATAACGATATCCTCCGCGAGCCTCAACACTCATTGGACCAGCACACATCGGTATGTATGATTTCCAATAAGTTGGTTGCTCGCTCCATTGTTCCGGAGAACGGAGTCTTGGTCATCTTACCCATGAGGCATGGTTCGCACGTGTCAAATGATTCGTAATCAAGAGACTCCAAAAGTCCATCTGCATGGAGCTTCTTCATGCGCTTGACACCAATGTGACCAAGGCGGCAGTGCCACAAGTATGTGGGACTATCGTTATCAACTTTACATCTTTTGGTATTCACACTATGAATATGTGTAACATCACGTTCGAGATTCATCAAAAATAAACCATTGACCAGCGGGGCATGACCATAAAACATATCTCTCAAATAAATAGAACAACCATTATTCTCGGATTTAAATGAGTAGCCATCTCGAATTAAACGAGATCCAGATACAATGTTCATGCTCAAAGCTGGCACTAAATAACAATTATTGAGGTTTAAAACTAATCCCGTGGGTAGATGCAGAGGTAGCGTGCCGACGGCGATCACATCGACCTTGGAACCATTCCCGACGCGCATCGTCACCTCGTCCTTTGCCAGTCTCCGTTTATTCCGTAGTTCCTGCTTTGAGTTACAAATATGAGCAACCGCACCGGTATCAAATACCCAGGAGCTACTACGAGTACTGGTAAGGTACACATCAATTACTTGTATATCACATATACCTTGGGTGTTGCCGGCCTTCTTCTTGTCCGCTAAGTATTTGGGGCAGTTCCGCTTCCAGTGACCACTTCCCTTGCAATAAAAGCACTCAGTCTCAGGCTTGGGTCCATTCTTTGACTTCTTCCCAGTAACTGGTTTACCGGGCGCGGCAACTCCCTTGCCGTCCTTCTTGAAGTTCTTCTTACCCTTGCCCTTCTTGAACTTAGTGGTTTTATTCACCATCAACACTTGATGTTCTTTTCTGATCTCCCCTTCCGCTGATTTCAGCATTGAATATACCTCGGGAATGGTCTTTTCCATCCCCTGCATATTGTAGTTCATCACAAAGCTCTTGTAGCTTGGTGGAAGCGACTGGAGGATTCTGTCAATGACCGCGTCATCCGGGAGATTAACTCCCAGCTGAGACAAGCGGTTGTGCAACCCAGACATTCTGAGTATGTGCTCACTAACAGAACTATTCTCCTCCATTTTACAGCTGAAGAACTTGTCGGAGACATCATATCTCTCGACCCGGGCATGAGCTTGAAAAACCAGTTTCAGCTCCTCGAACATCTCATATGCTCCATGTTTCTCAAAACGCTTTTGGAGACCCGGTTCTAAGCTGTAAAGCATGCCGCACTGAACGAGGGAGTAATCATCAGCACGCTGATTGCCAAGCGTTCATAACGTCTTGGTTCTCTGGGATTGGTGCTTCACCTAGCGGTGCTTCTAAGACATAATCTTTCTTGGCTACTATGAGGATGAGCCTCAGGTTCCGGACCCAGTCCGTATAGTTGCTGCCATCATCTTTCAGCTTGGTTTTCTCTAGGAACGCGTTGAAATTGAGGACAACGTTGGCCATTTGATCTACAAGACATAGTGTAAAGATTTTAGACTAAGTTCATGATAATTAAGTTCATCTAATCAAATTATTTAATGAACTCCCACTCAGATAGACATCCCTCTAGTCATCTAAGTGAAACATGATCCGAGTTAACTAGGCCGTGTCCGATCATCACGTGAGACGGACTAGTCAAGATCGGTGAACATCTCCATGTTGATCGTATCTTCTATACGACTCATGCTCGACCTTTCGGTCCTCCGTGTTCCGAGGCCATGTCTGTACATGCTAGGCTCGTCAAGTCAACCTAAGTGTATTGCGTGTGTTCCGAGGCCATGTCTGTACATGCTAGGCTCGTCAACACCCGTTGTATTCGAACGTTAGAATCTATCACACCCGATCATCACGTGGTGCTTCGAAACAACGAACCTTCGCAACGGTGCACAGTTAGGGTGAACACTTTCTTGAAATTATATAAGGGATCATCTTACTTACTACCGTCGTTCTAAGCAAATAAGATGCAAAAACATGATAAACATCACATGCAATCAAATAGTGACATGATATGGCCAATATCATTATGCTCCTTTGATCTCCATCTTCGGGGCACCATGATCATCTTCGTCACCGGCATGACACCATGATCTCCATCATCATGATCTCCATCATTGTGTCTTCATGAAGTTGTCACGCCAACGATTACTTCTACTTCTATGGCTAACGCGTTTAGCAACAAAGTAAAGTAATTTACATGGCGTTATTCAATGACACGCAGGTCATACAAAATAATAAAGACAACTCCTATGGCTCCTGCCGGTTGTCATACTCATCGACATGCAAGTCGTGATTCCTATTACAAGAATATGATCAATCTCATACATCACATATATCATTCATCACATCTTCTGGCCATATCACATCACATAGCACTTGCTGCAAAAACAAGTTAGACGTCCTCTAATTGTTGTTGCAAGTTTTTACGTGGTTTGTAGGTTTCTAGCAAGAACGTTTCTTACCTACGTATGACCACAACGTGATTTGCCAATTTCTATTTACCCTTCATAAGGACCCTTTTCATCGAATCCGTTCCGACTAAAGTAGGAGAGACAGACACCCGCTAGCCACCTTATGCAACTAGTGCATGTCAGTCGGTGGAACCTGTCTCACGTAAGCGTACGTGTAAGGTCGGTCCGGGCCGCTTCATCCTACAATGCCGCCGAAACAAGAAACGACTAGTAGCGGCAAGAAGAATTGGCAAACTCAACGCCCACAACTGCTTTGTGTTCTACTCGTGCATAGTAACTACGCATAGGCCTGGCTCATGATGCCACTGTTGGGAATCGTAGCATAATTTAAAATTTTCCTACGCTCACCAAGATGCATCTACGGAGTCTACTAGCAACGAGGGGAAAGGAGTGCATCTACATACCCTTGTAGATCGCGAGCGGAAGCGTTCCAATGAACGTGGATGACGGAGTCGTACTCGCCGTGATCCAAATCACCGATGACCGAGTGCCGAACGGACGGCACCTCCGTGTTCAACACACGTACGGTGCAGCGAGGTCTCCTCCTTCTTGATCCAGCAAGGGGGAAGGAGAGGTTGATGGAGATCCAGCAGCACGACGGCATGGTGGTGGATGTAGCGGGTCTCCGGCAGGGCTACGCCGAGCTTCTGCGAGAGGGAGAGGTGTTGCAGGGGAGGAGGGAGGCGCCCAAGGCTGTAGGTTGCTGCCCTCCCTCCCCCCCTTTTATATAGGCCCCCGGGAGATGGGATCTCCAAGGGGGGGCGGCGGCCAAGGGGGGAAGGGGTTGCCTTGCCCCCCAAGGCAAGGGGGAAGCCCCCCCACCCTAGGGTTCCCAACCCTAGGCGCATGGGGGGAGGCCCATGGGGGGCGCCCAGCCCACTAGGGGCTGGTTCCCTTCCACTTTCAGCCCACGGGGCCCTCCGGGACAGGTGGCCCCACCCGGTGGACCCCCGGGACCCTTCCGGTGGTCCCGGTACAATACCGGTAACCCCCGAAACTTTCCCGGTGGCCGAAACTGGACTTCCTATATATAATTCTTCACCTCCGGACCATTTCGGAACCTCTCGTGACGTTCGGGATCTCATCCGGGACTCTGAACAACTTTTGGGTTTCCGCATACATATATCTCTACAACCCTAGCGTCACCGAACCTTAAGTGTGTAGACCCTACGGGTTCGGGAGACATGCAGACATGACCGAGACGCCTCTCCGGTCAATAACCAACAGCGGGATCTGGATACCCATGTTGGCTCCCACATGTTCCACGATGATCTCATCGGATGAACCACGATGTCGAGGATTCAATCAATCCCGTATACAATTCCCTTTGTCAATCGGTATGTTACTTGCCCGAGATTCGATCGTCGGTATCCCTATACCTTGTTCAATCTCGTTACCGGCAAGTCTCTTTACTCGTACCGCAATGCATGATCCCGTGACTAACGCCTTAGTCACATTGAGCTCATTATGATGATGCATTACCGAGTGGGCCCAGAGATACCTCTCCGTCACACGGAGTGACAAATCCCAGTCTCGATCCGTGCCAACCCAACAGACACTTTCGGAGATACCCGTAGTGCACCTTTATAGTCACCCAGTTACGTTGTGACGTTTGGCACACCCAAAGCACTCCTACGGTATCCGGGAGTTGCACGATCTCATGGTCTAAGGAAAAGATACTTGACATTGGAAAAGCTCTAGCAAACGAAACTACACGATCTTTTATGCTATGCTTAGGATTGGGTCTTGTCCATCACATCATTCTCCTAATGATGTGATCCCGTTATCAATGACATCCAATGTCCATAGTCAGGAAACCATGAGTATCTGTTGATCAACGAGCTAGTCAACTAGAGGCTTACTAGGGACACGTTGTGGTCTATGTATTCACACATGTATTACGATTTCCGGACAATACAATTATAGCATGAATAATAGACAATTACCATGAACAAAGAACTATAACAATAACCATTTATTATTGCCTCTAGGGCATATTTCCAACAGAGGCAACCTCTCACTGGCGCCGGCTTTGAAGCGACGCGACGGCCGAGAGAGCGCCGCTTCCCGGTGCACCAAGTGCTCCGCATCGAGGCTGGCCATCGACCGGGGTGATGCCCCCCTTCCGTTCCGCACTCTAATCTGGTGCATGGCACGTATTACGTCGACCCGGATGCTGCTGGTTGTCCCACATGTCGGCGAAGTAGTACGTAGTAGTAAGAAGAAGCAAAGAATCATGCGGTATAAGTCTTTCTAGAGATTCCAACAAGTGACTAGACTACACCGCGTGCAGTATCTCAAATCTCAAATCTCCCTTCTGGTTTATAGGGCTCAAATCTCAATCTCATCAACCAAGGCATTTTGCGATTGGAGGAATGTATCTCGTACTTTACAAAACTACCCTAATTAAACTCATGCATTAATTACGTAGTTTTCCCGTTTTCCTCTCCGCCTTGGTCGTGGTGCACAATATTGACCACTCCTATATGACTAGCCTCTCTATCTACATGTGGGACATCAAAGCATCCGGGCCCGCGTGCCATCCACCAAATCACAGTGAGGTGCTACAGTCGAAACTCACCGGACACCCCGGTGTGGCCGTCTTGACCCGTCATATCACAAAACCCACACCTTTACCAGAAGTGGTGAAGTGGCCTCGAATTTGGACTGGACGAAGCAACCATCATTTCACTGGAACGCTCGTTGAAGCCCTTTCTCCCCTTTCTTGAAGAAAACCTCACTCCAGGCTACTCACTTCTACCATTTTTCTTCTGTACCGACGAAGGAAAGGTGGGCGAATCAGTGATGCTGCTATATTTTCATTTCAAGAATCTTCTTTTTGTGAAGCACCGACCGATTCTCACAGCCTATTCTTTTCCCGTTTTCATTGCGATTGTGGTTTCCTTTCGATTGCTTTTTGTTTGTCTGTTCATTGATGGATCCTAGAGCACTAGGCAAAGAGTTGCCGGCGGACAACCCACTGGAGACAGCGATCTCCAGGAAGCGAGCAGCGACCAACGAGTTGACCATGTTGGCGGGCCAGCCCATGGAGACAAAGAACTCCAAGAAACAAGCACGGGCCAAAGAGTTAACGACGTTGGCGGACGAACTCCTCAAAGAAAGTTGGAAGAACAGCAAGGGCCCCACCGTGCCTACCCCAGAAACTCTGATGGCCACCTTTGCGCGGCTCAAGGCCGAGTTTGAGGAGATAGTCGTCGTTGAGAAGCAGTATTCCCCTGGCAAGGTGATGGCCCCCATCGAGGACGAGGAGATGGCCCCCGGAGGGATGGGATCCCCCGGTGAGCTGCACAAGGTAAAAAATGAAAGTTGTGGTTTTTGATTATTTGCAATGTGCTTGCTAATATGTTAGGATTGTGCAGGTGCCGGTGGACGTCCTTGATGATTCCGATGTCGCGGCCCGTCCTGTGGACAACGCCCCAGAGATCGTTTTCGATGTCGCGGTCCGTCCTGTTGGCATCGCCCCAGAGATCAATTCCGATGCCGATGTCCATCATGTGGACATCGCCCCAGAGATCGATTTCGATGTAGCGGTCAGTCCTGTGGACATCGCCCCAGAGATCGATTCCCATGCCGTCGTCCGTGCTGTGGTCATTGCCCGAGAGATCGATGACAAGAAATAGTTGGTCGCGCTAATCCTTCAGGGTAGTTTGCATTGCCCTGTCTTTAATTACCAGAACGATGCGTGTTATCAAACCATCTTAGGGCTAGTGCACTGTCTTGTGTGGGCCGTACTTGCTACTTTTGTTTGATAGTGAACCATGCGAACCCTCTCCGAGTTATGGAAACAGATATATCCTCACCAGCTTTTGATGTAATATATGGCATGCTTAGATGTAAGTTTGAACTATTTATCATATCAGCAGGGCTTATTTGATGATTCTTGGTGTTAGTAGGCTAGCTATTGTGCGAGCTATAGTACTTGCAAAACACTCACCGAAGAGAAATGTTGGGGCTGATGAGCTCGTGGTACGCTTATACTGATCCATCGTCAGGCCAATAGCCCAAGCTCCTAAAATTGTAGGCTTAGCGATCTATCAAACAATAGTCGACACGGATACATTCAGGCCTCATTTGGTTCATAGGTTAGGAAAATCGTAGCAAAAGTACAGAGACGTACAACACAAATCATAGCAGTACAGAGACGTCCCTCCGTTTCAAAATAGATGAGTCAACTTTGTACTACTAACTTTGAAACGGAGGGAGTACAGATCCTAGGCGGGCTAGTTTGGCCTAGTGGGTTTCAGTGATATGACGTGGTACAGTGCCGTCCAGTCTTCGCGTGTGGTAGTAGTACTGCGGGTAGAGTAAGTTTTCTTGAAGAAGCGGAATTCAACAAAGTCATGATGGTTCCTTCGTCCGACTAACTTACAGTGGGAAGGGTTGAGCCTGCGCTACGACCGGGGTGGACCAGGATAATTTTGTGCATGGTAGGTGGACCAGGATGGTCGACGTCCCACATGTCGGCGAATGAAAGTATTCTTTCCGATATAGTGGGCGAGCAACGAGTATTCATTGTTTATTTTTTATGAAACCTATTGTCTCCACTGTTACGACGGAGGAGTGTGAAACACGGCAGCCCAGTGAACTTGGCATGTGCACCACTCCCTCCTTCCTCATGTAATACTACCATAGTGTTGACTATAAGGTTACAACTTTTTCTCACTTTCTCTCTATTTATTTCCTCTCAAATGTTTTTTACCTTTCTTTTTTTAGACACAATTGTTTTTTATGCCTCTTTTTTTAGAATTAGTTTTTTTATACCTAGGAGCACGTGTAGAGACGAGCTCCTACAGATCCCACTCCTTGACTTTGTCAAAGCCTCTCTCTCCTCCACATAAGCGGGCTTGTCGAGAAGACAAGAGATGATCTCTTAGCACAATATGTTTCACCATGTTTTTAGGAATAACTAGTTATTGAAGATAAGGCTAAGTGATGATCCATTGTACACATGTTTTTTTGTCATCTCTAAATTACATGCAAGACTTATGATAAGACTATCTTATCAACCATTGTACATGCCCTTTATAGCCCAGAATTTTACTGGTAGTACTGTTGGGGAACGTAGTAATTTCAAAAAAATTCCTACGCACACGCAAGATCATGGTGATGCATAGCAACGAGAGGGGAGAGTGTTGTCCACGTACCCTCGTAGACCGATAGCGGAAGCGTTATCACAACGCGGCTGATGTAGTCATACGTCTTCACGATCCGACCGATCAAGTACCAAACGTACGGCAACTCCGAGTTCTACACACGTTCAGCTCGATGACGTCCCTCAAACTCCGATCCAGCCGAGTGTTGAGGGAGAGTTTTGTCAGCACGACGGCGTGGTGACGATGATGATGTTCCACCGACGCAGGGCTTCGCCTAAGCTCCGCAACGGTATTATCGAGGTGTAATATGGTGGAGGGGGGCACCGCACACGGCTAAGAGATCTCAAGGATCAATTGTTGTGTCTCTGGGGTGCCCCCCTGCCCCCGTATATAAAGGAGCAAGGGGGAGGCAGCCGGCCAAGGGGAGAGGCGCGCCATAGGGGGGAGTCCTACTCCCACCGGGAGTAGGACTCCTCCTTTCCTTGTGGGAGTAGGAGAAGGGAAGGGGGAAGGAGAAAGAAGGAAGGGTGCGCCCCCCTTCCCTAGTCCAATTCGGACCAGACCATGGGGAGGGGTGCGGCCACCTTTTGAGGCCTTTCTCTCCTTTCCCGTATGGCCCATTAAGGCCCAATACGAATTCCCGTAACTCTCCGGTACTCCGAAAAATACCCGAATCACTCGGAACCTTTCCGAAGTCCGAATATAGTCGTCCAATATATCGATTTTTACGTCTCGACCATTTCGAGACTCCTCGTCATATCCCCGATCTCATCCGGGACTCCGAACTCCTTCGGTACATCAAAACTCAATAAAACTGTCATCGTAACGTTAAGCGTGCGGACCCTACGGGTTCGAGAACTATGTAGACATGACCGAGACACGTCTCCGGTCAATAACCAATAGCGGGACCTGGATGCCCATATTGGCTCCCACATATTCTACGAAGATCTTTATCGGTCAGACCGCATAACAACATACGTTGTTCCCTTTGTCACCGGTATGTTACTTGCCCGAGATTTGATCGTCGGTATCTCGATACCTAGTTCAATCTCGTTACCGGCAAGTCTCTTTACTCGTTCCGTAACACATCATCCCGCAACTAACTCATTAGTCACAATGCTTGCAAGGCTTATAGTGATGTGCATTACCGAGTGGGCCCAGAGATACCTCTCCGACAATTGGAGTGACAAATCCTAATCTCGAAATACGCCAACCCAACAAGTACCTTTGGAGACACCTGTAGAGCACCTTTATAATCACCCATTTACGTTGTGACGTTTGGTAGCACACAAAGTGTTCCTCCGGTAAACGGGAGTTGCATAATCTCATAGTCATAGGAACATGTATAAGTCATGAAGAAAGCAATAGCAACATACTAAACGATCGAGTGCTAAGCTAACGGAATGGGTCAAGTCAATCACGTCATTCTCCTAATGAGGTGATCTCGTTAATCAAATGACAACTTATGTCTATGGCTAGGAAACATAACCATCTTTGATTAACGAGCTAGTCAAGTAGAGGCATACTAGTGACACTCTGTTTGTCTATGTATTCACACATGTATTATGTTTCCGGTTAATACAATTCTAGCATGAATAATAAACATTTATCATGATACAAGGAAATAAATAATACTTTATTATTGCCTCTAGGGCATATTTCCTTCAGTCTCCCACTTGCACTAGAGTCAATAATCTAGATTACACAGTAATGATTCTTACACCCATGGAGCCTTGGTGCTGATCATGTTTTGCTCGTGGAAGAGGCTTAGTCAACGGGTCTGCAACATTCAGATCCGTATGTATCTTGCAAATTTCTATGTCTCCCACCTGGACTAAATCCCGGATGGAATTGAAGCGTCTTTTGATGTGCTTGGTTCTCTTGTGAAATCTGGATTCCTTTGCCAAGGCAATTGCACCAGTATTGTCACAAAAGATTTTCATAGGACCCGATGCACTAGGTATGACACCTAGATCGGATATGAACTCCTTCATCCAGACTCCTTCATTTGCTGCTTCCGAAGCAGCTATGTACTCCGCTTCACATGTAGATCCCGCCACGACGCTTTGTTTAGAACTGCACCAACTGACAGCTCCACCGTTCAATGTAAATACGTATCCGGTTTGCGATTTAGAATCGTCCGGATCAGTGTCAAAGCTTGCATCAACGTAACCATTTACGATGAGCTCTTTGTCACCTCCATATACGAGAAACATATCCTTAGTCCTTTTCAGGTATTTCAGGATGTTCTTGACCGCTGTCCAGTGATCCACTCCTGGATTACTTTGGTACCTTCCTGCTAGACTTATAGCAAGGCATACATCAGGTCTGGTACACAGCATTGCATACATGATAGAGCCTATGGCTGAAGCATAGGGGACATCTTTCATCTTCTCTCTATCTTCTGCAGTGGTCGGGCATTGAGTCTTACTCAACTTCACACCTTGCAACACAGGCAAGAATCCTTTCTTTGCTTGATCCATTTTGAACTTCTTCAAAACTTTGTCAAGGTATGTGCTTTGTGAAAGTCCAATTAAGCGTCTTGATCTATCTCTATAGATCTTGATGCCCAATATATACGCAGCTTCACCGAGGTCTTTCATTGAAAAACTCTTATTCAAGTATCCCTTTATGCTATCCAGAAATTCTATATCATTTCCAATCAGTAATATGTCATCCACATATAATATCAGAAATGCTACAGAGCTCCCACTCACTTTCTTGTAAATACAGGCTTCTCCAAAAGTCTGTATAAAACCAAATGCTTTGATCACACTATCAAAGCGTTTATTCCAACTCCGAGAGGCTTGCACCAGTCCATAAATGGATCGCTGGAGCTTGCACACTTTGTTAGCTCCCTTTGGATCGACAAAACCTTCTGGTTGCATCATATACAACTCTTCTTCCAGAAATCCATTCAGGAATGCAGTTTTGACATCCATTTGCCAAATTTCATAATCATAAAATGCGGCAATTGCTAACATGATTCGGACAGACTTAAGCATCGCTACGGGTGAGAAGGTCTCATCGTAGTCAATCCCTTGAACTTGTCGAAAACCTTTCGCAACAAGTCGAGCTTTATAGACAGTAACATTACCATCAGCGTCAGTCTTCTTCTTGAAGATCCATTTATTTTCAATGGCTTGCCGATCATTGGGCAAGTCAACCAAAGTCCATACTTTGTTCTCATACATGGATCCCATCTCAGATTTCATGGCCTCAAGCCATTTTGCGGAATCTGGGCTCACCATCGCTTCTTCATAGTTCGTAGGTTCGTCATGGTCTAGTAACATAACTTCCAGAACAGGATTACCGTACCACTCTGGTGCGGATCTTACTCTGGTTGATCTACGAGGTTCAGTAATAACTTGATCTGAAGTTTCATGATCATCATCATTAACTTCCTCACTAATTGGTGTAGGTGTCTCAGAAACTGGTTTCTGTGATGAACTACTTTCCAATAAGGGAGCAGGTATAGTTACCTCATCAAGTTCTACTTTCCTCCCACTCACTTCTTTCGAGAGAAACTCCTTCTCTAGAAAATTTCCGAATTTAGCAACAAAAGTTTTGCCTTCGGATCTGTGATAGAAGGTATACCCAACAGTCTCCTTTGGGTATCCTATGAAGACACATTTCTCCGATTTGGGTTCGAGCTTATCAGGTTGAAGTTTCTTCACATAAGCATCGCAGCCCCAAACTTTAAGAAACGACAACTTTGGTTTCTTGCCAAACCACAGTTCATAAGGCGTCGTCTCAACGGATTTTGATGGTGCCCTATTTAACGTGAATGCAGCCGTCTCTAAAGCATAACCCCAAAACGATAGCGGTAAATCAGTAAGAGACATCATAGATCGCACCATATCTAGTAAAGTGCGATTACGACGTTCGGACACACCATTACGCTGTGGTGTTCCGGGTGGCGTGAGTTGCGAAACTATTCCGCATTGTTTCAAATGTAGACCAAACTCGTAACTCAAATATTCTCCTCCACGATCTGATCGTAGAAACTTTATTTTCTTGTTACGATGATTTTCAACTTCACTCTGAAATTCTTTGAACTTTTCAAATGTTTCAGACTTATGTTTCATTAAGTAGATATACCCATATCTGCTTAAATCATCTGTGAAGGTGAGAAAATAACGATATCCGCCACGAGCCTCAACATTCATCGGACCACATACATCTGTATGTATGATTTCCAACAAATCTGTTGCTCTCTCCATAGTTCCGGAGAACGGTGTTTTAGTCATCTTGCCCATGAGGCACGGTTCGCAAGTACCAAGTGATTCATAATCAAGTGGTTCCAAAAGTCCATCAGTATGGAGTTTCTTCATGCGCTTTACACCGATATGACCTAAACGGCAGTGCCACAAATAAGTTGCACTATCATTATCAACTCTGCATCTTTTGGTTTCAATATTATGAATATGTGTATCACTACTATCGAGATTCAACAAAAATAGACCACTCTTCAAGGGTGCATGACCATAAAAGATATTACTCATATAAATAGAACAACCATTATTCTCTGATTTAAATGAATAACCGTCTCGCATCAAACAAGATCCAGATATAATGTTCATGCTCAACGCTGGCACCAAATAACAATTATTTAGGTCTAAAACTAATCCCGAAGGTAGATGTAGAGGTAGCGTGCCGACCGCGATCACATCGACTTTGGAACCATTTCCCACGCGCATCGTCACCTCGTCCTTAGCCAATCTTCGCTTAATCCGTAGCCCCTGTTTCGAGTTGCAAATATTAGCAACAGAACCAGTATCAAATACCCAGGTGCTACTGCGAGCATTAGTAAGGTACACATCAATAACATGTATATCACATATACCTTTGTTCACCTTGCCATCCTTCTTATCCGCCAAATACTTTGGGCAGTTCCGCTTCCAGTGACCAGTTTGCTTGCAGTAGAAGCACTCAGTTTCAGGCTTAGGTCCAGACTTGGGTTTCTTCTCCTGAGCAGCAACTTGTTTGCTGTTCTTCTTGAAGTTCCCCTTCTTCTTCCCTTTACCCTTTTTCTTGAAACTGGTGGTCTTATTGACCATCAACACTTGATGCTCCTTTTTGATTTCTACCTCCGCAGCCTTTAGCATTGCGAAGAGCTCGGGAATTGTCTTACTCATCCCTTGCATATTATAGTTCATCACGAAGCTCTTGTAGCTTGGTGGCAGTGATTGAAGAATTCTGTCAATAACGCTATCATCCGGAAGATTAACTCCCAGTTGAATCAAGTGATTGTTATACCCAGACATTTTGAGTATATGCTCACTGACAGAACTATTCTCTTCCATCTTGCAGCTGAAGAACTTATTGGAGACTTCATATCTCTCAATTCGGGCATTTGCTTGAAATATTAACTTCAACTCCTGGAACATCTCATATGCTCCATGACGTTCAAAACGTCGTTGAAGACCCGGTTCTAAGCCGTAAAGCATGGCACACTGAACTATCGAGTAGTCATCAGCTTTGCTCTGCCAGACGTTCATAACATCTGGTGTTGCTCCTGCAGCAGGCCTGGCACCCAGCGGTGCTTCCAGGACGTAATTCTTCTGTGCAGCAATGAGGATAATCCTCAAGTTACGGACCCAGTCCGTGTAATTGCTACCATCATCTTTCAACTTTGCTTTCTCAAGAAACGCATTAAAATTCAACGGAACAACAGCACGGGCCATCTATCTACAATTAACATAGACAAGCAAAATACTATCAGGTACTAAGTTCATGATAAATTCAAGTTCAATTAATCATATTACTTAAGAACTCCCACTTAGATAGACATCCCTCTAATCCTCTAAGTGATCACGTGATCCATATCAACTAAACCATGTCCGATCATCACGTGAGATGGAGTAGTTTCAATGGTGAACATCACTATGTTGATCATATCTACTATATGATTCACGCTCGACCTTTCGGTCTCCGTGTTCCGAGGCCATATCTGTTATATGCTAGGCTCGTCAAGTTTAACCTGAGTATTCCGCGTGTGCAACTGTTTTGCACCCGTTGTATTTGAACGTAGAGCCTATCACACCCGATCATCACGTGGTGTCTCAGCACGAAGAACTTTCGCAACGGTGCATACTCAGGGAGAACACTTATACTTTGATAATTTAGTGAAGGATCATCTTATAATGCTACCGTCAAACAAAGCAAGATAAGATGCATAAAGGATTAACATCACATGCAATCAATATAAGTGATATGATATGGCCATCATCATCTTGTGCTTGTGATCTCCATCTCCGAAGCACCGTGCTGTGATCTCCATCTCCGAAGCACCGTCATGATCACCATCGTCACCGGCGCGACCTTGATCTCCATCGTAGCATCGTTGTCGTCTCGTCAATCTTATGCTTCTACGACTATCGCTACCGCTTAGTGATAAAGTAAAGCATTACATGGCGATTGCATTGCATACAATAAAACGACAACCATATGGCTCCTGCCAGTTGCCGATAACTCGGTTACAAAACATGATCATCTCATACAACAAATTATATCACATCATGTCTTGACCATATCACATCACAACATGCCCTGCAAAAACAAGTTAGACGTCCTCTACTTTGTTGTTGCAAGTTTTACGTGGCTGCTACGGGCTTAGCAAGAACCGTTCTTACCTACGCATCAAAACCACAACGATAGTTTGTCAAGTTGGTGTTGTTTTAACCTTCGCAAGGACCGGGCGTAGCCACACTCGGTTCAACTAAAGTGAGAGAGACAGACACCCGCCAGTCACCTTTAAGCAACGAGTGCTCGCAACGGTGAAACCAGTCTCGCGTAAGCGTACGCGTAATGTCGGTCCGGGCCGCTTCATCTCACAATACCGCTGAACCAAAGTATGACATGCTGGTAAGCAGTATGACTTATATCGCCCACAACTCACTTGTGTTCTACTCGTGCATAGCATCAACGCATAAAACCAGGCTCGGATGCCACTGTTGGGGAACGTAGTAATTTCAAAAAATTCCTACGCACACGCAAGATCATGGTGATGCATAGCAACGAGAGGGGAGAGTGTTGTCCACGTACCCTCGTAGACCGATAGCGGAAGCGTTATCACAACGCGGTTGATGTAGTCGTACGTCTTCACGATCCGACCGATCAAGTACCGAACGTACGGCACCTCCGAGTTCTACACACGTTCAGCTCGATGACGTCCCTCGAACTCCGATCCAGCCGAGTGTTGAGGGAGAGTTTCGTCAGCACGACGGCGTGGTGACGATGATGATGTTCCACCGACGCAGGGCTTCGCCTAAGCTCCGCAACGGTATTATCGAGGTGTAATATGGTGGAGGGGGGCACCGCACACGGCTAAGAGATCTCAAGGATCAATTGTTGTGTCTCTGGGGTGCCCCCTGCCCCCGTATATAAAGGAGCAAGGGGGAGGCAGCCGGCCAAGGGGAGAGGCGCGCCATAGGGGGGAGTCCTACTCCCACCGGGAGTAGGACTCCTCCTTTCCTTGTGGGAGTAGGAGAAGGGAAGGGGGAAGGAGAAAGAAGGAAGGGTGCGCCCCCCTTCCCTAGTCCAATTCGGACCAGACCATGGGGAGGGGTGCGGCCACCTTTTGAGGCCTTTCTCTCCTTTCCCGTATGGCCCATTAAGGCCCAATACGAATTCCCGTAACTCTCCGGTACTCCGAAAAATACCCGAATCACTCGGAACCTTTCCGAAGTCCGAATATAGTCGTCCAATATATCGATTTTTACGTCTCGACCATTTCGAGACTCCTCGTCATATCCCCGATCTCATCCGGGACTCCGAACTCCTTCGGTACATCAAAACTCAATAAAACTGTCATCGTAACGTTAAGCGTGCGGACCCTACGGGTTCGAGAACTATGTAGACATGACCGAGACACGTCTCCGGTCAATAACCAATAGCGGGACCTGGATGCCCATATTGGCTCCCACATATTCTACGAAGATCTTTATCGGTCAGACCGCATAACAACATACGTTGTTCCCTTTGTCACCGGTATGTTACTTGCCCGAGATTTGATCGTCGGTATCTCGATACCTAGTTCAATCTCGTTACCGGCAAGTCTCTTTACTCGTTCCGTAACACATCATCCCGCAACTAACTCATTAGTCACAATGCTTGCAAGGCTTATAGTGATGTGCATTACCGAGTGGGCCCAGAGATACCTCTCCGACAATTGGAGTGACAAATCCTAATCTCGAAATACGCCAACCCAACAAGTACCTTTGGAGACACCTGTAGAGCACCTTTATAATCACCCATTTACGTTGTGACGTTTGGTAGCACACAAAGTGTTCCTCCGGTAAACGGGAGTTGCATAATCTCATAGTCATAGGAACATGTATAAGTCATGAAGAAAGCAATAGCAACATACTAAACGATCGAGTGCTAAGCTAACGGAATGGGTCAAGTCAATCACGTCATTCTCCTAATGAGGTGATCTCGTTAATCAAATGACAACTTATGTCTATGGCTAGGAAACATAACCATCTTTGATTAACGAGCTAGTCAAGTAGAGGCATACTAGTGACACTCTGTTTGTCTATGTATTCACACATGTATTATGTTTCCGGTTAATACAATTCTAGCATGAATAATAAACATTTATCATGATATAAGGAAATAAATAATACTTTATTATTGCCTCTAGGGCATATTTCCTTCAAGTACTTGCTATGAATGCGGGTAGCTGGCCTCTGAGGGGGGAGCGCGCGCGGGGAGGTGGTGGGGTGGGGGAGGGGTTCTGGTGGGCCAGGGCGGTAAGAAGCGGGCTTGAAAGCGGTGCGGACTCCTGCATGGCCCACCTCACATTATCACCACATATTTCTTGGTGTCGGTGCGCGGCGGGCGGGCGATCTCTTCTCCCTCCCCCGTCTCTCTCCTCTCAGCCGACACCCGCTGAGCGATTAGATTTCGGCTATCGACGGTTTATTCAATTGCAGTCCACATGTCAGTGAAAATGCAAGACAACGCGTGTCCCCTCTGGTGAGCGGCGTGCGAGCTGGACTGTCGGGGGTGTGACGTGAACGCGACGCGTACGAGTTGCAAGTGTGCCGCCTTAGACGTGAACATTTTTGTGCAATTGATTGATAGAAATCCAGAACAAAATGACGAGGGCAGTGCTTTCCCGCGCGTTGGGCGGACTAGTTTGAGTGATATGACGTGCTACAGTGCCGTCCACTTGCTCCATTTTTATGTAAGCAAGAGTCTACACTCTTACGTGGGAGGAGTGCGAAACACGGCGGATCTGATTTTGATCGAGGGATAACTGTTCCCTGCGAAATAATGGAGCACTGTTAGCGATTATAGCATGATAGTTAGGGCATCTCCAGCGCTGGCCCTCAAATTTACACCGGCATCTGTCCGAGGACACTGGTGGATGTCATCCAATGCTGCCCGCATACCTTTCGACAACTATATGAACTAACTGGACGAAATTCGTGCAAACAAAGCAAATTTCAAATTGACCGGATGAAATTCATTACATTTCGAGAACTTTTCCTATAAACTGGACGAAATTCATTACATATTTCGCACAAACCGTACTAAAACCTACTGTAAACCTAATCTAAATGATCGCCGGGCCCCGACCACCATGTTTGGCCCTGAACCCGAGAAAGCCGGCCATTGCCTTTGCCTCCTCCTTATCCGCCTCGATAACCTCCTCCTCCGGAGCACAAGGTTATGTAGATTTCCGCCTCCACGTCGCCATCAAGCGGCTAATCGGCCGCCGATTTTTATCCCACCAAGCTTGGCGTCGACTGAGTGGAGGAGCGGTGGCCTTCCTGGGACCAGAGCGGTGGTGACCTACTGTGTACTACTCTTCCTCGCTGCCGGCTGCCCCCGCGCATGCGCGCCGGCTTCGTGGTCTTGGCGGCGTAGGGCGGCTGGGGGGGAGCCGGTGATCTCCTTCGTCTGCTCCTGCGAGAGTACGTCCAAGAGAGCTTTGGAGCGCGCCCGGAGCGGAGCCATCGATGTCCTTTGTCTGCTCCTGCGACAGTACGTCCAAGAGAGCTTTGGAGTGCCCGGAGGCCATGGTTGGAGTGGTGCCAACAGAAGGAAGGGACCGGAGGAGAATGAGTGTGGGTATTTGGCTATGGCTAGAGCTGGGGCTCAAGTTAATATAGCGGGCGAATGGCCATGAGCCGCGGCAGACGGATGGACGGCTGGCACCGGAGTAGGTTCGTCGGTAGCCATGGTGTCATTAACGCAGAGCAGTCGCTTGCACCGGGATGCCGTGCGGGTGGCGCTCTCTCGGCCGTCGCACTGCTGCAATGCCGGTGCCAGTGAGAGGTCGCGTCGGGCGTGAATGCGGACGCTGCTTCAGTGACTTAACCACAGGTGCTTTGTCTCACTGACATGTGGGCCCAACGGGCATCAGGCCCGCATGTCAGTGACACACCAACTGCACCTGCAGTTAAGGCTGGTGAATGCGGCATTGACGTTCTGGAGAGATGGTGATCGTTTCAGGCGGGAAGAGCGCGCTAGCGATGGAAGGGGTTTCGGTAGGCCAGGGCGGTCACACGCTGGCATGGTGGTAAAATGTGAACTCATGGATGACGAGCCTTTGAAGCGTATGCGGCACGTATTGACAACTAGGCGTCCATGCAACCGCTCTTGTCGCCAACTAGCATTCGACAACCACCATTAGACACCACACAACCATACATAACTTACGAATAATGGACGAATCGATCAGACACACACTCGTGTGCAGTGGCACTATGATCGGTTGCTCACGATAGTACATACTCCGCACCATAGTACCCTCTCTAGCTAGGCTGTTTTATAGATTGTCATTGTGATGGACGATATACATGAGCAAGGCGCCAAGTCACGAGTATGACCGTTGGTGTTGAGCCAGGTGAATACATGCTCGGTGTTCGCGGAGGCCTCCAGCAAACGTCTAAACAGTAATGTCACATATGCATAATTTTGGTTTTTATTTCTTTCTCCACTAACAGGTAGGCCCGCATAGATAGATAGATAAATAAAACGAGCTGATGAGGCGCATGCGGACTGTTTGACTGGTCAACCAGACAAATACGGAGCTATACGTTGAGCCAGTGACCGTATAATCACCATATCTCGTATACAATGATCAAAGTGAGCTATCAAGACAAGTTCAATGACCGCCAATGCATTTTCTTCAAGAAGCGGAATTCAAAGTCATGATGGTTCCTTTGTCCGAGCAACTTCACAGTGGGTAAGGTTGGGCCTGTGATTTGACGGCTCATTAGTAATTACTGCGGCGCGACGACCGGGGTGAGTCTCCCTTGGAGTTCTACGGGCATGGCAAGTGGACCAGGATGGTCGACGTCCCACATGTCGGCGAGCGGAAGTATTCTTTCCGATATCGAGGAGCAAGGAAACCGCGTGGTATAGTATCACTGGTGATTTATATTTATTTTTTATTTCTAATGAATGCT
Source organism: Triticum aestivum (assembly GCF_018294505.1). Taxonomy (NCBI): domain Eukaryota; kingdom Viridiplantae; phylum Streptophyta; class Magnoliopsida; order Poales; family Poaceae; genus Triticum; species Triticum aestivum. Next base: position 395,347,242 of record NC_057796.1, read on the forward strand.
AGCGTTTCAACTCTTACGACGAAGGAGTGCCAAACACACGGCACGTGCTGGATGTCGCACACGTCAGCGAAAGGAGTGGGACATGAACAGCGTGGTAGAGCGTCTCCACTTCTGGGTCGGAGACCACACGTAGTAGTAGTAGTGTACTAGTGTTATGAACGATACAAAGTGCAACCCGGAGAGAAAGACACGTCTAGTTGGAAGGTCTCGGGGCATACACGTAAACAAATATAAAACCTAATATGTGCCTCCAATTAATATAGTAGTAGTAGTAGAGTACTTAGTCACGTACTCCATAACATCACCGGGCATTGCACGTACAACATTTAGTGGTAGTAAGAGACAAATGCCTATATGCCACGCATGTTCATAATATTTGTGCCTTTCTACTTCACTTACTGCGCTACGTTACACAGGTTCACACGTCCACTCCTGGGTACATGTCCGTCTCGTAGTTCCAGTCCCACGTGTTCTTCATATAGATGGAACGATCCTTGCATGACACGTGCACCTTGATGCTAGATGTGTCGCGTGTTGGCAAAAGGTTGAACAAAGCTCACGTAAAAAAATAGAGTGGAAGAACATAGATTCCCGACGACCGAGAAGGAGCAAGGAACCTCGGGGTGGAGCGTCTGCACTCATAATATTTTATATTATTCAATGATATAAAATCAACCAATCATCTCCACAGTGGACTGGAAGAGTACGAAACACGGCAGCCAGTGTAGTTACATCATACTAGTACATGGCTAACCCACGTTATCACCATATTTCTTGGCTTCCGTGCGACACCTATCTCTAGTAATCCAGCAGCCCGTATCGCTTCTCCCTCCTCGTCTCTCTCAAAAGCCCTGTTTGGATACTCTAACTCAGTTAAAGGTTAGAGTTAGATTCTAATCATGAACTAACCCTGAAGTAACTCTAGCGAAAGAGGTGTTTGGATGACAGGGTTAGATGGAGCGCGGATACGGCGAGGTGCCTTCATGGGCGGTGCGAGAGGGAGGGAGGGAGGGAGAGGACGAGAAGCTTCGAGGAAGTGGGGAGGGATCTGCTATGGGGAGAGCGAGAGAAAAATGTGTTTTTTAGTGTCCCGAGAAGAACTAACCCAAATAAGCACCTCTTGGGTGGGTTAGATTTTTTTGGGTTAGTTGAGTTCAAACTAACCCAAACTAACTCTAACACGTGGATCCAAACAGTAACCCAAACCTCCTGTTTGGATATTTTTGGGTTAGTTGAGTTCAAACTAACCCAAACTAACCCTCCTGTTCTGGATATTTTTGGGTTAGTCGAGTTCAAATCGCACAGCCCGACCTTTCCAGTAGTAAGTAAGTTGAATCCGCTACTCCCTCACCCTCCTCGCCTCTCTGTCAAACCGCCTACGCGAAAACTGCCACGCGTACTGCCCGGGAAAAGCCCCGCCCTCAACTTTTAACTACGCGAAAATAGTTCGAGCTTGTTCGTTCTATATAAATACTAGTACTGTATGTTTATTCACCCGTGGGGTTGTTCAATGAATGGAGGGCCGGGGAGCACAAGTGAACAATACTACTACTAGTAGTAGTAAGTAGGAGTCGTACATGTAGTCACCTTAAATAGAGAGTTTCTTTTCTTTAATGCCACGTACACAAATTGAAACGCTTGTTGTGGAGAGAAAAAGATAATCACTCCACTATATATGTACGCAGGGGCCTGAGCGCTTGCTTTACTAGGGTTGCTCTCTTCATTCTCTCATCCTCTCCAGATATAAACAAGACAGCGGTAGCGACATTTTCTCTCTGCTCACCGCTGGTCACAGATCCGGCCGGATCCCTTCGGCTGGTGTGTGTAGAGGACTAGGTGCATCGTTCACGCGGTCATCACCGGCGAGGGAGGAAACCCACAGCTGCCGGACGGGCCCGATCCTCTGCCCGTGCCGTTATCTTCGACACAGCGCCGGCTCGGGAGGTCCTCCGACCCTTCTTCCTCCCTGCCGTATTGTCCGCAGATCCGACCTGCCACCGCCGACATCCCGACGACCCTCAGGTATAAGTTCTTCGAAAGCGGCCTTGCTCTACTGCCCCAGCTCCCCACGTGTCTGCATGTGCATCTTTTTCTACTCCCATCAGCTCTTCCAAAGCCACCTAAATTTTTAGTATTATTAGAGGTAAAGCTACTTCATGCATTCGAATCTAGGGCTTTGTTCAAACAACGAAGAAAGGGGGGAAAGTTGTAGCATGAATCTAGGACTTGAATCAAAGAGGAAATAATATGGTGAAAGTAGTAGAGACCGGATACCCAACCGGTCTCTTGGTTGAAAAGGGAAAATGGAAACGCAGTACAAACTGGATAAGGAACAGATCTATTATTGGTTGAAAAAAGGATAGAAAGTGGCGGCTGGTGGACAAGTCAACAGAGTATGTCCAGGATTAGATTTGTTGCCCTCACATAGTAAAAGGTCTCCAGGATTAGAATTGCTGCCCTCACATAGTAAAAGGTCTCAGGATTAGATTTGCTGCCCTCACATAGTAAAAGGTCTCCAGGATTAGATTTGCTGCCCTCACATAGTAAAAGGTCTCCAGGATTAGATTTGCTGCCCTCACATAGTACAAGGTCTCCAGGATTAGGTTTGCTGCCCTCACATAGTAAAAGGTCTCCAGGATTAGATTTGCTGCCCTCACATAGCATGAACAAACTCTGCATCACCACTTTATGCCTCCTTGTAGGTACATTGTGCTGATGCGTCCACTGTCGCATGTCCTTATACCAACCTTTTGCTGTTGTTAATGTAAGGGCGCATGTAAAATGAAGCGATCACACTGTTACCTTAGGGACATGTCTAACCAGTGTTATTGTTAATCTAATGCCTCCAGTGATAAGATGCAATTAAACTGTGTTACAAATGGCACTCCTGCTGTTTTCCCCAGTATGATAAGTAAGTTGCTCCTTTACGCTGCTCAGTGTCCTGGTGTCCCCACGGTCCCATGCCCTTAAACCAACTCTTTAGCTGCTGTTGATTTACTGTATCTGGTAAACAAGCAATGCCACCATTAAAGTAATCCCATATTTGAGGAATCTCATTGTTGATCGTAATGCTTCTGGTAACATGAAGCATTGCTGACGTTTTAAAATTTCTACTGTCCTTGCGTGATTGCCATGAACATAATTAAGATGCTTCTTTTCATTTCGTATATGTTTCGTATATTCTTATTGACCAGCAACTGTTTACTTTCTATCTTTTTGTGCAGATAGGGATATCCATTTCACCTTGTTGCTATTGTGACCTTTTGGTGAACTGCACAAAACACTTTTTTTGGAATGAGTGTCTTGTGCAGTTCAACTAAAATGTCACGTGGGCAACATCTCTCAATTTTGGTGGAACTGCACAAAATGGTGATTGGAGTTTCCAAAATCTCCGTCAAGTTCTGCTGGTAATCTCGTGCAACATTTTATTAGCCTTTGCAAGATGAGCCGTCACTGTCACCACAATGGCACTTTATTTTAGTGGAACTGCACAAAAGGATAAGAAAATTATAGTTGCACCTTACATGAGCCGGACAGCCAACCTTAATGTTCCTCAATTTTAGTGCAACTACTAAAGAAGAACCTGCCAGCTCACGAGAGCAAGTACTTCTTGCTAGCTGAATGATGCAATCTTTGCTTCATTTCAGGTGAACTGCAGAAAAAGGCGCATGAATTGAATCATGGAACTCCAGGCAGGCCTCATCCTAGTGGAGCTGCAGGTTGAGTAAAGGAGGCCACTATTAAAGTGAAATCATGCTCTCCTGGTTTGTGGTGTGCAAACAGGAATACTCAACTACAGATGTTGTGACGGTCAAGAGCATTCGCCAAGTTCTTCGATTGTATGACATGGCTAGCCAAGATGGATTTAATCCCGATATTCACTTTATCAAAAGGCTCTAATGGGTTGGTTCTGAATCTTGCAAGCTGGGAATCAATGAGATGTGTAGGCATCTTTGTTGTACTTATTATTTGAATCTTATTTGTTGGTTCTGAATCTTGCAAGCTGGGAATCAATGAGATGTGTAGGCATCTTTGTTGTACTTATTATTTGGATCTTATTTGTTGGTTCTGAATCTTGCAAGCTGGGAATCAATGAGATGTGTAGGCATCTTTGTTGTACTTATTATTTGGATCTTATTTGTTGGTTCTGAATCTTGCAAGCTGGGAAACACGGCATGATGATGCAGAGGACAACAACCATAACAAACAGTTCAAACTTGGTAGTATTATCTTTGTGAAAGTGCGACAAATGTGCTGATCGTGTGCGTCCTGAGAATAATAATTCTAATTGTTGTGCATGTTGATCCTGTGGCACTGATAGAACGAGCCAATGCATTGCTTGTTTTAAGTATAAATTTCTATTAAAGCTAATTAAATTTAAGTAAAGTGACCACTAACTCCTGTTATTACAGTACCAATACAGACCCGCTCGTGAACCGACGTGTGGCCGGAGTAGGTTTCTTAATGGAGGCGTTTGAATGCGCCGAGGGTGCATCTTCTGCCGGGCGTGCAGCGGACGAGGGAGGGGTAGTAACTGTTGTCGCCTGTACACACTCAGTTTACTGTTGAATCCAGTTCCCCAAGAGCTGAAAAACGAACTGCTTCCGCCGCCTACACACTAGTTCACTTGAAGAGACTCCAATGGCGATCAGAGGGGTGAGCCTGCTGGATATGGACTTCAGCAAGGAGTTCCCCTTTGAGTTCGCCGTTCAGTCCCATGGCTGCACCAAGTTGAATGTGATCTACACCAATGATCCAGACTCGGTGAAGCTCTGCCTCGCCGAGTTCAAGCAGTACCTACAGGACGAGAAAGCACAAGGTTGCAGGACTAGACCTTGTGCCCATCCATTCGTCTCCTGACAGGGACCAGCGGATCGCCGTCGCCCAGGTATGTGTGCGGGACGAGGTTCTCATCTACCACTTCTGTAGGGCCATCAGAGGTTTTGGGGCATTCGCCCGTTTCATCGGCAGTGCCGACTGCACCTTCGCTACGGTGGAGAGAAGGAAGAACGCGATGATTCGGCCATCTGGTGCAACAAGCTTGTCGACATCCAGAAGCAATACAAGATCATCAGCAACGGGCAGGAGAAGGACTCCGTGGTTGACCTCGCCGAGACCATCATCGACCCCTGATACGCCAACATGAAAGAAGACAACGATACCAAGGACCTGAACACGTGGGAGGTACCTCTGAATCTAGCCTACATAACCTACGCGGCCAAGGACGCATACGCATGCTACGACATGTACAGGCAGATCTTGGACATGAGGGCGTGTCTGCTTCCCGTAATCGACGAGTACACAGACAGCCGCAGCGTCATGATCAAGCGTGCCAGGAAGGTCTAGATGTTGTACTTTATCTGTTTATAAGCACCTTTATCATCTGAGTGTTTCATGCATTAGCCTAAGTGTCGTAATTATCTGTTTTGTCCGAATTTTTTCTTTTAAGAACCCATTAACCTGTTTGCTTTTTTTAGTGGCTATTTGCTTATGTATGTAACTAGTTCACTTATCCGTTAAAAAAACTAGTTCACTCGGTTGCCGTGCTTTAAATCTCCTTCCTCCCAACATATTCCCCTCCTCAGGTGGACCCAGCAGGTCTCGTACACAGACATATGGGACCAACCACCTATCCATTTGTATTTCTTTATTTTGTTCAATCTTTCGTCCTCTTCCTATACAGCTCAGTTCTATTTTTCGTTTTCATTAATCCTATATCTGAATTTTCTTCCACTTTCTTTTTCGATGTAAACTGAGTTTTCTCCCAGTACTTTTCCCTAGAACCAACTCAACTGTCCCACGTCTAGCCTAAGAAATAATAATACCCCACGTACTATTAACTCATCAAATTTAAAGAAAATAATAATAATAATTGTTTATATATAACTTGGAAAGTTAACTCCTAGTGATTGCGTACATAAGTTTGCAAAGATTTTACTGACCAATGCAGTAATAGACGTGCAATCATGTGTTTATGTTTTTATAACATTTCTCCGTCTAGCCCAACATGATATTTTCACCCAGCCTAGCAATTCCGCGGATTTCGAGAAAAATGCAAATGGGCTTTAAATTCTACCATACATATAAACGGGTTGCATAGATGCTACATCATTGTTTCACCCAGCCCACCAAATGGACTAAAAAACAAATGGACTGGCTGACATGTGGGCCAGTAGGTCGAAGCCTAAGAAGGCGTTGGATTTACATCCAACGGCCGGCATTCTTCTTGAATCTCTCGTCTTCTTCCCCCAGCGCTGCCGGGACCGCCTGCTCCAGCCTCCGGCGTCCAGCGGCGTTGTTTTGCGCTCCTCAGCGAAACGCTACCCCGCAGGCGGCCAGGCCATCCCTCCACTCTGCACCTTTTGTTATTCTCTGCCGAGTGTAGGCCCACCCCGCACCCGAACCAGTCAAGTTTCCCACTCCTCTCCATCTGCGACTCCACTGCCGCGTCTTCCCCATCTCCGGGTCGTTCCAGTCTAGGGCCTCGCCGTCGTCCATCGCCTCGGTGCGCTCGGCGCGGCGTGGTCAACATACGAGAGTCATCGGAAGAGGACTATACGTGGAGAGCCTGACGACTGGGACCCACGAGGTCCATGGTCGCACGCAAGGAAAGTTCGTCCTTATTACGCACTGTACGTGGACTGTACATGGGAAGGGCTTCTGTCGTGAAAAAAACGTTCTCCCCGGTGACAGGTCGGACCCACCAGCTATATCTTCGCACGCAAGGAAGTGCCTCCTTATTACGCACACAAAAATGAATACCCCCTGCTAGCTGGGACCCACCATAGTGGGTGGCTGACTTGTGGGCCTACTAAGTTGATGGGGACGGAGGGCTTTGTCAACTTAGTCAATATGAACGATTCTAGCTCCAGTGACCATACGATGTCCATCCAACGGCCATAGTGCTTCTTCAACCTCTGGTCTTCTTGCTCCAGCCGCCCAAAGCAACGCCGGTCATGCCGCGTGCTCCTGCCACCCGTGGCTGGCTGTGATGCCGCGGAGGCCTCACCGCCCCTACTACTCCCACCGCTGGCCAGGGCATCCCTCTACTCACCCACACCCCCTGTTATTCTGCGGCGACGGCAGCCTCACGCCGCAGCCGAACCAGTGAACCCTCGTACTCCTCTCCGCGTGGGCATCCACTGCCGCGTCTTCCCCGGCTCCGCGTCATCCCCTTCCTAGGCCTCGCCGTCGTCCACCGCCTTGGTGCTCTCGGCGCGACGCGTGGTCAAATGTGGTCAACGACCGACTTCCATCGGAAGAGTACTGTACGTTGAGAGGCTGACAGCTGGGTCCATGGCCACAGCCCAGTTTTTTTGTGATTTGCCAAGTAAGTCGCTTTGTCAGGCCTGTTGGCTGCAAATCTTTCAAAACGAGGAGAGCTTCATTCGGCTGGCCGATAAAATGGCCTATCAGTAATGAGAAATGGGTTGTACATTTTTAAAACACATCAAACCGACAATTAGTTTCAAATTTCTTTTTTTCATTTCGAGATTTTAAATTGCATTGATTTTTATGCGTGGACAATTTGTTGGATTTTATATTGATATACATTTATTTCTAAAATCAGTTTGAATGTGACTCGAAATTTCGGGATTAAAAACAGTTCGGACCGCACCGAAATATGCAAAATTTCGTATAATTTTTTAACCGTGGACACAATATGGGCTGTAATGCTAACAAAAAGAATATGGGCTCCAAAAAAACCTTAAGAATTAGCAAATGGGCTGTAAATTATTAGAAATAATGGCAGATGGGTCGTATGCTATTTTCCACAGATTTGAGGCTTTCCTAAAAAAGGGTTGACGCACAAGCAGTGACTGTTGGATTTCCATCCAACGGCCATCGTGCTTCTTCAATCTCTTCTTTTCCTACTCCAGCCGCTCAAACAAGCGCCGGCGGGACTGCCTGCTCCCTCCTCCCTGCGGCCGGCTGTGCTGCCGCGCAGGCCTCACCGCCCCACCGTACTCCCATCACTGGCCTAGCCATCCCTCTACTCACCCACACCTGCTGTTATTCTCCAGTGATGGCAGACGAACCAGTAAACCCTCGTACAGTCGTACTCCCCTCTGCGTGGGAAACAACTGTCGAGTCTTCCCTACCTCCATGTCGTTCCCTTCCTAGGTCTCGCCGTCGTCCACCGCCCTGGTGCTCTCGGCACGGCCTGGTCAACGTGGTCAACGACCGACATGCATCTGAAGTGGACTGTACGTGGAGAGGCTGACAGTTGGGTCCACGGCCGCACGCAAGGAAATGCCTCCTTATTACGCGCAAAATAATGATTCCTCCACCTGACATCTGGGACCCACCGAAAGGGCTCAGTATTTCACGAAAAAAACGTTACCACCGCTGACAGCTTGGACCCACCAGCTATATCTTCGCATGCAAGGAAGTGCCTCCTTATTACGCACAAAAAATGAATACTCCCCCTGCTAGCTGGGACCCAGTATAGTGGCAGGCTGACTTGTGGGCCTACTAAGTTGACGGGGATAGAGGGGTTTGTCAACTTAGTCAATATGCATGATTCTAGCTCCAGTGACCGTACGATGTCCATCCAACGGCCGTAGTGCTTCTTCAACCTCTGGTCTTCTTGCTCCAGCCGCCCAAACCAGCGCCGGTCGTGCCTCGTGTTCCTGCCTCCCGTGGCCGGCTGCGATGCGGCGGAGGCCTCACCGCCCCCTACTACTCCCACCGCTGGCCAGGCCATCCCTCTACTCACCCACAACCCCTCTTATTCTGCGGCGACGGCAGCCTCACACCGCAGTGAACCAGTGAACCCTCATACTCCTCTACGCGTGGGCATCCACTGCCGCGTCTTCCCCGGCTCCGTGTCATCCCCTTCCTAGGCCTCGCCGTCGTCCACCGCCCTAGTGCACTCGACGCGGCGTGGTCAACGTGGTCAAGGAACGGCTTCCATCGGACGTGGACTGTACGTGGAGAGGCTGACAGCTGGGTCCACGGCCGCAGCAAGGAAGTGCCTACTTATTATGCGCAAAATAATTATTCCTCCACCTGACAGCAGGGACCCACCGGACAGGCAACTGTATTTCGCGAAAAAAACGTTTCCCCCTGACTGCTGGGACCTACCAGCTACATCTTCGCACGCAAGGAAGTGCGTCCGGGCAAAAAAACGATTCTTCCCCTGACTGCTGGGACCCACCAGCTACATCTTCGCATGCAAGGAAGTGCCTGACAGTCGGGACCCACCTGGTCGAAGCGTATGTAGCGTTGTCATTCTGGTCACGAACGAGTACGTACATACTGGTCGATGTAGAGGCGCACACGTGTCGTAGTAGAGGCGCGCACATAGCATGTACACGTACGTACAGCGGCCAGTGTGCAAGAAAGAAAATACGGCCACATACGTACATATGGGCAGGGTCTCGAATGCCTACTCGCGCATACGTACGGCCAGGGCTCGTGTACATGGCTGGGTCGGAACGGAGAAACTGCGTCGTCGTCGTGTTCATGGGGAGCCAACCAGCTGGGTCAGAACGGAATGCGTCGTCGTGTTCATCGGGAGGGCTTGGATGGAATAGCCGATGGAAACGAGGCATGGCGTACCGTAGAATGGAGGAAACGGCCTTGTGTTCGACCGGCCACGTTCGAAACGTGATCCTGTTCATCGGGCGGGGTTTGGCGTACCGCAAAACAGAGGAAACGGACCTCCTACGGTCGAAACGGGGGTCCTGTTGATCGGGAGGGGTGTGGCGTACCGCAAAACGGAGGAAACGGACTTGTGTTGGAGCGCTACGGTCGAAACGGGGTCCTGTTCAACGGGAGGGGTGTGGCATACCGCAAAATGAGACTCCACGGGATATTGTTCATCTCCACCGTTGACCCCCTCCAGCCTCCACGGGCTACTGTTCATTCACCGTCGACCTCCTCCAGCCTCCACCTGCGACTGTTCATCCACGGGCTCCTGTTCATCCAGCCTCCACTGCACGCTACTCCACCGGCTACTGTTCAACCAGCCCTCTCCATGGGCTCCTGTTCAACCACCCCTCCACGGGCTACTGTTCATCCAGCCCTCCATCGTCTACTGTTCATCCTGCCCTCCACGGGGTGGTCCTGTTCATCCTGCCCTCCACGGGGACCTGTTCATCCAGCCCCAACCGGCTCGAACGATCGGGGTCCTGTTCATCCACCCCCACCAGGAACTGTTCATCCACACCCCCAGCAACGCTCACTGTTCATCCAGAGGCAACGCCACGGGGTCCTGTTCATCCACCCCCACCGGGAACTGTTCATCCAACCCCCCCCCCCGCAACGCTCACTGTTCATCCAGAGGCAGCATCGATCGCCTGCAATGCAATCGCTCGGGTTCAGTTAGAGCCCAACGCCTCGCACACACGCGCATACGTACGAGAGAAACGCGCATCGCTCGGCCCCCGACCACCCACCGTAACCGGGGACTCCCCGATATTTTCTGCGCCCTCGCTTCTACCACGGTTTTTTCCGTCATGGACGGCCCAAAGAATGTCATGCAGTTGCTTCTCCGGCCCGCCCAGGACGAAAAGCCCATTTTCTGTCATGATTTTTTGTCATAGAAGTAGGACCCCACCACATCTATGATGATACCCAGTTTTGTCACAATTATCGTCATAGAAGTGTCATAAGTATGACAGAAAAGATTTTCGTTCGGCCCATGTCATGGATGTGTCTTTTTTTTGTAGTGTACTGTCGAGCAATTGATAGAATTGAGCATAGTTATGAGAATATCTAGGTATGATCATGTATATAGGCATCACGTCCGTGACAAGTAGACCGACTCCTGCCTGCATCTACTACTATTACTCCACACATCGACCGCTATCCAGCATGCATCTAGAGTATTAAGTTCATAAGAACGGAGTAACACTTTAAGCAATATGACATGATGTAGAGGGATAAACTCATGCAATATGATATAAACCCCATCTTTTTATCCTCGATGGCAACAATACAATACGTGCCTTGCTGCCCCTGCTGTCACTGGGAAAGGACACTGCAAGATTGAACCCAAAGCTAAGCACTTCTCCCATTGCAAGAAAGATCAATCTAGTAGGCCAAACCAAACTGACAATTCGAAGAGACTTGCAAAGATAACCAATCATACATAAAAGAATTCAGAGAAAATTCAAATATTGTTCATAGATAAACTTGATCATAAACCCACAATTCATTGGTCCCGACAAACACACCGCAAAATAAGATTACATCGAATAGATCTCCACGAGAATCGTGGAGAACTTTGTATTGAGATCCAAAGAGAGAGAAGAAGCCATCTAGCTAATAACTATGGACCCGAAGGTCTGAGGTAAACTACTCACACATCATCGGAGAGGCTATGGTGTTGATGTAGAAGCCCTCCGTGATCAATGCCCCCTCCGGCAGGACATCGGAAAAGGCCCCAAGATGGGATCTCACGGGTACAGAAGGTTGCGGCGGTGGAATTAGGTTTTTGTGGATGCTTCTGTTGGTTTGGGGGTACGTAGGTATATATAGGAGGAAGAAGTACGTCGGTGGAGCAACGTGGGCCCCACGAGGGTGGAGGGCGCGCCCAGGGGGGTAGGCGCGCCCCCTGCCTCGTGCTCTCCTGGTTGATTTCTTGACGTGGACTCCAAGTCCTCTGGATCACGTTTGTTCCGAAAATCACGTTCCTGAAGGTTTCATTCCGTTTGGACTCCGTTTGATATTCTTTTCTGCGAAACACTGAAATAGGCAAAAACAGCAATCTGGGTTGGGCCTCCAGTTAATAGGTTAGTCCCAAAAATAATATAGAAGTGTATAATAAAGCCCATTAAACATCCAAAACAGAATATAATATAGCATGGAACAATCAAAAATTATAGATACGTTGGAGACGTATCAAGCATCCCCCAAGCTTAATTCCTGCTCGTCCTCGAGTAGGTAAATGATAAAAACAGAGTTTTTGATGTGGAATGCTACTTGGCATAATTTTCAATGTAATTCTCTTAATTGTGGTATGAATGTTCAGATCCGAAAGATTCAAGACAAAAGTTTAATATTGACATAAAAATAATAATACTTCAAGCATACTAACTAAGCAATTATGTCTTCTCAAAATAACATGGCCAAAGAAAGTTATCCCTACAAAATCATATAGTCTGGCTATGCTCTATCTTCATCACACAAAATATTTAAATCATGCACAACCCCGATGACAAGCCAAGCAATTGTTTCATACTTTTGGTGTTCTCAAACTTTTTCAATCTTCACGCAATACATGAGCGTGAGCCATGGACATAGCACTATTTGTGGAATAGAATGGTGGTTGTGGAGAAGACAAAAAGGGAGAAGATAGTCTCACATCAACTAGGCATATCAACGGGCTATGGAGATGCCCATCAATAGATATCAATGTGAGTGAGTAGGGATTGCCATACAACGGATGCACTAGAGCTATAAGTATATGAAAGCTCAACAAAAGAAACTAAGTGGGTGTGCATCCAGCTCGCTTGCTCACGAAGACCTAGGGAATTTTGGGGAAGCCCATCATTGGAATATACAAGCCAACTTCTATAATGAAAATTTCCCACTAGTATATGAAAGTGACAACATAAGAGACTCTCTATCATGAAGATCATGGTGCTACTTTGAAGCACAAGTGTGGTAAAAGGATAGTAGCGTCCCTTCTCTCTTTTTCTCTCATTATTTTTTCCTTTTTTATGGCCTTTCTCTTTTTTTATGGCCTTTCTCTTTTCTTTTTTTTAGTCCGTAGTCTCATCCCGACTTATGGGGGAATCATAGTCTCCATCATCCTTTCCTCACTTGGGACAATGCTCTAATAATGATGATCATCACACTTTTATTTTCTTACAACTCAATACTTAGAACAACAATATGACTCTATGTGAATGCCTCCGGCGGAATACCGGGATATGCAATGAATCAAGAGTGACATGTATGAAATAATTATGAACGGTGGCTTTGCCACAAATACGATGTCAACTACATGATCATGCAAAGCAATATGACAATGATGGAGCGTGTCATAATAAATGGAATGGTGGTAAGTTGCATGGCAATATATCTCGGAATGGCTATGGAAATGCCATGATAGGTAGGTATGGTGGCTGTTTTGAGGAAGGTATATGGTGGGTTTATGATACCGGCGAAAAGTGTGCAGTATTAGAGAGGCTAGCAATGGTGGAAGGATGAGAGTGCGTATAATCCATGGACTCAACATTAGTCATAAAGAACTCATATACTTGTTGCAAAAATCTATTAGTTATCGAAACAAAGTATTACGCGCATGCTCCTAGGGGGATAGATTGGTAGGAAAAGACCATCGCTCGTCCCCGACCGCCACTCATAAGGAAGACAATCAATAAATAAATCATGCTCCGACTTCATCACATAACGGTTCACCATACGTGCATGCTACGGGAATCACAAACTTTAACACAAGTATTTCTCAAATTCAAAACTACTCAACTAGCATGACTCTAATATTACCATCTTCATATCTCAAAACAATTATCAAGCATCAAACTTCTCATAGTATTCAACACAGTCATAATAATTTTTTCATTAATCTTGAATGCCTATCATAATTAAAGCAAATTACCACGCTGATTTGTAGGACTCTCAAAATAATCTAAGTGAGGCATGAGAGAACAATAGTTTCTATAAAACAAATCCACCACCGTGCTCTAAAAGATATAAGTGAAGCACTAGAGCAAAAACTATATAGCTCAAAAGATATAAGTGAAGCACATAGAGTATTCTAACAAATTCCGAATCAAGTGTGTCTCTCTCAAAAGGTGTGTACAGCAAGGATGATTGTGGCAAACTAACAAATAAAGACTCAAATAATACAAGACGCTCCAAGCAAAACACATATCATGTGGTGAATAAAAATATAGCTCCAAGTAAATTTACCGATGGATGAGGACGAAAGAGGGGATGCCTTCCGGGGCATCCCCAAGCTTTGGCTTTTAGGTGTCCTTAGATTATCTTGGGGTGCCATGGGCATCCCCAAGCTTAGGCTCTTGCCACTCCTTGTTCCATACTCCATCAAATCTTTACCCAAAACTTGAAAACTTCACAACACAAAACTTAACAGAAAATCTCGTGAGCTCCGTTAGCGAAAGAAAACAAAACACCACTTCAAGGTACTGTAATGAACTCATTCTTTATTTATATTGGTGTTAAACCTACTGTATTCCAACTTATCTATGGTTTATAAACTATTTTACTAGCCATAGATTCATCAAAATAAGCAAACAACACACGAAAAACAGAATCTGTCAAAAACAGAACAGTCTGTAGTAATCTGTAACTAACGCAAACTTCTGGAACTCTAAAAATTCACCAAAATAGGAAGACCTAAATAATTTTTTATTGATCTGCTGCAATTGGAATCAATATTATATCACGTTCTGGTAATTTTTAACAATTGTTTTCGTGAACAGAAAGTTTCTGGAATTTTCAGCAAGATCAAATAACTATCATCCAAGAAGATCCTATAGGTTTAACTTGGCACAAACACTAATTAAAACATAAAAACAAATCTAACCAGAGGCTAGATCAAATATTTATTCCTAAACAGAAGCAAAAAGCAAAAAACTAAAAATAAAATTGGGTTGCCTCCCAACAAGCGCTATCGTTTAACGCCCCTAGCTAGGCATAAAAGCAAGGATAGATCTAGGTATTGCCATCTTTGGTAGGCAATCCATAAGTGGCTCTCATAATAGATTCATAAGGTAATTTAATTTTCTTTCTAGGGAAGTGTTCCATGCCTTTCCTTAACAGAAATTGGAATCTAATATTCCCTTCCTTCATATCAATGATTGCACCAATCGTTCTAAGGAAACGTCTACCGAGAATAATAGGACATGAAGGATTGCAATCTATATCAAGAACAATAAGATCTACGGGCACATAGTTCCTATTTGCAACAATAAGAACATCATTAATTCTTCCCATAGGTTTTTTAATAGTGGAATCCGCAAGGTGTAAGTTTAAAGAGCAATCATCAAATTCGCGGAAACCTAACAAATCACACAAAGTTTTTGGAATCGTGGAAACACTAGCACCCAAATCACACAAAGCATAGCATTCATGATTTTTAATTTTAATTTTAATAGTAGGTTCCCATTCATCATAAAGTTTTCTAAGGATAGAAACTTCCAACTCAAGTTTTTCTTCATAAGATTGCATCAAAGCATCAACGATATGTTTGGTAAAAGCTTTATGTTGACTATAAGCATGTGGAGAATTTAGCACGGATTGCAACAAGGAAATACAATCTATCAAAGAGCAATTATCATAATTAAATTCCTTGATATCCAAAATAGTGGGTTCATTGCTATCTAAAGTTTAAACTTCTTCAATCCCACTTTTACCAATTTTAGCATCAAGATCTAAAAACTCCGAATTTTTGGAACGCCTTCTAGGTAAAGGTGGGTCATATTCAGTCTCATAATTATCAAGATTCATATTGCAAAACAAAGATTTAATAGGGGACACATCAATAACTTTTAGATCTTCATCTTTATTCTCATAAAAATTAGAAGAACACGCTTTCACAAAGCAATCTTTCTTAGCACGCATCCTAGCGGTTCTTTCTTTGCACTCATCAATGGAAATTCTCATGGCTTTGAGAGACTCATTGATATCATGCTTAGGTGGAATAGATCTAAGTTTCAAAGAATCAACATCAAGATAAATTCTATCAACGTTCCTAGCCAATTCATCAATCTTAGGCAACTTTTCTTCAAGCAAAGCATTGAAATTCTTTTGCGAATTCATAAATCTTTTAACACTAGTCTAAAATTCAGAGGGCATCTTATTAAATTTCCATAAGAGTTGTTGTAGGAATTACCATAATTATTAGAGGAATTACTAGGATACGGCCTAGGATTAAAGTTTCCTCTATACGCGTTGTTACCAAAATTATTCCTACCAACAAAATTCACATCCATAGATTCATTATTATTCTCAATCAAAGTGGACAAAGGCATTTCATTAGGATCAGAAGAAACACTCTTAGTAGCAAATAATTTCATAAGTTCATCCATCTTTCCACTCAAAACATTAATTTCTTCTATCGCATGCACTTTTTTATTAGTAGATCTTTCGGTGTGCCATTGAGAATAATTAACCATAATATTATCTAGGAGTTTAGTAGCTTCTCCTAAAGTGATTTCCATATAAGTGCCTCCCGCGGACGAATCTAAAAGATTTCTAGAAGCAAAATTCAATCCGCCATAAAAAATTTGTATAATCATCCACAAATTCAAACCATGTGTAGGGCAATTACGTATCATTAATTTCATTCTCTCCCAAGATTGTGCAACATGTTCATGATCAAGTTGCTTAAAATTCATAATATCGTTTCTAAGAGTGATGATCTTAGCGGGAGGAAAATACTTAGAGATAAAAGCATCTTTGCACTTATTCCATGAATCAATACTATTTTTAGGCAAAGACGAAAACCAAACATTAGCACGATCTCTAAGTGAAAAGGGAAATAGCTTCAATTTAACAATATCGTTGTCCACATATTTCTTCTTTTGCATATCACACAAATCAATGAAGCTATTTAGATGGGTAGCGGCATCTTCACTAGGAAGGCCGGCGAATTGATCTTTCATGACAATTTTCAACAAAGCAGTGTTAATTTCACAAGATTCGGTATCGGTAAGAGGAGCAATCGGAGTGCTAAGAAAATCATTGTTGTTGGTATTGGTAAAGTCACACAATTTAGTATTGTCTTGAGCCATAGTGACAAGCAAGCAATCCAACACACGAGCAAACGAGAAGCGAGCGAAAAAGAGGCGAACGGAAAAGAGAGGGCGAATAAAATGGCAAGGGTGAAGTGGGGGAGAGGAAAACGAGAGGCAAATGGCAAATAATGTAATGCGAGGGATAAGAGTTTGTGATGGGTACTTGGTATGTCTTGACTTGACTTGACTTGGCGCGAATCTCCCCGGCAACGGCGCCAAAAATCCTTCTTGCTACCTCTTGAGCACTGCATTGGTTTTTCCCTTGAATAGGAAAGGGTGATGCAGTAAAGTAGCGTAAGTATTTCCCTCAGTTTTGAGAACCAAGGTATCAATCCAGTAGGAGACCACGCTCAAGTCCCTCGCACCTACACAAACAAATAAGAACCTCGCAACCAACATGATAAAGGGGTTGTAAATCCCTTTACGGTCACTTACGAGAGTGAGCTCTCATAGATATGATAAGATAATATTTTTGGTATTTTTATGATAAAGATAAATAAAGATGCAAAGTAAAATAAAAGGGCAACAGAAATAGCTAAGTGTTGGAAGATTAATATGATGGAAAATAGACCCGGGGGCCATAGGTTTCACTAGTGGCTTCTCTCAAGAGCATAAGTATTACGGTGGGTGAACAAATTACTGTCGAGCAATTGATAGAATTGAGCATAGTTATGAGAATATCTAGGTATGATCATGTATATAGGCATCACGTCCGTGACAAGTAGACCGACTCCTGCCTGCATCTACTACTATTACCCACACATCGACCGCTATCCAGCATGCATCTAGAGTATTAAGTTCATAAGAACGGAGTAACGCTTTAAGCAAGATGACATGATGTAGAGGGATAAACTCACGCAATATGATATAAACCCCATCTTGTTATCCTCGATGGCAACAATACAATACATGCCTTGCTGCCCCTGCTGTCAGGGAAAGGACACCGCAAGATTGAACCCAAAGATAAGCACTTCTCCCATTGCAAGAAAGATCAATCTAGTAGGCCAAACCAAACTGATAATTCGAAGACACTTGCAAAGATAACCAATCATACATAACAGAATTCAGAGAAGATTCAAATACTGTTCATAGATAAACTTGATCATAAACCCACAATTCATCGGTCCCGACAAACACACCGCAAAAGAAGATTACATTGAATAGATCTCCATGAGAACCCTGGAGAACTTTGTATTGAGACCCAAAGAGAGAGAAGAAGCCATCTAGCTAATAACTATGGACCCGCAGGTCTGAGGTAAACTACTCACACATCATCGGAGAGGCTATGGTGTTGATGTAGATGCCCTCCGTGATCAATGCCCCCTCCGGCAGGACGCCGGAAAAGGCCCCAAGATGGGATCTCACGGGTACAGAAGGTTGCGGCGGTGGAATTAGGTTTTCGTGGATGCTTCTGTTGGTTTGGGGGTACGTAGGTATATATAGGAGGAAGAAGTACGTCGATGGAGCAACATGGGCCCCACGAGGGTGGAGGGCGCGCCCCCCTGCCTCGTGCTCTCCTGGTTGATTTCTTGACATGGACTCCAAGTCCTCTGGATCACGTTTGTTCCGAAAATCATGTTCCTGAAGGTTTTATTCCGTTTGGACTCCGTTTGATATTCTTTTTCTGCGAAACACTGAAATAGGCAAAAACAGCAATTTGGGCTGGGCCTCCGGTTAATAGGTTAGTCCCAAAAATAATATAAAAGTGTATAATAAAGCCCATTAAACATCCAAAACAGAATATAATATAGCATGGAACAATCAAAAATTATAGATACGTTGGAGACGTATCAGCGGTCAAGGGTATTCCGGATTCCCTCGTCGGTACAATTGCGATGAAAGACCGAGACCGCATCGTCGTCGCAACAATCTTTAATCTTGTTTTTGACAAGTAGGAATCTGGCCCAAAGAGGTTGCTGCCATACATACATTAGGTCATATATGTCTGGAGTGCCTGAATTACTTGGAGAGTATTGATTGTGGTGGGTGGGCTAAAACTCGAATCCCGACCCAAAATTATGTCCGGAGTTTGTAAAATCTTCGAGGTTACTAGTTCGGGTCCGGGAAGATCCAAGTGCTCCCCGGACTCAACGTCCGACCTTGAGTTCGGGGGGCGCGGAGTCCCACCCAAAGGAAGGGTATCTGACTAAAGGGATTCAGAGATCCAAACATAGCTGGTCTTCAATTTAGGAGAAGAAGTGTTTTCGGCTTGTTCCTCGACAACCGCTACCAAGTGAGTGATCGGCGGGAGATTGATTTCCCTCTGGTCAGGTTTAAGCCCGATCCGATCATAGGCCGTTGAAAGCCCCAGGGTGGCGATGCGATCTAGTAGCTCGTTTAAGGACGTGATGTCCGCCGGATCCATCTTTTTGGAATATTCAAGACCGATGCAGGTGTGGTGTTTGGTAATCACGGGGGACGCTATTGGCTTGATGGCCATGCGAGCGCCCACGGTGAAACCGCCGAGCTGGAGGACCTGTCCTGAAGTTAGGCTCCTTCCAGAAGTGATATCGTCATTGATGACAAGTCAAGCTATAGATCGCTTTTCGTGACTACACAGCGGAGCTCTCAATCAAAGCACCATTGTCGGTGTCAAAACTGGCAGATCTCGGGTAGGGGGGCCAAGCTGTGAGTCTAGGATCAATGGTAACAAGGGACAATGGGGACATGGTGTTTACCCAGGTTCGGGCCCTCTCAAAGGAGGTAAAACCCTATGTCCTGCTTGATTGTATTCGATGAGTATAGGGGTTACAAGAGTTGATCTACCTCAAGATCATAATGGCTAAACCCTAGCAGTCTAGCCTATGATTATTTGGATGCCCTCTGCGGACTAACCCCTCTGATTTATATACACACCAGAGGGGCCTAGGGTAATACAAAGTCGGTTCAGAGGAAAGGAGTAGTACATCCGGACACCAAACTTGTCGTTCTACGCACATAGGAGTCCTACCCGGACACGGGAGGTGGTCTTCAGCTTCGTCTTCACAACCCATCAGCCCGGCCCATATAGGCCGGAGTCGTAAAGCTTAACTCTATTATGTGCCCGTACCGAATGAGACCGTACCTAGATCCAAGCAACCTCATCTAAAACATCACATACCTCTCTTAGTTTATTTCCTTCGTTTAGTTTAGTATTTATTTTCTGTTCTCTCTAGTTTAATTATCCCTTTTACCGTTCGCTAGCAACCTACTTAAATGAACTATTTCCAAACTCCGGCTTGGGTATGAGCGTAGTTGTGTTAGTGACAACACAACTGCGGGGATTTTGGTGCCATCCTATTCGCTGCTTGTGGATCGACAAATCTTACTTATTAAGAATTTGCTACATAGCCTCGTGCATTTGTAGGACATCAAGCATTTTTTTACGCCGTTGCCGGGGAGTATAGCGCTTGGCTATTACTTTCCCATCCACACTTAGTTTATTTTTGTTTGTTGCTTTTAACCCAAAAAATTTTAAAAAAATCTGCTCATCATGTCTTCTGAGATATATATACATGATTTTTTAGGAAAAATTCATTTTGTTATAAAATATTTTTTTAGTAAATGGGTATAATATAGTCAAGTGACCAAAAATCCATTTACCGTTATTCTATTTATGCCTTGCCATTTTTTATGTCTCATCACACGAAAAAACTCATTTTTTGTGCAGCCCTGCTGAGTTTTATTGGATTTTGTTTTAGCTTTTCAATATGAGGTCCACACACCCGTTTTTTATATCTTGTTAGAGTCGTCGCATGAAAACTAGACCTTTTTTGCCCTAATTTTGAAGGCTCGAATGAGGGACATCTAGTTTTCAGGGAGGGGGAGGGGTCTGGGGCCAACAAATTGTTCATTGCAGCCCCTTCCTCAGAACTCAGATCAAACATTTTCGTTCGCTAGGAATGCGTTTGGTAGGCTGCATTAGGTCAGGCCAGGCCCATGCGGGATGAAAATGGGATGTTTGGTAGCCTGCGTTCACTGTTTGGCCCGCATAGCACGAATCTCAAAGCACCTCTCAGCCAGGCCCGCTAGGAACGGCCGAATCGGCCATTTCCAGCGAGCCAGGCTCGAGCGATGCAGGGGAGGGGAACGCCGCGCTGCGCCGCGCATGGGGGGGGAGATGGCGGGAGCGATGGTGCATCTCCGAAAAAGCGGCGGGACAAATTCGAGTCACCGCCCGCCGATTCAGTCGCCCTATATATCGAGGGTCACCGCTGCGGCAAAACTCCCGCCACCATTTCCCCCCTCTCGAGCTTTCCCTCCAGCGCGGATCCACTTTGACGACGAGGTAAGCAGCGCATCTACTCCGGCGACCGGTTGACTGCGGCGGCGGGTCGACTTCTCCTCCACTCCGACGTGCCCGGCACCTCCTCCGCGGCCGTTCCGATGGCTTCTGTAAGTTAAATCACCACCTCCTATTTTCTAGTTCTAACTAGATCTGTCAGTGTGCTAAGGTTAGGTCGTCCAATCTGTTTGACTGTGATGGTGTAGTACCTAGTTGTGATGGATTTGGAGCATGCTAGGGGTTGTTTCCATGTGGGCAAGTGTTGGTAGTTAGTGGTCATGTATGAATCGGTGGTATGCTAGTGTGCAAGTGTTGAACAAGATCATCAATGTGTCAATGGTTAGTGCTCTGTTCTCCATGATGAGTGCTCTGTTATGCTGTGGTATGCTTTAGTTATGGTACACTTGTGCATGTGTTACTGCTAGTTTTATCTGTCCATGATGTAATGCTAGTTCGATCTATCCAAGATGTACTGCTAGTTCGATCTGTCCATGATGTACTACTAGTTTATACTATCCTTGTGTAGTGTCTTGTGGTGTTGATGACACTTACATTTGTAGGACATGACCACACAAGAGTTTAGTCAGACCATCGTGCTATCCGAGAGCTATTTCCCTACGTCGAGGACTCCCATCCTCCTCTGGAACAGATGCCTCTTAATTCAGAGGTTTTTGAGGTGCCACCTACAGTTCCTCCATTTGTGCTGGCTCAGCCCAATGCTGTTGCTCATGCTGCTTCTCTAAAGGCAGCAGCAGAGTAGAAGACAGATGGTAGGGGAATAGCATGAAATGGCAGTCGTTCCTCTCCACTTTTGTGCTTAACAGGATGTGTGAGATCATAGCTAGTGGGGTGAGGATTAACAAGGGCTTCAAGGAGGTGCACTTGCACCTTGTTGCAAAGCAGGTGTTCGACTTCTATGGATAGGGGGTCACCTCGACCCAGGTGTACAACCACCTGAGGAAGTGGAGAGCGAGGTGGATCACCGCGTCCAAACTCAGAGACCTCAGTGGTGCTTCATGGGATGAGGACACCTACTCGATCCTTCTGGAGGCAGAGCACTACCAAGGCCACGTCGCGGTTAGCTCACAAACCATGCCATTCTAACAAACCAGCAGTTCAAGCCTATGAACCATTGCCATACTAACTAACCTCTCTGCCCTGTTTCTTCTTAGGCTCACCCCAAGGACGCAGAGTTCCTCAACACCCCTATCCAGAACTACCACCAGATGCAGCAGATCTTCTCCTTCGGGCTGGCAACCGGCAAGCATGTCATGGGCTCTGGTCAGCCGCTGGGCTCGTTGATGCCGGAGTATCCAGACACCTAGGATTCAGAAACCATCAACATTGATGCACCTGAGAAGGATGGTGAGCATGTTCCTGTGCTCAATAGGAAGAGGAAGCGGGCGGGCTTCATGGAGGAGGAGCTGAGTGTCTTCAGCAGGATGACTGAGGCAGTGAAGGTGTCGTGGGAAACCACGGCCACCTATGGGACCAAGGGCCCCTTGCTGGTTCGGCAGGGGGAATGTCACGTGGCACAAAGAGCAGAAGAGCGTGGGGCGGCACGGTAGAAATCACACGGGCAATTTTACCCGGGTTCGGGCCGCCGTGAGGCGTAAAACCCTACTCCTGCTTTGGTGGATTGATGGTGGAAGAATGGTGGTAGAGTGTAGTACACTTGCCCGCCAGGGACGACAGTGGCTACGTGCGTATGAATGTGTGGGTGTCCAACCTTCTAACCCTTTCTACGGTTGCCATGGGCCTCCTTTTATAGATTAAGGGGTCACCACAATGGCAAAACAGTCATTATGCACTAATGAGATAGCAAACAGAGCTATCATACCTAACCCTGCAGGCCGACAAGGCGCATTAAATGCATCGCTCAACGTCACATCGTTGCTTGCCCGGCAAGCCTTGCCGGGCTGTTTTGCTAGCTTCACACCTGCTCACTTGACAAGTCGCAGGACGGGTGTCGTTCGTAGGCATTTCCCGTAGAAATAGGTTGCCATGTGGCGAGTGGCTGCCACTTAATCACTTTGCGGCTTGACACCGCACTGATTGGCGACGTGGGTCGTGGCGGAGTGGTTGGGTGAGGTGGTTTTTGCCTCTGTGAGTCCCGGCAAGCCTTGCAGGGATGTCTTGGACATTTTCTTCCGGGGGTGATGTAACATCCCAAATTTTCAATTTGGAATGTTATACATAGGTCATAATATGCATATCATATTTTATTTGCAATTTGGTTTTGATCCTGGAAATTCTAAGCAACTCAAGGACCCACTGAGGGAGTTGGGGATTTCATTTATTTTCATATTTGAATTTTTCTCAAATATTGAAAAGGGGATCGTTTTGGTTTTAAAAAAATTTCTCTCCGAAAATATTTCAAATATATATAAAAAAGAGGAGATAATATGACTTCTCCAAAATAGAAGAAATATTGGAGGAAAATGTTAAAATCAAATAAATATTTTATTGGATTTTATTTGGATTTTTATTCGGAGTTATTTTAATTAAATTAGGAAAAAACTGCATTTTTTAAAATTGCATTAGGTCCAGGAAAATTGTTCACTTTGTCCTAGATTTTATTAGAGAACCGTGAAAATTTATTTCAGAATTTTTGGACTACGTTTGATATTTCTTTTTATTTATTTACTCCATCCATTTAAAAAAACGCGCGAACCGCCTTTGGGCCGTGCCGAGCCGGACTGCTCCCGCCCAGCCTTTATAAGGCGAGGCCCGAGGCCGCCCCAGCCCCAAGCCGCCAGCCCACCCAAGCCCCGAAACCCTAGTCGCGCCGCCGCCGCTCGCGATCCGCGCGCCGGAGTTCGCCGCCGCCGTTGACTTTGTCGTCGCCGTTTTTTCGGTTTTAGGTATAAAACCGTTCGGTTTTTATAAACCCTAGTTCGGTTTTTTTATTATTAGATCGGTTTTCTCGGTTTAGTTTAATTTACGAACGTTCGTTCATTAGTTCATTTTAACGAACGTTTTCGTTCGTTAGTCTCTGTTAGCGGACGTTCGTCCGATAGATTTTTCTTTTTCTGTTTTTTTCAGGGACCTATCCACGATTAATTTTATCACAGATTAGCCCCTGATCTTCAAACCCTCGCAACTTTTTAACCGTTCGTCCAAATCCAGTGAAACCAACGCCAAAATCTTCGCCTCGAACCCCTCTTTCCGGTTAATCAACTTGAACATGATTTTGACAATTTAAAATTTGGTTTCAAGCAGATTTGAATTCGAAGTTCTTCTGCTCGTAGTTTCAGTTCCGTAGCTCCGATTCGATTGATTCTTTTTGCAAATCAAAGCTCTTCAGTTGAACTTCCAGTTTGGACTTTCTCATCTGAGTTTTACCCGTGCATCTATGCTTGAGTGCTTATGTATGCTATCGTTTGTTTGCGATAGAATTCCCGGAGTGCGAAGCGTGCTACTACGAGTCTCTAGGGTTTGTGAATCGTCAGCAAGGCAAGTAACACATTGATCATACCCCTTTATTACCCAGTTTTTATGCATTAGTTCAACCCTCAAACATTGCATGAGTAGGATCTTATTAACATGAGGGTATTGGGAAGTAGATGATGAGGTAGAACCTATTGCCCTTTTATTATCAAACCCTTGGGAGTTACTTCTACGTTATGCTTATACTGCTATGCTATGCTCGTAGACGTGGTTTGGTTTGAGTGATCCATGACAGATGTGAGATTGTTAATTAATGGTTAACTTAAGGTGGCTACTTAAATACACATCTGGGTGGATTGGTTGCGGGCACCTGGGGATATACCAGTGTTGTCCTTTGGTTCGCCACCCAGGCTCAAAGGGATCATAAGATTATTCATGCTAGAAACTTCCGTGTGCAGCCATAAGCTATTATGGGCTCTAGCATAGTTAAGTAGGTTGCATGACCTCTTTCAGTGGTAGGCTAGCAGATGTAGGGGATGTAGGTTGGTACTGTCTACCCAGAGTAAAGAGTTAATTTTCTGAAAGACTGTGTCTCGGCCATCCGTTTCTCAAACATCATGTAGTGCGAGAAATCCAACGGAGGAGATCGAGTCTTGTGGGGAAAAGTGCGCAAACCTCTGCAGAGTGTACAAACTAATCATGGTTAGCCGTGTCCCCGGTTATGGACATCTTGAGTATCTGGTTCTTGGATTATCATGTTGATCTCATCACTCTAAATTAATTGTTGGGTTGTTAATTACTGTTTAATTGGGATTGAGATGGGGTTACCATTCTCAATGTTTATCAACTACCATGATAGTTAAATAAAATATATTCCTTTGTTGTAGGGAAAAATTGGCTTTTCACAAAAACATCATAACCATAGAGCCTCCACCAGCCATATATGCATGTAGTTGTAGCATTTACTTGTTCTTTGCTCTGCTGTGTTATATTGCCAGCATATTCCATGTGTTGGCCCGTTTCGGGCTGCAACGTATCATGTTGCAGACTTTTCAGACGAAGAGTAAGGTGCGCTAGGTCATTGTACTGCACTTAGCTATGCCGTTTGAGTTGATGGACTCACTTTATCTTCCAAGCCTTCCGTTGTTATCTTATTTAGATGGCCTTAAGCCATATTATTGTAATAAGTTCTCTTTTGAGACATTCGATGTAATAAGTGTGTGATTGCACTCTGTTATAAATCCTTCAAGAACTGTGTGTGTCAGCATTACCGATCTAGGGATGACACTTATGCACAGAGATTTGACCGTTTGAGGTTTGATCTATACAAGATGGTATCAGAGCACACGCTGATTGTAGGACACGACCACTAAGATAAACCATAGGTCACTCTTCTCTACTCATTTCTGACTCCTCTCCATTTTCCACCCTATAGGATGGCGGACTCAAGGAACAAGTTTTCACAACCGGATGAAGACACACCTTTTGGACAACACTTGAAGGAAGTCACTAGGTACCTGAATATTGGAATACCAAGCTTCACCAGGACCTACACCGCCACTTTACCAGAAGATGAGCGTTGGATGATTTGAGTTCAAGCTCCAGGAAGGACATTCACGCCAGTTACCGAACCCATAGAGTTTTCCTTTGATGCACCAACCTGGAGTTTAGGTAAGAGCATGGCAGCCCACATCGCCATGGGACGCATCGGCGGAGTTTATCACAAGGATCTTAAGGACACCATCTACCAGATATGTGGGCGCCAAGATGAGCAATGGGAGATGATCAGCACCAGGAGGGACAGGTCCATTGCAGCTTTCATCCGGGAGTTAAACCAGCACATTCGTCGCCAGGAGAACCAAATGTGCGCAAGCATGATAGATCTGAAGAAAGTGATGACCAGGAACATGGAGCTTGAAGAGGAACTCAAGTCTACACGCGACGGATATGAGGAGGAAATCGCAATACTAGTGGAGAAGAATGACGACCTGACGAGGAAGCTAGGAGTATTCATGGGAGACCCCGCGCCAGGAGGAGATGACGACCATCCCGAGGACTACATCATCATCAACGACACCGACTCCGACCCCGATAGTAGTGATGATGATTACGAAGACGAAGCTGGAGCGGATATCATGGAGTCTTCCACCGATCAAAATTTCTAGTCGGCCACCATATCATCAGTAGTATTTCCCCATGTATATAGTAGTAGTCCGAGCACTTTTGTAACGGTAGTTAGATCGTTTGTATGCCCTTGTTTGAATTGATTGGTGTGATATGATTGTGTTTGTCTCATGTGCATATGGGTAGTGTTTTCTCACTAGACCTCATTCTATTCTAATCTCTCCCCTCTAAACCCATCAGATGCCTCCAAGACGAGAGCCCGGATTTGCCTTCCCACCGGAGCTCACTCAGTTGATCCAGCAGCAGAATGCCTTGATGCAGCTACTAGTCCAGAACCAAGGCAACAACAACAACAACAATAACCACCCACCGCCACCACCACCAGTTGACAACTTAGCCCGTTTCTGAGGTTGCAACCGCCGGTGTTTTCCAGTAGCACCGAGCCGATAGTTGCTGATGACTAGCTACGCAGGATTGGAAGGGAGTTGACCACCGCAGGTTGCACAGATGCTGAGAAGGTGCATTTGGCCGCACATCAATTGGATGGACCTGCAGCCTCATGGTGGGAGAATTACACAGCCACTTTCCCCATAGCCAATGTCACTTGGGAGCAGTTTTAGCAAGCGTTCCGCACCGCACATGTCTCAACTGGAGCTATGACCATGAAGAAGCGTGAGTTTCACAACTTACACCAGGGAAACCATACTACAGGGCAGTACGTGGATGAGTTCAGTAAGTTAGCTCGCTATGCCCTGGATGATGTGGCCACAGACGCCGTGAAGCAAGAGAAGTTTATGGATGGGCTGAATGATGAGCTGAGTATGCAGTTGATGGTAGCAACATTTGCTACCTACCAAGACTTGGTAGATAGGGCTCTTATGATTGAAGGGAAGCAGCAGCAGATAGAGAGCCGCAAAAGGAAGTATGGACAAGGGAAGTACAATTCAGGAGCTCAGCAGAAGCCTCGTTTTAGCCCGAACGTGGGAGGATACACTCATAACCATGGAGGCCATACCCACAATGGAGGAAGTTCGCATAACCACAGTGGCCCCAAGAATGTAAATGGGAATGGAGCAGGCAGCAACCAGAACCGCTCTAACCCAGCCACCCCCACTAAGAAGGACCAAAGTCACATTACTTGTTTCAAGTGCGGGAAGACTGGACACTATGCCAATGAGTGTCCTGAAGCAAATAATGGAAATGGCAATGGAAGCTCTGGGAAGAAGCCCAACCCTTTCAACAGGGGACAAGTGAACCACGTGAATGTGGAGGAGGTTGAAGAGCAGCCAGATGCAGTTATAGGTAAGTTTTTGGTTAAGTCAATTACTGCAATCGTTCTTTTTGATACTGGTGCATCACATTCATACATTTCAAGGGGATTTGTCGATAAGAATAAGTTGCCCACCAAAGTTCTTAGGACACCTATGTTAGTAAGCTCGCCAGGAGCGGAGTTTATGGCAAGCCAAGGATGTTTTCAGATGCCATTGACCATAGGTAGGCATGTTTTTCCCACAGACCTAATAATTCTGGCGTCGCAAGGATTGGATGTGATACTAGGAATGGATTGGCTATCGATGTATGGAGGAAACATTGACTGTGCTAGTAGGTCAATTCTGCTCACCACCTCGGAGGGAAAAAGGATTAAGTATGTATCCAGGCATGCACCAAGGAGGACCCAAGTAAATTCCCTCTCAGGAGTTGTTCGGGAGGAAGTGCCTGTAGTGAAGGATTACCCGGATGTGTTTCCAGAGGAGCTACCAGGCATGCCGGCAGATCGAGACATTGATTTTTTGATAGAGTTGTTGCCAGGCACCGGACCAATATCAAAGAGGCCATACCGGATGCCCGCAAATGATCTGGAGGAAATTAAGAAGCAGATTAAAGAATTATTGGAGAAAGGTTACATTCGACGAAGTTCGTCACCGTGGGGAGCCCCAGTGCTTTTGGTTGAGAAGAAGGATGGATCATTGAGAATGGTTGTTGATTATCGTGCGTTGAATGAAGTGATGATCAAGAACAAGTACCCACCGCCGATGATCAATGATTTGTTTGACCAGCTGCAAGCAGCTAAAGTATTCTCCAAGATCGATCTACGATCAGGATACCATCAGCTGAAGATCCGAGAACAGGATATACCTAAGACAGCTTTTACTACAAGGTACGGGCTATATGAGTACACGATTATGTCATTTGGATTGACTAATGCCCCTGCCTATTTTATGAGTATGATGAATAAGGTGTTCATGGAGTTCTTGGACAAGTTTGTCGTGGTGTTCATTGATGATATTCTGGTATACTTGAAGAATGAAGAGGAACACAAGAGCATTTGCGACTAGTTCTCGAGAAGCTCAGGGAACATCAGCTTTATGCCAAGTTCAGCAAATGCGATTTTTGGTTGAAGGAAGTTGGATTTCTTATACATGTTATATCAGGAGAAGGTATAGCAGTGGATCCTACCAAGGTTAAGTCAGTCACCGATTGGCTAGCACTGACCTCAGTTGGAGAGATCCGCAGTTTTCTTGGACTCGCGGGATATTACCGGAGATTCATTGTGAATTTTTCCAAAATTGCAAAGCCTATGACGGAGTTGTTGAAGAAAGACACTAAGTTCAAATGGACAGATGAATGTGAGGCAAGTTTTCAGGAGCTGAAGAAACGTTTGGTTACAGCCCCAGTGTTGATTCTGCCAGATATACGCAAGGATTTCCAAGTGTATTGCGACGCTTCTCGATTAGGACTTGGAGGAGTACTTATGCAAGACGGAAGAGTTGTTTCGTATGCCTCACGTTAGCTTCGACCGCATGAGTTGAATTATGCCACGCATGATTTGGAGTTAGCAGCTGTAGTTCATGCGCTCAAGTCCTGGAGACATTTTCTTATTGGAAATCATTGCGATGTGTACACGGATCACAAGAGTTTGAAGTACATTTTCACACAGAAGGAACTGAATCTCAGGCAAAGGAGATGGTTGGAGCTTATAAAAGATTATGATATGAAGTTGCACTATCATCCAGGCAAGGCCAATGTCGTAGTAGACGCTTTGAGTCGGAAGAGTTATGCCAATACCCTCGTAAGCGGAGGATTACCAAAGGAGTTAGCCGAAGATCTCAGGGAGCTTCGTTTGGAGATAGTCCCTAGAGGTTTTGTCGCAACAATGGAGGTTCAGTCGACATTATTTTGAAGGATTCGAGAAGCTTAGAAGGATGACAAGGAAATTGCTGAGATAAAGGAGAAGATGAGCAAAGGAAAAGCCAAGGGTTTTTGTGAGGATGAGCACGACACCTTGTGGTTTGAGGACCGTGTTTATGTACCCAATGATGCAGAGATCAGGAAGTTAATACTTCAGGAAGCTCATGACTCGCCATACTCGATACACCCCGGAAACACCAAGATGTATTTGAATTTGAAGGAGCATTTCTGGTGGACTGGTATGAAGAAGGATATTGCCGAGTATGTAGCCATATGTGATGTATGTCAGAAAGTGAAGGCAGAAAATCAAAAGCCAGCGGGATTACTGCAGCCTATGCCGATACCCGAATGGAAGTGGGATAAGCTTGGCATGGATTTCATCACCGGATTACCCAGGACCCGATCGGGATATGATTCTATCTGGGTAGTAGTGGATCGTTTGACCAAAGTGGCTCACTTTATCCCAGTGAAGACCACCTATACAAGTGCAAAGTTGGCCAAGATATATATGACCAGGATCATATGTCTACATGGAGTTCCGAGGACCATTGTATCAGATAGAGGGACTCAGTTTACTTTGAAGTTTTGGCACCAGCTGCACCAGACTATGGGGACCAGACTAGAGTTTAGTATAGCATTTCATCCGCAGACAGATGGACAGACCAAGAGAGTCAATCAGATTCTGGAGGACATGTTGAGAGCTTGTGCGCTAGATTATGGATCTAGTTGGGATGACAATTTACCTTACGCGGAGTTCTCATACAACAACAATTATCAAGCCAGTTTGAAGATGGCACCTTTCGAAGCTTTGTATGGAAGGAGGTGCAGGACACTGTTGATGTGGGATGAAGTTGGAGACCGTCAATTGTTTGGACCAGATTTGATCAAAGAGTCAGAAGAGAAGGTTAAGTTGATTCGACATAGACTGAAGGTAGCTCAGTCCAGGCGGAAGAGTTATGCAGACTCAAAACGGAAGGAGGTAGTCTATGAAATCGGAGACAGAGCATATCTTCGAGTGTTACCTCTGCGAGGAGTGAAATGATTTGGAGTTAAGGGAAAGTTAGCCCCGAGATTTGTAGGACCATACTGAGTTTTGGAGTGTATGGGAGAAGTAGCCTACAAGTTGGAGTTACCCGAAGGGCTGTCAGGAGTTCATGATGTGTTTCACGTTTCCCAGTTGAAGAAGTGCCATGCTGAGATGGTCGACATACCTCTGAGAGATACAGTGCCCCTGGAAGCAATTCAGTTGGATAGTGATCTGACCTACGAGGAGAAACCAATCAAGATTCTAGAGCTTGCCAGCCGAGTCACACGCAGCAAGGTTATCAAGTTTTGCAAAGTTCAGTGGAGCCACCATACCGAGGATGAAGCCACCTGGGAACGAGAGGAAGATCTACGGAAAGATCACCCACGCCTATTTTCTAGCCAACCCGAATCTCGAGGGCGAGATTCATCTTAAGGGGGGTAGGTTTGTAACATCCCAAATTTTCAATTTGGAATGTTATACATAGGTCATCATATGCATATCATATTTTATTTGCAATTTGGTTTTGATCCTGCAAATTCTAAGCAACTCAAGGACCCACGGAGAGAGTTGGGGATTTCATTTATTTTCATATTTGAATTTTTCTCAAATATTGAAAAGGGGATCATTTGGTTTTAATAATTTTTCTCTCCGAAAATATTTCAAATATAAAAAAAGAGGAGATAATATGACTTCTCCAAAATAGAAGAAATATTGGAGGAAAATGTTAAAATTAAATAAATATTTTATTGGATTTTATTTGGATTTTTATTCGGAGTTATTTTAAGTAAATTAGGAAAAAAACAGCATTTTTGAAAATTGCATTAGGTCCGGGAAAATTGTTCACTTTGTCCTAGATTTTATTAGAGGACCGTGAAAATTTATTTCGGAATTTTTGGACTCCGTTTGATTTTTTTATTATTTACTAGCAAAAGAGCCCGTGCGTTGCAACGGAAAAAATACCACACCTCCCTAAACCAATAATCATGACTCCCGAATAGGTTCACGTCATTTATTTCAACCTGGCATCCCATATGTGTTGCCATTTATCCTCCTTTCCAGCATCGCTCATGGTGGCCTCAGTGCGCACACGTCCACTATGTGCTTGAAATAGGATGGAGTCGCCTGCCAAGGAGTCATGCACCATAAAAATCAGTAAATTCAAGAGAAGCACTACCTATAACAAAAGCACACACAGATTAATAATCAAACTCTTAGGCTGGTTCAGCACGTACATTGACTAAACATGGATGATGCACTGGAATTTGGTGAGTAGTGACGCAGAGGCTGTTGCTATTGGCGAGTAGGTGTAGGGGTTAAGAAGCGATGGCTCTTCAAAAAACTAATCAATGTAAGTAGTGCTTCAGTAAACCTTGGACCTGAAGGCAGTAGTGCTGCTTCGGCGACAGCTGAACTCGAAACGTGCCTGCAAGTTCCTCCACCTCACGTATTAGTTTTAAATTCAAACGGAAAGCGTAAATTCACAGAAAGAAAGCGTATTGTGACGGTGAACCTAAGGAGTCAATCCGTGCTTTATTATTAGGGATAGATTATTATAGCAAAAAGGCTCGTGCATTGCAACGGGAAAAAAAGACCTAGCGCCATAAGTAAGCATATCTCGAGGCCCCTTAGCAGACTTGCACGTACTAAATATGCAATACTCGACAGGGGGCTAACGCCCACAGTTCCTACTAACACTGACAATATGTATCATGTCCTACAACTCTTGAATCGCCAAGGTCCTTAAGCTAGGACAAAAGTATATAGCAACATGAAAATTAAAAAGAGATCAACATGCTAAAAGCATAGGTCCTCCTGCAGAATGGAAATGTAAATCTGGAAAAAGAAGACATTATACTGAAAGATGAGCAACATCAGATCAATTGTCTAAATTGTGATCAAACACTATAGAGATATATGATATGACAACAACACTGAGAATGTGATTGTTGTGAAACTTCAACGTGATTGTGCAGTACCTACTGAAGAACACCTTTGTGACATGAAAGTAACTACCATATATATGTGGCCATCCTTTTTCTATGTGAGCAAATCCAAATCAACCAAAGATATCTGAAACCACTCAGTGTCTCGGTAGGCATATTTGTCATCGACATATTTATCGTATCTTGATGCTTCACTCTTGATTCTCTTGAATCCATCAGAATGGTCTTCTTGGCGCGGACTTTCTCCTTCATCTACTAAAAACCTGATGTCACCAAAAAGACGAATCAGCTTGTACACAAAACATTACATCACTGACAAATTTCTAAGATCAATATATACTCCTCGTTGTGAAGAGTTAGAGCATATCCAAACTGAGAACAGTTAGAATATATCTAGCTAATCCTAACTGAGAAGAGTTGGTTCATATCCAAACTTCCTAGCGAGACGTATGTATTTCTAGGAAGCTTAGGTCGAGTTACAATTATGTATGTGATGCCTTAGAAAAATCAAATAAAACAACAGTAAGGGAGCTAGCTACCTCACCCTTTGGTTCAAAGTTGCACAGTGTTGATGCCCGGGAGGAACATGCTACCCAGAAACAAAAGTTTTGTTTTTGTAGAAAAAAACTTGTTTGTAAGCATGACTGAAAGTACTACCTTGGGTGCGGTATGGGTTGTCCTCATCCTGGTCTGCCAACACTACTAGGAAAAGGCTAATTAGTGGCGCACCTGTTTTTGCCATTAATGGCGCACTACAAGTGCGCCACTATTATCACGCCATTAGTAACAAAATAGTAATGGCGCACCTCTGGTGCGCCATTAGTATCCCAGATAGTAATGGCGCACCTATAGTGTGCCATTACTATGCCTATCTGGTGCGCCATTACTAACAAAAAAATTTCAAAAAAACTTCAGATTTTAAAAAAAAATCAATTTTTTTCTTAATCTCAGATCAATATGCTTAATCTCAAGTCAAATCGCACTCCGTGGTCAAACTTCCCGGAAGGTCACCCATCCTCACACTACTCCAACCGGAGCACGCTTAACTTCGCAGTCCTATCCAACCCCAGCACCAGCTCACTTCACAGGCACTTGTTGATATATTTATCATATCAATCCTATTAAACCTTGTTGATGTCTAGGACTTTGTTCATGTTCATGAGTGTGATGAAATTTTGAAAAAATATTTCAAACTTCCTGGTCATATTACGTATCATATTTTGAAAAATATTTCCAACAAAAAAAATTGAAACTAAGTTTGAATTATTTTTTCATTTTTCCCCCTCTAGATCTTAAAAGCCCCGTATCTTTCGTTCTGTTAGGTTTTGGGGGATTTTGAAAATGTTCAATGGGGTTCCCCCGGTTCAATTCATATGTAACTTTTCGAGTAGATGATTTTTCATATAAAAAACTTTTTAATCCGAGTTTGTATGCAAAAGTTATGCCCATTTTACTAAATTCCAGAGAGATTTTGCAAATAAAGTCGAAATTCATATTTGTAAATTTTCCCAACAACTAGACCATATATCACATGGGAAACTTATTTTCTTTTATTTTTTTGACATTTCCATCATTTTCTTTTATTTTTTAAATGAAAAGGCGGTCCAAGGGGGGGTGCATTTAGCACTAGGGTTACTAATGGCGCACCTGGTGTGTGGTGTGCCATTAGTAGTTTTGAAAAAAAAATTGTTAGTAGTGGCGCACCATGGGATAGTGCGCCATTACTGTCCACTGGTGCGCCACTAGCCCACTACTAACAATTTTTTTTTAATTTTTTTTTCAAAACTACTAATGGCGCACGATGGGTGTGGTGCGCCATTACTATGTCAACTAGTAATGGCGCACTATCCCCTGGTGCGCCACTGCTAACA
Organism: Triticum aestivum; assembly: GCF_018294505.1. Taxonomy (NCBI): domain Eukaryota; kingdom Viridiplantae; phylum Streptophyta; class Magnoliopsida; order Poales; family Poaceae; genus Triticum; species Triticum aestivum. The sequence continues at coordinate 395,381,786 of NC_057796.1, forward strand.
ATTTTTTTTTCAAAACTACTAATGGCGCACCACACACCAAGTGCGCCATTAGTAATATGTCAATAATGGTGCACCTGTATCTGGTGCGCCACTGCTATAGCCCTTTTCCTAGTAGCGCAACGTGCTCAGCTTTGGCGGCAGGTGGCGACGTGGTTGCGAGGTTTGCGGGCCATGGCGAGGACGTCGTCCAGGATGGCACACGAGCCTGTCAAGCTCGAGGATAGGGGCTTCGGCAGTGGCAAAAGGATGCACGTATGGATGCTCCCTTAGCAGGCGTCGTTGTCGACCTGCTAGTCAACATTCTTCTCTTGCTCTGGTTCTGCTATTATGCGGGCATGTGGTGCTTAGTTTTAATTTCCCTATCGTTCTTGGACCATGACTGATCAATCACCACCATACATTTATATGATCTATTACTCCGTACTTGTTACTCTTGTTTCTCTGCATTGTTTGCTGCAAAAATTAAAACTTTGAGGTGCAGATTCACAAGAATATTAGGACAATATTCAAAATATTTTCTTTTGAGCTTTGTTCATACGAAAAGTGACATTGTAGGTTGGATTGCTAGCTCAAGGTGCATGAGAGATCTAAAAAACGAAAATCTCCAAGGATCTTTTACCCACGTGCACACACAAATGGGCACACAACCAAAACTTATATCCTTTTAGTATGTTGGAAAATGAAGATACTAATATGCTGGAATTCTAACCTTCAGAAAACTCCCAATCGTCATTCTGTATGCACCTATACAGGGGCATTCTATGTACTTCTCCCAATCATCAATCTGCTGGGAAACTAATTACGGGCTGCATAAGCTACCGGATACACAGAAATATGATGCACGTGTTGTTGGAGTTGCAACCAAAACAGTCATTCATGCCCATTTTCTCTGAAGTTTGAGGCAGCGGTTCTGTGAAGTCTTGCTAGCTGGTATAAAATGCGAACTTATTATATTACCACTGCCAACCACTAATGCAAATTCTTGACCTTGTTTCCCTCAAAAACAATATTTCTCCACATGAAGTTATTTATAAAAAAGGGACAACTTTCATGGTTCTAAAGTTAAAACTACAAAAATAATATATAGCTCAAACTCATGCACACCTTCAGCTAAATAACTACAGAGACTCTGAGTTCAACCATCCATGCAGCATTGGTCTTACAAACAGCTCAATTATAAACACACCTGGGTCTGGGACTCTTGCTCAATGGATCTACCAGCCTCAGCTTCCCCCTCTGTTGCTATCTTCCATATTTTAATCTCCTCTCCAGTAGCTGTGTTATGTCCATTATCAGACCCTCGACTTGAAGAATGCATCAAACACAGTTATGTGATGCCTCGTTGGCTCCAACCTTCTTAAGAGAAGTAGTATACTTTTTCCGAGAAAACAGAGAAGTAGTATACTTGAAGCATCATAACACACATGGGAACATTACAATTTCGTACATTATAGACAACTAATGGCTTGACTAAACTAACCAAGCACATGTTATGTTTGGTGTTTTGACAGCAAGCCATACACAGAGTAAGAAGCACATGTTATGGTTGGTGTTATGTTGGCTACTCTTCCAACTCAGTAGCATCCCTGCCCGTATCGATCACCTAACCTTCTTCATAGGTGTCACTACCAGAAAAAACCTACACACAAAAATCAACACCGCTACCGGGCCATGGCCGCCGCCATGTCCACGGAGTCATGCCGTTGGTGTTCTTTCCGATCTCAATGCATTTCACCGCTCCACCGGAAATTCCCTCTGCCCCTACCGTACTCCAGCTTGGTATAATTCGCTTTTCTTAACAATGGGACCTGGGGATTTCTTGGTTCATCATGCTATTGCTCTAGGTTTGCATACAACTACATTGATTTTAGGATCTCAGGCTCGACCTCACCTATCTCCTCCTTAACCGTGCAGTTGCAGAGGCGGCCGGCCAGGTGGCATGCTACTGCCAACGCCCTTCTGGTGATCAGCATCAGGGCGACCTTGGCGTAAATGAAACGGTATTTCCCCTGTTCTTTCAGCGGGAGGTATACTTTCCCAAAACTGAACATATGGACTTCTCATGACAAAATATTTGAACCCACCCAAGGATTTGAACTTATTTGTAGCATGTATATATATTTTATTGATTGTTAAGTAGCTGGGGGGATGATCTCCCTTTAATCTGAATAAGAAAAGTACAGAAGTTGTTTATCACTCTATCCAAAATTTCACCACTACTATATTGTTCATGTAGTTTCCGGTAGATTCCGAAAAACTGTAGCATCATTATTAGCAACGTTCAGTAGCTCATTGCCTCTATATAAATTGGCCTTCTAGATTGTGATTCCACTCTTTTATAAATTATTCACTAAAGCCCTCATACAATGTGTGAGAAATCTGACAAAATATTTGTAGGCCTTGAAAAGCATATTAACAAATAGGTGGCTATCACAAACTTGCAAGTAGAGCATGCTGTATGAGAGAGAGAGAGGTGGGGCTGCACCGTGCGTTACACATGAATATTCTTGTGGACATTGTATCAAACAGATGTCCTACAATTTGATGCAAAAACAAATCTCTAATGGCTGGGCAGAACAACGAATCAAAGGAGCAGCCAGAGCTCTCACCAGCAGGCCACATGGAGGAGGAGCTGCGCTGGTCACTGGGACGAAGCTGGGAGGAGATGTGTCCCAGTCCCAACGTGGTCGGGGGCGGCACGACTCACGGGGAGTGGAGTAGGGAGGAGTCGCCGGGGCGCGTGGCCGGGAGCGCCGCACATCGCCGGTGGCACAGCAGCGAGGAGGCGCGGGGTGAGGCGATTGGCTGGGAGCGGCTAGTGGGCTGGGATCGCGGCAGGAAGACGATGGGGTAGGTGGGGGTGGATGTGGGGAAAAATTACCTGAGACCAGGTCTGACGGTTAGCAGGTGAGACCCACCCTGATGGATGACATGTGGCATTCACAAATCACAAAGCATCTATCCCACCCCCCACCTGAAATCAGGGAGGAGAGATTAGATGCTTTGTGATTTGTGAATGCCACGTGTCATCCATCAAGATGGGTCTCACCTGCTAACCCATGAGATCTGGTCTCATAGAATTATTTTCCGTGGATGTGTCAGGATTTACTTGGCCTTTTCTTATTTTTATTATTGACGTTTTAGTACCACCTCGCGTATATGTTTTAAATAAAACTGAAAGCGTAAATTTATAGGAAGAAAGTGTATTGTGACGGTGAACCTACGGAGTCAATCCGTGCTTTATTATTAATTAGGGATAGATTTACTCCGTCTGTTTAAGAAAAAAACGCGTGAACCGCCTTTGGGCCGTGCCCGAGCCCGACTGCTCCCACCCAGCCTTTATAAGGCGAGGCCCGAGGCCGCCCCAAGCCGCCAGCCCACCCGAGCCCCCGAAACCCTAGCCGCGCCGCCACCGGAGTTCGCTGCTACCGTTGACTTCGTCGCCGCCCGTTTTTTTTTGGTTTTAGGTATAAAACCGTTCGGTTTTTAAAACCCTAGTTCGGTCTTTTTATTATTAGATCGGTTTTCTCGGTTTAGTTTAATTTATGAACGTTCATTCGTTAGTTTGTTTTAACGAACGTTTTCGTTCGTTAGTCTCTGTTAGCGGACGTTCTTCCGATAGATTTTTCTTTTTTTTGCCAGGGGCCTATCCGCGATTAATTTTATCACAGATTAGCCCCTGATCTTCAAACCCTCACAACTTTTTAACCGTTCGTTCAAATCCAGTGAAACCAACGCCAAAATCTTCGACTCGAACCCCTCTTTCCGGTTAATCAACTTGAACATGATTTTGACAATTTAAAATTTGGTTTCAAGCAGATTTGAATTCGAAGTTCTTCTGCTCGTAGTTTCAGTTCCGTAGCTCCGATTCGATTGATTCTTTTTGCAAATCAAAGCTCTTTAGTTGAACTTCCAGTTTGGACTTTCTCATCTGAGTTTTACCCGCGCATCTATGCTTGAGTGCTTATGTATGCTATTGTTTGTTTGCGATAGAATTCTCGGAGTGTGAAGCGTGCTACTACGAGTCTCTAGGGTTTGCGAATCGTCAGCAAGGCAAGTAACACATTGATCATACCCCTTAATTACCCAGTTTTTATGCATTAGTTCAACCCTCAAACATTGCATGAGTAGGATCTTATTAACATGTGGGTATTGGGAAGTAGATGATGAGGTAGAACCTATTGCCCTTTTATTATCAAACCCTTGGGAGTTACTTCTACGTTATGCTTATACTGCTATGCTATGCTCGTAGACGTGGTTTGGTTTGAGTGATCCATGACAGATGTGAGATTGTTAATTAATGGTTAACTTAAGGTGGCTACTTAAATACACATCTGGGTGGATTGGTTGCGGGCACCTGGGGATATACCAGTGTTGTCCTTTGGTTCGCCACCCAGGCTCAAAGGGATAATAGGATTATTCATGCTAGAAACTTCCGTGTGCAGCCACAAGCTATCATGGGCTCTAGCATAGTTGAGTAGGTTGCATGACCTCTTTCAGTGGTAGGCTAGCAGATGTAGGGGATGTAGGTTTGGTACTGTCTACCCAGAGTAAAGAGTTAATGTTTCTGAAAGACTGTGTCTCGGTCATCCGTTTCTCAAACACCATGTAGTGCGAGAAATCCAACGGAGGAGATCGAGTCTTGTGGGGAAAAGTGCGCAAACCTCTGCAGAGTGTACAAACTAATCATGGTTAGCCGTGTCCCCGGTTATGGACATCTTGAGTATCTGGTTCTTGGATTATCATGTCGATCTCATCACTCTAAATTAATTGTTGGGTTGTTAATTACTGTTTAATTGGGATTGAGATGGGGTTACCATTCTCAATGTTTATCAACTACCATGGTAGTTAAATAAAATATATTCCTTTGTTGTAGGAAAAAATTGGCTTTTCACAAAAACATCATAACCATAGAGCCTCCACCAGCCATATATGCATGTAGTGATAGCATTTACTTGTTCTTTGCTCTACTGTGTTATATTGCCAGCATATTCCATGTGCTGACCCATTTCGGGCTGCAACGTATCGTGTTGCAGACTTTTCAGACGAAGAGTAAGGTGCGCTAGGTCGTTGTCGTGCACTCAGCTATGCCGTTGGAGTTGATGGACTCACTTTATCTTCCAAGCCTTCCGATGTTATCTTATTTAGATGGCCTTAAGCCATATTATTGTAATAAGTTCTCTTTTGAGACATTCGATGTAATAAGTGTGTGATTGCACTCTGTTATAAATCCTTCAAGTATTGTGTGTGTCAGCATTACCGATCCAGGGATGACAGTTATGCATAGAGATTTGACCGTTTGAGGTCGAATCGCTACAGGTGACCCCGCCCTCGCCGAGCTCATCTGTCCGGCAAGGGAGGCTTTCCTTCTGGTATCTTGCTTCTCTAACTTGGTCTTGGTCCTCTTGATCTATATGTTGGTTCTTCGAAGATCTTGGTCTCTTGTACTCTGGCATGCCCTGGTGCCGTAATCTTGTTCCCGTGCCTGTGCACAGTCTGGGCAACAGACCCAGGGTTTGTTGCACCGACAGAAGCCCTCGGGCCTGCCCTGATCGCGCTGCCGAGCGTCGTCGGGGTAGGCCCTAACAAGTGCACAGGTGATGTCTACTACGCAACCTTCTTCTTGTAGACGTTGTTGGACCTCCAAGTGCAGAGGTTTGTAGGACAGTAGCAAATTTCCCTCAAGTGGATGACCTAAGGTTTATCAATCCGTGGGAGGCATAGGATGAAGATGGTCTCTCTCAAACAACCCTAAACCAAATAACAAAGAGTCTCTTGTGTCCCCAACACACCCAATACAAGGGTAAATTGTATAGGTGCACTAGTTCGGCGAAGAGATGGTGATACAAGCATAATATGGATAGTAGATATGGGTTTTTGTAATCTAATAATATAAAAACAGCAAGGTAACAAATAGTAAAAGTGAGCGAAAGCGGTATTGCAATGCTTTGAAACAAGGCCTAGGGTTCATACTTTTACTAGTGCAAGTTCTCTCAACAATGATAACATAATTAGATCATATAACAATCCCTCAACGTGCAACAAACAGCAACATGTGGTAAAGGCTACACTTGACTTTTTTATTGAACTAAAAGATGCAAAGCATTACTCTAAATAATAGAAAGAAAATACTAATATAAAAAATGACGCTCCAAGCAAAACACATATCATGTGGTGAATAAAAATATAGCCTCAAGTAAAGTTACCGATGGACGAAGATGAAAGAGGGGATGCCATCCGGGGCATCCCCAAGCTTAGGCTCTTGGGTATTCCCTGAATATTACCTTGGGGTGCCTTGGGCATCCCCCAGCTTAGGGTCTTGTCACTCCTCATTCCGTAGTCCATCAAGACTTTACCCAAAACATGAAAACTTCACAACACAAAACTTAACAGAAAACTCATGAGCTCCGTTAGTATAATAAAACAAAATCATTCACTTTGGTACTATCAAGACAAGATTTATAATTTTTCTCACATGATTCCTACTGTACCCTATCATTTCTACAATTTATATTAAGCAATATAAGCCATGGAAACTAGAAAACAAGCAAACTATGCATCGAAAACAGAATCTGTGAAAAACAGAACAATCTGTAAAGATCTGGATTGAAACCATACTTCTGTAGCTCCAAAAATTCTGAAAAATTAGGACAATCTAGAAAATTTCTATATCAATCATTTGTCAAAAATTCAGATCAAAAGCCTGTTCCAGTGAATTTTCAAAATTCCTGTACTGGGAGCTAAAGTTTCTATTTTTGCGCAGAATCAAGTCAACTATCATCCATACTATCCCAAAGGCTTTACTTGGCACTTTATTGAGACAAAAGCTATAAAACATGATTACTACAGTAGCTTAATCATGTGAACACACAAAAACAGTAGGGGTAAATATTGGGTTGTCTCCCAACAAGCGCTTTTCTTTAATGCCTTTTAGCTAGGCATGATGATTTCAATGATGCTCACATAAAAGATAAGAATTGAAACACAAAGAGAGCATCATGAAGAATATGACTAGCACATTTAAATCTAATCCACTTCCTATGTCTAGGGATTTTGTGAGGAAATAACTTATGGGAACAAGAATCAACTAGCATAGGAAGGTAAAACAAGCAAAACTTCAAGATTTTAAGCACATAGAGAGGAAACTTGGTATTATTGCAATTCCTACAAGCATATACTCCTCTTTCATAATAATTTTCGGTAGCATCATGAACGAATTCAACAATATAACCATCACATAAAGCATTCTTTTCATGATTCACATGCACAAAAAATTTATTACTCTCCACATAAGCAAATTCCTTCTCATTCATAATAGTGGGAGCAAACTCAACAAAATAACTATCATGGGATTGAAAATTGAAATCAAGATGAGAAGTTTCATGGTTATCATTATTCTTTATAACATACCTGTCATCACAATAATCATCATAGATAGGAGGCATGTTTTCATTATAATAAATTTGCACATCAAAACTTGGGGGACTAAAAATATCATCTTCATCAAACAAAGCATCCCCAAGCTTGTGGCTTTGCATATCATTAGCATCATGGATATTCAAAGAATTCATACTAACAACATTGCAATCATGCTCATCATTCAAAAATTTAGTGCCAAACATTTTATAGACTTCTTCTTCTAACACTTGAGCACAATTTTCCTTTCCATCATTTTCACGAAAGACATTAAAAAGATGAAGCATGTGAGGCAACCTAAATTCCCTTTTTTGTAGTTTTCTTTTATAAACTAAACTAGTGATAAAACAAGAAACTAAAAGATTCGATTGCAAGATCTAAAGATATACCTTCAAGCACTAACTTCCCCGGCAACGGCGCCAGAAAAGAGTTTGATGTCTACTACGCAACCTTCTTCTTGTAGACGTTGTTGGGCCTCCAAGTGCAAAGGTTTGTAGGACAGTAGCAAATTTCCCTCAAGTGGATGACCTAAGGTTTATCAATCCGTGGGAGGCGTAGGATGAAGATGGTCTCTCTCAAACAACCCTGAACCAAATAACAAAGAGTCTCTTATGTCCCCAACACACCCAATACAAGGGTAAATTGTATAGGTGCACTAGTTCGGCGAAGATATGGTGATACAAGCATAATATGGATAGTAGATATGGGTTTTTGTAATCTGAAAATATAAAAAAACAGCAAGGTAACAAATAGTAAAAGTGAGCGAAAACGGTATGCAATGCTTCAAAACAAGGCCTAGGGTTCATACTTTCACTAGTGCAAGTTCTCTCAACAATGATAACATAATTAGATCATATAACAATCCCTCAACGTGCAACAAAGAGTCACTCCAAAGTCACTAATAGCGGAGAACAAATGAAGAGATTATTGTAGGGTACGAAACCACCTCAAAGTTATTCTTTCTGATCGATCTATTGGGCTATTTCTATAAGTGTCACAAACAGCCCTAGAGTTCGTACTAAAATAACACCTTAAGACACACATCAACCAAAACCCTAATGTCACCTAGATACTCCAATGTCACCACAAGTATCCGCGGGTTTGATTATACAATATGCATCACACAATCTCAGATTCATCTATTCAAACCAACACAAAGAACTTCAAAGAGTGCCCCAAAGTTTCTACCGGAGAGTCAAGACGAAAACGTGTGCCAACCCCTATGCATAAGTTCACAAGGTCACAGAACCCGCAAGTTGATCACCAAAACATACATCAAGTGGATCATGTGAATATCCCATTGTCACCACAGATAAGCACAGGCAAGATATACATCAAGTGTTCTCAAATCCTTAAAGACTCATTCCGATAAGATAACTTCAAAGGGAAAACTCAATTCATTACAAGAAGGTAGAGGGGGAGAAACATCATAAGATCCAACTATAATAGCAAAGCTGACGGTACATCAAGATCGTGCCGAATCAAGAACACGAGAGAGAGAGAAAGATCAAACACATAGTTACTGGTACATACCCTCAGCCTCGAGGGTGAACTACTCCCTCCTCATCATGGAGAGCGCCGAGATGATGAAGATGGCCACCGGTGATGATTTCCCCCTCCGGCAGGGTGCCGGAATAGGGTCCCGATTGGTTTTTGGTGGCTACAGAGGCTTGTAGCGGCGGAACTCCCGATCTAGGTTTCTTTTCGGGGGTTTCTGTATTTATAGGAATTTTTTGTGTCGGTTTCACGTCAGGTGGGTCCATGAGTCAACCACAAGGTCGGAGGGTGTGCGCAGTGGGGTAGGGCGCGCCCTCCACCCTTGTGAGGCCTCGTGGCTCTTCTGGCCCAACTCTTTTGCTTCGGGGGCTTCTTCTGGTCCATAAAAAATCACCGTAAATTTTCAGCTCATTTGGACTCCGTTTGATATTCCTTTTCTGCGAAACTCAAAAACAAGGAAAAAACAAAAATTGGCACTGGACTCTAGGTTAATAGGTTAGTCCGAAAAATCATATAAAATAGCATATAAATGCATATAAAACATCCAAGATAGATAATATAATAGCATGGAATAATAAAAAATTATAGATACGTTGGAGACGTATCAATAGGCAGAGGTGCTGGAGAGGCTGGTCTCTTGGAGTCTTCTTTGCTTCGTCATTAATCTTGAGCCTGGGCCAGTTTCCGGTTTCTCCACGCGTCACGTGCAATGCTACGGAAAAACTTTGATCGTGGCCCGCGGATCGCCCACGCCCCACGATCACGGGGCGGAAACTGCCATCCCACTTGCCTCCTGTTTCACGTGCACCTGCCACGTGCTCTGCATGCATTGGGTGTGGTAGGTGGTGGGTGCGGAGAGCGCGGGGACGAGTTCCATGGTCGAAAACTGGGCGTCGATGGTTGGAGCAGAGGGTCGGCCTTGATTCTTAGAGGCAAAGAAGGCGCAGGGAGGCCGTATTGGAGGAGCGGGGCAGCCGTTCCCTGCGTGAGAGGCCAGCCCCTGCCTCATCTTCCTATAAGAGGGGGCAGGAGTAGTGCATTTTCACACGCGCTTCTTCTTTCTCTCCGCAATCTTTCCTTACTAGTCATGGTGAGAGGACGAGGGCGCGGTGGTGTTCCGGCGGCAGCGATGAGGGCTTCTACTCGATAGCGCATCCCCCCTCCTCCGGATCCTGCGGTGGTGGAGCCCGCCATGAGAGGAGGAGGGAGGAGGCGAGGCCGAGGTCGCTGTGGTGCTCGAGGAAGAGGAGGACGGGGCGGCACCTCGGCTGCGCCTCCACCGGCGGCTCTTCCTCCAATGGAAGGCCATGTCAGGGATCAGCCTCGAGAATTCATCATCAGGCTGTATAAACCTCCGTGCGGCCATCTTCGCCTCCCTACTCCATTCGCGCGGGAAATGGAGCTCGAACAGCCTCGCGCTCTGAGGTTGCATATGAGGGGCTGTGGAAATGGCAGCATGTGGGTGGATGTTGATTTCCTAGCCCCTCATGTTATGTACCTCTACCATGGTTGGAAGACCTTTGCTCGTGCCCACAGCTTCTCGGAGGGGCACGTTCTCCAGTTTAAATTAATGGAGAGCGGCCTGCTCTCCGTCAAGATCTTCGGGCGCCCAGGAGCTCGCTTAGGGTGTTGCGCGGAGAGCTCAACTGACGACGAAAGCTCCTCCTCGAGCGAAAGCGACGAGGAGGACAGTGACGGCGATTGTCGGTGTCAAAACCGACGGATCTCAAAGTGGCGATTCCCAAAGTGGCGATTCCCAAAGTGGCGATGTGATCTAGGAGCTCGTTCAAGGACGAGAAATTTGCCGGATCCATCTGCTTGGAGTGTTCGGAGTTAATGCGAAGGGGGTTTTCGATGGCCCGAGAGGTCATCGTCGGCTCAACGGCCGAACGGGCGATCATGGTAAAGCCGCCCAGCCGGAGGGTTTGGCCTGGGGCCAAGACTCCCCCGGAGGTGATGTTGTCTTTAAGGACAAGGTGAGCCATCGAACCTTTCGTCGACGTCACACTGGAGCTCTCAATGAAAGCACCAATGTCGGTGTCAAAACCGGCGGATCTTGGGTAGGCGGTCCCGAACTGTGCGTCTAGGATCGATGGTTACAGGAGACAGGGGACACGATGTTTACCCAGGTTCGGGCCCTCTCTATGGAGGTAATACCCTACTTCCTGCTTGATTGATCTAGATGAATATGAGTATTACAAGAGTTGATCTACCACGAGATCGTAATGGCTAAACCCTAGAAGCCTAGCATGTATGACTATGGTAATGAGTCTATCCTTTCCGGACTACACCCTCCGGTTTATATAGACACCGGGGGATCTAGGGTTACATAGAGTCGGTTACATAAGAAGGAATCTTCATAGTTCGTCGCCAAGCCTGCCTTCCACGCCAAGGAGAGTCCAATCCGGACACGGGTACAGTCTTCGGCCTTCATGTCTTCACAGCCCATCAGTCCAGCCCATGGATAACAGGTCGGACGCCCGAGGACCCCTGAGTCCAGGAATCCCTCAGTAGCCCCCGAACCAGTCTTCAATAGCGAGGTGTTCGGCACACAAATCGTCTTCGGCATTGCAAGGCGGGTTCCTCCTTTAATGATTTCCAAGTAGTGTATTCGGCCGTAGATTCAATGTCTCCCCTCGGCTTCTGCGCGTTTAATAGCCTCGTCTTCCACGTGTCGAGCGAATGCGGGGGGTCATGGTATTTTTGCAAATAACACCCCATTTAGGCCAGGAAGAGCGTCTATTTAAAGAGATCGGATCTTAGATCCATTCAATATCTCGCGAAGAAAAACCCCCAAAGACTACTAGGAGAAGCCATTCCAACATGGCTAGCATTCCCAGTTCCTCCTTCGACTCAGAGAGAGGTGCTTAGTGGCCTATAGCCAATTAAAGAAGCTGCAAACGCAGGGATTCCTCCCCCTGCAGATCTGGTCCCTATTCGAGCAGGGCAAGCTTCCCTTAACGGTGAGACCCAGGCGAACGATTTTCCCAATCCATCCGAGGGGAGCGAGTTTGTTTCGTCCCTTATCTTCTAAGGGGCATTGGGTTTCCAATCCATTCGTTCCTCAGGGGGCTTCTGGAATACTATGGCCTTCGGCTGCATAACTTTACTCCTGCCTCCATTCTGCATATCGCGGGCTACGTCGCTTTGTGCGAACTGTTCCTGGGCATTGAGGCCCATTTCAAACTGTGGAGAAAGGTGTTCTGTCTTGTCCCGCGCAACCACCAGGGGTCAATATTTGAAGTGGGCGGAGCCGAAGTATGGTGCGTCGCCGATACCGGATACCTGTACGGCACACCAAGGAAGGCATCTGAAGAATGGCCTTCCAAATGGTTCTATATAGAAGACGTCGCTCTTCCCGACCCAGTTCGCAAGGGTCTCCCGGAATTTGCAAGCATTCCGCTGAAGAAACGTCACAGCTGGCGTCCCCGAAGTCTTGAAGAGGAGGACAGTGCGGAAGTTCGTCAGCTCCTGGGCAAGATAAGGATGCTTGCCCAGTCCGATTAGGTAATGGCGACCTCCATAGTGCGGGGGGTTCAGCCACTTCAATACAGAGGGCTCCCAATGTGGCACTACAATGGGGAGGATGACGCCTCCCGTTGTGGTCGGAAAGGTCCGGACACCCCCGCCGCTCTAGCCAAGATACTGGCCGAGCTGTTTAAAGGGGAGGAAGAAGAATTTCTCCGTATCAATCGCAGAGACGGGTACTCTATGTACAACCCTCCCAGCTGGGTAAGTCCTAACCCCTTTGCTTTTATCCACTCCGCTCTCTTGGCCATCTTTAACGAATTCCCAATCCATCTATTTTGAAACAACACTTGCGGAAGGTAACCGAGGGGCTTAATAGCCCTTCCCCACAGCCGGAGAACCACAACCGGGAGCTTGATCCTGGGTTCGAATAGGACCCGAATATATTCGTGGTACTCGCGGAAGGGGTGTTTTACCAGGCGAGCTATGACGCACAGAAGTGTCCATCATCGCCGATTGTCCTGGTCTTCTTCCAGCTTCCCACGTAAGTAATGAGGAGAAATCCCCCTCAAAAGAGTTTCCTCGCACCGCCTCACCCACCGCACTGTCTCATGCTTCAAAGGGGAGGCGTTCGGCACGTCATGCTACGTCGGGGATGACTCCAAGAAGAACGGCTCCCGTGCCGAGCAAGGCCTCCAAAAGGAAGATCGGTGAAGACAAGGCCGGTCCTTCGTCGAAGAGGTATGGGTTTGAAGGTATGCTTTGGCAGTCGTACCCAACCGTGATTGTTATGTTGGTCCTGTATCAGGAAAAAGCTTCGCCGGAGTATGTCCAGGGATTCGGCCGGTCGCACTCCCAACAACCGGGATTTAGATCCCACCGGAGAGGTGGGGGCCGCTATGGGGACAACGTCGGACTGTCCTTCGGCCGAGGGTTCGGAAGACATGTCCGTTACCAACTCAGAAGTAGAGAGCGCCATGAATCATCGGCGCTGTAGGGCTGTCTTACGAGACCCCAAGTTCTCGGGAGAGGCATTCAATGCCTTCAGCTCGGCTGACGCATACATCCGAGCTGCTCGATATGGGCTTAGAAAAGCCACAAAGCAACATTTGACAGATGTGCAGGTAAGTTTTTCTTTGTGCGAAAAGGATAACCATATGCCCGTAGCCCCTGAGACTGAAAGCAGTTGGTACAACTGATTTAAGGATCGTTGTATAACCAGGTCCTTACAGAGAAGAATGGCCTGCTAGCCCAAGAGCTGGAGCAGTGTCGGGCACAGCTAAATGCTGCTACCGCCGAACTGGAAAACTTCAAGAAGGCGTCTTCTGGTAACATTCCCCTCTATCAAGGAACAATAATTGTATACCAACTGTACTAATACTGTTGCTGATCGCATAATAGGATCGCCCGATCAACTCGAAGAGAAGTTGAAGATCGCCCAAGAGGGAGAAAAATAGGCGAAAAGGCTACACGCCGCAGGCGAGCGTGTGCTGACCCGAGTCAGAGGGGAGAAAAACAAGCTACAGGATTCCAACACTACATTGGATGAAGAATTGAAAGATGTGCGAGCCCAGCTAGCCGACTCCATGAAGGAGAACAAGAAGCTGCGGGGCGGCATATTTAGTATGTGTCTGAACTATTTTTAAAGTAGTTCGGAGATAAATGGAACTGATATAGTTATGATTGCAGGTATATTGACGGGCCGTCCTAAAGAGGAGGTGTCCAGATCATCAAGTGATCTGCTGCAAGGGTTGTCGCAAGTGCACGAACAGGCTCGGTTGGCGATGCGGAGTGTTGCCAAGGCCCATATGGCCATCCGCCTCCCCTCCAGGAAGTATGGAGGAGCTTGTAGAGCTGTTCAAAGGAGCGCGGCGGCGTATCCGACTATGGAAGATATCGCCTGCCGAGAGGGTGCGCGAGAGGCCTGGGCCATGGTGAAGACGCGATATACCAAGCTGGATCCTAATCACATGGCCCGTGTCGGACTGCTAGGGTTGAATGGGGAAGAAATTCCCGTTAGTTTAGTATATGACCAAGTAGAGGTGGCCGCCAAATATTCCCAACAGGATTGTAAGTTAGACCGCCTTTTGGGCGGTGTAGAGGAGGAAGTGTTTGAGTCCAAGTGACTATGTACTTTCCTTGATATATGTAACTCTAGCTGAATTGTATAGCATTTGTCATGGCAGACCTTTTCACTTCAGCCTCCGGACCCGAAGGTGCGGAGTGTTTCCGAATACCCGCTCAGCCGAATAGACCGGGGTATGTGCGGAAACTAGGCGTAGGGGTCATAGTTGCTTGAACAGACAAGTTGTATCCGGCTAGCTATGTTATATTACATTGAGATTGTAAGAAACATCTTCCAGAGAGGATAGTTCCGTTAAGGGTTCCTTTCCCTGGGTGTGCATGCATTAGTGTACATGTCCGAATTGTGGTGTGAAAATCACAGTGTGTATAGCTTCTGGGGGTTCACAATGGAGTGAGTGCAAAAATCATCTTTAATTCACCGACCGAATATTCCCTTAAGAACGCTAGCTTTCGGCTTCACCCAGTCTGAGGTACACATCCGGATGACCCGGCAGTAACAATCGCAGAGGTGCTCCCTTTATGCCCTAGCCGAACTAACGGGAACGTAGGGCATAAGCACAGGAGCCAGGCAACCCATCTTGGCCAAAACTTAAGTCATATCGATGCATATAGTGGCGAAGAAAAGGTACATATGGAAAAACTCATATGTGAAGAGCTTGATGCCCAAGGAATAATAATAAAAAGCTTCTGTCTAGGAAGCCCCCAGGTATAATGGACGTACATATTTAAAGATGTATGCGTCAGGGGTGTGCGGTCTAGCCGTACCAAAGCTTTAAAGCAAGAAAGAAAAAAGTAGTCAGAAAAGAGAGAAAAAATAATGTAAACTACAGGGGAAAAGAAGACGAACAAGGAATTCGACGCTAGGCATAGAATCTTCGGAGTCTGGCCGCGTTCCAGGGGTTCGGCTCGAGGTGATTGTCTGATGCATCGCAAAGATGGTACGCCCCTCCGGTGAGAACTTCATCAATTATGAAGGGACCCTCCCATTTGGGCTTGAGTTTGTCCTTTTTCTTCTCCGGCAGGCGTAGAACTAGTTCGCCAATGTTGTAGGTCTTGGCCCGTACTTCTCTGCTTTGATATCTTCGAGCCTGCTGTTGGTAAAATGTTGAACGGGCTTTTGCGACATCGCGCTCCTCTTCCAGGGCATCCAGGTTGTCCTGCCGATCAAGCTCGGCTTCTCTCTCTTCGTACATACGCACTCGAGCTGAGTCGTGGATAATATCGCAGGGCAATACAACCTCCACGCCATACACCATGAAGAAAGGTGTGTATCCGGTAGTACAGTACGCAACCCCCAGAGTACGGAGTCGAGCTCCTCAACCCAATGCTTGTCTGATTCTCTCAAAGACCGCACTAGTCTGGGCTTGATGCCACTCATAATAAGACCATTGGCTCGTTCGACTTGACTGTTGGTTTGCGAGTGGTAGATGGAGGCGTAATCGAGTTTAATGCCAAGATTAGTACACCAGGTTTTTACCTCGCCGGCTGTGAAATTAGAGCTGTTGTCGGTGATGATGCTGTGTGGGACACCATAACGGTGCACAACATCGGATATGAATTCTATCACCGGGCCGGACTCAGCTGTTTTGACTGGTTTAGCCTCTATCCACTTAGTGAATTTGTCCACCATGACCAGCAGATATTTTTTCTTATGGCTCCCCCCTTTAAGGGGTCCAACCATATCCAGTCCCCAGACCGCGAAAGGCCAAGTAATGGGGATAGTTTGTAAGGCAGTTGGGGGCATGTGGCTTTGGTTGGCGAAGAGTTGGCATCCGACGCAGCGTTGGACAAGGTCCTGCGCGTCTGCTCGGGCTGTCGGCCAATAAAACCCAGTACGGAAGGCCTTGCTAACAAGGGCCCGAGCTGCGGCGTGGTGTCCGCCGAGACCAGCGTGAATTTCCGCTAAAAGCTGTCGCCCCTCTTCTTCGGAGATACATCTTTGAAGTACTCCGGTAGTACTTTTCTTGTAGAGCTATCCGTCGTGAACCTTGTAGGCCTTCGAACGCCGGACAATGCGGCAAGCCTCATTCTGGTCTTCGGGAAGCTCCTTCCTATTAATGTAGGCCAAGAAGGGTTCGGTCCATGGGGCAATGACTGCCATAATGAGATGGGTCGATGGTGTTCTTTCGGTGGCTGAGCCCCCGATACTATCGGTGTGTTCGGATTTGGGGTTGTATTCGAATCTGGACTGTTGTTGCCGCCCTCCCCTTGCCACACCACAGATGGCTTGAAAAGCCTTTCTAGGAAAATGTTGGGTGGGACGGGGTCGCGCTTAGCGCCAATGCGAGCAAGGACGTCCGCTACCTGATTACTCTCCCGGGCGATGTGACGAAATTCGAGCCCCTCGAACTGAGCCGATATTTTTCAGACGGCATTACGATAAGCTGCCATCTTTGGATCTTTGGCATCAAAGTCTCCATTTATTTGAGATATTGCGAGGTTTGAATCCTCGCGCACCTCTAGGCATTGTATGCCCATGGATACGGTGATCCAAAGGCCATGCAATAGGGCCTCGTATTCGGCTGCGTTGTTGGAGTCTGTGTATAGTATTTGGAGTACATACTGGACGACATCTCTCGTGGGAGATGTTAACATGACTCCCGCTCCTAGCGCCGCCAGCATTTTGGGGCCGTCGAAATACATAACCCAATTGGAATATGCGCCGTACTCTTTAGGGAGTTCGGCCTCTGTCCATTCGGCGATGAAGTCAGCCAGCACTTGGGATTTGATGGCTCGACGTGGCTTGTATGTTATGTCAAATGGAAGTAGCTCTATGGCCCATTTGGCGATCCGTCCCGTGGCGTCGCGATTGTTTATTATGTCATTGAGTGGGACTTCAGAAGCCACCGTGATTGAACACTCCTGGAAGTAGTGTCGTAGCTTTCGGGATGCCATGAAGACCGCGTATGCTATCTTTTGGTAATGGGGGTACCGGGATTTGCATGGTGTGAGGACAGTAGATACATAGTATACTGGTTTTTGAAGTGGGAATTTTTGTCTGTCCTGTTCTCGTTCGACGATGAGCACGACGCTCACCACCTGATGTGTTGCCGATATGTATAGCAACATGGGTTCGCCAGCATTTGGTGTGGCCAGGATTGGGTTGCTTGCTAGGAGGGCCTTTATTTCCTCCAGTCTGGCGGTCGCCGTGTCTGTCCATTCAAAGTTATCGGTGCACCGTAAGAGGCGATAGAGTGGTAGTGCCTTTTCTCCTAATCTGGAGATAAAGCGACTTAACGCTGCCACGCAACCAGCTAGTTTTTGGACTTGTTTGAGGTCTGTTGGCGTAGCCAACTGTGACAGAGCTCGGATTTTGGCTGGATTTGTTTCGATTCCTCTATTGGAAATGATGAAGCCCAGCAGTTTTCCAGCGGGGACGCCGAAGACACACTTTTCCAGGTTGAGCTTGATGTCATACGCATGGAGGTTGTCGAACGTAAGACGTAAGTCGTCTATTAGTGTTTCGACGTGCCTAGTTTTGATGACGACGTCATCAACATAGGCTTCTACTGTCTTGCCGATCTGTTTCTCCAGGCATGTCTGAATCATGCGTTGGTATGTGGCGTCGGCGTTCTTGAGCCCGAAGGGCATAGTGTTGAAGCAGAATGGCCCATATGGGGTAATAAATGTTGTTGCAGCTTGATCGGACTCCTTCATTTTGATTTGATGGTATCCGGAATATGCATCGAGGAAACACAGCGAGTCGTGTCCTGCGGTGGCGTCAATGATTTGATCAATGCGGGGGAGGGGGAAGGGATCCTTGGGGCAAGCCTTGTTGAGGTCTTTGAAATCAACACACAGGCGCCAGGATTTGTCCTTCTTTGGTACCATCACCAGGTTTGCCAGCCAGTCCAGACAGTCCGGATGTTTGATTTCTCTAATGAATCCGGCTTCGAGAAGCTTGGCCAGCTCCTCCCCCATGGCTTGTCGCTTGGGTTCGAAAAAGCACCGCAGTGTTTGCTTGACCGGTTTAAATCCCTTAATATATTGAGGCTATGTTCGGCCAGCTTGCGTGGGATCCCTGGCATATCTGAAGGGTGCCAGGCAAATATGTCCCAGTTTTCGCCCAGGAATTCTCGTAGTGCAGCGTCAACTGTTGGGTTCAGTTGCGCTCTGATAGATGTTGTCTTCTTGGGGTCCGTTGGGTGGACCTGCAATTTGACTATTTCTTCTGTTGGTTTGAAGTAGGTGGATTTGGGGTGTTTGTCGAGGATCACATTGTCCCTGTCCACCGTGGAGCGCAGTGCGGTTAATTCTTCGGCCGCGAGGGCTTCAGATAGCGCCTCAAGGGCCAGGGATGCGGTTTTGTTTTCAGCGCGGAGTGCTATGTCCGGATCACTGACAAGAGTGATTATACCGTTTGGTCCGGGCATTTTGAGCTTCATATACCCGTAATGAGGTATATCTTGGAAGCATGTAAAAGCATCCCGCCCCAACAGGGCGTGGTATCCGCTGCTGAAAGGGGCCACTTGGAAAGTGATTTCTTTGGACCGGTAATTCTCCGGCGTGCCGAATACCACGTCAAGTGTGATTTTTCCCGCGCATCGCGCCTCTCGACTGGGAATGATTCCTCGGAAGGTTGTGCTACTTTGCTTGATGCGGCTCCTGTCTATTTCCATTTTGTGGGGTGTGTCCTCATAAATGAGGTTTAGTCCGCTGCCACCGTCCATGAGGACCTTGGTAAGTCGAAACCCGTCCACGATGGGACTGAGGACTAATGCGGCTGGAACTTGGACTGTCCTGTACTTCAGTTCGTCACCGGCATCAAATGTTATAGTCGTGTCGTTCCAAGGGTTTATTGCAGCGATTTGGCAGACTTCGGCGAGGTCGTGAAGTGCCCTTTTGCGCTTGTTGTTTGAAGCAAATGTCTCGAAGACCGTCAATACTCTTGTGTCGTCGTTTTCTGGAGGGTGCTGTTCTGGGGTGTCCTAGACTGACCTGACCTGACCAATTATCCGGAGTCCGGAGACCTTCCAGACTCAACAGTCCGGGCTCTGGAGTATCTTCTGAAATTTTAAGACTGCCGTCCGATTCTATGTTCGGAGGGCTGGTCGCATCTTTTCGCTGGTGGGTATTCGGTTCTTCCTGATCGGCGATCCGAACATAGTCCATCTTCGATATAGAAGAAGACTCGCCGTCCTGCTCCTCGACTACCGCCATCTGGTGGGTGACCGGTGGAGTTTTGATTTCTCCTTGATCGGTTTTAGGACCGATCCGATCGTAATCTGTGGCGATTCCCAAAGTGGCGATGCGATCTAGGAGCTCGTTCAAGGACGAGAAATCTGCCGGATCCATCTGCTTGGAGTGTTCGGAGTTAATGCGAAGGGGGTTTTCGATGGCCCGAGAGGTCATCGTCGGCTCAACGGCCGAACGGGCGATCATGGTAAAGCCGCCCAGCCGGAGGGTTTGGCCTGGGGCCAAGACTCTCCCGGAGGTGATGTTGTCTTTAAGGACAAGGTGAGCCATCGAACCTTTCGTCGACGTCACACTGGAGCTCTCAATGAAAGCACCAATGTCGGTGTCAAAACCGGCGGATCTTGGGTAGGCGGTCCCGAACTGTGCGTCTAGGATCGATGGTTACAGGAGACATGGGACACGATGTTTACCCAGGTTCAGGCCCTCTCTATGGAGGTAATACCCTACTTCCTGCTTGATTGATCTTGATGAATATGAGTATTACAAGAGTTGATCTACCACGAGATCGTAATGGCTAAACCCTAGAAGCCTAGCCTGTATGACTATGGTAATGAGTCTATCCTTTCCGGACTACACCCTCCGGTTTATATAGACACCGGGGGAAGCTAGGGTTACATAGAGTCGGTCACATAGGAAGGAATCTGCATAGTTGATCGCCAAGCTTGCCTCCCATGCCAAGGAGAGTCCTATCCAGACACGGGTGCAGTCTTCGGCCTTCATGTCTTCACAACCCATCAGTCTGGCCCATGGATAACAGGCCGGATGCCCGAGGACCCCTTAGTCCAGGACTCCCTCAGCGATGACGACGGCAGCGGGTGAGAGGGCGACGACTCTGACTCCGGCTGAGTGTCGCCCGCACCATCTTCATCAGGAGGCATCACCATCAT
The DNA here is from genome assembly GCF_018294505.1 of Triticum aestivum. Classification (NCBI taxonomy): domain Eukaryota; kingdom Viridiplantae; phylum Streptophyta; class Magnoliopsida; order Poales; family Poaceae; genus Triticum; species Triticum aestivum. The sequence goes on from NC_057796.1 coordinate 395,402,335, forward strand.
CTGCACCTGCATCTCCTCCCGACAATGTGATTTGCCGGGGAGTTGGATGCAGGGGTGGAGATGGTGCCTCCCGACTTCCTCCAGCAGCCTTCCAGCTGGACCCCGGCAGGCTTCCTCTCGGGTTGCAGCTCCGTTAGCCCTGCCGCGTCCTGCTAGCCCTGGTGGTGGCGGTTGACGGGTCGCCTCCGCCATGCTCTCCATCGACGCGTTCACTGGTGCTCCCCCGACCCCGTCAGGCTACCTCTCTTGGAGCCCGATGGGAATAGGCTGGGCTTCTTCCCAGGCACTCCAATTTGCCCTCCTCGCCTTCGACTGTCGTGCCTAGAAGGAGAGGGACAAGAAAGGGCATGACGGGGCATTTATCTTTTTTCAATCTTAAATCTGTAGGCACTTGCCAAATTTTAATTCAAATAATGTAACCTCTCGAGTCCATGTTTGTGTTTTGTAAGGCTTGTACTTGTACGATCAGCATATTAATGAAAAAGATGAACCTTGCCGGGAACCCGTGCATGTATATGTCCATGCAGAGGTAAAATGCCCCTTTATTTTAAACAAAATGAGTTTTCCCCGGCAGGCTTATCCTGCCGGTACCCTTTTGATTTTGTTGCCAGAGACTTGAGCCTACCGGGCAAAAAATAAAGGGACCAGCCCCCCGCCAACTCTCTTCCATCAAAGGACACTACAACCATCCTGGCCGAAGCAACGTTCGAGCCAAGGGTGCGAGCACCTAAGTTTCGATGATCGGCGAGGTTTTCTCATGCACAAGTTTCAGCTTACAGAACACCTATGGACAAGAGGTAGAACTTATCTGTTTGGCTTGCCGGGGATCGCAGTGTTGGTCTATCTCCTCAACTCCTTGTAGAAGCCAAGTTCACGGCAGGAACTTGTAGCTTCATGCAGATGAGAATGATGCAGGATGCGATCCTATCTATATGCACATGCAAATGCTCATGAAATGCGTATGCAATGTTCTTGGAATGCTTATGCATGCATGCAACTTGGTCGGGGGGCCCCCAGCGCTTCGTTTATTTCTCTGTTGCTCAGGGTCATCACCTGGCTTTGTACAAGGGGTTACATGCAGCTGAGGCAAGGCCTGTACAAAAGGGTGGCTGCCAGGCAGGGCCCGACAACCGCGCCTTACGGGTAGAACTTGCAGAGATGCTCAATATTCTATGAGTTTTGCAATTCAATGACATCTCCGGTATCCAGACGGACTGCGCCAGGTCTGGTGACTCGTACTACCCGGTAAGGGCCTTCCCACTTCGGCGTCAACTTATTTGTACCCTTGGCGGACTGAACGCGCATAAGGACAAGGTCGCCTTCCTCAAAACACCGGGCATGAACCCTGCGGCTATGATAGCGACGCAGGGCTTGTTGATAGCGTGCAACACGCATAGCAGCCCGGAGACGGTTCTCCTTGAGTAGCACAACGTCGTCAGGACAGTGCTGATCTTGCGCTACTTCATCGTAGGCAAGCACTCGAGGCGACCCGTAAATGACTTCCGTGGGGATAACTGCTTCTACCCCATAGACCAGGGAGAAAGGAGTCTGCCCGGTAGCTCGATTTGGTGTCGTTCTGAGGGACCAAAGGACTACCGGTAGCTCATCGATCCACCGCCTGTCGTGCTTCTGCAGCGTATCAAAGGTTCTTGTCTTGAGTCCCCGTAGCACTTCAGCATTCGCCCTCTCAGCTTGCCCATTGCTTCTGGGATGTGCGACAGAGGCAAATGAGATCTTGCTTCCGAGGGTATGAACATATTGCATGAAGGCGCGGCTCGTGAACTGGGTGTCGTTGTCGGTAATGATCCTTGCTGGGACTCCAAGACGACACACCAGTTATTTCAAGAACTTGATAGCTGACTGAGCAGACACCTTTCTCACGGTATTCACTTCCAGCCACTTTGTAAACTTGTCGATAGCTGATGTCGCTTGAAGCTACGTCGGTATTTCCCCAAAGAGGAAGGGATGATGCAGCACAGCGGCGGTAGGTATTTCCCTCAGATATGAAACCAAGGTTATGAACCAGTAGGAGAACCAAGCAACACAACGTAAACAGCCCCTGCACACAGATAACAAATCCTTGCAACCCGACGTGCTAAAGGGGTTGTCAATCCCTTCCGGGGTACGGCGCCTCAAGATAGGCAAACAGACCTGAGATAAATTGTAGTAGATTGATAGATCGAACGCCAAATAAAATAAATAGAAATAAAACGCAGCAAGGTATTTTTGTATTTTTGGTTTAATAGATCTGAAAATAAATGCAAGAGAAAAGTAGATCGCAAAGGCAAATATATAAGAAAGAAGACCCGGGGGCCGTAGGTTTCACTGGTGGCTTCTCTTGGGAAAAATACCAAACGGTGGGTAAACAAATTACTGTTGGGCAATTGATAGAACTTCAAATAACCATGACGATATCCAGGCAATGATCATTATATAGGCATCACGTCCACGATTAGTAGACCGACTCCTGCCTGCATCTACTACTATTACTCCACACATCAACCGCTATCCAACATGCATCTAGTGTATTAAGTTCATGGAAAAACGAAGTAATGCAATAAGAACGATGACATGATGTAGACAAGATCTATCTATGTAGAGATAGACCCCATCGTTTTATCCTTAGTAGCAACGATACATACGTGTCGGTTCCCTTTCTGTCACTGGGATCAAGCACCGTAAGATCGAACCCACTACAAAGCACCTCTTCCCATTGCAAGATAAATAGATCAAGTTGGCCAAACAAAACCCAAATATCGGAGAAGAAATACGAGGCTATAAGCAATCATGCATATAAGAGATCAAAGAAACTCAAATAACTTTCATGGATATAAAAATATATAACTAATCATAAACTCAAAGTTCATCAGATCCCAACAAACACGCCGCACAAAGAGTTACATCATATGGATCTCCAAGAGACCATTGTATGGAGAATTCGGCGAGAGAGAGGAAGCCATCTAGCTACTAACTACGGACCCGAAGGTCTACAAAGAACTACTCAAGCATCATCAGAGAGGCACCAATGGAGGTGGTGAACCCCATCCGAGATGGTGTCTAGATTGGATCTGGTGGTTCTGGACTCTGCGGCGGCTGGATGAATATTTCATCGACTCCCCTAGGGTTTATGGAATATTGGGGTATTTATAGAGCAAAGAGGCGGTCCGGGGGGCACTTAAGGTGGGCACAACCCACCAGGGCGCGCCTGGGCCTCCTGGCGCGCCCTGGTGGGTTGTCCCCTCCTCGGGACTCCCCCCAGGCACAGCCAAGGCCCATTACGTTCCTTCTGGTCCATAAAAAATCTCCGGAAAGTTTCATTGCATTTGGACTCCGTCTGATATTGATTTCCTGTGATGTAAAAAACATGTAGAAAACAGCAACTGGCACTTGGCACTATGTCAATAGGTTAGTACCAAAAAATGATATAAAATGACTATAAAATGATTATAAAACATCCAAGATTGATAATATAACAGCATGGAACAATCAAAAATTATAGATATGTTGGAGACGTATCAATAGCAACGAACAAGAATTCAAAGCCCCCGACTGCTCGGGGGAAAGGGCCGAGGATATCGAGCCCCCAGACCGAAAATGGCCATGATAAAGGGATTGTCCGAAGAGCTTGGGCAGGCAGGTGGATGTTCTTGGAATGGAACTGGCAGGGTTCACATTTGGTGACTAGCTCAACTGCATCTTGGAGGGTTGTGGGCCAATAGAGTCCTTGCCGGAATGCTTTCCCAACCAATGCCCTTGATCCAATGTGGGAGCGGCACATGCCTTTGTGTATCTCAGCCAACAGTTCATTTCCTTCTTCCCGGTAGATGCACTTTAATTTCACACCGTTGGGCCTCCTTCTGTATAGAGTGTCATCGACAAACTGATACATGCTGGCCCTCCGGGCTACTCTTTCAGCTTCATCTTCGTCATTGGGGAGTTCTCCGGTTTGGAGGAAGTGGACTATGTGCCTTGCCCAAGTTGGAGCCTGGGGCTCGGCAACAAGGACTAGCGGCACCTCCTCAACTGCGGGGGCGCATTCCTCATTCGCGGGGACCATGGGCCCGGCTGGAGGGTGCGGCCTGGCAAGTTGTGAGGTGTTGTTTCCAGCAGGGTCCCTGCCAGGAGCAGAAGGCTCTACCGGGAAAGGCTTACCGGAGTCCATCTTTCTCCTTTTCCGGGACATTGTTGCTGGGGATACGGAGGGCTGAGTAAGATGGAGAACAAAGGTCCATGGTTCCACAGGAAGCTTTTGTGCAGCACACTTTGATAGATGATCAGCTATGCTGTTTTCGGCACGGGGTACGTGCTCTGTTTGCAATCCGTCAAAGCGCTCCTCCAATCTCCTCACTTCCTCAACGTATGCCTCCATCAATGGACTTTGGTAATCCTTGTTGACTTTTCTCACCACAAGATGTGAGTCTCCTCGAATGATCAGCTTCTTGATTCCCAACTCTGCGGCAATCCTGAGCTCGGCAAGAAGCCCTTCACACTCTGTTGTATTGTTGGTTGCCTCTTCCCGGGCAAAATGCATCTGGATGACGTACTTCAAGTGCTCCCCTGAGGGGGCGACGAGAAGCACGCCAACCCCTGCACCTTGTAGGGAAAAGGCACCATCGAAATACATAATCCGTTCTTGGGGCGCCTCCTTGCCGAGGATAACTGTTTTTGGCACTTCTTCGTCAGGGGTTGGCGTCCATTCTACAATAAACTCTGCCAATGCCCTGCTCTGGATTGTTGATGTGCTCTCAAATTTCAGACCGAAACTGGATAACTCGAAAGCCCACTCCACTATTCTGCCGGTAGCCTCAGGGTTTCAGAGTATCCTTTGCAACGGGAAGCGAGTGACAACCATGATCTCATGGGCTTGGAAGTAGTGGCACAGTTTCCTTGAGGCCATGATGAGACCAAAGATCAACTTTTGCACGCCAGAGTACCTCGATCGAGCCCCCTATAGTAAGGAACTGACGAAGTACACTGGGCGTTGCACCACTTTCTTCCTTGCCGTGTCCTTGGGGTTGCTCTCGCTGTCGTGCTCACTTCTGTCCTGATCCTTATCTGGCCCTGCCGGTCCTTGCTCACTCTCTGCTTCGTCCACTTCGCGCTGCGCCACCAAGGCTGCGCTAACCACTTGGTTGGTTGCCGCTAAGTATAGCAGCAACGGCTCTTGTGGCTTGGGAGCAACCAAGGTGGGCACAGAGGAAAAATATGCCTTCAACTCTTGCAAGGCTGCATCTGCTTCTGGGGTCCACTTCATGGGTCCTGCCTTCTTCAGGATTTTGAAGAACGGCAGGGCGCGCTCGGCAGACTTGGAAATGAATCTGCTTAGCGCGGCAACGCACCCTGTCAGACGCCTCACATCCTTGACTGTCCTTGGAGATTGGATCTTCTCGATAGCTTTAATCTTGTCAGGGTTGGCTTCGATTCCCCGATGGGACACAAAGAACCCAAGTAGCTTGCCGGAGGGAACGCCAAACACACACTTCTTCGGGTTGAGCTTCAAGTTGATCTTGTGCAGATCCGCAGACGTCTCCTCCAAATCCTGGATAAGGGATGATCTGTCCTTGGTCTTCACCACAATGTCATCCATATAAGTTTCAATGTTTCTGTGCAGTTGTGGCTCGAAACCAATCTGGACTGCCCTTCCAAAAGTAGAACCGGCACTTTTTAATCCGAATGGCATGCGGATAAAACAGTACGTACCACATGGGGTGATGAACGATGTCCTCTCTTCGTCTTCCTTGGACATCAAGATTTGGTGGTACCCAGAATATGCATCCAGAAAGGAAAGCAAATCGCAGCCTGAAGTGGAATCCACAATCTGATCGATGCACGGCAAGGGAAATGGGTCCTTCGGGCTAGCCTTGTTGAGATCTGTGAAATCTATGCAAATCCTCCATTTCCCGTTAGCCTTTCGGACCATCACTGGATTTTCTAACCATGTGGGATGTAGCACTCCTCTGACCAAACCAGCTGCTTCAAGCTTCTTGATCTCCTCTGCAATAAATTGTTTCCTCTCCAAGGCCTTCTTCCGGACTATCTACTTGACGGGTCGGGCATGTGGGCAGACAGCAAGGTGGTTCTCGATTACCTCCCTAGGAACACCGGGGATATCAGATGGTTGCCAGGCAAACACATGGATATTCGCCCGCGGGAAGGCAACGAGCACGCTTTCCTATTTGCCATCGAGGGTGGCGCTAATGGTGAAAGTACCATCAACGCCAGCCAGCCCTGCCGGGACCTTCTTCACTTGTGGAGCGGTAACCTTGGACCTTTTGCCGTTGGAACTCCCCGGCAAGTCATCCACAGGCGCAGCATACTCCGAAGAGGCACGCTTCCCGGATTCCTTGCCGGCTTCCTTGCTATCCTTCTTCTTTCCTTTGTTCTCCTTGGCGGGAACTGCTGCTGCCTCTGCCGCGACTACGTCCCGATACATCTTGTCCACGCAAATGATCGCATCCTTCTCATCTGATGGGATGGAAATGACTCCAACTGGCCCAGGCATCTTCAAGGTGTTGTAGTCATAGTGGGATGCCGCCATGAATTTTGCCAGGGATGGGCATCCAAGGATCCCATTGTACGGCAAGGGGAGGTCGACCACATTGAACACAATATTCCCAGTCCGATAGTTCAACTCCCCTCCAAACGTCACAGGCAACGTGATATTTCCCTTAGGATGACTCCTGCCGGGATTAATTCCTTGAAACGTGCCGGTGACCTTCAACTCATCCTCTGCTATCTGAAGTTTGATGATGACCTTTGGGGAGATTAGATTCAACCCGGCCCCGCCATCCACCAACATCTCTATGACCTTGAGGTTGCGAATTGTTGGAGAGACCAACAACGGCAAACACCCTACCGCAGTGGTACGGTCAGGATGATCCTCTTCGTCAAAGATGATGGGAGTGCGTGACCATTTGAGTGGTTTCCAGGTCTCTGGTGCTGGTTCCACGGCATTGACCTCACGCGCCCACAGTTTGAGTTGGCGGTAAGAGGTGTGCAGAGATGCACCCCCGTCAATGCACAGGGCGTCAGTGGCCTTCTGAAACTCGCTCACTTGTTTCCTCTTCATCCCCTCCATCGCTCCCATCATCACAGGCTTCCTTCCCTCAATGTCTGGCGGGTTTTCCTTTGTTCTGGAGGGTTTTGCTGGGGCGATTTACTTCACCACCTCGACCCTTACCGCTAGCGACATTCTGACCCTTTTCCTTGTCATGCTTCTCATATTTTGCTCTCTACCTCTTAACGACCTGTTCAAGCTGATAACACTCTTGAAGGTCATGGCCCTTGGTCCGATGAATCTTGCAGTACGGCCCATCGCCTTTCCCGGCTTTCTCGGCAGCCGCAGCCTCCTGGCAGTCAGCGCATACGGCAGCTTCCTTGCCAGGGGCTTCGGCCTTAGCCTTCTTATCGGTACTAGGTGTACCCAATCCTTCAACAGACATCACTGCCTTATCCTTGCGCTTCTTACTGTGCTTCTTGCTCTTCTTCTAACTGGTGGATTCGTCATCATCTTCTGAATCGATATTGATGCAATCCTCCTCTCCGGGTAGCTTCCTTCCCTCCTCCATCCGGGCACACTTATCCACCAAGGTGTAAAGCTCCTTCACGGTCTTTAGCAACTGTATGTTCATCTTGGAACGAATCCTGCTTGCGCACATTGGATTGGAAGGCAGCTATCACAGCTGTTGGATGGATGTTCGGGATGTTCCTGTGGACTCTGCTGAATCTCTGCAAATACTTCTGGAGAGTCTCTCCTTCTTTCTGTTGGAGAAGCTGCAAATCGTTGGGCCGACCTGGTTCTTGATGGCCGCCAGTGAAGGCGCTAACAAACTCATGGCACAGGTTAGCCCATGACGAAATGGAGTTCTCCGGCAGGTGCATCAGCCAGGACCTCACATTGGACTTGAGAGCCAAAGGGAAGTAGTTGGCGAACACCATCTCATCTCTTCCCCCGGCAGCTTGGACAACGATGGTGTAGATGCTCAGAAACTCTGCCGGTTTTAGCCTCCCATCATACTTCTCGGGTATCTCTGGCTTGAACATGCGGATGGATGGCCAACGGACTTGCCGCAGCTCACGAGTAAAGGCAGGGCACCCAAACTCGAAAGGTAGGCACCCGCCAATATCGAGCGCAGGCCCGTCAACGTCGGGACCATCGCACTCATTGGTCCGGCGGTGGTCGTCGCGGTGTCGCTCAATCGACAACGCGCGTGTCTCCCCCTCGCCTGTCATCCGAGGCTTGCCGCCAGTCTAGACGCGCTCGAGGGTCAGAAGAGGCCATCAAGACATCATCAGGTTCTTGATTCTGCCACACTCGCGCTGGCTGCCGTGGCGGGGACTGCACCGTGGGGGTGGCCCCTTCCATACGACCAGCAGCACAAGCCGTCGTCGTCGCTTAGGGAGGCCGTGGCCGGCCAGCTCGCTGTGAAACCGAGCACACTCTGGATGGTGGCACGCCAGTCGTCCATCTGCTCGGCCGCTGGCGGAAACCTCAGCAGCAGTTGAGCCCGCGTCATGGCCTCCGTAGCAGTACTTGGCATGGGTGACGACGATGTAGAACGCACCATCGCTCGGCTCCTGATGGTGCCAGCAGCGACAGTACCACGTCCCCGCTGTTGCGGGGCGGCCATCTGGATGGCATGGTGGCGTGGCGAAGGCGCTTGAGGGCCAGTGGCTCCGTTGGGCGCAGCAACTTAGTCGACTCGCCCCGGGGGAGCTGCACACGCCGCGGTCGCTCCTGTGACGGGGGCGGCCGGAGGGCGGCGATTCGCCCCGGACCGAGCGCCATCATGCGGCTATGCCCATCGGCGAGAGGAAGGGGTGTGGACGGAGTAACCCCTTCACCCGTACCTCGCGGAGCGTGGCCATCGGGGTGTTGCTGATGTTGCTCTCCTCCAGTGTCTCTCGCTCCCACTCTGGCCGCGAGGGAAGTGGTGACGGTGCCGCCTACTCTGACCACATCCCCAGCAGCGTCCACATCCTCGTGCGCCTCCGCACCTCCCGTAGCATTGGCGGCTGTGGGCGGCAGAGCCTTCGTGGTGGACGGGTGAGCCGAAGCACCGGATTTCTTCTTGGGTGCCATGGTTGACGGCGCTGTCGAAGACGAAGATGACGATGAAGATGACGCGCTGCACACACTTTCAGGTTCGCGCAAGTGATCCCCCCTACCTAGCGCGCCAAAGATGTCGTGGGAAACAACGGGTACCTATGGGACCAAGGGCCCCTTGCTGGTTCGGCAGGGGAGATGTCACGTCGCACAAAGAGCAGAAGAGCGCGGGGCAGCACGGCAGAAATCACACAAGCAATTTTACCCAGGTTCGGGCCGCCGTGAGGCGTAAAACCCTACTCCTGCTTTGGTGGATTGATGGTGGTAGAGCGTCGTACACTTGCCCGGCAGGGACGACAGTGGCTACGCGCGTATGAATGTGTGGATGTCCAACCTTCTAACCCTTTCTACGGTTGCCATGGGCCTCCTTTTTATAGATTAAGGGGTCACCACAATGGCAAAACAGTCATTATGCACTGATGAGATAGCAAACAGTGCTATCATACCTAACCCTGCAGGCTCACAGGGCGCATTAAATGCGCCACTCAACGTCACATCGTTGCTTGCCCGGCAAGCCTTGCCGAGCTGTTTTGCCAGCTTCACACCTGCTCGCTTGACATGTCGCAGGACGGGTGTCGTTCGTTGGCATTTTTCGTCGATCGTGTCATCAACAAATTACGGAGTGGTATGGTGAGCCAGTGACCGTATGATCACCCTAAAATGTATTTTATTAACACAGTACAGACTCAAACTACCATTTCTTTCTTTCATATATGCGTTGACGGGTGAGCCCCACGGTTATGCGCGCCGATGGTGCAACAGTAGTTGCGCCACGTGGAACGTTTGACTGGTCAATTGATTGTGTCATCAACAAAATACGGAGTTGTACGGGTGAGCCAGTGACCATATAATCACGACATGTATTTTTTTAACACGGTACATAGCAAGCGCTCATATATACACGCAAGCACTCACCGCTATAAGCGCACACACGCAGACCCTACCCCTATGAGCACCTTTGAGAGATTGAGCCAGCATATGATTTTGAGATTTTACGAAGTCACCGTAGGTGCCTCGTAGTCGAGGGGAACATCTCCTCCCACTAAACGCGCATCGCCGGAAAATACTAAAATTAACCCAGGATAAATGCAAGCACCAGGACTTTAACCCTGGTGGGCTCGGGAAACCACTGTCCTCCTAACCATCCAACCACAGGTTGGTTAGCACCACAAAATGTATGTGGTGACCGTGATGAGCTTATTCTGAAGTTCAGTGACTATATCGTGCTTTCGCTTCAAATACAATGATCGTAAGTGTCGTCAACAAAATACGGAGCACGCATCAAATACAATGTCCGTCAGTGTCATCAACAAAATACGGAGACGTGTCGTGAGCTAGATACCATATGATCACCACGAGAATGTATACGGTGACCGTAATGAGCATATTCTGAAGTCCAGTGACCGTATAGTGCTTTCACTTGAAATACAGTGACCGCCACGCGTGAATGTGTCAGGGGCATGCATACTTTTAGAGGGATGAGAGATAGTTTGTGTGCGTATGTGAAAGTGGTGTAGAAAGAGGGGGTGTCCGGTGGAGACAAGGAGAGATATGCCCTTCGTTTCTCTTTCCCGTGACTAATATTTTAGGAGAAAATATAAACATTCACAATGCAGAACAAATATTTTTGGATGCACCATGCAATTAACTTTCATGTATAACATTGTACTATTGTATATGCTTATTTTCTTAGTGGCCGATTGCGTGTGTGGTGTGGTGGGCACATCATTTCTAGTTGGGGCGGGCACATCATTTCTAGTTGGGGTGGGTCAACATGAGGACTCATGGGTCGGTTCCATCCTGCGCCACATAGATTGGACTGAGATGCATTATATGAAGACCCATGTGAAGGACTCGCTGTACAAGACAAAGCTACCAGAGTTGTGGAGGACTCTATCCCCACTGGTGATAAGCCGACTATATATGATTTGTAACCCTAGGCCCCGAGTACGTTATAGAAGCCCGGGGGCTAGTTCGTCGATAGTATACACACACGCACAATGCCTGGTATTCACGTGTACTTTGTACACACCCCTATCACTAATATACAGTACCAGGAGTAGGCTTTTTCCTCAACTGCAAGGGTCCGGACTTGGGTAAAACTTTGCCTCGTATTACCATCCAGCCTAACAGTCAGGGATATCCTACCGAATGATCTGATGGAATCATATCTGCCAACTACTAAGAGAGAGGTGTGTCTGTGGGGGCGGGGTGCAATGTGTGCGAGAGAGGCCTAAAGATAATGTGCGTGCGGGAGACACTTAGGCACATATATGTGCGTATAGAGGGCTACTAGAGACCGTGCGTGTGTATATATGCATGTGAGAGAAATAGTGTTTTCCAACTGAGATTAGTGAAAAGAGTGGTACATAGTAGTCAGAAAGAGAGAGGGAGATATATAGAGAGTGTGTGCGTGAGACACCCTGACACCCCGGGAGAGATTGTGAGCATGTGTGAAAGAGAAATGCCGATGTATATAAAGTGTGTGCACTTATGCGTTAGATAGAGAGAGAGAGATATAGCGCGTGTGTGAGAACGGGCCGAGGCATAGTGCATCTACGTGTAAAATGCAGTTCTACGCATTAAATTAAAATATAAATGGCATTATTATTTTTGGATGAGATCATGAATTTTGCAATTTGCGTATGAACGAAAATCGGTCTATCAGACACCCATACTCTATTGAATTCTATCATGTGCATGTGTTTACTTCATATTACCGATCCATAGAGTGAGAGCAGTTTGAAATACAGGCAATGCATTGCTTTTGCAATTCATATATAAACATTAATTAGTGCACTCCATGTTGTTAGTGTGAAGCACTTTATACATTTGTCACTTACATGGATACATTCCAAATTGCTAGCTACGAAATAGAATACATGTTGAATTCAACATAAAGGGGGTTTCGAAGATTCGAATTCATAGGAAGTGCATTCATCTATTTGAATCCGAGATAATGGCATTTGTAAATCAGATCTAAAAGGGGGCATCAATCTTTGTTGTGCGTTTGAACATGCTATATATTCATACGCATGTCTAACTATTTTTTTGCAGCCAAGGAGATTATATCTGGAACCATGCATGAACTGAGGTAAGTTGCATATTTTTTAATATATACTCGTGTACAATGTATATTCAAATGTACCCCCTCCATTCCAAAATAATCGTAGTTTTAGGATTTTCAAGAGTCAAGATTTGTGAAGTTTGACAAATCCTGAAAGTTCAATTCAAAAGAACCGAAAACGTTAATGCTTCTGATCCCAAATATTGAACGAAGCGCCAAATAAGCCTCTGGTCACCCGAAACCGCGCGAGACTAATGTTTGGTGGTAGGAAATTACTTTCCTGACTCTGGCCTGTGTACCCTATCGGCCCGATGTCCAAAGGTCTAAGCCGGGTAGGTTTGTAACTTCACCAAGGCGCCAGTCTCAACCGCCTCCGAGAAGCATTCATACGCCGTGGGCACCTAAACACCCATGCGCTCGGCCGAAATCTATCCCGCCCACCATTTGGGACACCTGAAATTACTGTCCTACCCCCAACCTGCAATATGTCTGAAATTTTAGATGGGGGCAAAGTTTGTAATTTTCCCCAAATTTCAACCAAGCGTGTCCCAAACCGAAACATTGTCCCCCCTTAGTTCCCCCTCCCTCCGTTTCCCCATTCATACTCCGTGGGCGCCAAAACGCCCTCTCCACCAGCCGCGAAACCCCAGCCTCCTCCGTCCTCCACCCCATTGCGCCCAATCCACCGCCGCCCTCCTCCATCACGCCGAAGCCGGTACCCCGACGTCGCCGTCCAACGCAACCGCAACCGCAATGCCCTCAAGGACTTAGCAGCTGAAGCCGAGGCAGAGCTGCATCCACGACGCCGACGCCGACGTGCGCCGTACCAGAACCACTTCAACCACGCCGTCCTGCGCCTCACCGCTGTCACTCCACTATCGCAACCGTCCACCGCACCGGAGTTGTTCCCGCTACGCTGTCGTTCACCGCCTCGGATCTGGTTCCCCGTCGCCGACAGACGGCCACCGCACCACACTCAACAACTTGGCCATGGATTCGTCCAAGGCTCCACCGTCCTCCACAACTTCTCATTTCCAGCGAACCACAAGAAGATTGTTGGAAAAACAGAAAGAGGACACAGCACTGCCAGCAGAAAGAGGTAGTCCTCTTCCCTTATTCGTGCAAATCTTACGTCTCTGCTCACACTGTATTCATCCCACGAAAAAAACTAGTTGAGCGCTTCTTACTGCATCTTCTTCGTGATACTAAATGCACAAGGTTTCCTCCCATTTACTGTTTCACCTTGGCTAGAGGTCAGTAACCCGCCTGGATTTCAATTCAAGGTCAGTTGAATAGCAATTAAAAGAAGCAGCACCTGCTTAGGTGCGCGGAGCACCTAGTCCGCCTGTTCGCCGGGGAAGCGGCGCATCGGTGTGTATCATAGGGGTGTGGGGCACAGGAGCTGCTTGAGCCTGATCTGGAGGTCGGCGGGGCTTGAAGGGATGGCCGGGGGGCGGTGCCAAGCACGGCGGTGCGGTGAGGTCAAGGGGAGGGCGGAGGCAGGGGACTGGGCCGGTGGTTTCTGGCGTTTCAACGAAGATCGTAACACTAACTGGCTGGAGGTAGATGAAGGCGATCTGCCCGTTCTTTGTACATCGGACGGTGCAGAAAAAATGGACTGACCTATTTGTTTTCCGTCGACTGTTATTTTCATAGGACCACACCTTGTGGTGTGCTAGAGGAGCATCTGCATTTCCCAGCCATCCCTGTGCTCATATTTGAAAAACCTAGAATCTAGTAATTTCGTGTGCCATGCATGTTGTAGAGCTACCATATGTCTCCCGTCATTTATTTATCACCGACCTGCTATCTGCTACTTTTACACTGTACTACTTGTGCACACACTTCACACATACTCACACTATTGTTTTTTTATGCATGGGTATTTCAGACTCTGACGCAGTGTTGATGAATACAAAAAAGAAAAGACAGAAGTCGCTCCAGTGTAATTCGAAGATAAGCACTAAGCCTTTCAGCGCTCTAAAGGGTGTAGTGCCAGCAGCTGGAGAGAGTAAACGTAGATCTGCAGTTGATGATCTCAATTGCCACGCACAACCATCCCAGGTGCTTGCTTTAACTTCGCGCTATCAAATGTGGTTGCATGTTGCATATGGTGTCTAGCTTGTATTGCTTCCAATTTGGTTAAATTGCATCTACTTACTTTACACATTATACCTTTGATAATGACACGCCTTCTTGTTTTTGATACATACTACATATGTCTATTAACCATGTTCGTACATCAAACTAATGCTCTTTTGTATCCCTCATCAATCACTTATGATGAGACAGTCACCCCTATGGGTTACTATGAGACGCGCTACTCATTTAAAAAGTGCAGTGTCATCCTCCCCACATGATTCTCAAGAAACAGCAAGGCTAAATGAAGATAGTCAATGTAGCTCTCTAGTTGATGACCGCAATTCACCTACATCACCATCGCAGGTGCTTGCTCTTACTTGGCAGTGTGATATGTGTTTGCATGTTGCATATGGTGTCTACCTTGTAATGTTTCTAATTAGGGTAAATTGCATCTGCTTAGTTAACACATTATACCTATGAATATGACATGCCTTCCTGTTTTTGGTACATACTACGTCTTTCTATTAACCATGTTCTTACATCAAACTACTTTTCTTGTGTATCCCTCATCAATCACTTCTGACGAGACACCTTCAAGTTGACAGTGTAATATTGGTTGCATCTTGCATATCATTTCAAACATGTATTGCCTCTAATTTGTTGAAGTGCCACTTATAATGAGACACATCTAACTTGGTAGAGTGATTTTGTTGGATCTTTCATATGGTGTCTAGATTGCATTGCTTCCAATTTGTTGAAATGCCTTCTACTTAGCGTTTTTGGACATATTCCATCATCCTACAATGTGGTTGCCATACATAAAAGTTGTGTTCGTCAGTATCATGCATCAACGAATTTGGAAGTGCGAATTTCATTCCTTTTTCTTGTGTATTTACTTGACAAGGCAAAATCTAAAAGGACGAAGGCACGGAATTGATGGTGGTCCTCTGGAGCAACAGAAACAGATGATCTCTGCAGATTCTCCTGCTACTCCTACTGCAGTGCAAGTTCCAAATCTCATCTCCCCTACTCCACAACCCCAGGTGCTTGCTCTAACATGGCAGTGTGATATCTGGTTGCATGTTGCATATGGTGCCTGGCTTGTACTGCTCTTAATTTGTTAAATTGCATCTCCTTAGCTTACACATTATACATGTGAATATGACACGCCTTCCTGTTTTTGGTACATACTACATCTGCCTATCACACCATGTTCTTACATCAAACTACTGTTCTTGTGTATCCTGCATCTATTGCATATGATGAGACGGTCATGCCCATGGGTTAGTATGAGACGCGCTACTCTTATTAAGAGTGCAGTTTCATCCTCTCCACATGATTCTCAAGAAACAACAAGCCTAAATGAAGATATTGAACGTAGCTCTGTACTTGAAGACCGCACTTCCCCTACACAACCATCGCAGGTGCTTGCTCTAACTTCGCAGTGTGATATATGGTTGCATGTTGCATATGGTGTCTAGCTTGTAATGCTTCTAATTAGGGTAAATTGCATCTGCTTAGTTTACACATTATACCTGTGAATATGACATGCCTTCCTATTTTTGGTACACACTACATCTATCTGTTAACCATGTTCTTACATGAAACTACCTCTCTTCTGTATCCTGCATCAATCACTTACGATGAGACACCTTTATTCGTTGCATATTGCATATTATTTCTAGCCTCTTGCCATGTATTGCTTCTAATTTGGTCAAATACATTTGTTAGGCCACCCTTTTAATTTGGCAGAGTGATATTGGTTTCATCTTTCATATGGTTTCTAGCTTGCATTGCTTCTAACTAGTTCAAACACCTTGTGCTTAGTTTACACTTTATACATCATACATGTCAATATGTCATGCCGTCCTGTTTTTCATACATATTTCATCCTCCTATCATGCGGCTGCCTTACATGAAAGTAGTGTTCGTCAGTATCATGCATCAATGAGTTCTGAAGAGCAAATTTTATTCCCTTTTCTTGTGGGTTTGACTTGACAAGGCAAAATCAAGAAAGAGGAAGGAAAAGAGTAAGGAAGGCGATGATGGTGGTCCTCTGCAGCAACGTAAATGGAGCATCTGTACGGATTCTCCTTGTACTGCTAGTGCATTACAAGTTCCAAGTCTCCACTCCCCTACTCCACCATCCAAGGTGCTTGCTCTAACTTGGCAGCGTGATATCTGGTTGCATGTTGCATATGGTGTCTAGCTTGTATTGCTCCTAACTAGTGTAAATTGCATCTGCTTAGCTTACACATGACACGTGTGAATATGACACGCTTTCTTGTTTTTGGTACATACTATATCTGTCTAGCACACCATGTTCTTACATGAAACTACTCTTCTTCTGTATCCTGCATCAGTCACTTATGATGGGACACCTTTAAGTTGGCAGTGTGATATTGGTTTGCGTCTTGAATATGATTTCTAGCATGTAGTGCTTCTAGTTTGATGAACGCCACCTATGACGAGACAGTTTTAACTTGGCAGAGTGATATTGATTGCACCTTCCATATGGTGTCTAGCTTGCAGTGCTTCTAATTTGTTGAAGTGCCTTCTGCTTAGTTACCACATCATAGGTGTGAATATGTCAAGCCGTCCAGTTTTTCGTACATATTCCATCCCCGTATCATGACTTTGCCTTTCATCAGAGTAGCGTTCGTCAGTATCATGCATGAGTGAGTTTTGAAGAGCGAATTTTATTCCTTTTTCTTGCCGGTTTAACCTCACAATGCAAATCAATAAAGCGGAAGGAAATTGGTAAGGCATTGGATGATGGTGGTCCTTCCGAGCAACTGAAACGGAGGGTCTCTACAGATTCTACTCCGCCATCCTCCCAACAAGATTCGCAAGACAACGCAAGGCTAGACAGTCAACCTAGCTTTGTAGATGATGAGCACATCTCCCCTACTCCACCATCACAGGTGCTTGCTCTAACTTGGCACTATTATATGTGGTTGCATGTTGCGTATGATGTCTAGCTTGTATTGCTTCTAACTTTGTTGAATTGCATCTACTTACTTTACACATAATGCCTGTGAATATGACACGTATTCCAGTTTCTAGAACATACGTGTAGATGATGAGTGCTACCTCTTGAGCACTGCGTTGGTTTTCCCTTGAAGAGGAAAGGGTGATGCAGCAAAGTAGCGTAAGTATTTCCCTCAGTTTTTGAGAACCAAGGAATCAATCCAGTAGGAGGATACACACGAGTCCCTCGCACCTACACAAACAAATAAATCCTCGCAACCAACGCGATAAGGGGTTGTCAATCCCTACACGGTCACTTACGAGAGTGAGATCTGATAGATATGATAAGATAATATTTTTGGTATTTTTGTGATAAAGATGCAAAGTAAAATAAAAGGCAACGAAAATAGCTAAGTGTTGGAAGATTAATATGATGGAAAATAGATCCGGGGGCCATAGGTTTCACTAGTGGCTTCTCTCGAGAGCATAAGTATTTACGGTAGGTGAACAAATTACTGTTGAGCAATTGACAGAATTGAGCATAGTTATGAGAATATCTAGGCATGATCATGTATATAGGCATCACGTCCGAGACAAGTAGACCGACTCCTGCCTGCATCTACTACTATTACTCCACACATCGACCGCTATCCAGCATGCATCTAGAGTATTAAGTTCATAAGAACAGAGTAACGCTTTAAGCAAGATGACATGATGTAGAGGGATAAACTCATGCAATATGATATAAACCCCATCTTTTTATCCTCGATGGCAACAATACAATACGTGCCTTGCTGCCCCTACTGTCACTGGGAAAGGACACCGCAAGATTGAACCCAAAGCTAAGCACTTCTCCCATTGCAAGAAAGATCAATCTAGTAGGCCAAACCAAACTGATAATTCGAAGAGACTTGCAAAGATAACCAATCATACATAAAAGAATTCAGAAGATTCAAATATTGTTCATAGATAAACTTGATCATAAACCCACAATCCATCGGTCTCAACAAACACACCGCAAAAGAAGATTACATCGAATAGATCTCCACAAGAGAGGGGGAGAACATTGTATTGAGATCCAAAAAGAGAGAGGAAGCCATCTAGCTAATAACTATGGACCCGAAGGTCTGAGGTAAACTACTCACACTTCATCGGAGAGGCTATGGTGTTGATGTAGAAGCCCTCCATGATCGACGCCCCCTCCGGCGGAGCTCCGTAACAGGCCCCAAGATGGGATCTCACGGGTACAGAAGGTTGCGGCGGTGGAATTAGGTTTTTTTGGCTCCGTATCTGGTAGTTTGGGGGTACGTAGGTATATATAGGAGGAAGGAGTACGTCGGTGGAGCAACATGGGGCCCACGAGGGTGGAGGACGCGCCCAGGGGGGTAGGCGCGCCCCCCTACCTCGTGGCTTCCTGGTAGCTTTCTTGACGTAGGGTCCAAGTCCTCTGGATCACGTTCGTTCCGAAAATCATGTTCCCGAAGGTTTCATTCCGTTTGGACTCCATTTGATATTCTTTTTCTGCGAAACTCTGAAATAGGCAAAAAAACAGCAATTCTGGGCTGGGCCTCCGGTTAATAGGTTAGTCCCAAATATAATATAAAAGTGTATAATAAAGCCCAATAATGTCCAAAACAGAAGATAATATAGCATGCAGCAATCAAAAATTATAGATACGTTGGAGACGTATCAAGCATCCCCAAGCTTAATTCCTGCTCGTCCTCGAGTAGGTAAATGATAAAAACAGAATTTTCTATGTGGAATGCTACTTGGCATAATTTCAATGTAATTCTTCTTAATTGTGGTATGAATATTCAGATCCGAAAGATTCAAGATAAAAGTTCAATATGGACATAAAAATAATAATACTTCAAGCATACTAACTAAGCAATTATGTCCTCTCAAAATAACATGGCCAAAGAAAGTTCATCCCTATAAAATCATATAGTTTAGTCATGCTCCATTTTCGTCACACAAGAATGCTCTCATCATGCACAACCCCGATGACAAGCCAAGCAATTGTTTCATATTTAGTAATCTCAAACTTTTTCAACCTTCACGCAATACATGAGCGTGAGCCATGGATATAACACTATGGGTGGAATAGAATATGATGATGGGGTTATGTGGAGAAGACAAAAAGGGAGAAAGTCTCACATCAAGGAGGCTAATCAATGAGCTATGGAGATGCCCATCAATTGATGTTAATGCAAGGAGTAGGGATTGTCATGCAACGGATGCACTAGAGCTATAAATATATGAAAGCTCAACAAAAGAAACTAAGTGGGTGTGCATCCAACTTGCTTGCTCACGAAGACCTAGGGCACTTGAGGAGGCCCATTGTTGGAATATACAAGCCAAGTTCTATAATGAAAAATTCCCACTAGTATATGAAAGTGACAAAACAAGAGACTCTCTATTATGAAGATCATGGTGCTACTTTGAAGCACAAGTGTGGTAAAAGGATAGTAACATTGTCCCTTCTCTCTTTTTCTCTCAATTTTTTTGGGCCTTCTCTTTTTTTTTGCCTTTCTCTTTTTTTTTATTCCTCACTTGGGACAATGCTCTAGAAAATGATGATCATCACACTTCTATTTTTTTACAACTCAATGATTACAACTCGATACTAGAACAAAGTATGACTCTATATGAATGCCTCCGGCGGTGTACCGGGATATGCAATGAACCAAGAGTGACATGTATGAAAGAATTATGAACTATGTCAACTACATGATCATGCAAAGCAATATGACAATGATGAACGTGTCATGATAAACGGAATGGTGGAATGTTGCATGGCAATATATCTCGGAATGGCTATGAAAATGCCATAATAGGTAGGTATGGTGGCTGTTTTGAGGAAGATATAAGGAGGTTTATGTGTGAAAGAGCGTATCATATCACGGGGTTTGGATGCACCGGCGAAGTTTGCACCAACTCTCAATGTGAGAAAGGGCAATGCACGGTACCGAAGAGGCTAGCAATGATGGAAAGGTGAGAGTGCGTATAATCCATGGACTCAACATTAGTCATAAAGAACTCACATACTTATTGCAAAAATCTACAAGTCATCAAAAACCAAGCACTACGCGCATGCTCCTAGGGGGATAGATTGGTAGGAAAAGACCATCGCTCGTCCCCGACCGCCACTCATAAGGAGGACAATCAAAGAACACCTCATGTTTCAAATTTGTTACATAACATTTACCATACGTGCATGCTATGGGACTTGCAACCTTCAACACAAGTATTTCTCAAATTCACAACTACTCAACTAGCACAACTTTGATATCACTACCTCCATATCTCAAAACAATCATCAAGCATCAAACTTCTCTTAGTATTCAACACACTCATAAGAAAGTTTTTACTAATCTTGAATACCTAGCATATTAGGATTTTTAAGCAAATTACCATGCTATTTAAGACTCTCAAAGTAATCTAAGTGAAGCATGAGAGATCAATAGTTTATATAAAACAAATCCACCACCGTGCTCTAAAAGATATAAGTGAAGTACTAGAGCAGAAACTATATAACTCAAAAGATATAAGTGAAGCACACAGAGTATTCTAATAATTTCCGAATCATGTGTGTATCTCTCAAAAGGTGTGTACAGACAATATGATTGTGGTAAACTAAAAAGCAAAGACTCAAATCATACAAGACGCTCCAAGCAAAACACATATCATGTGGTGAATAAAAATATAGCTCCAAGTAAAGTTACCGATGGAAGTAGACGAAAGAGGGGATGCCTTCCGGGGCATCCCCAAGCTTTGGATTTTAGGTGTCCTTAGATTATCTTGGGGTGCCATGGGCATCCCCAAGCTTAGGCTCTTGCCACTCCTTGTTTCATAATCCATCAAATCTTTTACCCAAAACTTGAAAACTTCACAACACAAAACTTAACAGAAAATCTCGTGAGCTCCGTTAGCGAAAGAAAACAAAAGACCACTTCAAGGTACTGTAATGAACTCATTCTTTATTTATATTGGTGTTAAACCTACTGTATTCCAACTTCTCTATGGTTTATAAACTCTTTTACTAGCCATAGATTCATCAAAATAAGCAAACAACACACGAAAAACAGAATCTGTCAAAAACAGAACAGTCTGTAGTAATCTGTAACTAACGCAAACTTCTGGAACTCCAAAAATTCAGCCAAAATAGGAAGACCTATACAATTTATTTATTGATCAGAAGCAATTGGAATCAATATTTTATCACGTTCTGCTGATTTTTAACAATTGTTTTCGTGAACAGAAAGTTTCTGGAATTTTCAGCAAGATCAAATAACTATCATCCAAGAAGATCCTATAGGTTTAACTTGGCACAAACACTAATTAAAACATAAAAACGCATCTAACCAGAGGCTAGAACAAATATTTATTCCTAAACAGAAGCAAAAAGCAAAAAAACTAAAAATAAAATTGGGTTGCCTCCCAACAAGCGCTATCGTTTAACGCCCCTAGCTAGGCATTGATAATTTTAATGATGCTCACATGAAAGATAAGAATTGAAGCGCAAAGAGAGCATCATGAAACACATGACAAACACATCTAAGTCTAACATACTTCCTATGCATAGGCATCTTATAGGCAAACAAATTATCATAGCAAGCAAAAACTAGCATATGGAAGGAAGCGGAAAGAAACAATAGCAATCTCAACATAACGAGAGCTAATTTATTATCATGAAAATGTCTACGACCATATTTTCCTCTCTCATAATAATTACATGAGGGACCATAAGAAAATTCAACAAAATAGCTATCACATAAAATATTTTCAACACGATCCACATGCATGCAAAGTTGACACTCTTCCAAAGTAGTGGGATTATCATTAACTAAAGTCATGACCTCTCCAAACCCACTTTTATCAAAAAATTCATAAGATTGAACATTCTCCAAATACGTGGGATCTAAAGTCGACACTCTTCCAAACCAACTTTCAATATTATTGCAAACATTATTATCAATCTCATATTCATCATGGGGTTTAAATAAATTTTCAAGATCATAAGAAGAATCACCCCAATCATGATCATTGCAACAAGTGGTAGACATAGCAAAACTAGCATCCCCAAGCTTAGGGTTTTGCATATTATTAGCACAATTGACATCAAGAGAATTTATAGTAAAATCATTGCAATCATGCTTTTTATTCAAGGAGCTATCATGAATCTTTTCATAAATTTCTTCATCACAATTTTCAGATTCATGAATTTCAAGCAAAACCTCATAAAGATAATCTAGTGCACTCAACTCACTAGCAATAGGTTCATCATAATTGGATCTCTTAAAAAGATTAGCAAGTGGATGGGGATCTATAAACTCTTAGCAAGCAAAGATGCAAGCAAAAAGAAGGCACATGGTAATGCAAGATCAAACGGAAGAAGGGCAAATAAAACGGCAAAGGTGAAGTGGGGGAGAGGAAAACGAGAGGCAAATGGCAAATAATGTAATGCGAGGGATAAGAGTTTATGATGGGTAATTGTTATGTTGACTTTTGCGTAGACTCCCCGGCAACGGCGCCAGAAATCCTTCTTGCTACCTCTTGAGCACTGCGTTGGTTTTCCCTTGAAGAGGAAAGGGTGATGCAACAAAGTAGCGTAAGTATTTCCCTCAGTTTTTGAGAACCAAAGTATCAATCCAGTAGGAGGCTACACACGAGTCCCTCGCACCTACACAAACAAATAAATCCTCGCAACCAACGCGATAAGGGGTTGTCAATCCCTACACGGTCACTTACGAGAGTGAGATCTGATAGATATGATAAGATAATATTTTTGGTATTTTTGTGATAAAGATGCAAAGTAAAATAAAAGGCAACGAAAATAGCTAAGTGTTGGAAGATTAATATGATGGAAAATAGACTCGGGGGCCATAGGTTTCACTAGTGGCTTCTCTCGAGAGCATAAGTATTTACGGTGGGTGAACAAATTACTGTTGAGCAATTGACAGAATTGAGCATAGTTATGAGAATATCTAGGCATGATCATGTATATAGGCATCACGTCTGATACAAGTAGACCGACTCTTGCCTGCATCTACTACTATTAATCCACACATCGACCACTATCCAACATGCATCTAGAGTATTAAGTTCATAAGAACAGAGTAACGCTTTAAGCAAGATGACATGATGTAGAGGGATAAACTCATGCAATATGATATAAACCCCATCTTGTTATCCTCGATGGCAACAATACAATACGTGCCTTGCTGCCCCTACTATCACTGGGAAAGGACACCGCAAGATTGAACCCAAAGCTAAGCACTTCTCCCATTGCAAGAAAGATCAATCTAGTAGGCCAAACCAAACTGATAATTCGAAGAGACTTGCAAAGATAACCAATCATACATAAAAGAATTCAGAAGATTCAAATATTGTTCATAGATAAACTTGATCATAAACCCACAATTCATCGGTCTCAACAAACACACCGCAAAAGAAGATTACATCGAATAGATCTCCACAAGAGAGGGGGAGAACATTATATTGAGATCCAAAAAGAGAGAGGAAGCCATCTAGCTAATAACTATGGACCCGAAGGTCTGAGGTAAACTACTCACACTTCATCGGAGAGGCTATGGTGTTGATGTAGAAGCCCTCCATGATCGATGCCCCCTCCGGCGGAGCTCCGGAACAGGCCCCAAGATGGGATCTCACGGGTACAGAAGGTTGCGGCGGTGGAATTAGGTTTTTTTGGCTCCGTATCTGGTAGTTTGGGGGTACGTAGGTATATATAGGAGGAAGGAGTACGTCGGTGGAGCAACATGGGGCCCACGAGGGTGGAGGGCGCGCCCCCTACCTCGTGGCTTCCTAGTAGCTTTCTTGATGTAGGGTCCAAGTCCTCTGGATCACGTTCGTTCTAAAAATCACGTTCCCGAAGGTTTCATTCCGTTTGGACTCCGTTTGATATTCTTTTTCCGCGAAACTCTGAAATAGGCAAAACACAGCAATTCTGGGCTGGGCCTCCGGTTAATAGGTTAGTCCCAAAAATAATATAAAAGTGTATAATAAAGTCCAATAATGTCCAAAACATAAGATAATATAGCATGGAGCAACCAAAAATTATAGATACGTTGGAGACGTACCAATGAGCACATCTCCCCTACTCCACCATCACAGGTGCTTGCTCTAACTTGGAACTATTATATGTGGTTGCGTGTTCCGTATGATGTCTAGTTTGTATTGCTTCTGATTATGTTGAATTGCATCTGCGTAGCTTACAACTTATACCTGCAACGATCACTTACCATAAGACGCATTTAACTTGGGAGTGTGATGTAGGTTGCATCTTACATTGTCTTCTAGCTTGCACTGCTTCTAATTTCTTGAAATGGCACTTACGACGAGACACTTTTTACCTGATAGAGTGATATTGGTTGCATGTTCATATGGTTCCTAGCTTTAATTTCTTCTAATTTTGTTGAAATGCCTTCTGCTTACTATTTTTCATACATATTCCATCCTCCTATCGTACGTGTGAATATGCAATGTTGTCTTTTTTTGTATATATTCCATCCTCCTATCCTGCGCTTGCCTTACATCAAAGTAGTGTTCATCTGTATCATGCATCAACCAGTTATCCAGAGCTAATTTTATTCATCTTCTTATGGTTTTGACTTCATAAGGCAATATCAGAAAATAGGAAGGAAAAGAGTAAGTTAGGGGATGTTGGTGGTCCTCTGCACCGACGCAAACAGAGACTCTCTAGATTTGCCACTGCTACTGCTAATGAAGTTGAAGTCCCAAGTCTACATGATGAGTTCATCTCCCGTACTCCACCATCGCAGGTGCTTGCTCTAAGTTGACAGTGTGATAATTGGTTTCATGTTGCATATGTTGTCTAGCCTGTATTTCTTCTATTTTGATTAAATTGCACCTGCTGAATTTATACGTTATACATGTGCATATGACATGCCTTTCTGTGTCTAGAATACACTGCATCTATCTATCATACCATGTTCTTACATCAAAGTACTGCTGTTGTGTATCCCGCATCAGTCACTCATGATTGGGCGCTTTTAACATGGCAGTTTGATAATGGTTGCATTACGTTGTACTGCTTCTAATTTTTCGAAATGCCACTTATGACAAGACACTTTTAACTTGGCAGAGTGATATTGGTTGCATCTTTCATATGGTGTCTAGCTTGCATTACTTCTATTCTTGAAAATCCTTCTGCTTAGTTTACACATCGTAGTTGTGAATATGTCACGATGTCCTGTTTTTCTTACATATTCCATCCTCATATGGTTGTCTTCCATCAAAGTATTGCTTGTTTGTATCATGCATCAATGAGTTCTAAAGAGCGATTTTATCCTTTTGTGTTGTGGGTACGGCTTGACATGGCAAAGTCAAAAAAGAGCAAGGAAAAGAATATAGTAGGGAATGGTGTTACTCGTCGGGTGAAACGGAAAAGGATCTGCCCTCGAGATTCTGCTGGTACTTATAGTGCACTAGAAGGTCCAAGTCCACTGGCTAAATCTACACACACAGTATCACCTGCTCCACCAGCTGCAACATCCGCTTCAACTGTACCAGCATCTCAATGAGTTACTCGTTCATTTGCTCCGGAACTGGCCATTTCCCAAGCTGCCTTCACACCTAACACTACTTCCGAAGCACTGCTGACACAACAGGACTTGGCAAGATCAGATGAACCTCATGAGCATCAACACCAAGACGGTACATGACCGAGTCAAGTTCCAGTTGCATGCTCCTTTATATGTACTCTCACAGTTTGATGTGCACTAACACTTTCCATATTCGTTGTTGAACTAGCACCACAGCGCAAGCGGGAACAGACATGAGGGATAATGCTTGACAGATTAACAAAATCTAAAGGAGGAAGAATGGAGATCCATTTTGAGGCAGGTTTAAAAAGGCCACGTGATGCTACAGAGTCGGCCAAGTTAGTATCAGAGGCAACCTTTGGCGTTAGGTGTCATGCACGTATCCTCCCAACGTGGATCCAGTACAGGAATGAGAAAGACAGTACCCAGTTTAACACCTTCCTTGACCATTTATCCGTAAGTAATGTTATTCATCGCAATTTGTAATATTGTCTTGCTATGTCCCATACTTTCTAGCTTCCTCCTAATAAGACTCACATTCTTTTTTCAACAGATGAGGTTCAAGTTGGATCCGAAAGATGATGCAACTAAATAAGCATGCACTCATGTTTTTTAGTCTGCTCTGCGACAATATCGGTACCACCTTAGAAAATCTCACTTTGAAGGCAAGGCTAACAATGAAATCGCCCAAACATCTCCAGTGGAATATATTACAGATGAAGACTGGACAACCCTTGTTAAACACTGGTCTGATCCAAAGTATCAGGTAGGGTATATGTATTTGATCAGACCACATACTGAACTTGTATTTATGTATGTGACTTATAAGTGTATCTTCTTCTAGGCTAACTGTTTGAAGAACAAGACCAACCGTGCTAAAGTGAAATTCCAACAGACAGTAGGATCTCGTAGCTATATTGCACACTGCGAGGCTCTTGTAAATAGCTGCTAGTTCCTTCTTTTTTCTGTGCCATATTATCGTATCTATATTGACTTGTTCCAAATACAGAGGAAAGCCCGTGCGGACCAAAAAGAACCTGAACCGAATGCAGTGCAAATCTTCAAGGATTGCCACACCAGCAAGATGAAGGGCATGAGCACACCAGTTCAAGCCGCTGTTGTAAGTCCTTACTCCTCCTGCCTTTGAACTGATTGGTACTGTGATGTGTTCATTTAACTGCTTGGTTTGCAGCCAATGTCAGTTACTCTGTTCACTTTTATACACAGTTGTCTTAACGTATCATTTCACCTTACATGGTTTAAAAGAGATGAAGGATATTATTTTGGTCTTGATCTGTAATCTAGTGGTGATGTTCACGTGCGCACACAATGATACAATAGCCTGTTTGTTTTATATCCGTTTGCCCATGATATGAATGATGTCATACTATGTTCATCCTACTTTAAACCATGTCTCTTTATCCTTAGATGTCAACGAATGTGAGGAAATAGACAATACAGTAGGCATGCTACATGGACATATGTTCCGAAAGTGATTTTGTTATGTAGTTGGCACTACAATACATGTTAATGTATTACAGTAGTTCACCAGAATAAGTTATGTATAAACGTGAAACCTACTTTGTTTATTTTTGTCTCATTAGTAACTTATCTAGTACACTAATCTACAAGTTCAAACTTTCAGCAAGCTATGGAACAAATGATTGAACAGCCACAACCACCTGAAGGTGACGAGGCTACCACATGCACAATGTCACCTCTTGCTGCAGTGCATCAGTATCTCTCCACTAACAATGCAAAAAGCACCTTCCTGCGTAATTCTGGGTTGGTTGTCAAGGTAACCTCGTCCAAATCGCCTACTGAACAAAATCTTCCGGCTTGACAGAT
This sequence comes from Triticum aestivum, assembly GCF_018294505.1. Taxonomy (NCBI): domain Eukaryota; kingdom Viridiplantae; phylum Streptophyta; class Magnoliopsida; order Poales; family Poaceae; genus Triticum; species Triticum aestivum. The sequence goes on from NC_057796.1 coordinate 395,429,993, forward strand.
CGAGACCAAAATAATATGTCGTTTGTTCCTGTTGGTGGTCTTGATCTGTAATCTAGTTGTGACGTCGTTTTGGAAACAAGAATAGTGGTTGACAAATGTCATCAAGATATGAATGGTTTTGAAACCATACTATCCGACATTTGCTTCGTTGTTCAAGAGCAATGGCGGAAAAAAGGGGAAGATCATGCTGCTCCATCAGATTCTACAGCCTGAACATTAGCACTCAGGTCAAATGATATGTGCTTCTATACATCTGATGGTGCTTTTATCTGCAAGGACTGTAAACTTTATGCCAACAGGCCTTTTGTTGCATGGTTGGAATTTATTTTGTTGTGATACAACATTTATGATGCTGCCAAAGGCTGTAGTAATTACGACGCTATTTTTGTATTGTGTAGGTTTATCTTAGTAATGTATTCGGCTGAAAGCTCTGTAGGAGCCCAACATGCCAACATTCATCGGGCCCATTCCAATTGGACTAAAATGATTATGGGCCAAAATTTGCATGTAGCCCACTAAAAATATCTGGGCCTAAATCAGCATAAGCTTTCATATTTTTCTGGTAGGCCTCTGCCCATAGTGGGTCTTTAACAGGTCTAAACATAATTTGGGCCCTCAGTAACAATAGGCCGTTTACAGATGTAAATATCTCGAGCCCATAAAAAACATGGTCCTTTAATAGGCCGAAAGTGGGATTGGGCCCTGATTGTGCCAAATAACCCACTCGTCTTATCAGGCCGAAATGGTGGCCCATTTACAATGCGGATTGTTCACAGGCTGAAATTCAGACGGGACGTAAATGCGCCGACCTACTACACGGGCCTTTAACAGGCCAGAAGTTTGGTCGGGCTTGATTAGTATCATTTTTATATGGGCCGTTAATAGGCCCGATGTGACGTTGGGCCGCTTATGGCCCATGGATTTTGTCCGACGTTAACAGGCCGAAAATCACAACAGGCTGAAAGTGGCCCAAATCTATAGTGGGTCTCTAACAGGCCAAATGTCAGACATGGCCGAATATGACCCAAATCCTTCACGGTCGTTTATGGGCCGAAAGTTTCAATGGCCTATAAATGGGCCCAAATGAAGCAGGACCTTTAACAGGCCAGAAACACACTGGGCCATAATTCGGCCCAAATACTTAGCAGACTGTTAACAGTCCAGAAGTGACCATTGGCCGCGATGATGACAAGTTTAGGACGGGTCGTTGAGGGGCCGATTTGACACTAGCCGTACGGGCCTTAACTGAGAATTTGGGCCTTTAGCTAGGCCGGCCCATTATGGTCTGCAAAATCTTGTGGGCCTTTAGCTGGGCCGGCCCATTATGGTCCGCTAAATCTTGTGGGCCTTTAGTTGGGCCGGCCCATTTAATTTTATGTGCTGCTTTTGGGCCGGTCCACGTGTCAACATATCATAGGCGCATCTCGCCCATTGGATGAGTGACACCTGTGCCAACGCGGAGCTGACACATGGTTTTGTCGGCCAATGAGAATTTTACACGTGGAAAATCGACATTGGTCGTGGCTGTTAGCGGGTTATCGGATCCAAAACCGGACCCGATAGCTTAACGGCGACCCGTTACGGTGGATGCCACGTGTCGGTCACCCTTGACGAAAGCACTTCCATGACGCGGCATTTATCGTCATGGAAGTGGACACTTCCGTGATGATAATTTTGGTAATGTCATGGAACACTTCTACGACAACACAGGTATGACATCTTGATTCTCTCATAAAATCGTCATGGATGTACATGCATGACAGAAAACGTGACCTATTGTGACAAACACATATCATCACGGAAGTGTATTTTTTTGTAGTGCTCGTTATCCTTAATAGCAACGATACATATGTGTCGTTTCCCTTTCTGTCACTGGGATCAAGCACCGTAAGATCGAACCCATTACAAAGCACCTCTTCCCATTGCAAGATAAATAGATGAAGTTGGCCAAACAAAACCCAAATATCGGAGAAGAAATATGAGGCTATAAGCAATCATGCATATAAGAGATCAAAGAAGACTCAAATAACTTTCATGGATAAAAAGATAGATCTGATCATAAACTCAAAGTTCATCAGATCCCAACAAAACACCGCAAAAAGAGTTACATCATATGGATCTCCAAGAGACCATTGTATTGAGAATCAAAAGAGAGAGAGGAAGCCATCTAGCTACTAACTACGGACCCGTAGGTCTACAAAGAACTACTCACGCATCATCGGAGAGGCACCAATAGGCATGATGAACCCCTCTATGATGGTGTCTAGATTGGATCTGTGGTTTCTGGAACTTGCGGCGGCTGGAATTGATTTTCGTCGCCTCCCCTAGAGTTTCTGGAATATTGGGGTATTTATAGAGCAAAGAGGTGGTGCGGGAGGCCACCGAGGTGGGCATAACCCACCTGGGCGCGCCTGGGCCCCCAGGCGTGCCCTGGTGGGTTGTGCCCCCCTCGAGGCATCCCTCTGGTACTTTTCCGGCCCATCTTGTGTCTTCTGGTCCAGAAAAAATCAACAAAAGTTTAGCTGTGTTTGGACTCCGTTTGGTATTGATTTCCTGCAATGTAAAAAACATGCAGAAAACAACAACTGACACTGGGCACTATGTCAATAGGTTAGTACCAAAAAATTATATAAAATGACTATAAAATGATTGTAAAACATCCAAGAATGATAATATAACAGCATGGAAAAATCAAAAATTATAGATACGTTGGAGACGTATCAACAACTCATGTCTATGGTTAGGAAACTTTAACCATCTTTTGATCAACGAGCTAGTATAGTAGAGGCTTACTAGGAACACGGTATTTGTTTATGTATTCACACATGTATTTAAGTTTCCAGTCAATACAATTTTAGCATGAATAATAAACCTTTATCATGATTAAGGAAATATAATAATAACCATTTTATTATTGCCTCTAGGGCATATTTCCATCACTCTTATGGATGTGGTGGTAGGATGACACCAAAGTAGTGCTAGGTTGAACTTGCTATGATCATGCATGCTTACTAATGCTCTTCTGTTCCATTACTTGCTCCTAGAGTTCTTCATTGCTTGCTATTTGTGTGTTCAAATGCTTGTTACTTGAACTTATTGCTCCTTTGCATTGCCAGGGAAAGTGGTATGTGGTGTTCGAAGGCAGGGCTCAGGGGTTTACAGTTCATGGGAAGCTTGCAAAAAGATGAAGGTTTAAGGGTACAACGACAGCAACCATAGATGAAGGTTTAAAACTAGGCAGACAGCAGAAGATGCTTACTCCAAGTATCTACGAGAACAAGTTTGAGGGTACAACGACAACAACCATAGATGAAGGTTTAAAACTAGGCAGACAGCAGAAGATGCTTACTCCAAGTATCTACGAGAGCATTCATGCAGCAAGGTTGAGGTTGGCAAGAAGGTGGATCGACCGTTAGGGCTGAAGAACTTCATCATCTTCGTCTAGTTCATCGTCATAGCAGTGTTGTGGCGTTGGTGTGCTCGGTGTGATCATGTGTAAGGTGTAGTAGTATTGGTAAGCTCACCAAGTAGGGTACAAGGTGAGCACAACTCTATGCTCATATGTAATCAAACAACATGCACCCGTGTGAGAACATGCAATGCGAGGAACCAGGGGCGGCTCCACCGTGGGGGCGTGTAGGGGTGGCCGCCCCGGGTAAATTTTTGAAACCTAGGGTACCCCCCCCTACTGATTTTGCCCGCCGGCCACCATGGGAGGCGAGCAGGTTCGCTCGAAGGAATCAGGTCTCAACTGTCGACGAGGGAAGAGGAAAATGATTGGGTAGGTAATTGATCGCTAGCTATAGATGGGTCAATCAAGTAGTAAGCCCAATAAAAATTAGATGAGCCCATTAGTTATGCTATGGTACGCAGCCTGATTTTCATGTACACAATTACTTTTCTATCTATCGTGGAACCGACTGTCCTGAACTCACGCCTCGAGCGATCACGCCCTGCCGACGCGGCGCCACATCCACTGCCGTCTCGTAGTCGCCGATGCTGCCTAGGTCTGTCCAGCCGATGGTGCTAGATGGAAGTAGAAGCGAGTCCGCCTGTTCACGATGCCGTCCACACGGGAAGCGGAGTCGCTGCCGCCGTCGTCGTCGTCGCCACTGTCCCTGCTCAAAACAAGAAACGAGCAGCCAACAGAGGCAACAAGGACCAGGTTCTTTCGCTCTCCCCTAGTCTTCTATCCTGTTCTATCTTCTATCATGTTTAACTTGTTACCGTGTTGGCCTAATTCTTGGAAGTTGAACACTGAAAATTAATTAAAAATATGATGTTACATGGACCTAAGAAGATGAAGCAGATTGAAACTTTTTTCAATCCTATCCCAGTAAATCAGTCTAGACCCCAAGTTTGTGAGTCTGAAGTAAATGCAACCGTTTTAGAAGCTAATGTTCCTGAAGTGTTACGTTAAGAGACTGATACAAATAATTTGCAAGATGATGTTCCTCAAAGATTTAATCCAGCTGACACTGAACCTGATCCGGCCTTCGAAAACAAATTGAAGAGTATGCTACTCCAGAAATCAGAGATGAAGTGAGAAGGGCGTATATCTCGAAAGGTGCATGTCAGCCTAAAGATCACGATTTTTGAACGCAATGAAGATGGCAGGGCATTTAGAGAAATATGGTATAAAGAGTTTGATTGGCTAGAGTATAGTGTAGCCAAAAAATCTGCTTATTATTTTCACTGTTTTCTTTTCAAGAAACCAACAATCAGTTCAAAGTTTGGGGCTGAAGTCTTCACCAAGACTGGGTATACAAACTGGAAGGAAGCAATCGAAAACTTCAGGCTCCATGTAGGTTCAACAAAGAGTGCTCACAACAATTCAAGAAGGCATTGTGAAGATTTTAAAAATCAGAAGCAAAGTGTGGCATATGCAATGACTACTCAAACTGAGAAGGAACATATTGAATACCAGAACCGATTGTTGGCTGTTGTTGGTGTTGTAAGGTTTCTCCTTAGGCAAGGCCTTGCTTTTCATGGTCATGATGAGTCTAGGAATTCAAGAAACAAGGGTAATTTTCTTGAGATGTTAGAGTGGTATGCTCAGAGATGTAAGGATGCAACTGATGTTCTCTTTGATAATGCTCCTGGAAATCATCAGATGACTTGTCATGAAATTCAGAAGCAATTGATGCAATCTTGTGCTGAAAAAACTATTGAAGTCATGATGAATGAGCTTGGGGATGGTCAATTCTCACTTGTTGATGAGTCCCGTGATGCGTCAATCAAGGAGCAAATGGCTGTGATTTTGAGGTTCTTGAATAAGCAAGGGGAGACTTTAGAAAGGCTACTTTGTGTTGAGCATGTTGTTGACACCACATCTGCTTCTCTCAAACGATCTTTGGATAAAGTGTTTGCTACCCATAATTTGAGCATGTCTAGGCTGAGAGGGCAAGGATATGATGGAGCCTCGAATATGTGTGGGCAACTTAATGGCCTAAAGAAACTAGTGCTAGATGATAATCCTCATGCATTTTATGTGCATTGTTTTGCCCATCAGCTTCAACTAGTAGTTGTGGCTGCTGTGAAAGGAGTTCTTGCTGTTAGTGATTTCTTTGGCTATACAAATATCATTGTGACCACGGTAAGTGCATCTTGTAGAAGAAAAGATGCATTGTTGTAGAAACATCATGACAAGATTGTACTCCAGTTGGAGAATGGGGAGATTATGAAGGGAAGGGGCAAACATCAAGAGACAACTATAGCACGACTTGGTGATACACGTTGGGGATCACACCAGAGAACTCTAGTTTGTATCTATCAAATGTGGGACTCAGTGATCCAAGTGCTATACGCTATTTGTTTAGATGGGGAAAATGACGACGACAAAGGCAAAGCATCAGGTTTGATGAAACAAATGGAAGTCTTTGAATTCGTACTCATATTGCACTTGATAATTAAAGTTCTTGGTCTGACTAATGATTTGACACAAGCATTGCAACAAAAGGACCAAAACATAATCAGTGCAATGAACATGTTTGTCTCTGTGAAAAGGTTATTGCAGCATTTGAGGGATGAAGGGTGGGACCCACTTTTGGAGGCTGTAACTGCATTTTGTGTTCATAGAGATATACCGGTGCCAAATATGAATGATAATATTTCATCAAGGGGTTATCCAAGGAGTTCACGTAAGTCAGTCACTTGCTTCCATCACTATAAGGTAGAAATATTCAATGAGGTGATTGATAGAAACATAGCTGAGATGAACAGTCGATTTAGTGAAACAACAACCCGAATATTGATTTGTATTGCATGTCTGGATCCTAGAGACTCGTTCAATAGCTTTAACCATGACATTGCAAGCATTTACTCAGCAGACTTTGATCTAGAAGAACGGCAATTTTTGAGTGGCCAGCTTGACATATACATTGATGTGATGAAAAGGTCACCTACTTTTTGTGGTTGTGATAGTCTATCAAGTCTGTCCGTCAAGTTAGTTCAAACTAAGGAGTATTTGCTTTTCCATTGGTTTATCGACTCATCAAACTCGCATTGATATTGCCGGTAGCGGCAGCATCAGTTGAAAGGGCTTTCTCAGCCATGAATATAATAAAGATAGATTTGAGAAACAAGATAGGTGATGAATGGTTGAATGATATGATGGTTTGCTATGTTGAGCGAGATATATTTGCTGGGATTAAAGACAAGAAGATTATCGAACATTTTCATGGCCTAAGGAATCGCAGAGGCCATCTTCCAAACCCTCTGTGTATAACTACAACTTAATGGTAAACATTTGTCTTATCTGTTGTTTGAACAAATGGCATACTATGCTGTGATTTAGATTAATCTGATTGTTTGTACATGTTTCAGGTGTAGAAGATTAAATATTTGGGATAAAGCATGGAAGATTTAGGGGCTGTTTGGTTTGAGACTAAGTTTGCCTAAGGTTGCCACACCTTAGGTTAGGCAAGTTTGACCAATTTGGGTGGGTGTTTGGTTCAAGCCACACTTTAGGCAAGCCACATTAGGGTCCCACATCACATACACTCAAAAAGTGTGGCAAGATTCCCTTAGGCTTGCCAACTTGTGGCTCCCATTTTGAAGAACTAACCTTAGGCAAGTGTGGCAACATTGTATGGCAAAGTGTGGCATGGTTAAGCCTATAACCAAACAGCCCCTTAGCCAGCTCGGGAGTCCAAGTTAGACTTTATGTGATTTTTTGCGTTACATTTTTCCTAGTTCTTGAGACGTAAACTACTTTGATAAATTTATAGTGTTGACCGTCTTGCCTGCATGCATACTCTTGGCCAATTATTTTTCTTGATTGTCTTATTTAATTGTATCGTGGCTTTGATTTTTTGTTTTCTTTAAAAGTCCGCCCTTGGTAACTTCAAATCCTGGATCCATTATGGGGAACGATTAGTTTGTTCTGAGGGGGCTACAAATCTGACGTTCCCAAGATATCCAGGTCCATAAAATTTGCATTGCCAATTTACTTTTCATTTTCTTCAGACTTTCTTTTGTCCCTAGAACTAGGTTGCCGAGTCAAGAAAACTTTATTCCTAGTTGGCGCCACTGCCTACTGAAAAACCTTTGCTTATAGAAAAACAATATATTCTGGTAAAAGAGACGTCGCAGACTACACCAGCACGAAAACATCGCGCCAACAACCCAAAACTTTGGAGCCGGCGGCCACACCTCTGACCCAGCCCGCCGCTCCAGCAATCGGTGCCTCCCGCCAGGTCATCGATCCGCGGCATCCCTCCCGCGGATCGCGATCTCAGCCGTGCGCTGCATCTGCATCTGACGGCACAAACACGCCTCCTTCCCCTCCTCCCATCTGTCGCCCCCGTTAAAATCCCCTCCCCACCTCCGGCAAACCACAACACAATTCCCCACCGCTCCTCGACCCCCATCCGCTCGCAGCTCGAACCAAGGAGAGATCGTCAGCCATGTCCGGCCGCGGCAAGGGAGGCAAGGGGCTCGGCAAGGGCGGCGCCAAGCGCCACAGGAAGGTGCTGCGCGACAACATCCAGGGCATCACCAAGCCGGCCATCCGGCGCCTGGCGAGGAGGGGCGGCGTGAAGCGCATCTCGGGGCTCATCTACGAGGAGACCCGCGGCGTGCTCAAGATCTTCCTCGAGAACGTCATCCGCGACGCCGTCACCTACACCGAGCACGCCCGCCGCAAGACCGTCACCGCCATGGACGTCGTCTACGCGCTCAAGCGCCAGGGTCGCACCCTCTACGGCTTCGGCGGCTAGGCTCTTCCTCCCCCCCCCCCCCCCCCCCCCCCCCCCCCCCCCCGCCGCCTCCTCCTCCTGCAGATCCCAAAAGTTTGATGAAACCGCGACTTTTTAGTTCTCTATTTGCTCTGTAGTTCGAACTGAATCGTGGAACAAAGTGATTCGCATGTGTTGCTGGAAATCAAACTTGTCTCAGTGAGATACTGTGTCTCTGATTTTGTTCTGCTGCATCTCTGTTTATGTGAAATTGTTCTTTAATCTGTGATGCAAAATTGCGTGCGCTTGGGAGTTGGATTGTCTTGCCATTCTTTTACCGGGAGACCCTGACGGATCGTACTTGCTCTCCGAACAATTGTGTATGGCCGAATTAGGAACATCATTTGCTCCGTTTCTGCTATTTGATCTTATGCATTTGTACCAGGCACCATTTATGATCCTTTTTTTAGGGGAATTTATGATCCTTATATGTTGCAACAATGTGTAATTCAGATTGGATTAGCCTGCATTTCATACATCGATTTCTAGATTGATTTGCCATGCCACTTGCTCTGTGCAAATCATCATGCGATTCTTGTTATTCAGAAGTGTCACTTGCTCTATGTCTGCTGTTTTTTTTGTTACTGCAGTAATACTTCATCTGATGCTGTGATGCACCATACATTTTGGCAGTGGCAGCAACAACTTAATCCTTCAGTTTATATTAACTACTCGTCCACGCTTGGGAGTAGCTTACAGAAGTGACCCGTGAATCCCAGAATCCTACGGAAGTGAACGCCAGCGAGCAATGAAAAATGAGAATAGTAGTGGTGCATTGCATTGGGTCAAGTTTCTTGTAGATAATCTTCATTTCTCAAGAACAGTTCAGATGAAGGAATAATATTCTGCCCTTGGAAGACATTTTACAGCAATGCACTATCAAGTTCAATGAAGGAATAATGCTCTGTCAAGAACAGTTCAATGCAGCAAGTTTATCCAAGTTGAGATTGACATCCACAGTGAATTAGTGACTGAGGAAGTCTGTTCCTTGCAAAATAAACGAATACGACCATTGTCATTTTGATAGACAAAAATTCCATCGACACATTACAGTATCTCAATACACTCTTCCTTTGGTACCTACAGGCGTGGAGCCGTGGACACCTTCCCACATGAAAAATTTCAGGAACACCTATTATGAAACTGAATACTTGATAGTTGATACAAGATGATGACACAATAAACACTGAACGCAAGATACACACAAGTTGAAGTACTCCCTCCGCTCCTTCTTACTATGCATATTAGATTTGTGTCAAGTCAAACTTTGCAAAGTTTGACCAAATTTATATGAAAAAATACCAATATTTACAATACCAAATATATATACTATGAAACTACATTTCATAATGAATCTAACAATGTTGATTGTAAATGTTAATACCTTTTTCTATAAGTTTGGTCAAAGTTGAGATACTTTGACTTTGGACAAAACATATATGCGGACTAAAAAAGGCCGGAGGGAGTACTACACAACAAAAGGACCCTATAATTTTGTAATACATATATATTGGTGGAGAAAAGGAAAACAATCACTATCATGTGTGGGCAACAAGATGACTGAAATTTCACAGGCGGAGGAAATGGAAGTATCAAGTTCTTGGTGTTGTATTTACTTGATTTAGAGAACCGCAATCACAAGTAGTGCAACCATACTTTTCAAGGTGTACACATAACATCAGTTCAGAACTTTAGATTGCTGTCATACAGCAAGTGGAACACCAGAGTCTTGGATGAGGACTCTAGTGCATTTAGCCTTGATAATAGTCTTCGTCTTCCCCATAACCGGTACCAATATGACCACGCCATAAGAAATCCCCAAACCGACATGTCAGTGTTTTTCTGTATACCTTCAGAAGTTTAAGTTATGCCCCTTGTATTGAACCGTGTCTAAGCAGGTGTCTGACTATCAGCGGCCAATGTTAGCCTGGAGTCAAACTATAGCGTCAAATTATCTTCTGGAGCCATAACATTTCCCACAAACCATAATCTCTTGCAAGAAACCGTGGGCCGATGATTATTAACTTCACTTCACTTGCTTGCAGCCGGCGCCCTTTCTATGTGATCTTTTTTTTTTGAGAATCCCTTTCTCTGTGATCTATGAGAGGTCAGATCCCACGCCCAATAAAATGTGTGCGGCTCATTTACTCAGATGAGAAAACTATTATTTTTATGATTCCTTTCATTTTCACGGATAAAAAATGCAAACGTCACAAATAAAAAAGAAAATACAATATTTAAAAAATATATCATGAAAAGAATTCATAGATTTTAAAAACAACATTTTCTATTAGTTGTTCACCAAAATTTAAAATAGATTGCATATTTAAAAAAATACCTGCTCTGTAAATTAATATAAGACATTTTAGATCACTAAAGTAATGATTAAAAAAGTCTTATATTAGTTTAAAGAGGAAGTACTCATGACTTTTAAAACATGTGTCGAAAATTTTAAATGTCTACAAATTTTAAAAATATCCACACATTTCTTAAAATTTTCTGGAATTCAAAATTATTTTATATTTAAAAATTGTGAATTTAAAACGTACCCACAAATTTTTAGAAAATCCCACGAAGTTAAAAATGCTCAAGAATTTTAATAAACATTCAAGGACTTTAATAATATTCATGAACTTTTCGAAAGATAACAGAAAATAAAAATGGACGCTCACAAAAACAAATAATAAACGAAAAAGGGCGAAGGAAAAGTAGAAAATGAAACAAAGGAAAAAATATCTGAAGAAAGAAAGCACGGAAAAAAATAACGCCACGTCCGCATGGGGCCGTCCCAATAGTGTCGCGAAGGCTCCACGTTTCAATCAACTCACACACGCAAAATGCTGGGGGCGTCTATTTGTCGCTTATAGCGAGTTGGAAGGAACGCTCGCCTGCGCAGCACCTTGTACATGGGCTAGGTAGGCCACAACTACTTCACTAGCTTGCATTGTTCATTGTCCCAAGCACATACACTGGTCACAGTAGCTGGAGCGGCCACCTTTGACCATGGCGGTGCGGGACCCAATTTGCCGGCGCAGGTGCCTTTCCTTCCTTATTTTTATGTTAAGCATATAGTTACTTATTTTAATATTTAAAAGTTATATAAAACTATTGAGCTTGTTTCTAAAAGCATGTTCAGTCGTTTATTAAAATATGTTCATCATGCATTAAAAAATGTTCAACATGTATTTAAAAATCATATACTCAAAATTATTAAATATGTATAAAAATAATGATTCGGATTTATGCAAAAAATTACAATATGTATGTAAAAAGTAGACACCAAAAACATGTATTTAAAAAAAATTGTTAATCATGTATTTAGAAAATGTAAAAAATGAATAAAAATAATGTCTCAAATGTGTATACAACTAAATGTACAATGTGTATGAACAAGAATAGACATCAAAACATGTATTTGAAAAATATTAAACGTGTATAAAAATAATGTTTCAGATGTACACAAAAAATGTATAATGTGTATGAAAAAAGTAGACATCAAAACATGTATTTGAAAAAACATTAATCTGTATGAAAGTGTTAAACCTGTTAGATAAATATTTTTATGTATATGAATAATGTATAACGTGTATGAAAAGTGTAGATATCAAAACATATATATGAAAAAACTGATAAGCATGTATTTAAATTGTTTTAAACATGTGTAAAATGTTCTTGATGTATACGAAAAATGTACAATGTATATGATAGACATCAAAAGCATATATTTTATCAAAATTATAATCATGTATTTGAAAAATCTTAACCATGTATAAAAATAATGTTTCAAATGTGTAAAAAATGTACAATGTCTACGAAAAATAGGAAAATATATGATAAAATGTTAAGCATATATTTTATTTTATTTTAAACATGTGTCAAAAAGTGTTACTTATGTATATAGAAAATGTACAATGTATATATAAAAAAGTAAATATTGAAACCATATATTTGACAATAAACTAATGAAATATTTAAAAAAATTCAATGTGTACAAATAAATGTTTCAGTTGTATACAAAAACTATTTCATGTATTCGAAATATATTAATCAAATGCTAAGAAAATGTTCAAAATGTAGAAAAGAAGTTTCTATCCCAGATGATAAGAGAAAGCAAAAAAATGATGAAAACCGTCACATATACAAAGAACGCCCCAATCACAATAATAATAATAATAAAAGAAAAACCCCCCAAGGAAAGTATTGCAAAAGAGTGAAACAGTAAAACCGACAAGGGGATAAATAATAACAAAGAAAACCAAGGAAACTAAAAAGAAACAAAGAGAGCAAAGAAAAACCGAAGAAAGCCAATGCAAGTGAATGAAAACAATGAAAACGATAAAAACCAAGAAAGAAACAAAGAAAAACATAGAAATAAAGAAACAACCTTTGGAAGTAGAAAAAACAGTAGAGAAAATCACAAAAAAAGAAAGAAAGAAACCCGATAAAACCACACCATTCCAACCAATAAACAAACACAAGAAAAGAAAGGAACTTACATCGAGCGAGCGTCATCCCCCAAGCATGCAAGCGAACAAAACATGAAAAAATAGCGACCGGGCCGCCCGAGTATCTACGCTAGAAAATAAAAACCTTCAAGCAAGAGCTCCCTAATCTCACTATAAGCAAGATATAGCTCTCACACAATATGATTCATCGCGTTTTATTTACTCAGAATCCCTATATAGGGGAACCTCTAAACAACTTTTAGAAACATTTAGTCCAACAAAGGCCGTTTTGGGGTTTTAACCTAGTATAATGAAATAAATCACGAACGGTCACAACTCCCTTTTTAGGTGGGTGTATGCGTGGGTGGGTGGGTGGGGGGGGGGGGGGGACGCACACGCGCCATTCTCCATACCCCAACAACATGCGTGAAGGACATTACCTGCACACCCAGTAACGACAATGCCGCCCCTATTGCGCCATCGCCATCCACCATTGCTCTTCCATCGCGCAAGGTATGTGATTAGGAACCCCAACACATCCCCTAGGTCAATACCGCAATAAAAGATGGCGAGAATCCACGCCACAATCCTCGTCAGCTCCCATGATGGAGATGTCACCTTGCAGTGCTTCAACGGCCGATCGTGGATCTGCCGTCCACGAGCTCGTCCTCCACCTACGATAACTCAGAGGAGTTAGTGGCGGGAGGATGCTCGCGAACGGAACATCAGCAGAGCTTGAGCCGCATGAGCTCACCCTATTACATTTCATTCAGATGACTTGCGATGAGGAGTTATAATCCCCAAGGGCAAAGAATTATCATGGCACTTTTCAATGTGGAGGTGGTAATGTGGAGTAGTGGCGATAAGTGTTGCAGAACTGCCCCTAGGCAATTGGCTATGATAGTAGAACGATATTCGTGCATTGTAGTTGTATATGTGGGAGAGGCCTATGCCAACCTCCAATTCCCATTTGTCTCGGACGTCCCCGGCGCTTCGCCCCGGCTTCGGATCGTTTTCGTCCGAGGCCTCGCCATTGTCCCTGCACTTCGCGGCGCTCATCGTGGTGAGGTTGTCTTTGGCCTTGACGCCAACGCAGAAATCGACTTTCCCTTTTGAATTTTTCAGGGACGTGAGAATTAGCAAATGTGAGCAAAAGATAGTGGATAAGGTTGGTAATTGAAATGAGAGCCAAATCCAAGACGCATGGAGCCATCACATTCCCGCTGTCCCAGAGGGGTGGAGATCACAATACGAGATGATGCCATCACACATATTTTAATGACCAAATGTGTCCAGACGCGACCGAAACATAGTAGTGGAGTGGGGTTTGGTGCTACGGATAGCTACCTTTGGATCGGTGGTGCCTTTTGGCAGTTTGAGCAAGCGCAGTTTCGCTCGACACCAATCAGACACCGGTTCGTTATCACAAGAGATGGCCGGTGGCCGGATCGATGCAGCCGCCCGTCCTCGCACACGCACGCACGGTCTTTGAATCCTCCGGCAGAATAACGCCGTATGCGTACCAAGTCTTCAACCCGCGCAAGAACTTTTCAGAGCCCGCCAGAGAAGCGGCATATATTTGTCCGTGCGTACACAGCAACGATCGATTCGATCCGGTAGAATCTCTCGATCCGTCCGCGATGAAGTCTGGAAGGCATAGCAAGAAGAGGCAGCAGCAGCAGCAGTCGGGGAGGGCCGTGCTCGTGACTTTCTACGTGGCGAGGCCGAGGAGGAAAGACGGCGGCGGCGCGTCGGCGGGCTCGTCGCGGCATGTTCATCACCACCACCACCACGATGTTCACCACCACCACCACCACCACCTTCACCACGGAAGCGACGAGGCGCGACGGCGGGGACCGGAGAACCGCAGGTCGTACGACCGCCGGGCCGAGCTGCTGGAGTACTCGCGGCAGATGAGGGCCTCGGTGCGCCCGGAGGAGCCCCTCCACCCACGTCGCGACGTCGAAGCGGTGAGTGCGTACGGTACGGTGTCCATCTTTGTCAGCTGACACGGTCTGACCTTGTAGAATCTCTCATCGCAGGTCGGTGCGGGGCGTTACCCGGTCCACCCGCCGCCTGCGTCGGATCCCCGTTTTATTTACATAGCCGGACTGATCGAGTCCCTGTCGGGCGGTGCGGTGCGTCTTGCCGGCCACCCGCCCGCGGCGGGCGACGACCGTAGGCTGGTGGAACGGCGGCGGCTGGAGCGCGCGGAGAGCCAGCCGCAGGTGAGGCAGAGATGCCTGGGGCTGGGAGGCGACTGGAGCTGGAAGAGGGTGCTCAGGCTCGTGCTGCCCTGCCAGAGCAGCACCGGCCGGCCGTCTACGAGGTCAAGGACACGAGGAGGAGATGACGACGGCGGCAAGGAGGATGGCAAGGCGGCCAGGGCGTGGCCGGCTGCAGTACAGCTGGTCAGCAAGTTGAAGGTATACCTACGTAGCCTGTTGTTATTCATGAACTGCACTGCATGGATGTTTTCAGTCAGCAAGATGGAGTTGCTGTCTATTGTCGGAGGCAAGCAGAGTCTGATAGATTTGCTGCTGCAGGTTAATCGTACGAGTAGAAGGACCGGCGACGGCGGCGACGAGGGGTTGCTGAAGAAGCTCTTTTCGACGTTCCAACGGCAACGGTCGCGACCGGGTCGCTGACACCATCAAGAGTGAGGGTACATGCAGTCAGGAATCGATCTTGGCGTCATCGTGATGTGGTGACATAAAACGATTTCTGTATTTCGAGGTAGTACCACGGGCCAGTAAAATTTTGGCTAGGTTTGATTTTGAGGTTAGCAGGGGCCTGTAAACTTTTGCCTAGGTTTGATCTTGATCCAATGCAAGCTCATCCTCCAAGGCGGGACGGAACGAGTTCAGAGCATGTACAGCCGGAGCAAATCCGGACCCTCAAAGGCCCGCGAACGCGTCTGGACGTGTCCGCGGACAGTGACCGAGCACTCCTCAAATCTCGTTATCCACATCCGTGTTTCTCATATTCGAACCCCTATATCCATACTATATCATGCAACGTCGATCAACTCCGGACATAGAAATAGCACAATAGTTCACCAAAAGATCCAACAAAGTTCACACAAACGACGGACAACTTTGTATTACATATAAAACTTGGAACTAAAATCAACTTCACCACTTCCGGCCCGGCCCTTTCCCCTTCTGGTCGCCGGCGTAGCTGTACCCGTCGTCGGCTGGTGAAGGATCGTCTGATTCGTCGGAGGAGGAGCCGTGGTGGTCGTCGCCGGAGGAGTCGACGATGACGAGGCCCTTGAGGCGCTGGACGGCCCGGTCCTGCTGGCGCCTGAGCTTGGCCAGCCGAGCCGCCTCCTTCGCCTTCTTCAACGCCTCCCGCTCGGACTCCTCGATGGCAAGCCGAAGAGCCTTGGCGTTCTTCCGGCGAAGCCGACGAGCGTCCGTCTCCGCCGTCGTAAGCGACCGGCGGTAGACCCACGCGAGGAGCCGCTCGTCCTCGTCGGGCTCCGCCGGTAACCCACGTCGACGGCGAACAGAGCTCTCCACAGCCTCCCCCTCCTTTGGCCGCTGACTCTCGCGGCGGGCGGCGCGCGCCTCCGACTCCGGCGTGCGCGTCCGGGCCGGCGAGCGGGCACCAGCACCCACCGCTGCCCATGAGGGGGAGCAGCAGCCGACAGGGCGAGGGGATGGCGTGGGGAAGCAGCAGCGGGCGGGGCGAGGGGACGACATAGGGGAGGCGCCGATTGCGCTAGCCGCCTGTCGGAGCTGCCCATGGGCTGGGAGGGGCCACCGCCGGCGTCCGAGATGCACTGACGGGGAAGCTGCGACTGCGACGAGGCTGCAGATCCGGAGCTGCCCCCGGTCTCCACCTTGGACCGCTCCAAGGCGATGCGGAGGGCAAGCTCATACTCCGGATCTCGTCGGAGCGGCTGCCGGAGCTCGACATTGCGCCGGATTAGATCTGAATCGGTGAGGGCAGAGGAGAGGACGGAGCGAGAGAGGAGAGTGAGTGAGCTAGGGTTTCAGATCAACGAGACCGATGGTTTTTTTTGTGGGGACATCTGTGGGGTCGTTGGTGGGCCGGGCTTGTCATGCGGACGCGCCCGGGCGTGCTCGGGCCACCCATTATCCGCCCCATATTTTGGCTGGATATGAGGGGTGTTGGTCAGTCCGGGCGTTTGAGACCCGTTTAAGGCGTCCGTCTGGGTCCAAACAACGTGAGGCGGCTTTGAGAGGTCCGGCTGTAGATGCTCTCAGAAGATCTTGATTCTTGAATCTACTACTCTAGTTTGATATTTTTTTCTTCGATAAAGGATGTTTCATTGAATTGATATATCGAGGTGATACAACCGCATCAAAAGAATGCCCGACCTCTGGATAGCAAGATGCACACACCCAATAAGTCCACAGACCCACAAATAAATATCATTTTACAGTAAAAAGTAATCCAATCCAGCCTAGGGTGCAACAGTTCCTAACTTCCTATCCGGAGATTACACCGCCATCCATGGAGGGAGAAAACCTCCTCACCATATGCTCTAGCCGTGAAACGCCATTATAAAAGGTCTCTCTCCTCCTGTCTCTACAGGATAGACCAAGTACGGAGCCATCACGTACATGCGTGAATAACTTGCACAGGAGATGAAACACATTTATTGTTAAAACCCACATCATTCATGGTAAGCCACAATGCCCAGCATAAGGCAGGTGCCCCCACAAGAATATATGTAGAAACTAGTTTATCAATACCCGCAACCAATTGTCGAACATGTTAGGTGCACTACATGAGGGTATAGATGTGAAACTATTTGAACTATGACCCGAACTACACGAGCGAACTTACACTAAAAAAATAAGTGTTTAATGGACACGTCGTGTTGACAAAAGACACATGTCTTGCTACCCTGCCAATTACGCCGTGCCAGGTTATCTCTAGTTAAGATGACTCCTCTATTTGGAAATGAGAGAAAAATCTAAAGAAATTTTAAGCTTCCACAATTTCTTGTTATCAACCGGAGCATCACAACGAACTGTACAAGGATTTGTCTGAAAACCTGCCGTTTTGATGCAAATTCCATCGAAACTTATCTGGTTCACCTAACAGTTGAATGGCTTTCATACGAAGAAGTATTTATTCCATGCTGCTAAGCGAAGTCCTAAAAGGTCCCTTACGGAAAAAATATCAGAGTTTTCTCGTTTCAAAACTTGTTTGATTGTGACGAACGGTCCTATACAAGCCAAGGTATTGCACCTTAAGTGAGGTGGACCCAGCCAGGTGCCCTCCCAAAATTGAACCTGAGAACCGTTCCCAATAAAAAAAGTGGCAAATTGGAAAAATAATTCCTTGACCTTCATTATGCCACACAAGAATGTGAATCACCGGGTTTTCAATGCGATGTTCTTAGAGCATCTCTAGCAGACCCCGTATAATGCCCCGACCCGCAAAATAACCGCCAAAATACTGGTCTGCGCAAAAAATGCAGCCCGATCAGACCCCCCAAACGCGTCGGACCCGTAAATTTTTCTAAGGGACGCGGTAAAATCCATCTCGAACCTGCGAAAACGCAGGTTCCCTCCTCGACCCGACGGTGCCCTGTATCCCAGATCAGCGGTTGGCGGGAGGGACATTTCAACCCGCACTCGTTCCCCACCCCTTCCGCAGCCGCCCGCCATTGGTTCCACCCGTCCGCCGTCGGCGATTCCGGCCAAATCCGCGGACGGAATCTCATCGCAGGGGCGCCCCTCACCCTATTCCACATAGCCACTCACCGGCTTCCCGGATCCGCTGAGCCGAGCCGCCCCTAGTCGCCGTCACCGTCCCTGGTCGCCGTCGCCGCCCCTAGTCGCCGCCGTAGAGGCACTGCCCCGTAGCCGCCGGTGAGTATTTTTCTTGTTCTTTGGGTTGCGCTATGCATAGTTGGTTTATGCGGCATTCATATTTTTGGATTTAGATGGAATTGAGCCCTTGCGAGAAGTTTTTGCTCAACGATTCAGACGACTCGGATGTTGAGATGCTGCTTGAGAACCATCGACAGCAGATGTGATGGCCATTGCGGTGAAGGAGGATGAAGATGATAACCGAAAGAGGCGGCGAGGATCGACCGTTGGCCGTCTTTGCATTCCTCGAAATCACCATCCCGGGAAGGAGATGTTGATGCAAAACTACTTCGCGGACAATCCAACATATCCGCCGCACCTCTTTCGGAGAAGGCACCGAATGCGCCGCTCCCTCTTTGTAAAAATAGTGCAAGCTTGTGAGGCCAATTGTCGACATTTTACTCAAAGAAGAAATGCCGCGGGATTGAAGGGATTTAGTCCATATCAAAAAATCTCGGCAGCTATGCGGGTAATTGCACACGGTATTCCGGCTGACTATGCCTATGAGTATCTTCGCATTGGTGAAGACACTACAATTGAGTCGGTGCGTAGGTTTGCCAAAGTGATCATCCGTGTCTTTGGTCCTGAATATCTTCGGACACCCAACGAGGAAGACACAAAAAAGTTGATGGCACCAAATGAGAGAAGAGTATGCATTGGACTTGGAAAAAATGCCCGAAGGCATGGCATGGAATGTATTGTGGCAAGTCCCGTGATGCAACAATTGTGCTAGAGGGCGCAACATCCGAGGATTTGTGGATTTGGCACTGCTTTTTTGGTATGCTGGGTACTCTCAGTGATATCAATGTGTTGCAACGGTCTCATTTGTTTGCTAGGGTTGCTAGTGGTGATGCTCCTGCTTGCAACTATACTATCAATGTACATGAATATACAAAGGGGTATTATTTTGCAGATGGTATCTACCCTCCTCGGTGCACATTTGTCAAGAGCATCAAAAACCCTAAAACTAGGAAACAATGTTTTTTGCAAGGGTACAAGAGGCAGCCCGAAAAGATATTGAAAGAACATTCGGGGTTTTGCAATCTAGGTTTGCCATTGTTCGTGGTCCTGCTCGTTTTTGGGACAAGAGATAAACATCATGACATGCTGTGTTATTCTTCACAATATGATTCTAAAAAATGAGAGTGGCATGAACTTGGAGTTCTTTTACGACAATGTGGGTAAGCATGTCAAACCAGCTAGAGACCCTAACCGCATTAGAGCATTTCTTCAGACCTACCAGGAGATAAAATGTAAACACCCACTTTCGGCTTCAAGAGGATCTCATTGAGCACAGCAAAGGACTGGGTAGTAACACATTCCATTTTTGCATTAATTTTATTTAATACATGTGTGATTTGTACCCGGACAAGTTTTGTATTGAATTATTTAGTTTCCTTTCGTGATTTCAATAATTATTTGTATTGTAATATCGACATTTTATCTTATATTGTATTGTGATTCTAAATATGTGCCATATCTTATTTGCGGGCCGCCGCGGGCGCCGGCTGAGCAGACCCGTAAAACGGCAACACCCGCTATGCGAGGCCTACGCCCGTGGCGGCCCGCAAAACCGTATTTCCGTGAACGACACCCGCTATGCGGGGCCTATGCCCGTCGTGGCCCGTAAAACCGTTTTTCCGCGCCGAGTCGCTGAAGAACCCCTTTGGGTAAGTGAAAGAATCAAAAGTAGCCGAGTCGCTGAAGAACCCCTTTGGGTAAGTGAAAGAATCAAAAGTAACCGACTCGCTGAAGAACCCTTTGGGTAAGTGGGTAAGTGGAAAAATCAATCGCTTCCATATATGACAAGAGTTTAGAGCATCTCCAACAGCCGCGCCAAAAGGCGTGCGCGCGGTAAACTTGGTTTTTAGAGCGCGCTGGACGGTTTCGCGCGCTCCAACGGTGGCTGGAAACAAGCGCGCGGGAAAGGGCGGCAGCTCGCGCGCTACTTTTGGCGCCGCTTCCGGCGCGCCTATAAATTGCGGTGCTCGCCACGCGCCTATCCACACTACCACGCGTGCCTCGTAGCTTCTTCACCGCTCCAGCGCCTCCACCGCTTCCTCTCCTCGCAGCTCCAGCGCCCCTCCACCGACGCGCAACCATGCCGCCGCGCCGTCGAGGAGCGTCGGGCTACCGCGGCGTCCGCCAGCGCCCCAACGGCTGGTACTCCGCCGAGATTCAGTCCGGTGACGTCCGGCTCGGCCTCGGTATGTTCGAGACCTCGCACGAGGCCGCACGCGCCTACGACACGGCGGCGTGGCGCCTGGACACGCCGCGCCAGCAGATGAAGTTCCAGGATGTCCACACGCGCCAGCAGGCGCAGGACGTCGCCCCTCCACCTCGTCTTATCACGGACCAGGACCGTGCGGGGCATGCTCGGCGGCAGCGCCGCCTCCTCGTCGCCGAGGAGGACGAGCGGGCCATGGCGGAGTGGCGCCGGCGCCACCCGGAGGACGTCGCCAACGAGGAAGCCTTCTGGGCAAGGCGCCGCGCGGAGCGGTTGGACAGGCATCGGCGGAAGGCCCTGGCGTTATCGCAGTGCGAAATCGTTTGAAATGCTGGGCAGACGATCTTTTCGTCTGATGATGACCGTTGGGAGGACATGTGGCTCGATACCTCGGACCAGACCAGCGAGAATGGCGATGATGATGACTGGGAATAGGCTGTAGTTGCACTATCTAGTAGTTTTTTTTATGTCGTTGCACCGTAATTTTTGAAGGAAATATGCCCTAGAGGCAATAATAAAGTTATTATTTATTTCCTTATATCATGATAAATGTTTATTATTCATGCTAGAATTGTATTAACTAGAAACTTGATACATGTGTGAATACATAGACAAACAGAGTGTCACTAGTATGCCTCTACTTGACTAGCTCGCTGATCAAAGATGGTTATGTTTCCTAGCCATAGACATGAGTTGTCATTTGCTTAACAGGATCACATCATTAGGAGAATGATGTGATTGACTTGACCCATTCCGTTAGCTTAGCACTCGATCGTTTAGTATGTTGCTATTGCTTTCTTCATGACTTATACATGTTCCTATGACTATGAGATTATGCAACTCCCGTTTACCGGAGGAACACTTTGTGTGCTACCAAACGTCACAACGTAACTGGGTGATTATAAAGGTGCTCTACAGGTGCTTCCAAAGGTACTTGTTGGGTTGGCGTATTTCGAGATTAGGGTTTGTCACTCCGATTGTCGGAGAGGTATCTTTGAGCCCACTCAGTAATGCACATCACTATAAGCCTTGCAAGCATTGTAACTAATGAGTTAGTTGCGGGATGATGTATTACGGAACGAGTAAAGAGACTTGCCGGTAACGAGATTGAACTAGGTATTAAGATACCGACGATCGAATCTCGGGCAAGTAACATACCGATGACAAAGGGAACAACGTATGTTGTTATGCGGTCTGACCGATAAAGATCTTCGTAGAATATGTGGGAGCCAATATGAGCATCCAGGTTCCGCTATTGGTTATTGACCGGAGACGTGTCTCGGTCATGTCTACATAGTTCTCGAACCCGTAGAGTCCGCACGCTTAAAGTTAGATGACGGTTATATTATGAGTTTATGTGTTTTGATGTACCGAAGGAGTTCGGAGTCCCGGATGAGATCAGGGACTTGACGAGGAGTCTCGAAATGGTTGAGACGTAAAGATCGATATATTGGACGACTATATTCGGACATCGAAAAGGTTCCGAGTGATTCGGGTATTTTTCGGAGTACCGGAGAGTTACGGGAATTCGTATTGGGCCTTAATGGGCCATACGGGAAAGGAGAGAAAGGCCCCAAAGGGTGGCCGCACCCCTCCCCATGGACTAGTCCGAATTGGACTAGGGAGGGGGGGCGCCCCCTTCCTTCTTTCTCCTTCTCCCTTCCCTTTTCCTACTCCAACAAGGAAAGGAGGAGTCCTACTCCCGGTGGGAGTAGGACTCCCCCCTTGGCGCGCCCTCCTCCTAGGCCGGCCGCCTCCCCCCTTGCTCCTTTATATACGGGGGCAGGGGGGCACCCCATAGAGACAACAATTGATCATTGATCTCTCAGCCGTGTGCGGTGCCCCCCTCTACCATATTACACCGCGATAATATCGTAGCGGTGCTTAGGCGAAGCCCTGCGTCGGTAGAACATCATCATCGTCACCACGCCGTCGTGCTGACAAAACTCTCCCTCAACACTCGGCTGGATCGAAGTTCGAGGGACGTCATCGAGCTGAACGTGTGCTGAACTCGGAGGTGCCGTGCGTTCGGTACTTGATCGGTCGAATCGTGAAGACGTACGACTACATCAACCGCGTTGTGTTAACGCTTCCGCTTTCGGTCTACGAGGGTACGTGGACAACACTCTCCCCTCTCGTTGCTATGCATCACCATGATCTTGCGTGTGTATAGGATTTTTTTTTAAATTAGTATGTTCCCCAACAGTGGCATCCGAGCCTGGTTTTATGCGTTGATGTTATATGCACGAGTAGAACACAAGTGAGTTGTGGGCGATATAAGTCATACTGCTTACCAGCATGTCATACTTTGGTTCGGCGGTATTGTGAGATGAAGCGGCCCGGACCGACATTACGCGTACGCTTACGATGGTGATCATGAAGGTGTCGCGCCGGTGACGATGGTGATCATGACGGTGCTTCGGAGATGGAGATCACAAGCACAAGATGATGATGGCCATATCATATCACTTATATTTGATTGCATGTGATGTTTATCTTTTATGCATCTTATCTTGCTTTGATTGACGGTAGCATTATAAGATGATCTCTCACTAAATTTCAAGATAAAATTGTTCTCCCTGAGTATGCACCGTTGCCAAAGCTCGTCGTGCCCAGACACCACGTGATGATCGGGTGTGATAAGCTCTACGTCCATCTACAACGGGTGCAAGCTAGTTTTGCACACGCAGAATACTCAGGTTAAACTTGACGAGCCTAGCATATGCAAATATGGCCTCGAAACACTGAGACCAAAAGGTCGAGCATGAATCATATAGTAGATATGATCAACATAGTGATGTTCACCATTGAAAGCTACTCCATTTCACGTGATGATCGGTTATGGTTTAGTTGATATGGATCACGTGATCACTTAGAGGATTAGAGGGATGTCTATCTAAGTGGGAGTTCTTAAGTAATATGATTTGAACTTAAATTTATCATGAACTTAGTCCTGATAGTATTTTGCAAATTATGTTGTAGATCAATAGCTCGCGTTGTTGCTTCCCTGTGTTTATTTTTGATATGTTCCTAGAGAAAAATTATGTTGAAAGATGTTAGTAGCAAAGATGCGGATTGGATCCGTGATCTGAGGATTATCCTCATTGCTGCACAGAAGAATTATGTCCTTGATGCACCACTAGGTGACAGACCTATTACAGGAGCAGATGCAGACGTTATGAACGTTTGGCTAGCTCAATATGATGACTACTTGATAATTTAGTGCACCATGCTTAACGGCTTAGAATCGGGACTTCAAAGATGTTTTGAACGTCATGGACCATATGAGATGTTCTAGGAGTTGAAGTTAATATTTCAAGAAAATACCCGAGTTGAGAGATATGAAGTCTCCAACAAGTTCTATAGCTAAAAGATGGAGGAGAATAGCTCAAGCAGTGAGCATGTGCTCAGATTGTTTGGGTACTACAATCGCTTGAATCAAGTGGGAGTTAATCTTCCAGATAAAATAGTGATTGACAGAATTCTCTAGTCACCATCACCAAGTTAGTAGAACTTCGTGATGAACTATAGTATGCAAGGGATGACGAAAGTAATTCCCGAGCTCTTCGTGATGCTGAAATCGACAAAGGTAGAAATCAAGAAAAACATCAAGTGTTGATGGTTGACGAGACCACTAGTTTCAAGAAAAGGGCAAAGGGAAGAAGGGGAACTTCAAGAAGAACGGCAAGCAAGTTGCTGCTCAAGTGAAGAAGCCTAAGTCTGGTCCTAAGCCTGAGACTAAGTGCTTCTACTGCAAAGGGACTGGTCACTGGAAGCGAAACTACCCCAACTATTTGGTGGATAAGAAGGATGGCAAAGTGAACAAAGGTATATTGGATATACATGTTATTGATGTGTACTTTACTAGTGTTCATAGCAACCCCTCGGTATTTGATACTGGTTCAGTTGCTAAGAGTAGTAACTCGAAACGGGAGTTGCAGAATAAACAGAGACTAGTAAAAGGCGAGGTGACGATGTGTGTTGGAAATAGTTCCAAGATTGATATGATCATCATCGCACACTCCCTATACTTTCGGGATTAGTGTTGAACTAAATAAGTGTTATTTGGTGTTTGCGTTGAGGATGAATATGATTTGATCATGTTTGTTGCAATACGGTTATTCATTTAAATTAGAGAATAATTGTTGTTCTGTTTACATGAATAAAACCTTCTATGGTCATACACCCAATAAAATGGTTTGTTGGATCTCGATCGTAGTGATACACATATTCATAATAATAAAGCCAAAATATGCAAAGTTAATAATGATAGTGCAACTTATTTGTGGCACTGCCGTTTAGGTCATATTGGTGTAAAGCGCATGAAGAAACTCCATACTGATGGGATTTTGGAATCACTTGATTATGAATCACTTGATGCTTGCGAACCGTGCCTCATGGGCAAGATGACTAAAACGCCGTTCTCCGAAACTATGGAGAGAGCAACAGATTTGTTGGAAATCATACATACAGATGTATGTGGTCCGATGAATATTGAGGCTCGTAGCAGGTATCATTATTTTCTGACCTTCACAGATGATTTGAGCAGATATGGGTATATCTACTTAATGAAACAGAAGTCTGAAACATTTGAAAAGTTCATATAATTTCAGAGTGAAGCGGAAAATCATCGTAACAAGAAAATAAAGTTTCTACGATCTGATCGTGGAGAAGAGTATTTGAGTTACGAGTTTGGCCTTCAGTTAAAACAATGTGAAATAGTTTCACTACTCACGCCACCTGGAACACCACGGTGTAATGGTGTGTCCGAACATCGTAACCGTACTTTGTTAGATATGGTGCGATATATGATCTCTCTTATCGATCTACCACTATCGTTTTGGGGTTATGCATTAGAGACAGCTGCATTCACGTTAAATAGGGTACCATCTAAATCCGTTGAGACGACACTTATGAACTGTGGTTTGGCAAGAAACCAAAGTTGTCGTTTCTTAAAGTTTGGGGTTGCGATGCTTATGTGAAAAGGTTTCATCCTGATAAGCTCAAACCCAAATCGGAGAAATGTGTCTTCATAGGATACCCAAAGGAGACAGTTGGGTACACCTTCTATCACAGATCCGAAGGCAAGACATTCGTTGCTAAGAATGGATCCTTTCTAGAGAAGGAGTTTCTCTCGAAAGAAGTGAGTGGGAGGAAAGTAGAACTTGATGAGGTAACTGTACCTCATCGCTTATTGGAAAGTAGTTCATCACAGAAACCGGTTCCTGTGACACCTACACCAATTAGTGAGGAAGTTAATGATGATGATCATGAAACTTCAGATCAAGTTGTTACTGAACCTCGTAGGTCAACCAGAGTAAGATCCGCACCAGAATGGTACGGTAATCCTGTTCTGGAGGTTATGTTACTAGACCATGACGAACCTACGAACTATGAAGAAGCAATGGTGAGCCCAGATTCCGCAAAATGCCTTGAGGCCATGAAATCTGAGATGGGATCCCTGTATGAGAACAAAGTATGGACTTTGATTGACTTGCCCAATGATCGGCGAGCCATAAAAAATAAATGGATCTTCAAGAGGAAGACGGACGCTGATAGTAGTGTTACTATCTACAAAGCTAGACTTGTCGGAAAAAGGTTTTTGACAAAGTTCAAAGTGTTCAATACGATGAGATTTTCTCACTCGCAGCGATGCTTAAGTCTGTCCGAATCATGTTAGCAAATGCCACATTTTATGAAATCTGGCAAATGGATAAACAAAACTGCATTCCTTAATGGATTCATTAAAGAAGAGTTGTATATGATGCAACCAGAAGGTTTTGTCAATCCTAAAGGTGCTAACAAAATATGCAAACTCCAGCGATCCATCTATGGACTGGTGCAAGCATCTCGGAGTTGGAATATACGCTTTGATAAGTTGATCAAAGCATATAGTTTTATACAGACTTGCGGTGAAGCCTGTATTTACAAGAAAGTGAGTGGGAGCACTACAACATTTCTGATAAGTATATGTAAGTGACATATTGTTGATCGGAAATAATGTAGAATTATTCTGCAAAGCATAAAGGAGTGTTTGAAAGGAGTTTTTCAAAGAAAGACCTCGGTGAAGCTGCTTACATATTGAGCATCAAGATCTATAGAGATAGATCAAGATGCTTGATAAGTTTTTTCAATGAGTACATACCTTAACAAGATTTTGAAGTAGTTCAAAATGGAACAGTCAAAGAAAGAGTTTCTTGCCTGTGTTACAAGGTGTGAAATTGAGTAAGACTCAAAGCCCGACCACGGCAGAAGATAAAAAAGAATGAAAGTCATTCCCTATGCCTCGGCCATAGGTTCTATAAAGTATGCCATGCTGTATACCAGATCTATTGTATACCCTACACTGATTTTGGCAAGGGAGTACAATAGTGATCTAGGAGTAGATCACTGGACAGCGGTCAAAATTATCCTTACTGGAATAAGGATATGTTTCTCGATTATGGAAGTGAAAAAAGGTTCGTCGTAAAGGGTTACGTTGATGCAAGTTTTGACACTAATCTAGATGACTTTAAGTCTCGGTCTAGATACATATTGAAAGAGGGAGCAATTAGCTAGAGTAGCTCTGTGCAGAGCATTGTAGACATAGAAATTTGCAAAATACTTACGGATCTGAATGTGACAGACCCGTTGACTAAAATTATCTCACAAGCAAAACATGATCACACCTTAGTACTCTTTGGGTGTTAATCACATAAGCGATGTGAACTAAGATTACTGACTCTAGTAAACCCTTTGGGTGTTGGTCACATGACGATGTGAACTATGGGTGTTAATTACATGGTGATGTGAACTACTAATGTTAAATCACATGGCGATGTGAACTAGATTATTGACTCTAGTGCAAGTGGGAGACTGAAGGAAATATGCCCTAGAGGCAATAATAAAGTTATTATTTATTTCCTTATATCATGATAAATGTTTATTATTCATGCTAGAATTGTATTAACTGGAAACTTGATACATGTGTGAATACATAGACAACCAGAGTGTCACTAGTATGCCTCTACTTGACTAGCTCGTTGATCAAAGATGGTTATGTTTCCTAGCCATAGACATGAGTTGTCATTTGATTAACGGGATCACATCATTAGAAGAATGATGTGATTGACTTGACCCATTCCGTTAGCTTAGCACTCGATTGTTTAGTATGTTGCTATTGCTTTCTTCATGACTTATACATGTTCCTATGACTATGAGATTATGCAACTCCCGTTTACCGGAGGAACACTTTGTGTGCCACCAACGTCACAACGTAACTGGGTGATTATAAAGGTGCTCTACAGGTGCTTCCAAAGGTACTTGTTGGGTTGGCGTATTTCGAGATTAGGATTTGTCACTCCGATTGTCGGAGAGGTATCTCTGGGCCCACTCAGTAATGCACATCACTATAAGCCTTGCAAGCATTGTAACTAATGAGTTAGTTGCGGGATGATGTATTACGGAACGAGTAAAGAGACTTGCCGGTAACGAGATTGAACTAGGTATTAAGATACCGACGATCGAATCTCGGGCAAGTAACATACCGATGACAAAGGGAACAACGTATGTTGTTATGCGGTCTGACCGATAAAGATCTTCGTAGAATATGTGGGAGCTAATATGAGCATCCAGGTTTCGCTATTGGTTATTGACCGGAGACGTGTCTCGGTCATGTCTACATAGTTCTCGAACCCGTAGAGTCCGCACGCTTAAAGTTAGATGACGGTTATATTATGAGTTTATGTGTTTTGATGTACCGAAGGAGTTCGGAGTCCCGGATGAGATCAGGGACTTGACGAGGAGTCTCGAAATGGTCGAGACGTAAAGATCGATATATTGGACGACTATATTCGGACATCGGAAAGGTTCCGAGTGAATCGGGTATTTTTCGGAGTACCGGAGAGTTACGGAAATTCGTATTGGGCCTTAATGGGCCATACGGGAAAGGAGAGAAAGGCCCCAAAGGGTGGCCGCACCCCTCCCCATGGAATAGTCCGAATTGGACTAGGGAGGGGGGGGGGGGGCGTACTCCAACAAGGAAAGGAGGAGTCCTACTCCCGGTGGGAGTAGGACTCCCCCTTGGCGCGCCCTCCTCCTAGGCCGGCCGCCTCCCCCCTTGCTCCTTTATATACGGGGGCAGGGGGCACCCCATAGAGACAACAATTGATCATTGATCTCTTAGCCGTGTGCGGTGCCCCCCTCCACCATATTACACCGCGATAATATCGTAGCGGTGCTTAGGCGAAGCCCTGCGTCGGTAGAACATCATCATTGTCACCACGCCGTCGTGCTGACAAAACTCTCCCTCAACACTCGGCTGGATCGGAGTTCGAGGGACGTCATCGAGCTGAACGTGTGCTGAACTCGGAGGTGCCGTGCGTTCGGTACTTGATCGGTCGAATCGTGAAGACGTATGACTACATCAACCGCGTTGTGTTAACGCTTCCGCTTTCGGTCTACGAGGGTACGTGGACAACACTCTCCCCTCTCGTTGCTATGCATCACCATGATCTTGCGTGTGCATAGGAATTTTTTTGAAATTACTACGTTCCCCAACAGCACTATCTAGTAGTTTTTTTATGTCGTTGCACCGTGGTTTTTTAATCTATCTATGCTATGGAACTATGTAAAATATCTATGTATCGTTTTTATCTATGAATTTTATTTTTGTTAAAAAAACGTGCGCAATATTTAGCGCGCGCTGCATTTTAGCCCGGCCGCTGGAGCTACGGGCGCGCTCAATTTTAGCGCGGCTGCTGGAGCCAGCGCTGCCGGCCGCGCCAAACCAGGCGAAGGGCGCGCGGCAAATGAGTTTTTAACGCGCGGCGTGTTGCGTGGCTGTTGGAGATGCTCTTAGGCCAACTCCACCGCGCGACCCTATCCTGTCCGTCCCCGTCCGTTTGGGGTAAAACGGACAAACCAGACGGCCTAGCGGTAAACCTCATTTTGCTTTTCGTCCGTTTCGTGTCCGTTTCACCCCATCCCTGGACCAAAGTTGGTCTCGTTTTGGGGCAAAAGCGGACACGAGCCGGACGTTTTCTGCGTCCCTGCTGTCCCCTGTGTCCGTCTGCACATGAGTCTGGCCCACCTGTCATTGAAACCTGAGGGACCCACCCACCCACCCATCCCTTCTCTCTCCTCTATTTCCACTATTCATGGCACACCGCGTCGACGGCCGCCGGAGCAGGGCATGGGCACGCCCCCCCTGCCGGCAGGCCAACCAGCGCCAGCCTCCCGACCACGGCAGCCGCGACTGGCAGACGGCGAGCACGCGGGGCAGCGGCAGGGTGGCGAGCAGCGGCGCGCGCGGGCGCGGGCGCAACGGCTGCCGGCGACGACATCACGACCATGAGTGTGGCCCAGTCGCCGTGCCGGCCGAGGTAGAACTCGAGGATGCTGAGGCCGAAGCTCCAGATGTCGCCGGCGTCCATGTACTCGAGCAGGATCTGCAGCTCGCCTCCGCGCTCGTACATGCCGTGGTAGTGCACCACGACAGGGTGCTCGGCGGTGCGCAGGATGGCGATGTCGCCGGCGTAGCAGCGGGACGTGGCCCGCAGCCGCACCATCCACACCGTCCCACCCGCGCCGCTGCCGACGCGGCGCACGCGCTCCAGCTCGTTCAGCGGGGGCGGGGCGGGGCCGCGAGCGGTGCCATGGGGAGCGGTGGTCAGGGGAGGGAGGGGGAGCGGGACGGCGCGGGCGGGCGGGCTCGGCGAGCGCAGCGCCGTGGGGAGCGGTGGTCGGGGAAGGGAGGGGGAGCGGGACGGCGCGGGAGGGCGGGCTCGGCGAGCGCGGCGCCGTGGGGAGCGGTGGTCGGGGGAGGAAGGGGGAGCGGGAGGGCGGGCTCGGCGAGCACGGCGCCGTGGGGAACGATGGTCTGGGGAGGAAGGAGGAGCGGGACGGCGCGGGCGGGCGGGCTCCGCGAGTGATACGAGATACCACGGGGAGGGGGGCAGACGTTTTGGGTCGCTCTGCCGCAGTGGGCGCCTCGAACCCAATCCGGACAAAACGGACGTCCGTTTGGGATCGTGCGGTGGAGTTGGCCTTAGCCCTCTTCCACGCGAGTTTTTCTCTCACTGAGCAGAAAAAAAAGACGCGAGTTTTTCTCTCTCATTGAGCAGAAAAAAAAGACGCGAGTTTTTGTCTCACTGAGCAGAAAAAAAGATATGCACCAGCAGGGAATCGAACCCGGGTCTGTACCGTGGCAGGGTACTATTCTACCACTAGACCACTGGTGCTTGATGTCTCAAATGGTATTTGCCAGTTTCCATTCCTTCGACCACAGTGATTAAAATGGATTGCAGTCACAAAGATCTGTCGTGCAACCGTACCCGGCTGATAAGAAGTCACTTCATTTATTGGATCAAAATTACAAAGGCTGCTCGTGGCCATGCGTATACAGGCACGCTACAGAACAGACCACACACAATTCGCAAGAAGTAACAAGCAGGTCACACACACACACAGAGCCGAGTGTCAAAATCCACAAGAACTCCTTAGAACACGGCCGTGATCTCGGCCTCCCCCAGCACGTGCCCCTCGATGGCCTCCATGACCTTGTCCACAGTCACCTGCAAAATCCAGCACCACGAATCAGTACTCGTCTGTCACACGCCAGAGTTCATTCAGAACAGAGTCTCTACGACTGAAGTTTGTAGGTGCACTCGCCTTGTTGCCGAGGCTGAGCACGTCGTCGAGCGCGTAGAGCCGGAACTGGATGCGGTGGCCGTGGGAGTCCGGGACGGGGCCGCGCCACCCGGGCTGCTTCCAGTCGTTGACCCCCTCCTGGACGCCGCCGTCGCCGCCGCCGGCGTTGGCGTTGCCCCCGGCGCCGGAGAAGCCCTCGGGCAGCCCCTTCTCCTCGGGCGAGATGTTGACGACCACCCAGTGCGTCCACGGCACCCGCTCGTCCGCGTCGACGTCCTGCACCACCACCGCCAGCGACCGCGTGCCGTCGGGCACCCCGTACCACTCCAGCGGCGGCGAGATGTCCTTCTTCGCGCCCTGCCCCTCCAGCGTGTACTGCCGCGGCAGCCGCCCCTCGTGCGCCGACACCGGCGGGCACACCAGCCTCAGGCTCTCCTGCGCCATCTCGCCGGCCGGCCGGTTTGCTTCTCTCTGCTGCTGTTGATCCTCGTGCGATGAGTTTGCTGGATTGTTCTGGTTGCTGTGAGGCTGTGAGTAACGTAGGAGGAGGGATGGGTCGGGTTTATAAGGGGAAGGGTGGCACGCGGCGGCTGGATTCCGAGGGACGCGTGGCCGGCGGTGCGGGGTACGTGTAGGTGTAGTCGGCTGGAGGCGTGGCGTGGGCTCCCGGAGGATCGGCGTCGGCGGGGACCCGCGATGAGAAGAAAATCTGGGAGACTGCAGATTTGCGATAGGATTTTTGGAACGAGGATTAGATTTGCGATAGTTAATCAGTCCTACTCGCTTCCTGCTTTGGCCAGGTGTCCCGTGCCGTGCCTGTCTCTTTTGGGCACGAGGAAGGCCATGAAAGATTTGTTTTCGCTTACTACTAGTAGTACTACTTTTTTTCCTTTTTGAAACGGTAATTTCTTTTTCTTCTGTGAGACATGAGTCTGCTATTCGTGGATTAAGAAAGAGGGTGTTGGAATGGATGTGTTTTTACTCGTGAATTAACTAAGATTTGTTCATATTTCTTTTCCTTAGCTGTAAGACCTGTCTGGACCAAGCTAAGGATTGAGAAACATACAAGTGTCCATCCAAATGGCATCATATCAGGAAAATCAGTATAGCTCTCAAATGTGCATATGTAGTTCAAATTAGACGAAAGGTTTTAAATAGCTCACAATGTTGCGTGGTTGTCAACATAAATGAAAGGAAATGTATGGGCTATTGAATTGCAGGGCAGGTGGACCAGCAGAGTCATGTTTACTTTAATCATGAACAATGGTCTCATATAGGCTTAGCCTGACATTTTCATTGGAAACTAGAGTTTTTGCACATAATTTCTTTCAAACAGTTTGCATTAGTTCTTCCTTCATGCTTTCTATTTGGAAATCTTGCTAGTTTCAGTTTGTATCTCTTTGTGATAGTATTGGGCGAGAGTCTTCCCTAATTTGTGAAGGCTCTGTCAGCCATTAGATGATTCGTCGTCAACATAACTCTCTGAAATAGTTAGACTCGACATCGTACAATGTATTGTTCATCAAATGCAAAATAAAAATAATGGAGTCCCTTTTTGAAAGAAATAAAAATTGATACCACTAGCCTTGAGGTATTCCCTAATTTCTACAGACGGTACAACAATGTGCACATAGTGTCATAAGTCACAACAGCTACAGAAACTACCTACTAGGCAATAATGCCAAACTGTGTAAACGCTTCAGCACTGGCAAAAAGCACTAGGCTGTGCAAGCATATGCATTCACAGCATCACAAGTTATTCTTTTCTCCAAATACATAATTTGTGATTCCACATTGGCAGCTTGTATTCCCTGGAGATAAGCTTGTGACATATGACTGCGCCACTGCAGCTATATCAGCTTACAAGTGTTCTCTGAAGCCCTAGAACTTCGCCATAGATCAAAACGCCTTTTGCACTTTGAGGGCCTATGGCATCCCTCATTTTGTTCTTTCAGAAACCATGTGGGGCGACCGGAATCTGAATACAACCACCGGATTCGTTGTCCGGTAACAGGACGCAACTCAAACTGATCTTGGCAAATTTGCGGCATTTTACGCTGTGGTTGCCACTGATTTGACACACACCCACAATTATGATTGCAGACCTTGCAGTTAATTGGCTGTTAATTGACTTTGTCATCACGAGCACCAGAATGCTACATAGAAAGTGTGAACACAATTAGACTATTTTTATGAAGGCTTAGCACAGCCTGATGACATTCCTGAATACACACACACGGCCAAGTTCAGGCGATGCACCGAAAGAAGCCTGATGAAGAGCATGGCAGCTGCGGCCTTTTCCCTTTTTTTGCCCAATTATGTTGTCCCTTTGGAAATACATCCATCATAGGCAAGGTTAACTAAACGTCACCATCACCCACTGGTTTCTCTCTCTGTTTAACTAGTCAGCAACATCCTCTTGGGCACTATCAACATCTGTTGGTGGGGATGGTCCACTAAAACTGTTACCCTGCCCTGCCAGCTTGATTAAAGTGTGTCATAGGCTTCGTAGCTAGCTCAAGCAGGCCAATTGGTCATTGAAGATCAATGTACTAGTTGTCAGTTAAGGCTCTCACAACCCAACAATAAAATCCAAGGATGGTGTGGGTTCTCTTTACTCGATTATAACATTACATGCTATACATTACATAGGAAAGGCATGCAGTTGGGGCCCAATGCATGTCCCTTCAGCTTAGATAAAGGGCAGCCCCAGTGCATGTAGCTCCTGCTTGTCGCAGGGTCTGCGGAAGGGTCCGACCACTTTGGGTCTATTGTAAGCAGCCTTTTCTTACATTTCTGCAAGAGACTGTTTCCAGGACTTGAACCCGTGACCTCATGGAGGTCACAAGGCAACAGCTTTACCACTGCGCCAAGGCTCCCCTTCTTCCCTTCAGCTTAGATATTCATTTTATATTCTAAACTAAAACCATGCAGACAGAGAACAACTCTACCTGCACAGTTTTGATCTGCTTGATGTTTCAAGTCATTTGCTAGGTCAGGGTAAAAGAAATACCCGGTCGGAAAATATAAACCTCTGTGCATGCTATCTGTGTACAGAGCGCATAATATCACGAGATTATTCTGAACTAGCAAGTTGTTATGATTGGCAGGCGGCAATGCTGCAAGGTATATATACAACTATGGATGCGATACATAATTAAAGTTTGTACAGACCGAACTATGGATGCACAAAGACCGAAGGATATTTCTATTTACAACTCCTGCGGTAATATAATTTGCTATAAAGCATTGCTCAAACAGCAAAGGATATAGTTCGAAAATTAGGCCCAAGGGAAATCTTATACATGGCAGGCCCAAGATCACAGGATTGTGTATCTATTTTGCAGATTCTTCTATAACAGTTGCCACGAATCTGAGGACTGTATATCATCAGCCAAGAAAACTGACATAACATGTGTTGCTTTGTGTCCATCCAATAGAGGGAACTAGCCTCAGTAGTCTAGCCCGTACCAAAGGAACTACTATGAATGTGAAACAGTATTGCAGGTCGGAAATACACAGTATTTGCTTAATATTAGGAAAAAAAATGTTTTTTTGTTGAGTATGTAGACCATACCGTATGTGCACATGTATATCCTTGCACATACGGCATAGTGTTTGACTGTGCTGCCCGTTGTGCGCACGTCCTGGAGTAGTGGCCATGATCTCCACTAGGCCAGGTGCGGCATCAACTGTATATAATCCCCCTGCCTATGGCGTACTCAAGTGTGGTGAACTCTTTCCTTAATCTCCCATCGAAACATGTTGAAATATGCATGCAACACTCTTCCAGTGGCTAACTATCAAGACCAGTTCTTCAGGAGCCCTAACAGCTCGTGCTCTATGTGCGAGAGCACGTCCTGCATGCCAGGCTATTCCGGCCAGTGTCGTCGTACTCTTACCCGACCCCCCTTATCTCTCTCTCGTTAAACTGTATATATACGTACATCGAGATGAACAATACAGGGGAAGTGGATCGCACCTGCGGCTCCTGCCACGGCCACTTCCGCACTGCACTAACGCCGTGCTCGAACCTGTGTGGCGGCATCCCCATGGTGCTCCGTCTGGACTGCTGACTCCGGCCTGTCCTCCACCGCCGGCCTACCTCCGTCCATCGCTCACCACTTCCAGTCCAAGCTAGAACTCGAGCCCGGTGCATACTCCAAATGGCGTCAGCTATTCTATTTCATTTGTTGCAAATACAATGTCCAACATCACCTCGTCACCACTGATCCCGCCCACTAGAGAGCTGTCTGGCGCAACGACGATCTCACCATCATCCTCTGGATGTATGGTGTCACCACCGAGGATTTGCAGGACGTGGTGACGTCGCCAACCAGCACCGCCTACGACATGTGGGCTCAACTCCATCTCCTCTTCCGAGACAACCAGCCCGGCCGCGCGATCATCCTCAGCGCCGAGTTCCGCAACATGGTACAAGGCGACCTCTCCGTCGCCGAGTATAGTCGCCGCCTCAAGGCCCTCGCCGGCACGCTAGGCGACGTCGGTGAACACATCACTGACCAAACCCTCACGTTGCAACTCATCTGACGGCTGAGCCGCAAGTTTCAAGTGATGGCCATCCTCTCCAGGCTCGCCCCCGGCTGCTCTTGGGGATCACCGCCAGCCAAAGAGCACACTCTCCTGGACGGCTGTCCTCCACCGCCCTCACCATCGGGCAGGCAACCCACCCCGACTCCGCATCCGACCGCGGCGCTGATCAAAGCCTCGATCGGACGCTCAGCCGTGGTGGGCGGCCTGACCGACGTTGAGGGCGGTGGAGGATGCCTTGGGATGACCGTCGAGACGGGCGCACTCGTTGGCGGCGATCTCCTCCAAGAGCAGCCGGGAGCGAGCCTAGAGAAAGGAGGGGAATGGGTCTTGCGTCGGGTGCAAGGTAGCCATCACCTGAAGTTTGTGGCTAAGCCCCCGGATGAGTTGTAGTGTTATGGTCTGGTTGGTAATGTGTTCACTGATGTCACCGAGAACGCCGACGAGCACCTTGAGGCAGCGGGTGTACTCGGCGATGGAGAGATCGCCTTGCACCATGTTCCGAAACTCAGAGCCGAGGATGATGGCACAACCCAGTTGGTTGACCTGGAACAGGAGATGAAGTTGTGCCACACATCTTAGGCGGTGCTTGTTGGCGACATCACCAGGTCCTGCAGCTCCTCGGTGATGACACCATACATGCAGAGGACAATAGTGAGGTCGTCATTGCGCCACACGATGCTCTCGTGGGTGGGATCGACGACGACGTCGAGGTGATGTTGGACATTGTATTTGCAACAAATGAAGTAGAATAGCTGACGCCATTTGGAGTAAGCACCGGGCTCGAGTTCCAGCTTGGACTAGAAGTGGTGAGCGATGGACGGAGGTAGTTCGACGATGGAGGACGGGCCGGTGTTAGCGCAGTCCATACGGGACACCACGGGGCCGCCGCCACCCAGGTTCAAGCACGGGACCAGGGTGCTGCCTTCAGTGCGGAGGATGGTCGCAGGAGAGCCGCAAGGGCGACCGTCGGGCGGCCAAAGAGAAAGTGGAGGCAGCGGGCGCGACGGCAGGTGCGACCCCCTTTCCACAATCAGCGGCCAAAACAGCACGAGTCACCAAAATGGCGGCGATCGTGAGGCCAGCAGGCGAGGGGGAGTTGAGGCCAGTTGCGCGCGCGCCGGAGAAGATGATTCATATCAGAAGCGAGAAAGATTGTAGATGCGTCTGATACCAAGTTGAGATGAAGGAGGATGGTCAGCGGTTGAGAAGAACACGAAGAATGTCGTTGGTGGTGCGTATGAGACGTTCGGCCTTGTCATTTTGTGGCGAGGTGTGAGGGCATGAAAATCGAAAGGATGCGCCATAACGAAGGAAGAGGTCATATAGGGAAGTGGTGAGAAATTCGCTGCCGTTGCCACATTGAATACACTGTATAGAGACATGAAACTGAGTAAGCACGTAAGCGTAAAAGCGATGGACCGTGTCGAAGAGTAGTGTGAGTTGTCATCAAGAATTATGAGGTGATATTAAAAGCGGGAAAAAATACAAGTTGGAGAGCTCCATAAATCACAGTGGATCAATTGAAACGGCGCAGTAGTAAATGACATTTGAGTGAGAAACGGCGCAGTAGTAAATGACATCCCCTGCTCACTGACCTCGAGCCAGTCTGCGCGGCTGGCGCGGCGAGACTGCAAGGGAAGTGGAGAAGGGTGCACGCCTGGTTGCCGTGGAGGGCAGGGGGATGCGGCGCCAGCGAAGGCTGCACTCCGGCGTGAGGTTCGGGGGGAGAGACGGCCGGCGTACGGATCCAGGCGAGAGGAGAAAGGCCTCGCCGTACGGGAGTGCCCCGTGTGCTTTTATACCGCAGATGGACGCGGGCCCAAAGGAAACGCGGCCCAGACCCGGGCCCGGGCCGGGTTAGCGCGGATTTAAAACCTAATCGCTCCCAATGTCCGATGCAACGCGCGGCGGCCGCCGAGATCCCTTCGCCCAGCCTCGCCGTCGCGGCCGGAAAGAGCGGGGCAGGCGTGCCTATCCCGGAAGAGGGGCGGGGATATTCGGGCTTCAGGCGAGAGGCGCAGGGGCGTCGTGCGTGTTGGCGGCGCATGGGCAAGGACGCGAACCTCGACAACGGCGTCCCCATCCGGGCGCTCCTCGGCCTCCGCTTCGGCGCACGCCGGCAAGGTGGACGCGCTCAAGCTCCTCATATCCATGGACGTTGACGTCGCTCACCTCTTCCCGCAGGCTTGCTTCTACAAATTGCCCTTCCCTCGTCTCATCCCAGGCCGTAGAAACTCTCACTGATTTGCGTTCGTTGGGCGCACGTGGTCTGTCGCTAGCTGGAGGTCAAGAAGCTCGATCGTCAACCTTTAATTCCTCGCTACTCCAAGACGTAAGCTAAGCACCCCTCATCTGAATTCTTCTCTGCATGTGATTACTTCGAGCCAGATCATACGGTGTGAATTGCTGCTGTTTGTCCATGATTTGATCCTAAGTAGATTACGTGGCCGGGGTAGGTTGTGAAACAGGAGGAACAATATGGGGCAGATGCAAGTTCGTCCATGTTTGAATTGGACCAAGGAAATCCTTTTGGATGATGTAGACAAATATGCGGTACTGCATGAGTTTGAAACTTTGAATCATGCTCAACTGTTGTATTCCAAACAAGAAGGCTATTTCTTCCATAATCGATTGACATTTGCTGTTGGAAGAGATTGTAAATGAAATCTTGTTGTTGCTGCAGGCGCCAGAACGAAGCTCTCCTTTATATTGCGTTGCACCACTCGTTTGGATAATTTTTTTAGGGATTTAATTACATTTCCTTATATTAGGCAAGCTCCTCTATTTTCTCGTGTCAATTAGTCAGGTGTAATCTCGCCCAAAACTTGTGAAATTTTCCCTCAATGTGTGTTCTTTCATTTCCGTGCCAAAAACTATACACCCTATATTTAGTAACGGAGAAAGTAACATATTTCTACAAGAATGTATCTCAAACAAACCCATTAGGCCGTGTTCGGTTGACAGGGTTGTGCAGTAGTTTTGGCGGGGATTGAGGTGGATTTAATCCTCTGCAAGTCAAAATCCCCCCAAATCCCCTCCAACCCTCTTGACAAAGGGTGTAACCGAACAAGGCCTTAGTGAG
Organism: Triticum aestivum; assembly: GCF_018294505.1. Lineage (NCBI taxonomy): Eukaryota > Viridiplantae > Streptophyta > Magnoliopsida > Poales > Poaceae > Triticum > Triticum aestivum. The sequence continues at coordinate 395,469,022 of NC_057796.1, forward strand.
GACTTGGGCCCTTTGCGTCATGGCTGGTAGCTTGGTATAATATTACACGTTGTCGCTCGGCTCGTGTCAGTGGTTTTAGACATGTGCCAGGGATCCATATGTTAGAATATGTGATGCACATGCACTTTGTATGCTCTATGACTTGCTTCCAGAGGAAAACACGACTTTGTAGGAGGTTTGGTTAGTGCAATCTGCTTCTGATTTTCATTGATGCTAACATTATATCCATCTGAAACCTGCCCATGTTTTTTCAGATCATGGGTGTTTTGTTCAATGGCAATAATCCTCTGGAGTAGTCACAGCTGCTGCTAGCAAAGATATTTTATCCAAATTGTTTAGCGTTGATAACGAAGCATTTCCGAAGGCTCTCTGAGAAACACTCCGTGATATTGAAGAATGGATTGGTCTTGGATTCTGCAATGTTTTCAAGGTTAGTGATCAATGTCATTAAAAGTCGACGGGTCATTCGTTTTTGAATTTGTCGGCCACGTTGTTTGTTTGCATGATATAATCTGCTGCTATAAGACTAACCATAGTAGCCGGGAATGCGGGTCGATGCTGCGTCCTGTGTCCCGGGTTCATAGACCTCAATCGAGGGTCAGGATCAAGCGTAGGTCGAAAGGATTCGACGGCTGGTACGTGTTCCCATGAAGAAAACGGATGTTGCAGGTACGAGGAATAAAAAAAACACACCGTGGCCGTAACTGTATGGGAGATAATTGAGGAACAAAAAGCCAGAAAAGGACGTAAAATAACAGCGCTCCTCTAATACCAGATGGATATCCTTAATTTGCTCTTGCCTTAATCTGTTTTTGCTTTCAATATTCGATTCCGTGGCCGTAACTGTAGCGATATTGCACTCTTTCCTTAATCTGTTTTTGCTTTCTTGAAGGACTGATCGACCTGGGCTCATCGTCCCCGATTTAACAGGATCGCGTTTCCCCCGTCAAACCATCGTTCAGAGATGTATACGCCAATTGATCCCTAGTTTTGGCCACCAGCAATCCTCGACCCTCGTTCCCGTTCCTCGACTCGTTCAAACTGGGAACTTGGCAATTATGAGACTAGCATTTATTCTGTTGTAAAGATGACGTTTTTTAGATAGTTAGAATTGAAGCCTCTAGTCCAAGTTGTATCGAACTTAGTTCATCGATCATGAGCATTGCTGCGAAGTTGCAATGGGCTGTCATTGGTTATGCGCAAAGTCTGTCTATCGCTTATTGCGAGTAGAAGTTAGCGCTCGCCTATGAGGCGATGCTACTTGGGCCGACCCATTAGCAGATTCTCCTCCTATCCCAGGGGGAACATGTTATCATCACTGCCTTTTCGTATTGTCGCGCATTTTATTCCAGCTGAATTATTCTACATATAAGTCCCTAGAACTCCCCATTTCCCCTAAAATGCATGTTTACGCTTCAAAATGCCTCGAGAATCCATTTTTTGTCGCTAATTTTCACTTTTAAGATGTGCTTAACATGTCATCTTTGTACACGTGTGCACTATAGTTTTTTACTATTGTAGATTCTTGTCACGTTTTATCATCAAAGAATGTATTAAATATTGGAATACCGTTTTATTGAATAAGTTGTATCATCATCACGTTTATGCAATGGATTACCTATTGTAGTCTCATGTTATATGCATAAATTGCAAGTGGTCGGAATCCTGAAGAAAAAGTTTCCATGGTTGCCCATAACGAGCTAAACTAATTGATGTAGGCATTTGATTGCAAGATTGTCCTTGAAGGCAGATACATTCTTTGGGCGATTGGTCTGGGGACCCAGCTGGCCCCTATAATCTGCAAAGTTGCACGGGAGAATGCGCAGACTCTGCCCTTCCTTCTTCGCCATTTGTGTGCTACTCTAAAAGATGAGTACATGGCAGAACATAGCGCTTCGGTCCTTTCGACCACTCTCAAGCAGTGTTTCGAGAGGCTGAATGGCCTTTGGTACCGCTACTTGAGAGCGGTCGAAAGGCCGAAGTGCTCCGTTCTGCCATGTATTCGTCTATCAGAGTAGGGCACAGATGGTGACGAAGGAAGTGCAGAGCTTGAGCATTCTCCGGTGCAACTTTGTGGCCTGTGGGAGCCGGATGGATCCCTAGACCAATCACCCTCAGAATGCATCTGCCTTCGAACACGATCTCGTAGTCGGATGCCCACATCAAGTAGTTCCGTCCCTTTTGGGCCTACTCAGGAAACTTCTTCGTGATTTCGGCCATCTGTAATGTTTGCAAATAACATAAGACTACTGCACGTAATCCCTTGCATAAATGTGATGATGATAGAACCCATTCAGTAAAACTACGTACCAATATTGAGAACAATAACACGAGGCTGAGTCAACAACATGAGGCATGGGCAATATATACCCCGGCCTGAAATTGAGTTGGGCTGTCAATGGAAGAACGTGGCTAAGTTTGGAGGGCCTCTAGAATTGGTGGAATGCTGGCTGGCTTTTCACAACGTAGGCTATAAACAAGAGCAGCGAAGATACTCTTTCAGATATGCAAGGCGTATACTGGTGGTGGAGCTAGCACCCGGCGAGCTGGGGCGTCTGCCCGAGCTTCCACGCTGCATGTCCAAGGAATTGTAGTAGCGAAAATTAGTTTACTGAAGAGTTTGCTTGGCAAAAAGCTTATTAACATGGCGGCACTTCGATCTTGCCCAGGCTAAACTTGAGCTGGCTCCGCCACTGATCAGAATTAACCCGTGACCATAGTTCTACCAAGAAATTGTGATATACTATATTTTTCTTCCATGTTGCATCGTCCATTTAGAGAAGGCACACTAAATTACTATTGCTATGTTGTGACCTTTTACCTATGCATTTTTGTTTTCTTTATTTACTTCATGCACAAAATACATTGTTCTTTATCTGGTCATTTTCTTACACTTATTTATTCCTAACTGAATGTGGCAACAACATATATCAATATATGCCTTCTTGTGTTATCCAAGAAGAACCGATGGAAGAAACTGAGGTTAGTGCTTTGAGTTTTAAAGATTGTTTCATGTTAGTATTGTGGCAATTCTCCCTTACACATTGCAATGTTACCTTCCATACATGGCAAGTCCCTGAAGAAATGCCGCATGGCATTTAAAGTTGTTTTGGCATGGCAACTCGGTCTTTCGTTGGAAATTTATCTCCCAACGAACGTTCACCAGATATTTGCGTCATAAAGATAAGGTAGAAACGGTGAATATTTGGAGAAACAAAGAAAGGTGGAGACATTATGTTGTTGTGCACATACTCCCTCCGGTCCTTTATAGTCTGCATATAAGTTATGTCTGAAGTCAAAGTATCTCTATTTTGACTAAACTTATAGAAAAAAATATCAACATTCACAATACCCAACCAATATTGTTAGATTCATTAGGAAATGTAGTTTCATAGTTTATGTATTTGGTATTGTAGATGTTGATATTTTTTAATATAAATTTGGTCAAACTTTGTACAGTTTGACTTGATACAAATCTAATATGCAAAGTAAAAAGGACCGGAGGGAGTATGTTGTTTCCCTGCTGAAAGGAAGGTTAGAGGGACTGTGGTATCCCCAGCCTACCAGGGTTCAAGTCCTGGTGCTCGCATTTATTTCTGGATTTATTTCAGGATTTCCGGCGATGCGCATTCGGTGGGAGGAGATGTTCCCGTCGATGACGAGGTTCCTACGGTGACTTCATAAATTTCAAGATGATATGCCGGCTCAGTCTTTCGGAGGTGCTCATAGGGGTAGGCTGTGCGTGTGTGTGTTTATAGAGATGAGTGTGTGCGCGTTTATATAAGTGTTTGCATCTGTATTGTGTTAAAAAAAAGGAAGGTGAGCGAAATCCACAACGAGTGAAAACTCTCTTTCGTTAGCCAGGCGTGGTGAGCAATCTTCAAGACATTAAAAAATATAGCACTTTTTGACACCTCCAAGGGAGTACACTTTTGAGGCATTCCCCGTCAAAGTCAGTGGGGTGGACACACTTGCGTGATCATAACCATTTTTGTTTTCCCTTAAAAAAAACCATTTTTGTTGTGGTGCACTTCCCTTGCTACCTTTTGGAAAAGAAAAAAAGATAAACATAACAAAAAATGTAGTCAGGTATTCCAAATGCAGTGAAGTCTATTGGGTGTGCTTTTGTGCAAGTTCGCAAATGGTCATTCTCGAGGCTCACCTTCTCTACTCGTCCCTGGGCAGATTGAAGACCGCAGCTGGAACGATCGTGTTGCTTACCTCGAAGCAAGATTGTATTGAACACTTTTTTCAACGAAATGGAGAATAACCGGACATTACAGAGAAGTTGGATTGTTTATACCAGTGGGTAAACCAGTTGCTATTGCCACTGATGTGTGCTTCTCGATTCCAATTTGATAGCTAGATTTGCACCAAAAGAAAACAGAAGTAGAATATACAAAAGAAGTCTAGTGTAGAATAAGTGTTTCTTTTACAGGTAGAATAAGATTTACTGATTTTATTCATGGGGATAATTTCCTGCTTCAAAAGTCAAAACAGACTGGACACTTCGGAGATTGGATGCCGTTACCACTTTGTTAAAAAAAAAACTCCAGCTTAAGTTCAGCTGTCATTTCGGTCGACTTGGGCTACTGCTCTATAACACTGTCATTTCAGGGAGTATCAAATGATGCCAAGAAGATTCAGTTCGACAGGTACGTTTTCACCACCACTTTCGGTCTTTTCCCTGAACAATTATGCCCTGGACTAGTCACTAGTGGGCAGCGCTGGCTAGGTGAACCGTTCCGCTCGTCCACCATCACCACTCATGATCTACAGGCAATATATAGTTCGTCAGATCAAGTTGCTCTGATCAGCCCCTTCGATGCATCCCATCACACACAGTGGTCACACGGAACTTGCAGCTACTTTCGCATCAGACATGCACTCACCGGTCCCTCGCCGGCCGCAAGTAGTCCACCGGCAGGCTGCAGGCGCCTCGCCTCTTTACCTGCCGCATCTCCTCATCCTCTGCACCAACAGACCACCGACTCACGAATCGCATCTCGTCGTCGTCCGTCCCTTAAGGCAGCCAGCCAATGCAACGCAACGACCCGTCCAATCGCATCGCATGACAACCTTGTAGTACGGCGCGTACGCATGCATGCATGTCCGGCTAGCCTGAGTCTGAGTGTCAATGTGGGCGCGCGACCGGCCGTGAAGCTAGTGGAGGAGAAGTGAGGCAGAGGGCCGAGGATACTTTGGCCGACTTGCACGTACGAACGGAGCAAGTAGATTGGTTGCGGCCATGATGGAAACTGCACGTAAAGGAACCGTAACCCTGGCCTAGCTAGCACAGGCTGACAGTACACATATTAGTGCGATGCTGGCTAAGATATGGTCGCTTTTGCCGTGCTGGACCGCGAGCTCGGAGCTGCTTTCGCGCCCACAGCTAGGGCGCACTCTGCCGGATGCAACCTGGGCAGAGGGAAGGCCCGCATCCGCCTTTCCCGCGCACGACGGCCGACTGCCCGGCCCTGGGCTAAACGCCGGCGACAACATAGCTCAACGAGCAGTTGCATGCACTGCACCTCGATCGCTGCCCGTCCAAAGCAAAAGCTACGACTCCTACCCAGTGCTGACGGCGGAACGCACAGGCAACGGCTGCGTGGTTACCCGGCGTACGTCTCCGCCTTTTTCTTAGGATATTTTCGGGACGATGACGGTGAAGATACATATGATGATGGTGCCTCGAGCGGTGAGATGAGATGAGACACACGGTTTCTGGCTTTTAATCCTTGCCCTTTTCAGCTAGCTATCCAGGCTACAAATCGCCGGGTCTCTGTTGTGCGTCAATAATTTATTAGCAACCACGCGATCGGATTGGCAAAAAAGGTGATGATATGTGTGTAGCTAGACAGCTAGTGATATGCATGATCGAGCACTACTGCCCCAAAGTCGGCCGGCCGACCGGGGTCCATGCAAGGGTGCTCTTTGTTATCCCGGGCTTATCTCGAGCACGAGCTCAAAGCGACCTGCCCCGTGACACGGCTTTGTTGCCTCGATATGGCAAGGACACGGTGGATTGCACGTAACGTTGCACCGTGTTCGTTTTCCGTGTTTCGTTCGGCGGGCATGCATGCATAGTGCTGAGACGCAGAGAGGTGCCAACAGATTTAGCAGTCGCTCCACGCCAGGGTAAAGTTTGCCGTGCCTGGTGCTATGATCGGTCAATCGGGCCGTGCCGGTGCGTGATGACACATCGCCGCGCCGTGCACGAAGGGTCCGGCCAAAAGTTGCGGTGAGAGCCAAAGAGAACTATCCCCTGGAAGCAAAGCCTTCCGCGTGTGGTGAAATGTTTAAATATACTAGCAACTATATGACTAGCCCGTACTACTTGTTCTGAAAGAAAAGGACGTCGATAAGTCTCAAATGTTCGGGATTTACCCATAACAAATTGAATGTTTTTTGTGCTAATTTATACACACGGGAATGGCAGGTTTAGTTGATAAGTATGGCAATTCCCACCTCAGTTTTGATATTCATCGGCTGGATTGAGCAACGCCAACCCTCATGTGCCATCACTCTTGTTCAAAGGTAGATCAATGTGAGAGTGGAGAAACCCTAGCTAGGAGCGCGTCGAAGACCGCCGCAACCACGAAGAGAGAGGGAGAGGAGCATGGATAGGCGGCAGAGAAAAGGTTGTGGATTTGTAGATTCTCTCGAGTCACCTGAGCGGGGGCAGCTCGCCGACGAACCCTCGAAGCAGATGGCCACCAGCCGGCAGGAGCAGGACGGCCAATTTCACCCTTGGCGATGTAATTGTCACAAGCTCCAGCCACAAATTCGCCAAAAAAAAAAAGAAATAATTGCCAGTCAAAGATCCCCGTAGAAAATATTCGCCGCTGAAAAATCGCAAGCACTGTGCAGTTCAAAACCATTGGTCTGAATGCATGCGCGGAGCTCCGTTAGTCGTCGATCCCATCCCCCGTGGATCGTGACCAGCGATCGGAACCGGAGAATATCGCGCTCCCGAGTCCACGGCGGCAGCACAGTGCGGCATGCCTCCGTGCCGGCCCGATCAGCTCGCGGCTAGCTTCCGTTCCACCTGTGCCCCACCGGCAGGAGCCATTTTTCCAAGCTTAAAAGGGACGGCCGAGGACTTTGAATTTTTAAAACCACGCTCCACATCTCGCAGCTCACTCGCTCTCCGGTCGATCGCTCTCTCGCCAGGCCGAGCCACACCGCCACTTGCTCCGATATTTCCTCGCCCGCTCCTCCGGTCGATCGCCTGCACCACAAGCCGGCCGGCAGCGCGCTCGGTCTCCCATGCGCCGCCTTTGACTACCGCAGCTCCACGAGTCCGCACCCCGCACATGGCGTGAGAGCGTGGTCTAGCTGATAAGTCCAAGAAGTCCAAGCTCGTGCACGTCGAGGCTTGCGTGCGTGCGGAGTTCGCGGAGGGAGAGGAAGGAAGCGACCGATGGCCGCGCAGGAGGGCGCCGCGGGGACGGCGAACCAGGTGGCGAGGGTGCGGTACGGCGACGTCGACGACAGCAACTTCGCGCTGCGCGGCCGCGCCGTGCCGCTGCTGGCCGGCCTGCTCGCCCTCCTCGTCGCCTTCGTCGCCGTCTGCCTCTACCTCCGCTGGGCGTGCGGCCGCCGCCGCGCCCGCCGCGACGCCGACCGCGAGGCCTCGTCCTCGTCCGCCGCGGCCTCGCCCGTGCCCGGCCTCGACGCCGACGCCATCAATGGGCTGCCCGTCACGCTCTACAGCCCGCCCGCCTCCTCGCCGGCGCGCTCCCCTTCTCGGCAGAAGGGCGACGGTGGAGACGAGGAGCAGGCGGCGGCGGCTGTGGAGTGCTCGATCTGCATCAGCGCGCTGGTGCCCGGGGACAAGGTGAAGGCGCTCCCTCCCTGCGGCCACTGCTTCCACCCGGAGTGCGTCGACGCCTGGCTCCGCTCCCAGCCCAGCTGCCCGCTCTGCCGCACCCTCCTCCTCCCCGCCGCCGCCGTCGCCAAACGTGTCGACGTTGTCAACGGAGGCCACCCGCCGGTGTGACTCGTGAGCCAGAAGTCAACGTGCTCGCGCGCCAACTCATCGAAGCATGACAAGCAGGCCCCACCTGTAAGCCACTTACTGCTATCTTGACGGCAAGAAAGCCTGTCCCGGTTTAACGACAGAACCAAATGACCAATGTGGCTAGCTAACTGGCCCCGGCGAGGTGCGCCATCGCCGGAGGTTCGCTGGAACCAGCACAAAAATTTGCTACCACCGGCGCTTTTGATTTTGCTGAAACCGACGCCAATTTAGCAAAACTGTTTCGCAATTTGCTACCATTGGCGTTTTGCTTTGATGGAACTCGATCCATTTTTTTGTTACAACCGGGCATTTCGCTTTTGCTAGAACAAATGTTCAATTTTTTGTATTTTTGTTTCCAATGGCGTTTTGGGTTGCTGGAACCACTTCAATTTTTTTCTACCACCGGTGTGTCGGTTTGTTGGAACATTGCCCGATTTTTGCATTTTTGCTTTTATCGTTTTTTATTTTTGCTGGGACCAGCCTCAAAATTTTGCTACCACCATATTCCTTTTTTTGCTGGAACCGACAATTTTTGTGCTTCAACCGAGTACTGGAGTTTTATGTTGCTTTGGTTTTTTTGCTGGATGTGGCCTTTTCGTTTGCTACAACCGGCTATACGGATGCTGGAACCTTTGGGAAGCTGCAATGCCGCGTGACCACTGGTGAAGGAGCTGCCACGGTGTTGCAACCAATGGTGGCGGAGCCGCAATCCGTCGCTGGCAGTTTTCTCAGGAATTTATCGAGCTGCAGCCTGTCCACAGTGGTTTTGCGACAGCTTCGTCGAAGATTTTGCGTGGGCCATGGCCACCACGGCACCGGTGGGACTCATGGGAGGGAAGGGGAGAGGAAAGCTGTGACGATGGCCATAGTGATTCACAGTGCACATGCATAACCCACATATCTTCACAGTACGTGTTAATTTCGACACAAAAAATGCTACTGATCATTACGGTGTTGTAGACGGCAGGCCCAATCCTTGAAAGCAGATTTTTTTTCTTCGAAAATAGACAACACATGTTATTCCTTTTTCTACACACCTATTTGTGATTCCAGCTTGTATTCCCTGGAGATCGGCTTGTCACATATGAATGCACCACTGCAACTATACCAGCTGTGCAATATATACCCCGCCTGAAATTGAGTTGGGCTGTCAATGGAAGAACGTGGCCAATTTTGATGGGCCTCTGGAATTGGTAGAATGTTGGCTGGCTTTCACAACATGGGCTATAAACAAGAGCAGCGAAGTTGCTACAAATACGCAAGGCCTATACAGGGGACCGGTCTGTCAAAATCTTCAAGCACCTTTGCCATCCTGCTAAATGGGAAACCTGGCATGTGGTTTCGTCGGCGGATGTTGCGGCAGGGGGGTCCGCTGTCGCCATATCTTTTCATCTTAGTTGTTGATGTGCTTCAACGCATGATCATTCAAGCTTCTAATGTTGGACTTCTATCCCACCCCTTGGACAACAACCTCCCTTGCCCGGTTCTGCAATACGCTGACGATCTGTTGATGATCCTCCCGACAGTCGCTGAACAACTTCATCATTTAAAACTTCTACCCAACCAGTTCATCGAGGCAATTGGCCTCTCAATCAATTTCCACAAAAGTACTTTTGCCTCAATCCACGTCGACCCAGATCTCTCCATTACTCTTGCTGCGATCCTACGATGCCCGATGGTCTCTTTCCCCCAATTGTACCTTGTCTTCCCCTCTCGACCTCCAAGTTAAACTTGTGAGAGTTTTTCTTCATTATCGACAAAGTGGGTCGTCGGCTTGCTGGCTGGCGTGGCCTCTTGCTCTCTTTGGCGGGAAGGGTGATCCTTGTTCGTGCGGCCCTTCGTGTATTACCTATCTATGCTATGATCGCGTTGCTGCTGCCGGCCGGCACACTTCTGGAATTAGACAAACGGTGCCGTGCTTTCTTTTGGTCTAGGCAAGACTCTATTACTGGCGGGCAATGCAAAGTGGCTTGGGATCTCGTGTGTGCTCCATTCTCTATGGTCTAGATTTCTCTTCGCTGACACACATGAACTTGTGACTTCTCCTTAAGCACCTTTCAAAACTACATGATTTCGGACAACCTTTGGCTCCGACTTACCTCGTCAACAAGTATGGTTGGTCCCTGATTCATGACTAGGGCACATGTGATAATTCCGCCACTCCGGTTTGGCGTAACGTTCTAAACGGTCTTGAATTCTTCCGCTCTATCACCACTGTCAGAATTGGCAATGGCACAACCACCTCATTATGGAACGGCTTATGGCTTCCCTCCCACCAAACTATCTTGGACTGCCAATTGCGGACGATCTATTCGCACTCTAACAGACAGACCTCTTCTATAGCTAGGGTACTTGCATCTGCTGAGTTGAACCTTGATCTTGCTCCTAGACTATCCCATGCGGCGGAACTTGAACTATTAGCGTTTCACGCTTATGGCCTCGGTTAACTTGAATTTGCAGGTTGTATACTACAGAATTTGCAGGCAAGGGGGCGTGCCTCTCTCAACTAAATTGGCATATAAAGGCGATCTGGCAGGACAGCCCAGTCAACCCTCTGGCCACAACTATATGGAAGAACTTCGCGCAAACAAATGTAGAATTTTCATTTGGCTTGCTAACAAGGACCGTGTCTACACCAACGAACGAAGACTTCGGAGATCTATCGCTACTTCGGATGCATGCCATTTCTGTGGCGCAACCGAGTGCAACGCTCACCTTCTGCTCTACTGCAATAATCTACTGCCTGTTTGGGACGGCCTAAGGAGTATCTTCAACGGAAGGCCGGACAACCTGTGGGAAGTTTGGCTTGGTGGGGCACTTTCAAATAAGGTTCGCTCCATCATGATCATTCATATCCCATGGAATACTGAGAAGCGTCACAACACAAAGGTGTTCAGAAATGAAACTCCTGGCGTCCGCCACATTGCTAAAGCAGCAGCTGACGATCTGCTGCTCTGGTCCCACCGGTGCAAAAAATGCTGATAAACAATCCCTGCTGCGAGATTGGGGAGCTATGTTGTCTCATCTAGCTGCGGGATTATAGCCTTCATGCAATTTTACAATTTCTTCTCCTTTTCCCACCTCTTGTAACTCTTTGCTGCTCTTTGTACTTGCTTCAGTTTCGGTATTATATGGCTCAGACCGGCGTAAGCCCGCTGTTGACGTGTCAAAAAAAAAGTTCATCAGGATTAACCTGTGACATAGTTTTACCTAGAAATTGTGATAGTATATTTTTCTGGCATGTTGCATCGTCCATTTAGAGAAGGCATACTAAATTACTATTGCTATGTTGTGACCTTTTACCTATGTGATATTTGTTTTCTTTGTTTACTTCATGCACAAAATACACATTTCTTTCTCTGGTCCTTTTCTTACACTTATTTATTCCTAACTGAATGTGGCAACAACATATATCAATAGATCTGCCTTCTTGTGTTCTCCAAGAAGAACTGATTGAAGAAATCGAGGTCAGTGCTTTGAGTTTTAAAGATTGTTTCATGTTAGTATATATTGTGGATTAGTATTTGCATGTTACAATATTTTGATACGCTATTTGTTTCATAACTAAAACTTAAGTTTTGTTTGCATCTATGCAGCAGAGGGAATATTTCGCAAGTCGTTCAAATGAGATTAACGTTGATGGCCACAAGCAGTGCTCATGTCTGATGTGGCAAAGGCGATCCATTAATCGTTTGTTTGTGAGACCCTATAAATGGGTGATACTTCTTTTCCACTGATTTGTTTGAGATGCTCTGTGCAAAAGTAATGTTCAATGTGGTTGAAACACGTTTCAGTTAATTTTACTGTAAAAAATTGTTTTGCTTGATTTTGTTATAATACTAACATATAATCTATATGTTTGCTGTCATCAAGTCCATTTCACTTCTTTTTTTAATACATAGTTGGAAATTTACAGATGTTCATGTTGTGGCTAATCCAGTTCCAAATTAATTGTGATGGTTACTTGTATCGATTCCAAGCTCTTAACTGAATTCTTCTTCTTTTATAGAACGAAAAAGCTATTTTCCAGTCGACTGTATTTTAGTAACAGGCATGAACGATTCGCTAACCCTCTGATCCGCTCGAGCCGTCTTTGCTCTGCCGCGTAAAAAGAGCTCCAAAAAAATAGTGCCACTACTAGGAATCGAACACACGACCAGTTGGTTGTGGCCACGATGCGCTACTGATGTCTGCTAGAACTACGTCGGTATTTCCCTAAAGAGAAAGGGATGATGCAGCACAGTAACGATAGGTATTTCCCTCAGTGATGAGACCAAGGTTATCGAACCAGTAGGAGAACCACGCAACACCACGTAAACAGCTCATGCACACAAAGAACAAATACTTTGGGAGGCATGCCTTTCCTGTCAACGAGAACGATCGAGTAGTTCCCAATACTTTTCATGCTAGATGTATCATAGGTGGTTCCCAAACTGAAAATAAAGGTTATTCCTTTTTCAACCATACATTCACTTTCCATGGCTAGCCGTATCCACCGGTGCCTTCCATACCAACACTTTTCAAGGAATTTATTATTTGACAACATAAAGTAAATGTTGGGGAACGCAGTAATTTCAAAAAAATTCCTACGAACACGCAAGATCTATCTAGGAGAAGCATAGCAACGAGCGGTGAGAGTGTGTCCACGTACCCTCGTAGACCGAAAGCGGAAGCGTTATATCAACGCGGTTGATGTAGTCGTACGTCTTCACGATCCGACCGATCCTAGCACTGAACGTACGGCACCTCCGTGTTCAGCACACGTTCAGCACGATGACGTCCCTCGTACTCTTGATCCAGTTGAGGCCGAGGGACAGTTCCTCAGCACGACAGCGTGGTGACGGTGATGATGAAGTTACCGGCGCAGGGCTTCGCCTAAGCACTACGACGATATGATCGAGGTGTGTAACTGCGGAGGGGGGCACCGCACACGGCTAAGAGAAATTTTGATGTGCTCTAGGGTGCCCCCTGCCCACATATGTAAAGGAGGGAGGAAGAGGAGGCCGGCCCTAGAAGGGGCGCGCCAAGCGGAGGAGTCCTACTTGGACTCCCGGTCCAAGTAGGATTCGCCCCCTTCCTATTCCAACCAGGAGAAGGAAGGGAAGGAGGAAGAGAGGAGAAGGAAGAAGGGGGGCGCTGCCCCCTGAGGGAGTCCTGGATTAAGGGGCCCTCGGGCATCCGGACTGTGTAGCATGGGCCGGACTGTTGGGTCGTGAAGATACAAGACAGAAGACTCTCTCCCGTGTCCGGATGAGACTCTCCTTGGCGTGGAAGGCAAGCTTGGCGCCCGGATATGAAGATTCCTTTCTCTGTAACCGACTTTGGATAACCCTAGTCCCCTCTGGTGTCTATATAAACCGGAGGGCTTAGTTCATAGAGACAATCATAATCATAGTCATACAGGCTAGACTTTTAGAGTTTTAGCCATTACGATCTCGAGGTAGTCAACTCTTGTAATACTCATATTCATCAAGATCAATCAAGCAGGAAGTAGGGTATTACCTCCATAGAGAGGGCCCGAACCTGGGTAAACATTTTGTCCCCCGTCTCCTGTTACCATCAACCTTAGATGCACAGTTCGGGACCCCCTACCCGAGATCCGCCGGTTTTGACACCGACGTTGGTGCTTTCATTGAGAGTTCTGTTGTGACGTCAAAGACAGGATTGATGGCTCGCCTTGTTATCAAAGACAGTGTCACCTCTGGAGGAGCACTGGCCCCAGGCCAAACCCTCCGGCTGGGCGGCTTTACCATGACCGCCGTTCGGCCGTTAAGCCGACGATGAATTCTCGAGTCATCGAAATCCCCTCTGTGTTGACTCCGAATACTCCAAGCAGATGGATCCGGCGGAGTTGTCGTCTTTGAACGATCTCCTAGATCGCATCGCCGCCTTGGGGGTCACTACAGACTACGATCGGATTGGGCTTAAACCCGACCAGAGAGAAATTAAACCTCCACCAATTACCCACCAGATAGCGGTAGTAGAGGAGCAAGACGACAACTCTTCCTCTATACTGAGGACGAACTATGTTCTGATCTCCGAGCTCAAAGAGCCGGATACCTGCCTTCGCAAAGACACGCCCTGCCCTCCGAACCTAGAATCGGACGGCGGGCCTGAAAAATCAGTTGATATCCCGGAGCCCGAGCTATTAAGTTCGGAAGTTTTTCAAACCCCGGATCCCAAATTGGGTCAGGGTTCGGATTTAAAGCCACCCACCCGCCCAGATATAAACGACCGCGTGCACATACGAGAGTAGTCTCAGGAAACAGTCCATCACTTTTGGGCCAGATTCCTCCTTGTCAAAGACAAGATTAAAGATTGCCACGACAAAGACGCGATCTCAGTATTCAGCAACAATTGCACGGATTACTGAATCCTCTACGCCATCAACCGTCGTCACGTATTACACTTCGCTGACTTGGCAACCATAGTACAGAAGTACTGCGCAATGGAAAGCACCTGGAAAACCCAGGCAGCTCGCTGGGAACCACCGGTTTCCACTCAACCCCCCGTCCGGACAAAAAGGATGCACCCATGTGGGGCGCCCGACCCAACAGCAAAGAAATCTAAACCTATTACAGGGCGCGGAACTGTTCTGGAGGGATGGCTCGATCGGCCATGCAAAATACACACAACACCGGATACCATACCAACCCACAGCCTTAGAGCATGTTGGATACTCTAACAAGTGGCCAAGAGCGGCGAGGAACTCCTCACCACAAATACCTCAGATCAACACCACCCGGAAGACGACGACCTCAGAATATTGACGGTCGTCGAAACCTTCGATTCAAATAACAGGCGCAAAAGGGCACTCCGTGACCTCGCCGAAGTCTGCTAAGTCGCAGCAATAAACTCCTGGAATGACACGGCCATAACTTTCAATGCCGGTGACGAACCAAAATTCAGGACAGTCCAGGCACCAGCCACCTTGGTCCTTAGTCCAATCGTGGATGGCTTTCGGCTTACCAAAGTGCTCATGGACGGCGGCAGCCGATTAAACCTCATCTACGAGGACACACTCAACAAAATGGAAATAGACAGGAGCCGCATCGAGCAAAGTAGTACGACCTTCCGAGGAATTATTCCCAGTCGGGAGGCGCGATGCGCGGGAAAAATCACACTCGACGTGGTATTCGGCACGCCGAAGAATTATCGGTCCGAAGAAATAACCTTCCAAGTGGCCCCTTTCAACAGTGGATATCACGCCCTATTGGGGCGAGATGCATTCACACGCTTCCAAGCTATACCTCATTACGGGTACATGAAGCTCAAGATGCCCGGGCCCAATGGTATAATCACTCTTGTCAGTGATCCGGACACAGCACTCCACGCCGAAAATAAAACCGCATCCCTGGCCTTCGAGGCATTGTCCGAAGCCCTCGCGGCCGAAGAATTAACCGCACTACTCCACGGTGGATAGGGACGATGTAATCCTGGACAAGTGACCCAAATGCACCTCCTTTAAACTAGCAGATGAAATAGTCAAATTTCAAGTCCACCCAACGGACCCTAAGAAGACAGCATCCATCGGGGCACAGCTGGACCTAACGGTTGACGCCGCGCTACGAGAGTTCCTGCGCAAGAGCTGGGACATATTCGCCTGGCACCCTTCTGATATGCCAGGAATCCCACGCAGGTTGGCCGAACACGGCCTCAATATATAGAAGGGATATAAACCGGTCAAGCAAACACTGCGGCGCTTTTCCGAACCCAAACGTCAAGCTATGGGGGAGGAGCTAGCCAAGTTAATCGAGGCCGGATTCATTAGAGAAATAAAACACCCTGACTGGCTAGCAAACCTGGTGATGGTGCCAAAGAAGGATAAATCCTGGCGTCTGTGCATCGATTTCAAAGACCTTAATAAGGCCTGCCCTAAGGATCGCTTCCCCCTCCCCCGCATCACCCAGATTATCGATGCTACCGCAGGACACGACTCACTGTGTTTCCTCGACGCATATTCCGGATACCATCAAATCAAAATGAAGGAGTCCGACCAAGCCGCAACGACATTCATTACGCCATATGGGCCATTCTACTTCAACACTATGCCCTTCGGGCTCAAAAACGTCGGGGCCACCTACCAACGCATGATTCGTGGAGAAACAACTCGGCAAGACAGTCGAAGCGTATGTAGATGACGTCGTCATCAAAACTAGGCACGTCGAGTCATTAATAGACGATCTACGTCTCACATTCGATAACCTCCGTACATACGACATCAAGCTCAATCCGGAAAAGTGTGTTTTCGGCATTCCCGCTGGAAAACTGCTGGGCTTCATCGTCTCCAATAGAGGAATTGAAGCAAATCCAGCCAAAATCTGAGCTTTGTCACAATTGGCTACACCAACAGACCTTAAACAGGTCCAAAAACTAGCTGGATGCGTGGCAGCTTTAAGCCGCTTTATCTCCAGATTAGGAGAAAAAGCATTGCCACTTTATCGCCTTCTCCGACGCACCGACCACTTTGAGTGGACGGATGCGGCAACGGCCGGACTGGAAGAAATATCGGCCCTTTTAGTGAGCAACCCAATCCTGGCCGCGCCGAACGTCGGCGAACCCATATTATTATACATATCGGCAACACACCAGGCGGTGAGTGCCGTGCTCGTTGTCGAGCGAGAGCAGGACGGACACAAGTTCCCGCTCCAGAAACCGGTATAGTACGTATCCACCGTTCTCACACCATGCAAATCCCGATACCCTCATTACCAAAAGATAGCATACGCGGTCTTTATGGCGTCCCGGAAGCTGTGACACTACTTTCAAGAGTGCTCGATCACGGTGGCTTCCGAGGTACCACTCAACGACATAATAAACAACCGCGATGCCACGGGCCGGATTGCCAAGTGGGCCATTGAGCTCCTTCCATTCGACATAACATACAAACCGCGCCGAGCCATTAAAACCCAAGTACTGGCTGACTTCGTCGCCGAATGGACAGAGGCCGAACTCCCTAAAGAGTACGACACATATTCCAACTCGGTTATGCACTTCGATGGTTCCAAAATGCTGGCGGGATTAGGGGCGGGCGTTGTCTTAACGTCCCCCACTGGAGATGCAGTTTAGTATGTACTCCAAATATTATACACAGACTCCAACAATGCAGCCGAATACGAGGCCTTATTGCATGGTCTTAGTATGTACTCCAAATATTATACACAGACTCCAACAATGCAGCCAAATATTATACACAGACTCCAACGCGTGGAAGTGCGCGGGGACTCAAACCTCGCAATATCTCAAATAAATGGAGATTTCGATGCCAAAGATCCAAAGATGGCGGCTTATGGTAACGCCGTTCTCATAATGTCGGCTCGGTTCAAGGGGGTCGAGTTTCATCATGTGGCTCGAGAAAGTAATCAAGCGACGGATGTCCTTGCTCGCATCGGCGCCAAGCGCGACCCCATCCCACCTAACATCTTTCTGGAAAGGCTTTTCAATCCATCCGTGGTGTGGCAAGGGGAGAGAGGCAACACCAGTCTGGATCCAACCATAACCCCATATTCCGAACACACCGATATCATGGGGGGCTCAGCCACCGAAATAACACCGTCGACCCATCTTATCATGGCAGTCATTGCCCCATGGACCGAACCAATCTTGGCCTACCTTAATAGGCGAGAACTCCCTGAGGATCAGAATGAGGCTCGCCGCATTGTCCGGCGCTCTAAAGCCTATAAGGTTCACGACGGAGAACTCTACAAGAAAAGCGCTACCGGAGTACTTCAAAGATGTATCTCCGAGGAAGAGGGGCAGAAGCTCTTGGCTGAAATTCATGCCGGTCTCGGTGGTCACCACGCCGCGGCTCGGGCCCTTGTAAGGAAGGCCTTCCGTATAGGTTTCTATTGGCCGACGGCCCGAGCAGATGCACAAGACCTTGTCCAACGTTGCGTCGGATGCCAGCTTTTCGCCAACCAAAGCCATATGACACCCACCGCTCTACAAACAATCCCCATCACTTGGACTTTCGCGGTCTGGGGGCTTGATATGGTCGGACCCCTTAAAGGAGGAAGCCATAAGAAAAAGTATCTGCTGGTCATGGTGGATAAATTCACTAAGTGGATAGAGGCCAAACCAGTTAAAACGGCTGAAGTCGGACCAGTGATAGACTTCATATCCGGTGTTGTGCACCGTTATGGTGTTCCACACAGCATCATCACCGATAACGGCTCCAATTTCACAGCCGATGAGGTGAAAACCTGGTGTGCTAATCTGGGAATTAAGCTCGATTACGTCTCTGTCTATCACCTGCAAACAAACCATCAAGTCGAACGAGCCAATGGTCTTATTATGAGCGGCATTAAGCCCAGACTAGTGCGGTCTTTGAAAGAATCAGACAAGCACTGGGTTGAGGAGCTCGACGCCGTACTCTGGGGGCTGCGGACCATGCCCAATCGCACTACCGGATATACACCTTTCTTCATGGTGTACGGCGCAGAGGCTGTGTTACCCTGCGACATTATTCATGACTCACCTCGAGTGCGCATGTACGAAGAGAGAGAGGCCGAGCTTGATCGGCAAGACAACTGAGATGCCCCGGAGGAGGAGCGCGACGTTGCAAAAGCCCGTTTCGCATTTTATCAACAGCAGGCCCGCAGATATCAAAGCAGAGAAGTGCGGGCCAAGACTTATAATGTTGGTGAACTCGTTCTACGCTTGCCGGAGAAGAAAAAGGACAAACTCAAGCCCAAGTGGGAGGGTCCCTTCATCATTGACGAAGTTCTCACTGGAGGAGCGTACCACCTGCGTGATGCATCAGACAATCGCCTAGAGCCGAACCCCTGGAACGCGGCCAGACTCTGAAGATTCTATGCCTAGCGCCGAACTCTTTGTTCGTCTCCTTCTCCCTATTGTTTCCATTATTTTTTTTATTTTTTCCTCTCTTTTCACTTTTTCCTTTTTTTAGCCTTAAAGCTTTCGCGCGGCTAAACCGTGCACCAATGACGTACACATCCTCAAATATGTACGTCCATCATACCTGGGGGCTTCCTGCACAGAAGCTTATTATTGTTATTTTCCGAGCATCAAGGTCATCACATATGCGTTTTTCCTCATATGTACCTTTTCTTCACCATTATATGCATCGATATGACTTAAGTTTGTATGCCCTATGTTCCCGTTAGATCGGCTAGGGCATAAAGGGAGCACCTCTGCGATTGTTACTGCCGGGTCATCCAGATGTGTACCTCAGACTGGGTGAAGCCGAAAGCTAGCGTTCTTAAGGGAATATTCGGTTGGCGGACTAAAGATGTTTTACATTCATTCCACTATGAACCCCCAGACGTTACGTATACTGCGATTTTTTCAACCACAGTTCGGACATGCACATTAACGCATGTACCCCCAGGGAAAGGAACCCTTAACGGAACTATTCTCTCTGGAAGATGTTTCTTACAATCACAATGTAATATAACATAGCTAGTCGGATACAACTTGTCTGTTCAAGCAACTATGACCCCTACGTCTAGTTTCCACGCATACCCCGGTCTATTTTGCCGCTCAGGTATTCGGAAACACTCTGCACCTTCGGGTCGAGAGGTCGAAGCGAAAAGGTCTGCCATGACAATCGTTTTACAATCTGACTAGGGACAAATATGTCAAGGAAAGTACATAGTCACTTGGAATAAAAAATTTCCTCCTCTATACCATCTAACAGGCTGTCTAACTTACAATCCTGTTGGGAATATTTAGCGGCCACTTCTAGTTGGTCATATACCAAGTTAACGGGAATTTCTTTCCCATCTGACCCTAGAGGTCCGACCCGGGCCATATGATTTGGATCAAGCTTGGTATACCGTGTTTTCACCATGGCCCAGGCCTCTCGCACCTTCCCGGCAGGCCGATATCTTCCATAATCGGAAACGCCGCCGCGCTCCCTTGAATAGCTGTAGGGGAGGCGGATGGCCATAAGGCCTTGGCAGCACTTCACATCGCCTGTCGGGTGATACGTCTCCAACGTATCTATAATTTATGAAGTATTAATGCTATTATACTATCTGTTTTGGATGTTTAATGGGCTTTACTATGCACTTTTATATTATTTTTGGCACTAACCTATTAACCTAGAGCCCAGTGCCAGTTTCTGTTTTTTCCTTGTTTTTGAGTTTTACAGAAAAGGAATACCAAACGGAGTCCAATTGACATGCCGATTTTTGATGATTTTTTCTGGACCAAAAGAAGCCCCCGGAGTGAAAGAGTTGGGCCAGGAGAGTCCTGGACTGCCCACAAGGGTGGGGGGCGCGCCCACCCCCTGGGCATGGGCCCCTGCCTCGTGGACAACCCGGAGACCCCCCTGACGTGAGACCTACGGCAAAAAATCCTATAAATACTGAAACCTCCAGAAAACAGAATAGATCGGGAGTTCCGCTGCCGCAAGCCTCTGTAGCCACCAAAAACCAATCGGGACCCTGTTCCGGCACCCTGTCGGAAGGGGGATCCCTCACCGGTGGCCATCTTCATCATCCCGACGCTCTCCATGACGAGGAGGGAGTAGTTCACCCTCGGGGCTGAGGGTATGTACCAGTAGCTATGTATTTGATCTCTCTCTCTCTCTCTCTCTCGTGTTCTTGATTTGGCACGATCTTGATGTATCGCGAGCTTTGCTATTATAGTTGGATCTTATGATGTTTTTCCCCCTCTACTCTCTTGTAATGGATTGAGATTTCCCTTTGAACTTATCTTATCGGATTGAGTCTTTAAGGATTTGAGAACACTTGATGTATGTCTTGCGTGGGATACCCGTGGTGACAATGGGGTATTCTATTGATTCACTTGATGTATGTTTTGGTGATCAACTTGTGGGTTCCGCCCATGAACCTATGCATAGGGGTTGGCACACGTTTTCGTCTTGACTCTCCGATAGAAACTTTGGGGCACTCTTTGAAGTACTTTGTGTTGGTTGAATAGATGAATCTGAGATTGTGTGATGCATATCGTATAACCATACCCACACATACTTGAGGTGACATTAGGGTTTTGGTTCATTTGTGTCTTAAGGTGTTATTCTAGTACGAACTCTATGATAGATCGAACGTAAAGAATAGCTTCATGTTATTTTACTACGCACTCTTGAATAGATCGATCAGAAAGGATAACTTTGAGGTGGTTTTGTACCCTACCATAATCTCTTCGTTTGTTCTCCGCTATTAGTGACTTTGGAGTGACTCTTTGTTGCATGTTGAGGGATAGTTATATGATCCAATTATGTTATTATTGTTGAGAGAACTTGCACTAGTGAAAGTATGAACCCTAGGCCTTGTTTCCTAGCATTGCAATACCGTTTACGCTCAGTTTTATCGCTTGCTACCTTGCTGTTTTTATATTTTCAGATTACAAAAACCTCTATCTACCATCCATATTGCACTTGTATCACCATCTCTTCGCCGAACTAGTGCACCTATACAATTTACCATTGTATTGGGTGTGTTGGGGACACAAGAGACTCTTTGTTATTTGGTTGCAGGGTTGTTTGAGAGAGACCATCTTCATCCTACGCCTCCCACGGATTGATAAACCTTAGGTCATCCACTTGAGAGAAATTTGCTACTGTCCTACAAACCTGTACACTTGGAGGCCCAACAACATCTACAAGAAGAAGGTTGCGTGGTAGACATCAAGATCTTTTCTGGCGCCGTTGCTGGGGAGGCTAGGTAAGCGGCACTCACACCCCGTCAATCAATCTCTTTTCTGGCGCCGTTGCCGGGGAGGTGAGTGCTTGAAGGTATATCTTTAGATCTTGCAATCGAGTCTTTTAGTTTCTTGTTTTATCACTAGTTTAGTCTATAAAATAAAACTACAAAAAAATGGAATTGAGTTTGTCTCATACGCTTCATCTTTTTAATATCTTTCGTGAGAATGATGGGAAGGAAAAATGTGCTCATGTACTAGAAGAAGAATTACATAGAATGCTTGGCATAAAATATGTGAATGATGAGCATGATATCAATGTTGTTAGTATGAATTCCATTAATACCCATGATGCTAATGATATGCAAAGCCACAAGCTTGGGGAAGCTATGTTTGATGAAGATGATATTTTTTGTCCCCCAAGTTTTGATGAGAAAATTTATTATGATGAAAGCATGCCTCCTATTTATGATCATTATTGTGATGACACGTATGCTATAAAGAATAAAGATAACCATGAAACGTTTCATCATGATTTTAATTTTCAATTGGATTATGCTTCACATGATAGTTATTTTGTTGAGTTTGCTCCCACTACTATTGATGAGAATAAATTTGCTTATGTGGAGAGTAGTAAAATTTCTATGCTTGTAGATCATGAAAAGAATGCTTTATGTGATAGTTATATTGTTGAATTCATTCATGATGCTACTGAAAATTATTATGAGGGAGGAATATATGCTTGTAGGAATTGCAATAATATCAAGTTTCCTCTCTATGTGTTGAAAATCTTGAAGTTGCACTTGTTTTGCCTTCCTATGCTAGTTGATTATTGTTCCATAAGTTGTTTGCTCACAAAATCCCTATGCATAGGAAGTGGGTTAGACTTAAATGTGCTAGTCATATTCTTCATGATGCTCTCTTTATGTTTCAATTCTTATCTTTTATGTGAGCATCATTGAAATCATCATGCTTAGCTAGGGGCGTTAAACGTTAGCGCTTGTTGGGAGGCAACCCAATTTTATTTTAGTTTCTTGATTTTTGGTTCTGTTTAGGAATAAATAATCCATCTAGCTTCTGTTTAGATGTGGTTTTATGTTTTAATTAGTGTTTGTGCCAAGTTAAACCTATATGATCTTCTTGGGTGATAGTTATTCGATCTTGCTGAAAATTCCAGAAACTTTTTGTTCACGAAAACAATTGTTTAAAATCACCAGAACGTGATAAAATACTGATTCCAATTGCAGAAGATCAATACTCAAATTATCTAGGTCTTCCTATTTTGGTAGATTTTCTGAGTTCCAGAAGTTTGCGTTAGTTACAGAGTACTACAGACTGTTCTGTTTTTGACAGATTCTGTTTTTTCGTGTGTTGTTTGCTTATTTTGATGAATCTATGGCTAGTAAAATAGTTTATAAACCATATAGAAGTTGGAATACAGTAGATTTAACAGCAATATGAATAAATAATGAGTTCATTACAGTACCTTAAAGTGGTTGTTTGTTTTCTTTCGCTAACGGAGCTTACGAGTTTTCTGTTAAGTTTTGTGTTGTGAAGTTTTCAAGTTTTGGGTAAGGATTCGATGGACTATGGAATAAGGAGTGGCAAGATCCTAAGCTTGGGGATGCCCAAGGCACCCCAAGGTAATATTCAAGGATAACCAAGAGCCTAAGCTTGGGGATGCCCCGGAAGGCATCCCCTCTTTCGTCTTCGTTCATCGGTAACTTTACTTGGAGCTATATTTTTATTCACCACATGATATGTGTTTTGCTTGGAGCATCATTTTATTTTCTTTTGTTTTGCTTGCTGTTCGAATAAAATACTAAGATCTGAAATTATTAAATGAGAGAGAGTCTTCACATAGCTACATAATTATTTAACTACTCATTAATCTTCACTTATATCTTTTTGGAGTAGTTTGTCATTTACTCGTGTGCTTCACTTATATCCTATGAGTAAATGGTTGAATGAATTGAATATCATAAATCTGAAATTATATATGTTTCATATGCCTTTCCCATGGGAGTAATGCCTTCACATATAAGAAGTAGGGGTGGTAAATTTTTTGATGGTTAGCAAACATTGTATTGGTCACTTGAACAATTCATGAAAGAATATTGAAGGAAGAGAGATTTCACATATAAATATACTATCTTGGACATCTTCTATGATTGTGATCCGCATTAATTATTTTCAAACCTGAGCAAATTAGTTGAAGTTGGACAAGGAAGACAACATAATGAGTTATGCTTGGGTATATTTGTATAGAAGTTATATTGTTATGGATCCTCTAACATGTGGTGCTTGCTATTTAGAATCTTTTGCTAGCCTAAATTTCTGTACTAAGCGGGAATACTGCTTGCGCATCCAAAATCCTTGAACCAAGTTTCTTTCATGAGTGTCCACCATATGTACCTATATGCGGTATTTACCTGCCGTTCCAAGTAAATTTGCATGTGCCAAACTCTAAACCTTCAAATAATAATCTGTTTTGTATGCCCGAATCGCTCATGTGGCGACTAGGGGCTAGCAGTATCTTCCATGCTAGGTGGGTTATTCTTACGATGAGTGGACTCCGCTCATCATTCACGAGAAAATGGCTGGTAACTGGGATGCCCAGTCCTATGATCAAAAGATCAAAAACAAATTCGCAAATAATTTAAACAAACTCCCCCAGGATTGTTGAAAGTTGGACGACACCTGTTGTTTCGGACAAGTCGTGGAGTGTGATTGTTGGTGGAGGGGGAGTAAAATCTTTACCTTTCTGCGTGGGAACCGCCTATGATGTATCTAGTATGGAAGATATTGGGAACTCTTGGTCGTTATGTTGACAACGAAAGCATACCTCTCAAAATTATTTTCATCTCTGTTTTAAAGCTTCGAGCTCTGGCACCTCTACAAATCCCTGCTTCCCTCTGCGAAGGGCCTATCTTTTACTTTTATGCAAGAGTCAGTAGTATTCCTTCTCATTCCAACCTACTCTTTAGTTGGCAAGCATCATGTGATGGAAAGATCTAAGCATATATGGCCATTCAAATATATTTGAGCATGAATTATTACTGTTGACATTACCCTTGAGGTAAAAGGTTGGGAGGCGAAACATTAAGCCCCTATCTTTCTCTGTGTTCGATGAATACTATTTGTTCTAAAAATATGCTTTGAGTGGTAGCAATCATGGAAGACTAAATGATAGTTGAGTATGTGAAGTTTGCGGAATCAAAGCTCTGACATAGACTCTTCCTGAAAATAAGATGAATTATAATTTTTTGATGACTAATAACACGGTTTGTTAGTTTTCAAGAAAGTTTATGATCTATACTTTAACATGTGAATAGTTTGTTACTTGATCATGAAAAGTTTTATGAGTTGAGCTACTGTTATGACATATAATGATGCTAGAAAAGGTGATCGAAATTATCATTGATCAAACTTATGCACCTGCTAGCATTCACACTTCATAAATTATTTCTTTTATCATTTACCTACTCGAGGACAAGCAGGAATTAAGCTTGGGGATGCTGATACGTCTCCAACGTATCTATAATTTATGAAGTATTCATGCTATTATATTATCTGTTTTGGATGTTTAATGGGCTTTACTATGCACTTTTATATTATTTTTGGGACTAACCTATTAACCTAGAGCCCAGTGCCAGTTTTCTGTTTTTTCCTTGCTTTTGAGTTTTACAGAAAAGGAATACCAAACGGAGTCCAATTGACGTGCCGATTTTTGATGATTTTTTCTGGACCAAAAGAAGCCCCCGGAGTAAAAGAGTTGGGCCAGGAGAGTCCCGGGCTGCCCACGAGGGTGGGCGGGGCGCCCACCCCCTGGGCGTGGGCCCCTGCCTCGTGGACAACCCGGAGACCCCCCTGACGTGAGACCTATGCCAAAAAATCCTATAAATACTAAAACCTCCAGAAAACAGAATAGATCAGGAGTTCCGCCGCCGCAAGCCTCTGTAGCCACCAAAAACCAATCGGGACCCTGTTCCGGCACCCTGCCGAAGGGGGATCCCTCACCGGTGGCCATCTTCATCATCCCGGCGCTCTCCATGACGAGGAGGGAGTAGTTCACCCTCGGGGCTGAGGGTATGTACCAGTAGCTATGTGTTTGATCTCCCTCTCTCTCTCTCTCTCTCTCTCTCTCTCTCTTTCGTGTTCTTGATTTGGCACGATCTTGATGTATCGCAAGCTTTGCTATTATAGTTGGATCTTATGATGTTTCTCCCCCTCTACTCTCTTGTAATGGATTGAGATTTCCCTTTGAAGTTATCTTATCGGATTGAGTCTTTAAGGATTTGAGAACACTTGATGTATGTCTTGCGTGGGATACCCGTGGTGACAATGGGGTATTCTATTGATTCACTTGATGTATGTTTTGGTGATCAACTTGTGGGTTCCGCCCATGAACCTATGCATAGGGGTTGGCACACGTTTTTGTCTTGACTCTCCGGTAGAAACTTCGGGGCACTCTTTGAAGTACTTTGTGTTGGTTGAATAGATGAATCTGAGATTGTGTGATGCATATCGTATAATCATACCCACGGATACTTGAGGTGACATTAGGGTTTTGGTTGATTTGTGTCTTAAGGTGTTATTCTAGTACGAACTCTATGATAGATCGAACGGAAAGAATAGCTTCATGTTATTTTACTACGCACTCTTGAATAGATCGATCAGAAAGGATAACTTTGAGGTGGTTTCGTACCCTACCATAATCTCTTCGTTTGTTCTCCGCTATTAGTGACTTTGGAGTGACTCTTTGTTGCATGTTGAGGGATAGTTATATGATCCAATTATGTTATTATTGTTGAGAGAACTTGCACTAGTGAAAGTATGAACCCTAGGCCTTGTTTCCTAGCATTGCAATACCGTTTCCGCTCACTTTTATCGCTTGCTACCTTGCTGTTTTTATATTTTCAGATTACAAAAACCTCTATCTACCATCCATATTGCACTTGTATCACCATCTCTTCGCCGAACTAGTGCACCTATACAATTTACCATTGTATTGGGTGTGTTGGGGACACGAGAGACTCTTTGTTATTTGGTTGTAGGGTTGTTTGAGAGAGACCATCTTCATCCTACGCCTCCCACGGATTGATAAACCTTAGATCATCCACTTGAGGGAAATTTGCTACTGTCCTACAAACCTCTACACTTGGAGGCCCAACAACGTCTACAAGAAGAAAGTTGCGTAGTAGACATCACCGAGCTCCCTTGTGGATTTGCAACAGCTCTTGTAGCAAATCGCCCGAAGATCCGGACATCTCCTCTTCGGGATGGCCAGTCAGCATACCTACAGACATAACTCTGTCAGTTCCTTTCCTCACCGAATTACACGGAGGTAAGTTTGAACACATACCAAATATGCCGCCGCGCAGCCTCTTATTTTCTTCACGGAGTCAGCCAGCTGGGCCGGCACATCTTTCAGCTCTTTGCCCAGCTGGGTGTTGGAATCCTGGAGTTTGTTTTTCTCCTCCCTGACCCGTGTCAGTATGCGTTCGCCCGCGACCCGTTGCCTTTTGGCTTCTTGTTCACCCGCTTGCGCGACTTCCAGTGCCTCCTTCAGTTTATCTGACGATCATGCCATGAGAAATGCAACACTACTAGCATTGCTGGTATATAATTATATTTTCTCGATGGAGGGGAATATTACCAGGCGATGCCTTCTTGGATTTTTCCAGTTTGACGGTAGCGGCATTTAGCTCGGTCCGACACTTTTCCAGTTCTTGAGACAACATGTTGTTCTTCTCCGTAAGCACCTGGTCATACAATGATCCTTAAATCAGTTGTATCAACTTCAAGTCGGGGGCTACTGGTATATAATTATCATATTTGGACATGTAAACTTACCCACATATCTTTCAAATGATGGTCTGTGGCTCTGGTAAGCCCGTCTTGAGCAGCTCGGATGTATGCATCAGCCGAGCTGAAGGCATTGAATGCCTCTTTTGTAAAGCCGGGGTCGCGTAGAACGGCCCTCCGGCACTGATGATTCATGGCTCTCTCCACTTCCGAATTTGTGATGGATGCATCATCTGAATCCTCTGCCAAAGGACAATCCGGCGTCACTCCCGTATCAGCCCCCGTCTTTCTGGTAGGTTCTGAAACCTGGCTGTTGGGAATGTGAGTGGCAGGACCCCCGGACATAGTCCGGCGAACACTTTTCCTGATAAGGCACGAACGGACAATGTCACAGTTGGATGTGACTGCCAAGGGGCATGTTTACAAAGTCATACCTCTTTGATGAAGGCTCGGTCCTGTCCTCGTTTGCCTTCCTCTTCGAAGGCTTGCCCGGCGTGGGCGCCGCTCTCTTTGGAGTTGCCTCTGGTGTAGCATGGCGCGCCGAACGCCTCCCCTTTGGAGCACGAGACAGTGCGGTGGGTGAGGCAGAATGAGGAAGCTCTTTCGAAGGAGATGTCTCCTGATTACTTACGTGTGAGGCTGGGAGAAGACCGGGATAGTCGGCGGTGATGGCCATTTCTGTGCCGTCATAGCTCGCCTGGTAGAACCCCCATCCTCGAGCTCCACGAATATGTCCGGATCCTCTTCGAATCCGGGGTCAAGGTCCCGGTTGTGGTCCTTTGGCTGTGGGGCGGGGCTGTGGAGCCCCTTGGTGATCTTTCGCCATTCCTGTTACAAATGGACGGATTAATGTTCATCAAATGTGACTCAGGGAGTAAATTGAGTAGAGTAGTGGGGTTGGAACTCACCCAGCTAGGAGGATTGTACATGGAAAATCCATCTCGGCGCTTAATACGAATGAATTCCTCTTTCTCCCCTTTGAATAGTTCGGCCAATATTTTGGCCAAAGCGGCGGGGGTGTACGGACCATTCCGACCGCAGCGGGAGGCGTCATCTTCCCCATTATAGTGCCACATGGGAAGCCCTCTGTATTGGAGTGGCTGAACCCCTCGTACTATGGAAGTCGCCATTACCTCGACTATTGATAATCCGGACTAGGCAAGCGTCTTTATCTTGCTCATCAATTGACGGACTTTCGCGCTATCTTCCTCCTCAAGGCTCCGAGGGCGCTAGCTGTGGTGTTTCTTCAACGGAACAGTTGTAAATTCGGGAAGACCCATTCGGACTGGGTCGGGGCGACGTCCTCGGTATAAAACCATTCGGAAGGCCACTCTTCGGATGCCTTCTTAGGCGTGCCGGACAGGTATCCGGTCCCGGCGATGCGCCATACCTCGGCTCTGCCCACTTCAAATATTGATCCCTCTTGGTTAAGAGGGACGAGGTAGAATAGCTTCCTCCACAATTCAAAATGGGCCTCACAACCCAGGAATAGCTCACAAAGAGCAACGTAACCCGCGATGTGCAGGATGGAGGCAGGAGTGAAATTGTGCAGTTGGAGGCCATAATACTCCAGAAGTCCTCGGAGGAACGGGTGGATTGGAAATCCAACGCCTCTCAACAAGTAGGGAACGAAGCACACTCGTTCCCCCTGGATGGATTGTGGAAATTCTCCGCCTGAGCCCCGCCGTTGAAGGAGGTCTATCCTGCTCGAACGGGGACTAGATCCGCGGGGGGGGGGGGGGGGATCCCTGTGTCTGCAGCTTCACTAGCCGACCGTGGGATACGAAACATTTCTCCCAATCGCCTTTTTTGGGGCCGTGGGGGTGGGAGGAAGAGCTGGGAGCGCTACCCATGTTGGAATGGTTTCTCCTAGCGAGCTCTGAGGATCCCTCGCTTGGTATGGAATGGATCTGAAGATCCCAATCTCTTTAAATAGACGCCTTTCTTATATGGTCAGGGTGATATGTGCAAAAATACCCCGACCTCTCATATTCGCTCGACACGTGGAAGCTGAAGTCATGAAGGCGTGGAAGCCGATGGGCGCGACATTAAATGGAAAGCCGAATACTGCTCTTTAAGTCAGGTACTTTGAAGTAATCAGAGGGGGAACCCGCCTTGCAATGCCGAAGATAATCTGCGCGCCGGACACATCGTCATTGAAAGACTGGTTCGGGTGCTACTGAGGGAGTCCTGGATTAAGGGGTCCTCTGGTGTCCGGACTGTGTAGCATGGGCCGGACCGTTGGGCCATGAAGATACAAGACAGAAGACTCTCTCCCATGTCCGGATGGGACTCTCCTTGGCGTGGAAGGCAAGCTTGGCGCCTGGATATGAAGATTCCTTTCTCTGTAACCGACTTTGGATAACCCTAGTCCCCCCAGTGTCTATATAAACCGGAGGGCTTAGTCCGTAGAGACAATCATAATCATAGTCATACAGGCTAGACTTTTAGGGTTTTAGCCATTACGATCTCGAGGTAGATCAACTCTTGTAATACTCATATTCATCAAGATCAATCAAGTAGGAAGTAGGGTATTACCTCCATAGAGAGGGTCCGAACCTGGGTAAACATTGTGTCCCCCGTCTCCTGTTACCATCAACCTTAGACGCACAGTTCGGGACCCCCTACCCGAGATCCGCCGGTTTTGACACCAACACCCCCTCCTAGGCCAATTCGGACCAGCCCATGGGGGGGCGCGCGGCCACCCCTTGAGGCCCTTCTCTCCTTTCTCGTATGGCCCATTAAGGCCCACTACTTCCCCCGGCGAATTCCCGTAACTCTCCGGTACTCCGAAAAAATACCCGAATCACTCGGAACCTTTACGATGTCCGAATATAGGCTTCCAATATATCGATCTTTATGTCTCGACCATTTCGAGACTCCTCGTCATGTCCGTGATCTCATCCAGGACTCCGAACAACCTTCGGTCATCAAATCACATAAACTCATAATACAAATCGTCATCGAACGTTAAGCGTGCGGACCCTACGGGTTCGAGAACTATGTAGACATGACCGAGACACATCTCCGGTCAATAACCACTAGAAGAACCTGGATGCTCATATTGGCTCCTACATATTCTAGGAAGATCTTTATCGGTCAAACCGCATAACAACATACGTTGTTCCCTTTGTCATCGGTATGTTACTTGCCCGAGATTCGATCGTCGGTATCCGCATACCTAGTTCAATCTCGTTACCGGCAAGTCTCTTTACTCGTTCCGTAATGCATCATCCCACAAATAACTCATTAGTCACATTGCTTGCAAGGCTTATAGTGATGTGCATTACCGAGAGGGCCCAGAGATACCTCTCCGATACACGGAGTGACAAATCCTAATCTTGATCTATGCCAACCCAACAAACACCTTCGGAGACACCTGTAGAGCATCTTTATAATCACCCAGTTACCTTGTGACGTTTGATAGCACACAAGGTGTTCCTCCGGTATTCGGGAGTTGCATAATCTCATAGTTAGAGGAACATGTATAAGTCATGGAGAAATCAATAGCAATAAAACCGTAACGATCATAATGCTAAGCTAACGAATGGGTCTTGTCCATCACATCATTCTCCTAATGATGTGATCCCGTTCATCAAATGACAACACATGTTTATGGTTAGGAAACATAACCATCTATGATAAACGAGATAGTCAAGTAGAGGCATACTAGGGACACTCTGTTTTTTGTCTATGTATTCACACATGTACTAAGTTTCTGGTTAATACAATTCTAGCATGAATAATAAACATTTATCATGATATTAGGAAATAAATAATAACTTTATTATTGCCTCTAGGGCATATTTCCTTCAGTCTCCCACTTGCACTAGAGTCAATAATCTAGTTCACATCACCATGTGATTTAACACCAATAGTTCACATCGTCATGTGATTTAACATTCTATAGTTCACATCGCCATGTGACCAATACCCAAAGGGTTTACTAGAGTCAATAATCTAGTTCACATCGCTATGTGATTAACACCCAAAGAGTACTAAGGTGTGATCATGTTTTGCTTGTGAGAGAGGTTTAGTCAATGGGTCTGCCACATTCAGATCCGTATGTATTTTGCAAATTTCTATGTCTACAATGCTCTGCACGGAGCTACTCTAGCTCAATGCTCCCACTTTCAATATGTATCCAGGTCGGTGTCAAAGTTTGCATCGACGTAACTCTTTACGACGAACTCTTTATCACCTCCATAACCGAGAAATATTTCCTTAGTCCTCTAAGGATAATTTTGACCAATGTCCAGTGATCTACTCCTAGATCACTATTGTATTCCCTTGCCAAACTCAGGGCAGGGTATACAATAGGTCTGGTACATAGCATGGCATACTTTGTAGAACCTATGGCTGAGGCATAGGGAATGACTTTCATTCTCTCTTTATCTTCTGCCGTGGTCGGGCTTTGAGTCTTACTCAACTTCACACCTAGCAACACAGACAAGAAGTCCTTCTTTGACTGTTCCATTTTGAACTACTTTAAAATCTTGTCAAGGTATGTACTCATTGAAAAAACGTATCAAGCGCCTTGATCTATCTCTATAGATCTTGATGCTCAATATGTAAGCAGCTTCACCGATGTCTTTCTTTTGAAAAACTCTTTTCAAATACTCCTTTATGCTTTCTAGAAAATTGTACATTATTTTCGATCAACAATATGTCATTCACATATACTTATCAGAAAGGTTGTAGTGCTCCCACTCACCTTTTGTAAATACAGGCTTCACCGCAAGTCTGTAGAAAACTATATGCTTTGAGCAACTCATCAAAGTGTATATTCCAACTCCGAGATGCTTGCACCTGTCCATAGATGGATCGTTGGAGCTTTGCACACTTTGTTAGCACCATTAGGATCGACAAAACCTTCTGGTTGCATCATATATAAATCTTCTTTAAGAAATCCATTAAAGAATGCATGTTTGACATCCATTTGCCAAATTTCATAAAATGCGGCAATTGCTAACATGATTCGGACATACTTTTAAGCATCAATACAAGTGAGAAAATCTCATTGTAGTTAACACCTTGAACTTGTCGAAAACATTTTTGCGACAATTCGAGCTTTGTAGATAGTAACACTACTATCAGTGTCCATCTTCCTCTTGAAAATCCATTTTATTCTTATGGCTTGCCGATCATCGCGCAAGTCAACCAAAGTCCACACTTTGTTCTCATACATGGATCCCATCTCAGATTTCATGGCCTCAAGCCATTTTGCAGAAACTGGGCTCATCATCGCTTCCTCATAGTTTGTAGGTTCGTCATGGTCAAGTAACATGACCTCCAGAATAGGATTACCGTACCACTCTGGTGCGGATCTTACTCTGGTTGACCTACAAGGTTCAGTAGTAACTTGATCTGAAGTTTCATGATCATTATCATTAGCTTCCTCACTAATTGGTGTAGGAATCACTGGAACTGATTTCTGTGATGAACTACTTTCCAATTCGGGAGAACGTACAATTACCTTATCAAGTTCTACTTTCCTCCCACTCACTTCTTTCGAGAGAAACTCCTTCTCTAGAAAGGATCCATTCTTAGCAACGAATATCTTGCCTTCGGATCTCTGATAGAAGGTGTACCCAACAGTTTTCTTTGGGTATCCTATGAAGACACATTTCTCCAATTTGGGTTCAAGCTTATCAGGTTGACACTTTTTCACATAAGCATCGCAACCCCAAACTTTAAGAAACAACAGCTTAGGTTTCTTGCCAAACCACAGTTCATAAGGTGTCGTCTCAACGGATTTAGATGGTGCCCTATTTAACGTGACAGCAGTTGTCTCTAATGCATAACCCCAAAACGATAGTGGTAAATCGATAAGAGACATCATAGATCGCACCATATCTAATAAGGTACGGTTACGACATTCAGACACACCATTACGCTGTGGTGTTCCAGGTGGCGTGAGTTGTGAAACTATTCCACATTGTTTTAAATGAAGGCCAAACTCGTAACTCAAATATTTGCCTCCGTGATCAGATCATAGAAACTTTACTTTCTTGTTACGATGATTCTCCACTTCACTCTGAAATTCTTTGAACTTTTCAAATGTTTCAGACTTGTATTTCATCAAGTAGATATACCCATATCTGCTCAAATCATCTGTGAAGGTCAGAAGATAACGATACCCGCCGCGAGCCTCAACACTCATCGGACCGCATACATCATTATGTATTATTTCCAATAAGTCAGTTGCTCGCTCCATTGTTCCGGAGAACGAAGTCTTAGTCATCTTGCCCATAAGGCATGGTTCGCAAGCATCAAGTGATTCATAATCAAGTGATTCCAAAAGTCCATCAGCATGGAGTTTCTTCATGCGCTTTACACCAATATGATCTAAACAGCAGTGCCACAAATAAGTTTGCACTATCATTATTAACTTTGCATCTTTTGGCTTCAATATTATGAATATGTGTATCACTACGATCGAGATTCAATAAACCATTTATATTGAGTGTATGACCGTAGAAGGTTTTATTCATGTAAATAGAACAACAATTATTCTTTGACTTAAATGAATAACCGTATTGCAATAAACATGATCCAATCATATTCATGCACAACGCAAACACCAAATAACATTTACTTTAGGCTCAACACTAATCCCGAAGGTAAAAGGAGTGTGCGATGGTGATCTTATCAACCTTGGAATTATTTCCAACACACATCGTCACCTTGTCCTTAACTAGTCTCTGTTCATTTTGTAACTCTTGTTTCGAGTTAGTACTGATAGTAACTGAACCAGCGTCAAATACCGAGGGGTTGCTATAAACACTAGTAAAGTACACATCAATTACATGTATATCAAATATACCTTTGTTCACTTTGCCATCCTTCTTATCCGCCAAGTATCTAGGGTAGTTATACTTCCAGTGACCATTTCCTTTGCAGTAGAAGCACTCAGTTTCAGGCTTGAGTCTAGCTTTGGGTTTCTTCACGGGAGTGGCAACTTGCTTGCCATTCTTCTTGAAGTTCCCTTTCTTTCCCTTGCCCTTTTACTTGAAACTAGTGGTTGATACGTCTCCAACGTATCTATAATTTATGAAGTATTCATGCTGTTATATTACCTATCCTGGATGTTTAATGGGCTTTATTATACACTTTTATATGATTTTTGGGACTAACCTATTAACCTAGAGCCCAGTGCCAGTTTCTGTTTTCTCCTTGTTTTAGAGTATCGCAGAAAAGGAAAACCAAACGGAGTCCAATTGACGTGCCACTTGACGGAGATCATTTTTGGACCAGAAGAAGCCCACGGAGTACCAGAAGCAGGCCCGAAGAGTCCCGGGCTGCCCACGAGGGTGGGGGGCGCCCACCCCCCTGGGGCACGCCCCCTGCCTCGTGGACAGCCCGGAGACCCCCCTGACGTGAAATCAACGCAAAACACTTCTATATATAACCAAACTTCCAGAAAGAAACCTAGATCGGAAGTTCCACCGCCGCAAGCCTCTGTAGCCACGAGAAGTCAATCTAGGCCCTCTCCGGCACCCTATCGGAGGGGGCCATCATCACCGATGGCCATGGAGGAGGAAGCACAAGGGGGAGAACCTCTCCTCCTCTCTTCTGGTGGCGCCGGAGTGCCATCGGGAGGGGAATCCTCGCCACGGTGATCGTCTTCATCAACATCACCATCATCATCATCATCCTCATCTGTTTTACGCGGTCCACTCTCCCGCACCCCGCTGTAATCCCTACTTGAACATGGTGCTTTATGCCACATATTATGATCCAATGATGTGTTGCCATCTTATGATGTTTTGAGTAGATATCTTTTGTCTTTGGTTTGATTGATGATCTAGATTGGTATGAGTTGTATGTTTTATTTTGGTGCTGTCCTATGGTGCCCTCTGTGTCGCGCAAGCGTGAGGGACTCCCGCTGTAGGGTGTTGCAATACGTTCATGATTCGCTTATAGTGGGTTGGTGAGTGACTAAAACACAAACCCGAGTAAGAGGGATTGTTGCGTATGGGAATAAAGAGGACTTGATGCTTTAATGCTATGGTTGGGTTTTACCTTAATGATCTTTAGTAGTTGCGGATGCTTGCTAGAGTTCCAATCATAAGTGCATATGATCCAAGTAGAGAAAGTATGTTAGCTTATGCCTCTCCTTCATATGAAACTGCAATAGTGATTACCGGTCTTGTTAATAATTGCCTAGGACAATTCCGCACACCGATCCACCATTATTCCACACTCGCTATTTATAATATTTAGTAATATATTCTAACGTTATCATAACAGCACCTACTTTTATATTTTAGCTCTCAGATATCATGCAAAGTTATCCTCTTCATGCCCACAACGTAGTTTTATTTCTCGTTGCTAGTTGGAAGCTAACGTTCGGTGTACGTAGAGTCGTATCAGTGGCAGATAGGGCTTAAGAGAATATTGATCTTACCTTTAGCTCCTTGTGGGTTCGACACTCCATACTTATCACTTCCACCTTTGGAAATTGCTACGATGATTCCTTGCACTTGGGGATTATCAGTGATCTTGTCAACCATCAACGCTTGATGCTTTTCTTGATTTCTACCTTCGCCGATTTTAGCATCGCGAAGAGCTTGGGAATTTTTTTTCGTTATCCCTTGCATATTATAGTTCATCACAAAGTTCTAGTAACTTGGTGATAGTGACTAGATAACTCTGTCAATTACTATCTTATCTGGAAGATTAACTCCCACTTGATTCAAGCAATTGTAGTACCCAGACAATCTGAGCACATGCTCACCGGTTGAGCTATTCTCCTCCATCTTGTAGGCAAAGTACTGTCAGAGGTCTCATACCTCTTGACACGGGCATGAGTATGAAATACCAATTTCAACTCTTGGAACATCTTATATGCTTCGTGGTGTTCAAAACGTTTTGAAGTCCCAGTTCTAAGCCGTAAAGCATGGTGCACTAAACTATCAAGTAGTCATCATACCGAGCATTGTCAAAAACATTCATAACATCTGCATCTGCTCCTGCAATAGTTATGTCACCTAGCGGTGCATCAAGGACATAATTTTTCTGTGCAGCAATGAGGAAAATCCTCAGATCAAGGACCCAGTCCGCATTGCTACTATCATCTTTCAACTCATTTTCTCTAGGAACATATCATAAATAAAAAGGGGAAGCTATATGCGAGCTATTGATCTATAACATAGATATGCAAATACTATCAGGACTAAGTTCATGATAAATTAAAGTTCAATTAATCATATTACTTAAGAATTCCCACTTAGATAGACATCCCTCTAATCATCTAAGTGATCACGCGATCCAAATAAACTAAACCATGTCCGATCATCACGTGAGATGGAGTAGTTTTCAATGGTGAACATCACTATGTTGATCATATCTTCTATATGATTCACGCTCGACCTTTCGGTCTCAGTGTTCCAAGGCCATATCTGCATATGCTAGGATCGTCAAGTTTAACCCGAGTATTCTGCGTGTGCAAAACTGACTTGCATCCGTTGTATGTGAACGCAGAGCTTATCACACCCGATCATCACGTGGTGTCTCGGCACGACGAACTGTAGCAACGGTGCATACTCAGGGAGAACACTTATACCTTGAAATTTAGTGAGAGATCGTCTTATAATGCTACCGCCGTACTAAGCAAAATAAGATGCATAAAGGATAAACATCACATGGAATCAATATAAGTGATATGATATGGCCATCATCATCTTGTGCCTTTGATCTCCATCTCCAAGCACCGCCATGATCACCATCGTCACCGGCTTGACACCTTGACTCCATCGAAGCATCATTGTCGTCTCACCAACTATTGCTTCTACGACTATCGCTACCACTTAGTGATAAAGTAAAGCAATTACATGGCGATTGCATTTCATACAATAAAGCGACAACCATAAGGCTCCTGCCAGTTGCCGATAACTTTTACAAAACATGATCATCTCATACAACAATTTATATATCATCACGTCTTGACCATATCACATCACAGCAAGCCCTGCAAAAACAAGTTAGACGTCCTCTACTTTGTTGTTGCAAGTTTTACGTGGCTGCTACAGACTTAGTAAGAACCGTTCTTACCTACGCATCAAAACCACAATGATTTTTCGTCAAGTGTGTTGTTTTAACCTTCAACAAAGACCGGGCGTAGTCACACTCGATTCAACTAAAGCTGGAGAAACAGACACCCACTAGCCACCTATGTGCGAAGCACATCGGTAGAACGAGTCTCATGAACGCGGTCATGTAATGTCGGTCTGGGCCGCTTCATCCAACAATACCGCCGAATCAAAGTATGACATGCTGGTAAGCAGTATGACTATTATCGCCCACAACTCTTTGCATTCTACTCGTGCATATAACATCTACGCATAGACCTGGCTCTGATACCACTGTTGGGGAACGCAGTAATTACAAAAAGTTCCTACGAACACGCAAGATATATCTAGGAGAAGCATAGCAACGAGAGGTGAGAGTGTGTCCACGTACCCTCATAGACCGAAAGCGGAAGCGTTATATCAACGCGGTTGATGTAGTCGTACGTCTTCACGATCCGACCGATCCTAGCACCGAACGTACAGCACCTCCGTGTTCAGCACATGTTCAGCACGATGACGTCCCTTGTATTCTTGATCCAGTTGAGGCCGAGGAAGAGTTCCGTCAGCACGACGGCGTGGTGACGGTGATGATGAAGTTACCGGCGCAGGGCTTCGCCTAAGCACTACGACGATATTATTGATGTGTGTAACTGTGGAGGGGAGCACCGCACACGGCTAAGAGAAATTTTGATGTGCTCTAGGGTGCCCCCCTGCCCACGTATATAAAGGAGGGAGGAAGAGGAGGCCGGCCCTAGAAGGGGCGCGCCAAGGGGGGGAGTCCTATTTGAATCCCGGTCCAAGTAGGATTCGCCCCCCCCCCCTTTCCTATTCCAACTAGGAGAAGGAAGGGAAGGAGGAAGAGGGGAGAAGCAAGGAGGGGGGCGCCGCCCCCTCCTAGTCCAATTCGGACCAGCCCATGGGGGGGGTGCGGCCACACCTTGAGGCCCTTCTCTCCTTTCCCGTATGGCCCATTAAGGCCCACTACTTCCCCTGGCGAATTCCCGTAACTCTCCGGTACTCCGAAAAATACCCGAATCACTCGGAACCTTTCCGATGTCCGAATATAGCCTTCCAATATATCGATCTTTATGTCTCGACCATTTCGAGACTCCTCGTCATGTCCATGATCTCATCCGGGACTCCGAACAACCTTCGGTCATCAAATCACATAAACTCATAATACAAATCGTCATCGAACGTTAAGCGTGCGGACCCTACGGGTTCGAGAACTATGTAGACATGACCGAGACACATCTCTGGTCAATAACCAATAGCGAAACTTGGATGCTCATATTGGCTCCTACATATTCTATGAAGATCTTTATTGGTCAAACCGCATAACAACATACATTGTTCCCTTTGTCATCGGTATGTTACTTGCCCGAGATTCGATCATCGGTATCCTCATACCTAGTTCAATCTCGTTACCGGAAAGTATCTTTACTCGTTCCGTAATGCATCATCCCACAAATAACTTATTAGTCACATTGCTGGCAAGGCTTATAGTGATGTGCATTACCGAGAGGGCCCAGAGATACCTCTCCGATACACGGAGTGACAAATCCTAATCTTGATCTATGCCAACCCAACAAACACCTTCGGAGACACCTGTAGAGCATCTTTATAATCACCCAGTTACGTTGTGACGTTTGATAGTACACAAGGTGTTCCTCCGGTATTCGGGAGTTGCATAATCTCATAGTCAGAGGAACATGTATAAGTCATGGAGAAAGCAATTAAAACCGTAACGATCATAATGCTAAGCTAACGAATGGGTCTTGTCCATCACATCATTCTCCTAATGATGTGATCCCGTTCATGAAATGACAAGACATGTTTATGGTTAGGAAACATAACCATCTTTGATAAACGAGATAGTCAAGTAGAGGCATACTAGGGACACTCTGTTTTTTGTCTATGTATTCACACATGTACTAAGTTTCCGGTTAATACAATTCTAGCATGA
This sequence comes from Triticum aestivum, assembly GCF_018294505.1. Lineage (NCBI taxonomy): Eukaryota > Viridiplantae > Streptophyta > Magnoliopsida > Poales > Poaceae > Triticum > Triticum aestivum. The sequence continues at coordinate 395,508,521 of NC_057796.1, forward strand.
ATAATAAACATTTATCATGATATAAGGAAATAAATAATAACTTTATTATTGCCTCTAGGGCGTATTTTCCTTCAGTAAATTCATTTCTCATTTCGGGATGGGGCATCCCTAATACCTTTGTCGTACTCTCGTGCAATGACAAGTGAATAAACACTCATCATGAGAATAACACATCTAGCATAGAAATAGATTAGCCACCCCCTACCGTTTCATGAGTGGTACGAGCACACAAAAGAGAAGTTTAGAGATGGCACATACAAATTTGCTTAGAGCGGCAAAAGAATACCACATATAGGTAGGTATGGTGGACTCATATGGCAAAACTGGTTTAAAGGATTTTGGATGCACAAGTAGTGATCATACTTAGTGCAAATGAAGGCTGGCAAAAGATTGAGAAGCGACCAACCAAGAACCGAAAAATCTCATAAGCAAGCATTAAGCATAACTAACACCGAGTTAAGCATAAGCAAGCATTAAGCATAACTAACTCTCAAATAAATATAAGTGAAGCATGACAGCATTTCTTCAAAAATAACAAAGCACACCGTGCTCAAAAAGATATAAGTGGAGCACTAGAGCAATTCCATAGCTCATAAAGATTTAAGTGAAGCATAGAGAGCAATTCTAACAAGTCATGGCATAATTTTGGATCTCTCAAATAGGTGTGTCCAGCAAGGATTTATGACTCAAAACAAAAAGGAAAACAAGCAAAGACTCATACCATACAAGACGCTCCAAGCAAAACTCATAATATGTGACGAATAAAAATATAGTTCCAAGTAAAATACCGATGGTCGTTAGAAGAAAGAGGGGATGCCACTCGGGCATCCCCAAGCTTAGTTGCTTGCTTCTCTTTAGATAATAGCTTGGGATGCCATGGGCATCCCCAAGCTTGGGCTCTTCTTACTCCTTATTCCTTCATCCATCATAATATCACCCAAAACTTGAAATCTTCAATCACATAAAACTCAACAAAACCTTTGTGAGATCTGTTAGTATAAGAAAGCAAATCACTACTATAAGTACTGTTGCAAACCCATTCATATTTTATTCTTGCATTATATCTACTGTATTCCAACTTTTCTATGGCAAAAAACTCTTCAAATAAAACCATAGAATCATCAAAACAAGCACACAACACAAAGAAAACAGAATCTGTCAAAAACAGAACAGTCTGTAGCAATCTGGATATTACGAATACTTCCGTAACTCCAAAAATTCTGAAAAATTAGGGCAACGTAGGAAATTTGTATATCAATCTTGCGTAAAAAATTAAGAATTTTATCATGCTTCTATGATTTTTAACAATTGTTTTTCCGCACGCAAAAGTTTCTGTTTTTCAACAAGATAAAATCAACTATAACCCAACATGATCTCAAAGGCTTTGCTTGGCACAAACACTAACTAAAACATAAAAAACACAATCATAACAATAGCATAATTGTGCAAACACTCAAGAACAGAAAGAAAAAGACAAAAATAAATTTTATTCATTGGGTTGCCTCCCAACAAGCTCTTTCCTTATAGCCATTAAGATAGGCTTAAGATTTCAACGATGCTCACACGAAAGATAAGAATTGAAATACAAAGAGAGCATCATGAAACATATGACACACACATTTAAGTCTAACATACTTCCTATGCATAGGAATTTTATAGGCAAACAAATTATCAAGACAAGAAATATCTAGAATATGCATAGGAGAGAAATAAAACATAGACAATCTCAACATAACGAGAGATAATCTAGTAACATGAAAATTTCTACAACCATATTTCCTTCTCTCATAATAATTACATGTAAGATCATAATCAAATTCAACAATATAGCTATCATAGAAAATTTTCTCTTCATGATCCACATGCATGCAAAGTTGACACTCTTCCAATATAGTGGGATTATCATCAAATAAAGTCATGACCTCTCCGAACCCACTTTTATAAAAAAAACTTCATAAGATTGAACACTCTCCAAATATGTGGAATTTTTTTTAGCTAAAGTTGACTCTCTTCCAAACCCACTTTCAATATTATTGCAAACACTATAATCAATATCATATTCATCATGAGGCTTAAATAAATTTTCAAGATCATAAGAATCATTATCACCCCAATCATGATCATTGCAATAAGTAGTGGACATAACAAAACAAGCATCCCCAAGCTTGGGGTTTTGCATATCACTAACACAATTGTCATTAATAGAATTTATAATAACATCATTGCAATCATTCTTTTCATTCAAGGAGCTATCATGAATCACTTTACAAATTTCTTTATTTAACACTTCATCACAATTTTCAGATTCATAAATCCCAAGCAAAACTTCATAAAGATAATCTAGTGAACTCAATTCACTATCAGTTGGTTCATCATAATTGGATCTTTTGAAAAGATTAGCAAGTGGATGAGGATCCATATCAATAGATTTTTAGCAAGCGAAGATGCAAGCAAATAGAAGACACATGGCAACACAAGCAAACAAAAGATCGAACGAGAAAAAATCAAGCGAATGAAACGGCAAATTTTTGTGAAGTGGGGGAGAGGAAACCGAGAGGCAAATGGCAAAAAATGTAAATTGCAAGGAGATGAGATTTGTGACTAGGAACCTGGTAGATGTTGATGATGTCTCCCAAGGAACGGCGCCAGAAATTGGCAAGTTGACGGGAGACTATCTTGACTTGACCCCCCCCCCGGCAACGGCGCCAGAATGTCTGCTAGAACTACGTCGGTATTTCCCCAAAGAGGAAGGGGTGATGCAGCACAGCAACGATAGGTATTTCCCTCGGTGATGAGACCAAGGTAATCGAACCAGTAGGAGAACCACGTAAACAGCTCCTGCACACAAAGAACAAATACTTGCAAACCGACATGAGAGGAGGTGATAGATAAAATTATAGTAGATTGGATAAATAAATCTCGCCGGAACGCGAGATAAAATAAATAATAATAAATTGAAGCAAGGTATTTTTGGATTAATAGATCTGAAAATAAAAGCAAATAAAAATAGATCACAAAGGCAAATATAATAAAGAAGAGACCCGGGGATCATAGATTTCACTAGTGGCTTCTCTCGAGAAAAATAGCAAACGGTGGGTAAACAAATTACTGTTGGGCAATTGATAAAACTTCAAATAATCATGACGATATCCAGGCAATGATCATTATATAGGCATCACGTCCAAGATTAGTAGACGGACTCCTGCCTGCATCTATTACTATTACTCCACACATCGACCGCTATCCAGCATGCATCGAGTGTATTAAGTTCATGGAGAAACAGAGTAATGCAATAAGAATGATGACATGATGTAGACAAAATCTATTTATGTAAAAATAGACCCCATCTTGTTATCCTTAATAGCAACGATACATACGTGTCAGTTCCCCTTCTGTCACTGGGATCAAGCACCGTAAGATCGAACCCATCACAAAGCACCTCTTCCCATTGCAAGATAAATAGATCAGGTTGGCCAAACAAAACCCAAATATCGGAGAAGAAATACGAGGCTATAAGGAATCATGCATATAAGAGATCAAAGAAGACTCAAATAAATTTCATGGATAAAAACATAGATCTGATCGTAAACTCAAAGTTCATCGGATCCCAACAAACACACCGCAAAAAGAGTTACATCATATGGATCTCCAAGAGACCATTGTATTGAGAATCAAAAGAGAGAGAGGAAGCCATCTAGCTACTAACTACGGACCCGTAGGCCTGCAATGAACTACTCACACATCACCGTAGAGGCACCAATGAGGATGATGAACCCCTCCGTGATGGTGTCTAGATTGGATCTGGTGGTTCTGGAACTTGCGGCGGCAGGAATTGATTTTTTGTCGACTTCCCTAGGGTTTCTGGAAGATTGTGGTATTTATAGAGCAAAGAGGCAGTGCGGGAGGCCACCGAGGTGGGCACAACCCACCTGAGCGCGCCTGGGGGCCCAAGCGCGCCTGGTGGGTTGTGCCCCCTTGGGGAACCCCCAGGTGCTTCTCCGGCCCATTGGGTGTCTTCTGGTCCATAAAAATTCCACAAAAAGTTTCGCTACGTTTGGACTCCGTTTGGTATTGATTTCCTGCAATGTAAAAAAAAAAGCAGAAAACAGCAACTGGTACTGGGCACTATGTCAATAGGTTAGTACCAAAAATGATACAAAATGATTATAAAATGATTGTAAAACATGCAAGAATGATAATATAACAGCATGGAACAATAAAAAATTATAGATACGTTGGAGACGTATCAGCTACCAGCTGAGATGACTATCTATTATGTTTCATTGCACATTAATTGGTATTTCTACCTTAGTAAATGAGAGCGAGGAAGAAAGCCCACAACGCCTTCGATGAGGATACAAAACCATTTTGCTCCAAGTTTTTAAAAGGACCGATGCAACATGTTTTGTACTCCACTTGTCTCTTTTTTGTAGTGATGAATATTTTCTAGATAAATAAAGGTTTCACTCCTATAGAATTCGAACAACGGTCTTTTTCTCGTTTGTCATACCTCGGTAAATTCTATCTAATGAGCTTGATAATTATACGCACCACAAACCTAATAGCTTATGTACAAATATCGTGGTAGCTTTTTTGACCCAAAAATAAACTAATGTAAACATACACTCGATAACTTTTTTGTATGAATAGCATGGTAACTCACACATCGCATACCTGTTAACTTAAGCACCAAGGTCCTAGTAACTTCAGCGACCGGGGGGGGGGGGGAGTTCATCAAATATCCCCCCGGTAACTTTTCTATGAATTAACATGGTAACTCACACATTGCAGACCTGATAACTTATGTACCCCTGTCCTGATAACTTTGGCGACCGAGGGGGGGGGGAGTTGACGAACTTTTTTATGTGAATGGCATGATAACTCACACATCGCAGACCTCATAACCTATGCACCCTATCATGGTAACTTTGGCAATGGGGGGGAGTTGATGAAATATCCCCTCGGTAGATTTTGAGTCAATATCATGATAACTCACACATCTAGACCTAATAACTTATGGACCCCGGTCCTGATAACTTTGGCACAGGGGGTGGGGTGGGAGTGGATGAAACATCCCCTCGGGTAACTTTTGCTTGAATAGCATGGTAACGCACACATTTGCACACCTGATACCTTATGTACCCCAGTCCTGATAACTTTGGCATGAGGATGGTGGGGGGGGGGGTCCGGTAACATTTGTGTGTGTGAATAGCATGGTAACCCACACATTTGCAGACCCAGACCTAATAACTTATGTACCCCGGTCCTGGTAACTTTGGCGAGGGGGGGTTGTGTGATAAAATATACCACGGTAACTTTCATGTTAATAGCACGGTAACCCAGACCTCGCAGACCTGATAACTTATGTAACCCAGTCCTGATAACTTTGGCGAGGGGGGGGGGGTGATAAAATATACCCACGATAACTTTCATGTTAATAGCACGGCAACCCACACCTCGCAGACCTGATAACTTATGTACCGCAGTCCTGATAACTTTGGCGATCGGGGTGGGGGTGGGGGAGGGAGGGGCATGATGAAATATACCCCCCGGTAACTTTCATTGATGAAGTGGATTTTTTTTTCAGAAAAACAGCTTTCGTTTTTCTTATGACAGTTGTAAGAAAGAGTTTAAAAGACTTCCGTTTTCACCTAATGAACAACAAACTAGGTTGGCGTGATGGTAGTTGGGCTTGTCCTTTCCACCTTGATGCTTGTTCGAATCCCATGCAGGTAATTTTTTCGCGTCTTTAATTATTGTGCAATAAGTCGATCAGGAGGAGAACGGGAATAGCGGGTGGAGCGTTGTTTCAGCCATCGAAGGGATCGTGCAGATATGTTGCTTAACGTCCAGTCGACTGGACGTTAGCACAGTCCTTTACGGAAAAATACTTTCACATCGGTGAGGTTGGTTCTTCATATGAAGGGCTAAGGACCAGAAAAAAATGCTAACAATAAGCCACATTTCACAAGTATTAAAACCACTTTATTTATCGGATACTTAAGTGCCATTTTCTTTGTATTTAAGACTTCGTATTTATGGGATTCATCTTGTGCCCGCAACCATCCACGGGGCACACCTAGCAAATGATTAGTATTCTATAGTCATTAGATTTTTATTCTTAAATATACATCTACACATACTGTACGTGCATACCATACACATTTTCTCTTTATAAAAAATATGTGTTTTTACTCTCATCCTTCACACCAAAGTACTCCATCCGTTCCTAAATATAAGTCTTTGTCGAGATTTCATTATAGACCACATACGGATGTGTATATATAGATACATTTTAGAATGTAGATTCACTCATTTTTTTTCATATATAGTCCATAGTGCAATCTCTATAAAGACTTATATTTAGGAACGGAGGGAGGACTATTTTGGATATCTAGTTGTGTGTTCTTACTCCCATCCTTCACACCAAAGTATGGAAATACTAATGGGCGAATGTTCGATGGGATCAGGAGCTCCCAGCAAATGTCCCTACAGCCTTGTGATCAAAATCAAACGGATGTCATTTAAAAAAGAAGGGAACACTGCGTTCGTTGGCAATTTTCCTTACACATGCCAATTTTACCTTCCATACATGGCAAGTCCCTGAAGAAATGCCGCACGGCATTTAAAGTTGTTTTGGCATGGCAACTCGGTCTTTCGTTGGAAATTTCTCTCCCAACGAACGTTCACCAGATATTTGCGTCATAAAGATAAGGTAGAAATGGTGAATAAATGGAGAAACAAAGAATGGTGGAGACATTATGTTGTTGTGCGTTAACATATGTTGTTTCCATAAGGAGTGAAAACTCTATTTCGTTGGTCAGGCGTGGTGAGCAATCTTCAAATCATTAAAAAATAGAGCACTTTTTGACACCTCCAAGGGAGTACACTTTTGAGGCATTCCTCGTCAAGTCAGCGGGGTGGGCACACTTGCGCGATCATAACTATTTTTGTTTTTTCCTCGGAAAAAAAATCCATTTTTGTTGTGGTGCACTTCCCTGACTAGTGACTACCTTTTGGAAAAGAAAAAAGATGAACATAATAAAAATGTAGTCGGGTATTCCAAATGCAGTGAAGTCTATTGGGTGTGATTTTGTGCAAGTTCGCAAATGATCATTCTCGAGGCTCACCTTCTCTACTCGTTCCTGGCAGATTGAAGACCGCAATTGGAACGATCGTGTTGCTTGCCTCGACGCAAGATTACATTGAACACTTTTTTCAATGAAATGGAGAATAACTGGACATTGCAGAGAAGTTGGATTGCTTAAACCAGTGGGTAAACCAGTTGCTAGTTGCCACTGATGTGTGCTTCTCGCTTCCAATTTGATAGCTAGATTTGCACCAAAAGAAAACAGAAGTAGAATATACAAAAGAAGTCTAGTGTAGAATAAGTGTTTCTTTTACAGGTAGAATAAGATTTACTGATTTTATTCATGAGGATAAATTGCTGCTCCAAAAGTCAAAACAGACTGGACACTTCGGAGATTGGATGCCGTTACCACTTCGTTAAAAAAAAACTCCAGCTTAAGTTCAGGTGTCATTTCGGTCGACTTGGGCTACTGCTCTATAACACTGTGTGGCACTATCAAGTATCAAATGACGGCAAAGAAGATTCAGTTCGACAGGTACGTTTTCACCACCACTTTCGGTCTTTTCCCTGAACAAATATGCCCTGGACTAGTCACTAGTGGGCAGCGCTAGGTAAACCGTTCCGCTCGTCCACCATCACCAGTTCACCACTCATGATCTACAGGCTATATACAGTTGGTCAGATCAAGTTGCTCTGATCAGCCCCATCGATCCATCCCATTAACACAGTGGTCACACGAACTTGCTGCTACTTTCGCATCAGACATGCACTCACCGGCCGCAAGTAGCTAGTCCACCCGCAGGCCGCATCTCCTCACCCTCTGCACCAACAGACCACCGACTCCCGCATCTCAATATCTGATCGTCGTCGTCCCACAAGGCAGCCAACCAATCAACTCGACGACCCGTCCAATCGCTGAATTGCATCGCATTCGCATCGCGCCGACGACAACCTTGTTGTACGGCGCGTACGCATGCATGCATGTCCTATGCCCAGCCCTGAGTGTCAATGTGGGCGCGCGGCTGGCCATGAAGCTAGTGGAGGAGAAGTGAATCAGAGGGCCGAGGATACTTTGGCCGACTTGCACGTACGAACGGAGCAAGTAGATTAGTCGCTTGCGGCCATGATGGAAACTGCACGTAAAGGAACCGTAACCCTGGCCTAGCATAGGCTAATAACATCAGACATAGTGCGATGGTGGCTAAGATATGGTCGCTTTTGGCTTTTGCTGTGCTGGACCGCGAGCTCGGAGCTTGCTTTCGCGCCCACAGCTAGGTCGCACTCTGCCGGATGCAACCTGGGCAGAGAGAGGGCAGCCCCGCATGCGCCTTTCCCGCGCACGACGGCCGACTGCCCGGCCCTGGGCTAAACGCCGACGACGACATAGCTCAACGAGCAGTTGCCCAGCACTTGCATGCACTGCACCTCGATCGCTGCTCGTCCAAAGCAAAAGCTACTACTCCTACCCAGTGCTGACGGTGGAACGCACAGGCAACGGCTGCGTAGTTACCCAGCGTACCTCTCCGCCTTTTTTCTTTCTTCGGGGAGATATTTTCGAGACGTTGATGATGATGAAGATACATATGACGATGATGGTGGCTCGAGCGGTGAGATGAGAGTGAGACACACGGTTTCTGGCTTTTCATGCTTGCCCTTTTCAGCTAGCTATCTAAGCTACAAATCGCCGGGTCTCTGTTGTGCGTCAATAATTTATTAGCAACCACGCGATCGGATTGGCAAAAAAGGTGATGATTTGTGTGTAGCTAGACAGCTAGTGACATGCATGATCGAGCACTACTGCCCCGAGTCGGCCGGCCGACCGGGGTCCATGCATGCGATGCGAGGGCGCTCTTTCTTATCCCGGGCTTATCTCGGGCTCAAAGCCACCTGCCCCGTCACCCGGCTTTGTTGCCTCGATACGGCAAGGACACGGTGGATTGCACGTAACGTTGCACCGTTTTTCGTTTGGCGGGCGTGCATGCATAGTGCTGAGACGCAGAGAGGTGCCAACATATTTAGCAGTCGCTCCACGCTAGGGTAAAGTTTGCCGTGTCCGTTGCTATGATCGGTCGATCGGGCTGTGCCGATGCGCGATGACACATCGCCGCGCCGTGCACGAAGGGTCCTGCCAAAAGTTGCGGTGAGAGCCAAAGAGAACCATCCCCTAGAAGCAAAGCCTTCCGTAGGTGGTGAAATGTTTAAACAACAACTATGAGTAGCCGGTAACGTTTTTTGTGCCAATTTACATACGCGAGAGATGACAAGTTTAGTTGGTGATGACAATTCCGCCCTCAGTTTTGATCTTCATTGGGTGGATTTAGCAAGTTGTCAAGAAACACTAGGTGAACTTTTTTTGTGGGTAGTCTGGCTAGAAGCTATGATCGGACACACATGGGTCATAACACATGGTTCCTTGCATTTGCATAAATTTAATTTGTGAAAATAACTTAGACCTGATGAACTATCCCGACCCATCGCCATTTCATAATCTTGCCACCAACAAGAAAAAAAGAAGATCAATGTGAGAGCGGAGAAACCCTAGGAGCACGTCGAAGACCGCGGGCAACCACGAAGAGAGGAGCCTGGATAAGCGGGCAGAGAAAAGGTTGCAGTCTTGTAGATTCTCTCGAGTCACCTGGGCGGGGGCAGCTCGCCCACGAACCCTCGAAACAGATGGCCACCAGCCGGCAGGAGTAGGACGGCCCATTCACCCTTGGCAATGTACGTAATTGGCACAAATTCCAGCCATAAAATCGCCAAAAAAAGAGAGAAATAATTGCCAGTCAAAGATCCCCGTAGAAAACATTCGCCGCTGAAAAATCGCAAGCACTGTGCAGTGCAAAACCATTGGTCTGAATGCATGCGCGCAGCTCGCTCGCTCGCTACATACAAGTCGTCCATCCCATCCCCCGTGGATCGTGACCAGCGATCGGAACCCGAGAATATCGCACCCCCGAGTCCACAGTCCACGGCGACAGAACAGTGCGGCATGCCGCCGTACGTGCCGGCTCGATCCAGTCACGCCCAAGTTGGCAGTTGCCCATCAGCTCGCGGCTAGCTTCCGAGTTCCGCCTCTGCCCCACCGGCCGGAGCCATTTTTCCGAGCTTAAAAGGGACGGCCGAGGACTTTGAATTTTAAAAACCACGCTCCCCATCCAGCAGCTCACTCACTCTCCGGTCGATCGCTCTCTCGCCAGGCCGAGCCACACCGCCACTTGCCCCGATATTTCCTCGCTTGCTTGCTCGTTGGCTCCTTCCACCGATCGCCTGCGCCACAAGCCGGCCGGCAGCGCGCTCGGTCTCCCATGCGCTGCCTTTGACCACCGCAGCTCCACGAGTCCGCACCCCGCACATGGCGTGAGAGCGTGGGCTAGCTGATAAGTCCAAGAAGTCCAAGCTCGTGCACGTCGAGGCTTGCGTGCGTGCAGAGTTCGTGAAGGGAAGGGAAGGAAGAAACCTACTATGGCCGCGCAGGAGGGCGCCGCGGGGACGGCGAACCAGGTGTCGAGGGTGCGGTACGGCGACGTCGACGACAGCAACTTCGCGCTGCGCGGCCGCGCCGTGCCGCTGCTGGCCGGCCTGCTCGCGCTCCTCGTCGCCTTCGTCGCCGTCTGCCTCTACCTCCGCTGGGCGTGCGGCCGGCGCCGCGCCCGCCGCGATGCCGGCCGCGAGGCCTCGTCCTCGTCCGCCGCGGCGTCGCCCGTGCCCGGCCTCGACGCCGACGCCATCAATGGGCTGCCCGTCACGCTCTACAGCCCGCCCGCCTCCTCGCCGGCGCGCTCCCCAACTCGGCAGAAGGGCGGCGGTGGAGACGAGGAGCAGGCGGCGGCGGCGGCGGCCGTGGAGTGCTCGATCTGCATCAGCGCGCTGGTGGCCGGGGACAAGGTGAAGGCGCTCCCTCCCTGCGGCCACTGCTTCCACCCGGAGTGCGTCGACGCCTGGCTCCGCTCCCAGCCCAGCTGCCCGCTCTGCCGCACCCTCCTCCTCCCCGCCCCCGCCGTCGCCAAACCTGTCGACGTTGTCAACGGAGGCCACCCGCCGCCGGTGTGACTCGTCAGCCAGAAGACAACGTGCTCGCACGCCAACTCATCGAAGCATGACAAGCAGGCCCCACCTGTAAGCCACTTATTGCTATAAAGCCCGTCCCGGTTTAGCAACAGAGGCAAATGGCCAATGTGGCTAGGTAACTGGCCCCGGCGACGGCGAGGTGCGTCATCGCCGGCCGGAAAGGCAGCGCCAGCTTTGCCATGGCACGACGGGAGCCGTTCTTTCGCAGGCCGGCCGGCGCCGTGGGGTCGCGTCGTCTCTCCGGCCACTTTTCTACCTTAAATTTTCTGTTCAAGCCTCCAAAGGGAAGGACAGCGGTGTAGGCTGTACATTAAAATTATCTATGTCATGAGTATTGTAGTACCGTCACTGCGTACGCGGTGGCAGCTCAGTGGCTCCCGAGCTAGTGGCATCTCGATCTGTACGTAGTTTAACAGCACTGACACGGGCAGCTCACCCTTAATTAAGTCCCAAGATCTCTCTGCTTGTCACCATCCTGATCGCGTTTGCGTATAGTAATCTGCACTTTTGGGGCAGCTCCCCTAAGTGTGTGCCTATCTAATGACTAATGGAGCGTGCTTTGCGAAAAGGTTGCGTCTCCGAGCAACACCTCACCGTTTCTTCCTTCAACCGTCCCCTCTGGATCTCTTTCGACCGGCGCAATTAATTAGTGCGATGGAGGACTGATTAGGCGACTAAAATTAGTGCGATGCAGGATCAGGATCAGGACGCCCGTCTTCATCTTGCTATGCTAAGCTAGCTGTGCTTCTTACTCCATCGCACTACGTAGTGTACTACAAGAGCAATGCTGTTTGGGTTGGGTTCGATTGATTGTTGGGGTTATCATGAACGCCAGTGGCAGCGCCACGGCTAGAGCACCTTGGATATTTTTCGAGCGGCGCAATTAGTGCGCTGGAAGATTAGCTAGGAAACAACCGGACGTCTTAACATGATACGCAATGCTATATTAGTTTGCCCACCGTGCTTAATGCACCACTAGTACTAACATGATAAGCAATGCTATATTAGTTTGTGCTGGACTAATCGTTGGAGTTATCGTGAACAACAGTCGCGGCAGACACCAGGGCACCACAGCTCTGGCACTGGGTAATATTTTAAACGAGAGTTGATTAGCTCTCACGCATGCCCGGGGTCCTCGTAGTATATGTCAGTCAAGCACATCCATCATCGCGTCGCCTCCAACTGGACATTCGCTCTGATCCAGAAGCAGCAGCAAGTAGCTAGCTAGCATTGGCAAGCAGATGGAACTGGAACAAGATATCCTCGGGACAGAAAAGTGAAAGGGATAACAGGCAAATTTGGTGCGATTCCTTTTTCACTTGTTGCGGACCAGTGCAAAGCAGTATTTTAGTGATTTCGATCTTCCACTTTAATGCAGGATTTGAAAGGGGATGGGGTTATCCCTGCCTGATCAAATCCTCAGCAGCACTAGGCGGTGCCACGCCGTGGTGGTGCCCCACCCCATCTCTTTCCCAGGTGCAATTTGATGAAACCGGTGTAGTAGTGTGGTGGTTGACGGCCCGTCTTTTCCGCCGGAAAGAGGAAGCTGGCTACCGTAACTAGGTAGCGCCAACTTGGAGGCGAGCTACTGATCTGACGAGTGATGATGCCCTCTGGAGGCAGAAATCACGACCTGAGGACGAAATTAAATCACGATCTGACCTGGTCTTGAAAAAATTTCACATAACAGACCATTTGTGTGGCGTCCGACAGCCGGGCGCTGCATTGCACTATGCAGCGCCGTTGTTTTAGGCGTTGCATGCCCGGCGCATCGTGGCAGCCCGGGACCAGGGGCGGCCCCACAGCCAGCCGTGCAGCGCCCAACGCATAGGCGGCACATTTGTAATGTGCAGCGCCTAGCGCTTAGGTGCTGCACAGTGACTTAAGCGCATCGGCCCAGCCTGACCAGGCAGTTCTTCCCCTCTCCAGGAAGTTGCTCTCTGGACAGAGAGCAGCGGCGGCGCCCCCATCGGATCCCCCCCCCCCTCCATCCCTCTCAGATCTGAAGATTTGATCCGTGGATTCGATCTCCAATCCCTCCTACTAGGTAAACTCTTCCGTTCCCTTTCTTTTCCTCCGTAAATTTGTTGCCATTTTAGAGATTTGTCCAAGATTTGGTGGAACCCTTGATTTGCTTGATTTAGGATGTGTAGTCATAGTGGTACTGCCGTAGTGTTGTTCATTAGTTCACAATATATGATTCTTGTTAGTGAAACCCTAGATTGTTTAGTTTTTTTAGATATATATGAGATGGCTCTTTTTGTAGATAACTATGAGATGTTGAGTTTTGTAGACATATATGAGATGTTTAGTTTTTTATAGATATATATTAGATGTTGAGTTTATTTGAAATTTGAGATGTTGAGTTTATTTGAGATATATATGAGAATTTACAATCATTTATTCATTGTGTGAGAAGAAGATGTTGAGATTGTTGTAGTTGAACACATATGAGATGTTTAGTGTATACCGATATTTGAGATGAAGATGAACTCATATATGTTTATTGTTTGAACTTTGTAAGGATGGTTTGGCTTCTCGACGATGTCTACGGCACACAACACCGGGCCTTCATGATGCGCGAGAAAGATATGGTAATAATGAGTAATCTAAATATTTTGCAAAAGATTTGTCATTGACATGCCCTAAGATTTGTCATTGCTTGTTTTTTGTAGAAGCTTGAACCTCTGAAGATTCGGTATCACGGGGTCTCTGGTCCTGCCATGCCCTACGATGAGCGGTACACACCCTACATCCAGCAGGCAGGACTCCTCCTGTGGATTCGGTTGGTCAGCCGGTCCACACCGAACCTCAACGCTCCACTGGTGACCTCCCTTGCTGATCGGTGGAGGACGGAGACGCACAATTTCCATCTTCGGACTGGGGAGATGACCGTGACGCTCGAGGATGTCGCCTTGATCACCGGGCTTCCTATCGACGGGAGGCCTCTATGTATGAGCACCAATTCTGATGGGTGGCGCGAGAAGATGATTGCTCTTATCGGTATGGCTCCTACCGGAAAGGAAAGGAAAGAAGAGAAGAAGAAGAAGAAGGAAAGGAAAGCAGCCGGAGCTGCTTTCACGTGGATTCAAAATAACTTTGCGACCTGCCCTGCGGATGCCACTAATGATGTGATCCAGACACATGCTCATGTCTATATGCGGTACGTTGTCTCGAGGACTTTGTTTCCTGACTCCACGGGCAAGAACACTCCATGGATGTGGCTGATGGCGTTGACCGTCTTCGATAGAGGATGGAGCTGGGGTTCAGCGACTCTTGCTTACTTGTACCAACAGGTAGTTGGTTTGTTTTGCTATCAAGTCATATTCCTTTCGACAATGTTATTATTGAGAAATTCAAGACCACCGGGGTCGAGTTTCTTGTGTCTGAGCAATGCATTGAACAATGTGGCAAACCGCTTGTCGGAGAAAGCGAGACAACAATCTTGAAGATCATCGGTCAACTCCTTGATACCACATGCCCTATAGAAGTTTGCACAAAAGTGCCTCATGCACCATCGATGGTGCAACTTTGTATGTCCGGGAATGTCAACCACCATCGCATTTAGAATTCCTGGATGGCGATCCGATATGACACAAATTTCCCTTTCAGCCGGTAATACCCTTGTTCTCAATTGACGCAAGAACCACTCCCAGTTATCATTGTTCTCCACCTCAACCAAAGAGAAAGCCAAAGGCAACACCCGGTTATTGGCATCACTTGCTATTGCAACCAATAAAGTGCCCTTGTATTGTCCGGTCAAGAATGTGCCATCAATGGCGATGACGGGCCGACAATGCTCAAAAGCCCTCACGCATTGCTCAAAGGCCCAAAATGCACGGCCAAATACTCGGACGGTCCTCCCGTTGTGAATCAATGTTTGGTGCCCATGAGGCTCAACCACGCGAACCATGCCTGGGTTTGTGGCGGCCATAGCTAACAACAACCTAGGGAGTCGGTTGTATGCTTCCTCCCAATTGCCATACAACATCTTGAATGCGGCTTGCTTCGCCTTCCATGCCTTGTCGTACTTCACCTTGTAATGAAAGATGACTTTCACAAGGTCAATGACACTCTTGATGCTCATTGTTGGAAGTGTGGATATTTGGTTGGATAACCTGAAAGCAATGAACTCGTACGTGAGTTGTCTGTGCTGTTGGTACACAAGCTCGCCATCCGCATTCTTGTGTCAGCACATGTGACTTGGCGTACAACTCACTATGCGCCAAGTGGGACCTCCTTTCCATGGCCTTGCACGCACAATCCATGGACATCTTGGCACTTCACATTTAACCGTGTAACGCACATTGACGTCCGAGTTGGCCACTTTATGTGGACGATAATGCGTAACCGAGTAGTTGTCGAGCCACATCTTCAATTCCAAGAAGGATTGAAACTCACAACCGGGATATATCCCGTTCTTGCCATCTTCCAAATCAGGGTGAGAACTTGGCCTAGCTCCAAGAGATATGCATTTACCACCATCCATAACGGCTTCATCCGCGAGACTAAGATCCTTGAACAATGGTGTCTTGTGATCCCGCCCGAATACCTTCTTGAATGCTTGGGCCTCCTTCGGCGTGAACCCCTCCTCATCACCTTCTTCATCGGGACCATCGTCATCCGAGTCCGATGCATATGCACGGGAAAAAGGGATGGATTGGTCAATTGTCTCTTGCACATGATATTGGTCGAGATCACCCACATTGTTGTCATGGAGATCAACTTCGTTGTCATCCTCCTTGTAGTCATCATTCTCCTCTTCAAAAGCTTCAATTTGGTTGTTTGGAGTCGGGCTCAATGTTGGCCAATCTTGTTGCGTGAAATGAGGTTCACTCATTTGATCTTGGTTCATGGGTGGGGGAGTGCTAGCAACTAACGGGGAGGGGGTTCCGGTTTAAATCCAAATGCAAAGTAGACACAACCTTCTGGGAGGCAAATAACTCAAGAGCCTTGTCTAGAGATTTGGCAACCGTCTCCTTGTATGCAACCCAACGTTGCTCGGAGTTGACACGCATTGTCTTCCAATGGATGTGCATTTCAAAACCAACATTATGCCTTCCCTGGAACTCAACAACGTCACTTGGGTCCATCCAATTCAAATCCTTCCTCACTTGTTCCAAGACATCCGCATAGCTAGGACTACTCTCAAACACCATGTCAAGCTCATCCGAGTCTGGCTCAACATTGCCTTTCAAAAAGGCCTCTTTATCCACATGATGAACATAAACACATGTTCTTCCCATCCCTACAATAATAAAAAACACACATATATCAAGTAAGTACTTAACAAAATATTTGCACAAAATACATAAGCCCTAACATATATATGAAACAATAACCCTAACCCCCACTTAACAATAACCACAACCCTAACCATACCATAACCCTAACCCTAACATAAAAACACACATAACCCTAACCCTAGCATAGTATGAAGCCTAACCATACCAAGTTAGCAAAGAAACATAACATGATTCAACACAAATTTCCAAATCCAAGCCAAAACTAGGGTTTCCCCAAACTAGCAAGATTTGAGCAAATGTGACAATTCCTATGGATGAAAACAAGGGGATCGGAGGAGATTACCTTAAGGGAGGGGTTGGCTTCGAAATCCACGGTCAAATACTCCGGATTTGCACGATTTGAGAAGGATTTGAGAGGGGGGAGAGGGGAAGAGAGGAGGGCCGTAAGGCTAAGGGTTTGGGTGGGGTGGGGGTGTGTGGGGTGGGGTAGGAGGGGAGAGAGGGTGGGGCCAGCCTAAGTGACACACAGAATGTGCAACGCCTAAGAAACGGGCGCTGCACGTTACAAGTGTGACGCCTAAGTGCTAGGCGCTGCACATTACAAGTGTGGCGCCTATGCTTTGAGCGCTGCACGGCTGGCTGTGGGGCCGCCCTGGCCCCGGGCTGCCACGCTGGCCGGGCATTCGACGCCTAAGACAACGGCGTTGCATAGTGCAATGCAGCGCCCGGCTGTCGGGCGCCACACAAAATGGTTTGTTATGTGAAATTTTTTCAAGACCATGTCAGATCGTGATTTGATTTCGTCCTCAGGTCAAATATGTGTTTTCTGCCTGCCCCCTCTGGACCGTGCGCGACGATTGTATAGCAGAAGCTGCGCCGCCATTTTTCGCTAACTCAACGGACGGATGCCATGGCGCAAAACGTCATGTTGTCTTGGCGGGACTGCTAAAAAACATCCGCCGATGGTGGTATTTCTCTCGCAAATTAGTCCGGTTTTCTCTCGTGTACCTGGAAAATCTGCCGGCCACCTCGTTCTCGTTCTTGTCACCGACAAGCTTATTACGTCCAGATTGCGCTCACCCCAACCGACTTCAAATGTCCTCCACCGCCTTGCCGGTGACGGCAGCCGTGGAACGAGGGTGTTTTCTCTCTTTTCTGTGCCGATGCTTTCCGGTCAGAAAATTACCCGACGCATGAATCGAGGCCGATCAATGAAGTAGTGCCGTCTCATGGCGGGAGATAGTCTTTGGTTTCTGGGTGTATATACACCTACATGAGGAATAATGATGATAATTACAAAAAGAAATGAAAAATTGTTTAGAAGTTTTTTTGGAATAAATTTGACTTTCTTTTGCACTAGTAAATAAATTTTGCAAACAAAAATCTAGCATTGACTTCAGGGCAAAAAAAACAAAATTTATTTGCTATTATAGGTCTCTATTCACGCTATTTTGACCACTTTTTTTGTTTTTTAAGAAGTCAATGGTTTTTTTCCTTTTTATGGATTTTCTTACAAGTCAATGGAAGGTCAATTTTATTTGAAAAGTATTTTCAGATTTTTTTTCATTTTTACTTAACTATTATTTTTCATACAGGGTGTATATCCACCCATTGACCAAAAGTTCCCCTCCGTCTCGTAGCCCAGTTTTTCTTGTTAGAGGCCATAATGGCTTGACAAAGACCGCCAGGTCTATATCTCTTCGCCCATCGAGAGAGATCAAAGGACTACTCGGCTCTGGCCCTCCCACCAACAGGCCTGCCCAATAATGTGCATATTGAGCATCAATTATTTCTTTTGTCATGACTTCCACGAATGTCATTCTATGATAAAATTTTGGGAACACTTAAAACATGTGTCAATGCCTGGCCAAAAAAATCAGAATTTTTCAAAACTCTCAACTATTTGGATTTAATTGTTCTCCCAAGCTCATTTGAGCTTGAGCTCAGAAACACAGTGTCCTGCTTCGTGGGGGTGATTTTGAGAAGCTTTTATGGTCTCATATCTGTTTTAGAAGCTTCCGCGTCGTTTTTTGGGTTTTTTTTTGTGTGTTTTCTATATAAAGTTTCTTTTTTTTTACATTTTCCTATTCCTTTATTTTTTTTTAGAAAAAATCACCTTTTTCATTTTTTTCAAACACACGTTGAGTTTTTAATACAAATTGAACATTTTTTGTATACACATTATTTTTTATACGTGATGAACAAATTTTAAAAGCATATTGAACTTTTGTTTGAATATATTTTGAAAATTTCTCAAATGTTCATTTAACAATTTTATATACAGGCCGAACATTTTTCATATACACGATGAATATTTTCCAAATACATGTTGAACTTTTTTTAATATACATTGAACATTTGTCAATTGCATATTAAAAATTTTAAGATACACGGTGAACATTTCTTCAACACAAATTGAATAATTTCATAAATGCCATGAATATTTTTCTTAAACATGCGAAACATTTGTCAAGGTTTACATTTTTAAAAATGTTAAGAACTTTCTTTTTTAATGCTATGAAACTTTTAAAAATTATGCAAAAAAAAGTTACATACTATAATTTTTCTAAATGTCAAAAACATATTTTTGAAATGCATAAAATGTGATGAACAACTTTTCAAATGATATGAACATTTTATAGAAATTGTGCAAACAGACTTTTCATTAATGAACCTTTTTAATGTGAGTGAACGTTTCCACAAATTAAGTAAAGTAATTTACAAAATATATGTCTACTCCCTCTATAAAGAAATATATGAGCGTTGATCACTAGAGTAGTGATCTGTACGCTCTTATAATTCTTTACAGAATTAGTATAATTTTCCGAAATATAAATAAAAACTAACGGAAACAAAGAAGAAAAGAAACGAGTGAAGCAATCTATTGCTCTCTACTGAGCCAACCCACTAAAATCTCCTCGTGGCAATTAGTTTTGCCATCTCGCTAGGCGCAAGATAAAGACCCCCCCCCCCCCCCCCTCCCCTTTTTTTTAGACAACAGGCCGCACAGTACTGCTCACACTCTGGAGGAGGGCTACTACGTACCGAATCTCTCCACTTCATTTGTGGACTGAGAAACTACGAGCATGATTGATTTGCTACCGTTATTTGGCTAATAAAATATTGACAATATTAAGTCTTGTTGTATATTGACAACTTCATGTGAGATTAGCAACATCAGCATGTCACCTTTCGCACCAAAGCAATTATGAAAATAACTTGTAGTCAATATTTGGGTAACCAAATATTTGTACAACGCCAAACATTTGCAAGATTGGCTCTATGCATGCATGTGCCAATCTTGCCACTGGAGAGGCGATTCAAATGATACATAGCAGAAGCTGCTCCGCCATTTTTCGCTAACTCGATCGGACGGATGCCACTGCACAGAAGCGAATTGCCAATGAGCACAAGAACAAACCACGTAGTAGTATTACTTTGGTGGAACTAGTAAAAATCATTTGTTGATGGTGGTATTTCTTTGGCAAATTAATTAGTCAGGTTTTCTCTAGGGTACCCTGCGAAAATCATGTTTAAGCCCACTTATCGGTCTAACAATTTAATGCACTTCTTTTTTAGAAAAATGAGCTATCAAGCTAACTAGAGTTAACTAAACGGGCCTTGCGGCGCCTTTTACATCCCCATCCCTCATTCTGGTCTTCGGCAACAAGGTTATTACATTCAGATTGCACTGGCTCTAAGATCCATCTCGTCGGTGCTGGCAGCCGAAGGATGGTTTTTCTTTTCTGAACATGTCCTTTCCGATCAGAAGATAGCCCAAGGCATTAATGCGTTGTAAGTCCACAAAACAATTACCTCCTAAGCTCCCGGTCCAGCCCATTTACGTTCTCTTCCACTTTTCACCGGTGTTGAGAAGCCTCAGGAACCTAATCGATTGTTTTGGTGTTTTAATTATGGTTTTTACCTGTTTCCTTCCGGATTTCTTATTTCCTTTTCGTTTTTTCCAACTGTAAACTTGTGATTTTTTCGAATAAGGGAAAATTCAAAAATCCATGAATATATTTTAGATTTAAAATATTTTAAAAAATTCAGGAATATATACACAAATTCCTGATAAAAATAATCTTCGAAATGATTTCAAGATTGGGGAACATTCTTCACATATGTGAACATTTTCTAAACCTTTTTTGTATGTCGAGAGCAATTCTGAAATCCACAAACATAGATTCTGAATAATTTTTCAAAGTCTTGAACGTTTTTAGATATGCTAGCATTTTTCAAAGTCTTGAACATTTCTTTCAAATGGTAGAAAACTGCAATTTTCAAAACATTTTTTGAATTTCAGTGAAAATCAAAGATAAAATGTAAAAAAGAGAGGAAAAAACAGAAATTAAATGGCGCCCTGCGCCCCAAACATGGGAAGCCCAAACCGCCCGGCGGGGTGCACAGATTTCTTGGCACTATACAACAATGGGCCTAGGTTTTCCAAAGAAAAACACGGTGACTAGGGTGTGGCATTTCTTATTTGCCACTCGTTGCATCAAACTGTCGACCAATTTGCACAGAGCCGAGTGGATAAGGCCCGCCCATTTAGTAGATTATGTTCCCCAAATTTCCTACTTCTTGAACCTACTAGAAGGTTCTCGTCCTTATTATTATTTTTTATTACTAGCAAAAGGGCCCGTGCGTTGCAACGGTAGGGAAAAAAAATCATAATCTCCAATGACAATGACAACATTTTGTTCACATTCATCGCATGATTTTGAAAATTTGTTCACAAATGCAAGAATATGTTTCTTTTTTTAAAATTTATTCACAAATTGAAGCTGTGTTCACATTTTCAAAAAAATATCGTGGTTGTAAAAAAACTTGGTAATCCAAAGAATTATTTAGAATTTCAAGATTTAAAAAAAACATACTATAATATTCTGATCCACACTGGCAGTTAATTCTTCAAAATTCACGCGGGTATATAATCATGTTTAACTACATACCTTCGATCATTTGTGACCATTTTTACAAATTTGGGAATTAATTTTAAAAATCGTGAACATTTTTACTATCTATAAACATTCTTTTAGAATTGTAAACATTTTTTATATTGCGAACGGCTTTAAGAATTTTCTTTTGAATTGGCGAACAATTCTAGAATAGACGATCATTTTTTCTAATTTGTTGGATTTTTTTTAAATCACGAACATTTTTTGAAATGCATGAACATTTTCTGAGTCAGCAAACAATTTATGAATCAATAAACTCATTTGTAATTCACGAACTGTTTTTAAAATTTTAGGACATTTTTTTAAAGAATGAACATTTTTTCAGTTAGCAATATTTTCAGTTTCATTAATAATTTTTAGTACATGCACATTTTTTCAAAATCATGGGGTTTTTTTATTTTACGAACATTTTTTTTCAAAAGTCCGAATATTGTTTTGAATATGCGAACATTTGTAGAAAAATCCGGCGCAATTTTACGAATAGTTTTTTTTGAATTTTTTGTGTTTTCTTGAACATTGTTTTTATATATTTTTTGAATCCACCAATCACTTTCTCCTCTATGTGAGGGGAACCCTTTGGATCTAGATCTTAGAGTTCTTTGTGTTCTCTTCTTCGTTCTTCCTCTCATTTTCCTCCCTAGCATTAGTTGCTTTGGTGGGATTTGGAAGAGAAGGACTTGGGCACCCCGTGTGCCCTTGCCATTGCATTTGGTGCATCGGTTTGAGTTCTCCAAGGTGATACGTGGAAGTGAAGTTGAGAAACTTGTTACTCTTCGGTGTTTGGGCACCCTAGAGCTTGTTCCTCTTGGGTGACTTGGTGCCCTAGACGATTGGTGTTGTCGGAGCTCAATCATTGTGGTGTAAAGCTCCGGGCAATCGTCAGGGTCTCCAATTAGGTTGTGGAGATTGCCCCGAGCATTTTGACGGGTACCGGTGACCGCCCCCGAGGGTTGCCAAAGTGTACGGGTTCGGTGACCGCCCCGAAGGGTTGCCATTTATATGGGTTCGGTGACCTCCCACAAGGGTCCCTTAGTGGAATCACGACATCTTGCATTGTGCGAGGGCGTGAGAAGATTACGGTGGCCCTAGTGACTTCTTGGGGAGCATTATGCCTCTACACCGCTCCAAATGGAGATTAGCATCCGCAAGGGTGTGAACTTCGGGACACATCGTCGTCTCCGCATTCCTCGGTTGTCTCTTACCCGAGCCCTTTACTTATGCACTTTACTTTGTGATAGCCATAGTGTTTCATGTTATATATCTTGCTATCACTTAGTTGTTTATCTTGCTTAGCATAAGTTGTTGGTGCACATAGGTGAGCCTAGTTGTTATAGGTTTTGTGCTTGACAAATTAACCGCTAGGTTTCTTCCGCTTTTGTTCAAACCTAAACCGTAATTATTTTAAAGCTCCTATTCACCCCCTCCCCTCTAGGCAACATCCACGATCTTTCAGTTATGCTGCCCAAGCATTGTGTCTCAATTCTTGGTATAATACCCTTGAAAGTAGTGGTGCTGGGCTTGACTCTTCTCGGCTCAATATGCATTTTGTTGATGGTATCAGCATACATCAAGTTGAGACTGCTGCCTCCATCCATTAGGACTCAGGTGAAGTTGGCTATTGAATCTGGCATTTACCGCTCCTTCCTCGCCGTCGCTGCCATTTCCTTTGCTTCGGCGCTTGTTTTTAATACATTGAGGTTTGTCGTTGCCGTCACTCACCTCAGAAGTACCCGGGCCGCCTCTATGGATGTTTCAACGAGCAAGCCAGCTATCCTCTCCTGCGCAAAATTGAGTCATCAGGTGTGTGAGGGTGGCCATTGACCGAGGCTTTTCCTGTCCAAACTCTCTAGCGAGCCATTCATCACGGATGCTATGCTTGAAAGATGCTATAGCCTCCTCATTCGGACAATTAACTATTTGATTTTTCTTGGTCAAGATTCCAGAATTTTCTAGCTGACTCCACTGGCTCTTGCATGATATGACCGAGGTCATCAGCATCCGGGGGTCGGACATAAGTGCCCTAAAAACTTGCTCGGAAGGCATCTTCGAGGTGCTCCTAATTGCCGATGGAGTTCTCAGGGAAGCTGTTGAGCTAATGTCGTGCCGAACCCCTAAGCTTCTCTGGCAAGCGTGGTGGTGATCACCTCGGGCCATGTGGATGTGCATGAGGAAGTCCTCAATCCATACCGATGTGTCGGTGGTTCTGCCGTACTGCTCGATATTGATGGGTTTAAACACGTCTGGGAACTGGTGCTGCATCACTGATACGTCCATTTTGCATCATACTTTTATGTTGATATTTATTGCATTAAGGGCTGTTATTACACATTATGGTACAATACTTATGCCTGTTCTCTCTTATTTTACAAGGTTTACATGAAGAGGGGGAATACCGGTAGCTGGAATTTTGGACCGGAAAGGAGCAAATCTGAGAGACCTATTCTGCACAACTCCAAAAGTCCTAAAAATTTATGGAGAATTATTTTGGAATATATAAAAAATATTGGGCGAAGAAATACCAGAGGGGGACCCACCAGGTGGCCACAAGCCTGGGGGGCGCGCCCTACCCCCTGGGCGCACCCCCGAGGCTTGTGGGCAGGTCTCCGGTTCCCATCTTCTGCTAGATGGAGGGTTTTCACCTAGAAAAAAAAATTAGAGGATAGCTTTCGGGAGCAATCTAGAGCTCTGGCAGAGTGATTCTGCCGGGGATACTTCCCTCCCGGAGGGGGAAATCGAAGCCATCATCATAACCAATGATCCTCTCGTCGTGAGGGGGTTAATCCAAGGTTGTTAGAATCGCGATTCTGTTGTACGATTCTACGACTTTACGATCCAAACTAACCCCTCTGATTCTATGACTTTAGTTCATAGAATCTACATTTCTATGATCCTGATAGTGAAGATTCTACGATTTGTGATCCTACCATCGGAGCTCCATCCGATTCAAAATCGCGATTCTGACAACCTTGGGTCAATCTCCATCAACATCTTCACCAGCACCATCTCCTCTCAAACCCTAGTTCTTCTCTTGTATCCGATCTTTGTCTCAGAACCTCGGATTGGTACCTGTAGATTGCTAGTAGTGTTGATTACTTCCCGTAGTTGATGCTAGTTTGTTTATTTGGTGGAAGATCATATGTTCATATCCTTAAATATAATTAATACCCCTCTGATCTTGAACATGAATATGCTTTGTGAGTAGTTACTTTTGTTCTTGAGGACATGGGAGAAGTCTTGTTATAAGTAATCATGTGACTTTGGTATTTGTTTGATATTTTGATGAGATGTATGTTGTCTTTCCTCTAGTGGTGTTATGTGAACGTCGACTACATGACACTTCACCATGTTTTGGGCCTAGGGGAAGGCATTGGGAAGTAATAAGTAGATGATGGGTTGCTAGAGTGACAGAAGCTTAAACCCTAGTTTATGTGTTGCTTCATAAGGGGCTGATTTGGATTCACATGTTTCATGCTATGGTTAGATTTATCTTAAGTCTTCTTTCGTAGTTGCGGATGCTTGCGAGAGGGGTTAATCATAAGTGGGAGGCTTGTCCAAGTAAGGACAGCACCCAATCACCGGTCCACCCACATATCAAATTATCAAAGTAACGAACGCGAATCATATGAGCATGATGAAAACTAACTTGACAGTAATTCCCATGTGTCCTCGGGAGCGCTTTGTTTTATATAAGAGTTTGTCCAGGCTTATCCTTTTCTACAAAAAGGATTGGCCCACCTTTCCGCACCTTAGTTACACTTGTTAATTGTTACCCGTTATGAATTATCTTATCACAAAACTATCTATTATCGATAATTTCAGCGCTTGTAGAGAATACCTTGCTGAAAACCGCTTGTCATTTCCTTCTGCTCCTCGTTGGGTTCGACACTTACTTATCGAAAGGACTACGATAGATCCCTTATACTTGTGGGTCATCAAGACTCTTTTCTGGCGCCATTTCCGTGGAGTGAAGCGCCTTTGGTAAGTGGAATTTGGTAAGGAAAAAATTATATTGTGTGCTGAAATTTACTCTTACTTGTCACTATGGAAAATAATCCTTTGAGGGGTTTGTTCGGGGTATCTTCACCCCGATCGAAAGAACAAAGAGTTGCTCCTCAACCTACTGAACCTACTGAAAGTGTTTATTATGAAATTCCTTCTGGTATGATAGAGAAACTGCTAGCTAATCCTTATGCAGGAGATGGAACACTACATCCTGATATGCATCATATCTATGTGGATGAAGTTTGTTGATTATTTAAGCTTGCAGGTTTGCCCGAGGATGAAGTCAAGAAGAAGGTCTTCCCTTTATCTTTTAAGGGAAATGCATTGGCATGGTATAGGCTATGCGATGATATTGGGACTTGGAATTACAACCGATTGAAATTGGAATTTCATCAGAAGTTTTATCCTATGCATCTAGTTCATTGTGATCGGAATTATATATATAATTTTTTGCCTCGTGGAGGAGAAAGTATCGCTCAAGCTTGGGGGAGGCTTAAGTCAATGTTATATTCATGGCCCAATCATGAGCTCTCAAGAAAAATTATTATTCTGAATTTTTATGCTCGGCTTTCTCGTAATGATCAATCCATGCTCGATACTTCTTGTACTGGTTCTTTTATAAAGAAGACTATTGAATTCAAATGGGGTTTATTGGAAAGACTTACAAATGCAGCTTTGAAGATTGGGAACTCGACGAAGGTAAGGAGTCAGGTATAAACCATAAGTTCGATTGTGTTAAATCTTTTATGGATACCGATGCTTTTCGTGAATTTAGCACTAAATATGGACTCGACTCTGGGATAGTAGCTTCTTTTTGTGAATATTTTGCTACTCAGGTTGATCTCCCTAAGGAGAAGTGGTTTAAATATCATCCTCCCTTTGAAGTAAAAGTAGTAGAACCCATTGAAGCTAAAGAAGAAACTATTACTTATAATGTTGATCATGTTATTCCTACTGCTTATATTGAGAAACCACCTTTCCCTGTTATAGTAAAGAACATGCTAAAGCTTTAGCTGTGGTTCGTAAGAGTTATACTAGAACACCTACACCCCCTGAACAAATTAAAGTTGAACCTAGTATTGCTATGGTTAAAGATCTCTTGGTCGATAATATTGATGGGCATGTTATTTATTTCTGTGATGAAGCTGCTAGAATTGCCAAACCCGATGAAAAAGATGAACATAGATCAGTTGTTGGCATGCCTGTTGTTTCTGTTAAAATAGGAGATCATTGTTATCATGGCTTATGTGATTTGGGTGCTAGTGTGAGTGCAATTCTTTTTAACTTATATCAAGAAATTATGAATGATATTGCACCTGTTGAAATAGAAGATATTGATGTTACTATCAAGCTTGCTAATAGAGATACTATATCACCAATTGGGATTGTTAGAGATGTTGAAGTCTTGTGTGGGAAATAAAATACCCTACTGATTTCCTTGTTCTAGGTTCCCCACAAGATGATTTTTGTCCCATTATATTTGGTAGACCTTTCTTGAACACTGTCAATGCTAAGATAGATTGTAAGAAAGAAACAGTTAGTGTAAATTTTGGGGATGTGTCTCATGAGTTTAATTTCTCCAAATTTCGTAGACAACCTCGTGATAAAGAATTACCTATTAAAGATTCAGTTATTGGTCTTGCTTCTATTGCTATGCCTCCTACCGATCCTTTAGAACAATATTTGCTAGACCATGAAAATGACATGTTCATGAATGAAAGAAATGAAATAGATAAACAATGCATGTTCTGAAACACAACTTGCTTGTTGAGACTCTTGGAGATCCTCTACCACCCAAGAGTGATCCCGTGTTCGAGCTTAAACAATTACCTGATATTTTGAAATATGCTTATCTTGATGAAAAGAAGATATATCCTATCATTATTAGTGCTAACCATTCAGAGCATGAAGAAAAGAAATTATTCAATACTCTGAAGAAGCACCGCGCTGCTATTGGATATACTCTGAATGATCTTAAGGGCATTAGTCCCACTCTATGTCAGCACAAAATTAATATGGAACCTGATGCTAAACCAATTGTTGGTCATCAACGAAGGTTAAATCCTAAGATGAAAGAAGTGGTACGAAATGAAATATTAAAGCTTCTAGAAGCGGGTATAATTTATCCTATTGCTGATAGTAGATGGGTAAGTCCTGTTTATTTTGTCCCTAAGAAGGGAGGTATTACTGTTGTGCCTAATGATAAAAATGAATTGATTCCACAAAGAATTGTTATAGATTATAGAATGGTTATTGATTTTAGAAAGTTAAACAAAGCAACTAGGAAGGATCATTATCCTCTACCTTTTATAGATCAAATGCTAGAAAGACTATCAAAACATACACTTTTGCTTTCTAGATGGTTATTCTGGTTTTCTCAAATACTTGTATCACAAGAGGATCAAGAAAAAACTACCTTTACTTGCCCTTTTGGTACCTTTGCTTATAGATGTATGCCTTTTGGTTTATGCAATGCACCTACTACCTTTCAAAGATGTATGACTCCTATATTCTCTGACTTTTGTGAAAAGATTGTTGAGGTTTTCATGGATGATTTCTCCATTTACGGAACTTCTTTTGATGATTGCTTGAGCAACCTTAATCGAGTTTTGTAGAGATGTGAAGAAACTAATCTTGTCTTGAATTGGGAGAAGTGCCACTTTATGGTTAATGAAGATATCGTCTTGGGGCATAAAATCTCCTAAATAGGTATTGAAGTTGATGCTATTGAAAAAATGCCATGTCCTAAAGATATCAACGGTATAAGAAGTTTCCTTAGTCATGCTGGTTTCTATACGAGATTTATTAAAGACTTCTCTAAAATTTCTAGGCCTCTCACTAATCTCTTGCAAAAAGATGTTCCATTTGTTTTTGATGATGATTGTGTAGAAGCATTTGAAATACTTAAGAAAGCCTTAATTTCTGCACCTATTGTTCAACCACCTGACTGGAACCTACCTTTTGAAATTATGTGTGATGCTAGTGATTATGTTGTTGGTGCTGTTCTAGGACAGAAAGTTGATATGAAATTGAATGTTATTCATTATGCTAGTAAAACTCTAGACAGTGCTCAAAGAAATTTAGCTACTACTGAAAAATAATTTTTTGCAGTTGTGTTTGCTTGTGATAAGTTCAGATCTTATATTGTTGATTCTAAAGTAATTGTTCACACCGATCATGCTACTATTAAATACCTTATGGAAAAGAAAGATGCTAAACCTAGACTTATTAGATGGGTTCTTTTGCTACAAGAAATTGATTTACATATTATTGATAGAAAAAGAGCTGAGCACTACTGGAAACAGAGAATTTTCCATTAGTCAGCTCTTTGTCGTCTGCTAGCAGAAGGCAAAGAAAGACTTTGTCGCCCGCTTATAAAAAACGGACGACAAAGACATGGCTGACGTCAAAGACACTATTTGCCATCAGCCAGTTCTTTGCCGTCTGCTAGCAGACGGCAAAAAAATGTTGCCGTCCGCTAGCTGACGGCAAAGAGGTGGGGTGGGGTCCACTGGAGGGAGGCTTTTTTCAATGGCCCACCCCACCTCTTTGTCGTCTGCTAGTGGACGGCAAATAGGACACTACCTAACGGCCCTAACGGCCCACCCCCTCCTCTCTCTCTCTTCTCTCTCTCCCTGATCGCATCCCACCGCCGCCCCCAACCGCACCCCGCCCCCCGCCCCCGACCACACGCCACCCCGGCCCGACGCCCCACCGCCCGGCCCCTGATACGTCTCCAACGTATCTATAATTTTTTATTGTTCCATGCTATTATATTATCTATTTTGGATGTTTAATGGGATTTAATATGCTCTTTTATATTATTTTTGGGACTAACCTATTAACCGAATGCCCAGTGCAAATTGCTGTTTTTTTTGCCTATTTCAGTGTTTCGCAGAAAAGGAATATCAATCGGAATCCAAACAGAACGAAACCTTCGCGAGGATCTTTCTTGGAACAAACGCAGTCCAGGAGACTTGGAGTGGAAGTCAGAGACGCAACGAGGCGGCCACGAGGCAGGAGGGCGCGCCCAGGGGGTGATATGTCCCCAACGTATCTATAATTTTTTATTGTTCCATGCTATTATATTATCTGTTTTGGATGTTTAATGGGCTTTATTATGCACTTTTATATTATATTTGGGACTAACCTATTAACCGAAGGCCCAGTGCAAATTGCTGTTTTTTTGCCTATTTCAGTGTTTCGCAGAAAAGGAATATCAAACGGAATCCAAACGGAATGAAACCTTCGCGAGGATCGTTTTTGGAACAAACGCAATCCAGGAGACTTGGAGTGGACGTCAGGGAAGCAACGAGGCGGCCACGAGGCAGGGAGGCGCGCCCAGGGGGGGTAGGCATGCCCCCCACCCTCGTGGGCCCCTCGTAGCTCCACCGACCTACTTCCTTCGCCTATATATACTCTTATACCCTGAAAACATCCAGGAGAGCCACGAAACACTTTTTCCACCGCCGCAACCTTCTGTACCCGTGAAATCCCATCTTGGGGCCTTTTCCGGCGTCCTGCCGGAGGGTGAATCGATCACGGAGGGCCTCTACATCAACACCATGGCCTCTCCGATGATGTGTGAGTAGTATACCACATACCTTCAGGTCCATAGTTATTAGCTAGATGGCTTCTTCTCTCTCTTTGGATCTCAATACAAAGTTCTCCTCGATCTTCTTGGAGATCTATTCGATGTAATACTTTTTGCGGTGTGTTTGTCGAGATCCGATGAATTGTGGGTTTATGATCAAGATTATCTATGAACAATATTTGATTCTTCTCTGAATTCTTATATGCATGATTTGATATCTATGCAAGTCTCTTCGAATTATCAGTTTGGTTTGGCCTACTAGATTGAACTTTCTTGCAATGGGAGAAGTGCTTAGCTTTGGGTTCAATCTTGCGGTGTCCTTTCCCAGTGACAGCAGGGGCAGCAAGGCACGTATTGTATTGTTGCCATCGAGGATAAAAAGATGGGGTTTATATCATATTGCTTGAGTTTATCCCTCTACATCATGTCATCTTGCTTAATGCGTTACTCTGTTCTTATGAACTTAATACTCTAGATGCATGCTGGATAGCGGTCGATGTGTGGAGTAATAGTAGTAGATGCAGAATCGTTTCGGTCTACTTGTCACGGACGTGATGCCTATATACATGATCATGCCTAGATATTCTCATAACTATGCGCTTTTCTATCAATTGCTTGACAGTAATTTGTTCACCCACCGTAGAATATACTATCTTGAGAGAAGCCACTAGTGAAACCTATGGCCCCCGGGTCTATTTTCCATCATATTAATCTCCCGCCAACTAGCTATTTCTGTCGCCGTTTATTTTGCAATCTTTACTTTTCAATCTATACAACAAAAATACCAAAAATATTTATCTTATTATCTTTATCAGATCTCACTTTTGCAAGTGGCCGTGAAGGGATTGACAACCCCTTTATCGGGTTGGTTGCAAGGTTCTTAATTGTTTGTGTAGGTACTAGGGATTTGCGTGTAGTCTCCTACTGGATTGATACCTTGGTTCTCAAAAACTGAGGGAAATACTTACGCTACTTTGCTGCATCACCCTTTCCTCTTCAAGGGAAAA
Organism: Triticum aestivum; assembly: GCF_018294505.1. Taxonomy (NCBI): domain Eukaryota; kingdom Viridiplantae; phylum Streptophyta; class Magnoliopsida; order Poales; family Poaceae; genus Triticum; species Triticum aestivum. The sequence goes on from NC_057796.1 coordinate 395,539,489, forward strand.
CCAACGCATGCTCAAGAGGTAGCAAGAAGGATTTCTGGCGCCGTTGCCGGGGAGATCTACGCACAAGTCAAGACATACCAAGTACCCATCACAAACTCTTATCCCTCGCATTACATTATTTGCCATTTGCCTCTCGTTTTCCTCTCCCCCACTTCACCCTTGCCGTTTTATTCGCCCTTTTTCGTTCGTCTCTTTTTGCTTGCTTCTTGTTTGCTTGTGTGTTGGATTGATTGTTTGTCACGATGGCTCAAGACAATACTAAATTTTGTGACTTTTCCAATACCAACAACAATGATTTTATTAGCACTCTGATTGCTCCTATTACCGATGCTGAATCTTGTGAAATTAATGCTGCTTTGTTGAATCTTGTCATGAAAGATCAATTTTCTGGCCTTCCTAGTGCAGATGTCGCTATCCATCTAAAAAACTTTGTTGATTTGTGCGATAGCAAAAGAAGAAAGATGTGGACAATGATATTGTTAAATTGAAGCTATTTCCGTTTTCACTTAGAGATCGTGCTAAAACTTGGTTTTCTTCTTTGCCTAAAAATAGTATTGATTCATGGAATAAGTGCAAAGATGCTTTTATCTCTAAGTATTTTCCTCCCGCTAAGATCATCTCTCTTAGAAACGATATTATGAATTTTAAGCAACTTGATCATGAGCATGTTGCACAAGCTTGGGAGAGGATGAAATTAATGATACGTAATTGCCCTACACATGGTTTGAATTTATGGATGATTATACAAAAAATTATGCTGGATTGAATTTTGCTTCTAGAAATCTTTTAGATTCGGCCGCGGGAGGCACTTTTATGGAAATCACTTTAGGAGAAGCTATGAAACTCCTAGATAATATTATGGTTAATTATTCTCAATGGCACACCGAAAGATCTACTAGTAAAAAGGTTCATGCGATTGAAGAGATTAATGTTTTGAGTGGAAAGATGGATGAACTTATGAAATTGTTTGCTAATAAGAGTGTTTCTTCTGATCCTAATGATATGCCTTTGTCCACTTTGATTGAGAATAATAATGAATCTATGGATGTGAATTTTGTTGGTAGGAACAATTTTGGTAACAACGCGTATAGAGGAAACTTTAATTCTAGGCCGTTCCCTAGTAATTCCTCTAATAATTATGGTAATTCCTACAACAACTCTTATGGAAATTTTAATAAGATGCCCTCTGATTTTGAGACTAGTGTTAAAGAATTTATGATTTCGCAAAAGAATTTCAATGCTTTGCTTGAAGAAAAATTGCCTAAGATTGATGAGTTGGCTAGGAACATGGATAGAATTTCTCTTGATGTTGATTCTTTGAAACTTAGATCTATTCCACCTAAGCATGATATCAATGAGTCTCTCAAAGCCATGAGAATTTCCATTGATGAGTGCAAAGAAAGAACCGCTAGGATGCGTGCTAAAAAAGATTGCTTTGTGAAAGCGTGTTCTTCTAGTTTTCATGATAATAAGGATGAAGATCTAAAGTGATTGATGTGTCTCCTATTAAATCTTTGTTTTCTAATATGAATCTTGATAATGATGGGACTGGAGATGAGTCAACTTTAGTTAAAAGGCGTCCCAATGATTTGGAGTTTTTAGATCTTGATGCAAAAAGTGGTAAAAGTGGGATTGAAGAGGTCAAAACTTTACATAGCAATGAACCCACTATTTTGGATTTCAAGGAATTTAATTATGATAATTGTTCTTTGATAGATTGTATTTCCTTGTTGCAATCCGTGTTAAATTCTCCTCATGCTTATAGTCAAAATAAAGCTTTTACCAAACATATCGTTGATGCTTTAATGCAATCTTATGAAGAAAAACTTGAATTAGAAGTTTCTATCCCTAGAAAACTTTATGATGAGTGGGAACCTACTATTAAAATTAAGATTAAAGATCATGAATGCTATGCTTTGTGTGATTTGGGTGCTAGTGTTTCCACGATTCCAAAAACTTTGTGTGATGTGTTAGGTTTCCGTGAATTTGATGATTGTTCTTTAAATTTGCATCTTGCGGATTCCACCATTAAGAAACCTATGGGAAGGATTAATGATGTTCTTATTGTTGCAAATAGGAATTATGTGCCCGTAGATTTCATTGTTCTTGATATAGATTGCAATCCTACATGTCCTATTATTCTTGGTAGACCTTTCCTCAGAACGATCGGTGCAATTATTGATATGAAAGAAGGAAATATTAGATTCCAATTTCCATTAAGGAAAGGCATGGAACACTTTCCTAGGAAGAAAATTAAATTACCTTATGAATCTATTATGAGATCCACTTATGGATTGCATACCAAAGATGACAATACCTAGATCTATTCTTGTTTTTATGCCTAGCTAGGGGCGTTAAACGATAGCGCTTGTTGGGAGGCAACCCAATTTTATTTTTGTTCCTTGCTTTTTGTTCCTGTTTAGTAATAAATAATTCATCTAGCCTCTGGTTAGATGTGGTTTTATGTTTTAATTAGTGTTTGTGCCAAGTAGAACCTTTGGGAAGACTTGGGTGAAGTCTTTGCGATCTTGCTGTAAAAAAACAGAAACTTTAGCGCTCACGAGATTAGCTGCCATTTTTTTTACTGGAGAATGCTTTTAGGTTGATTATTTTTGCATATGATTAATAGATAAATTACTCACGTCCACCAATTTATTTCAGAATTTTTGGAGTTCCAGAAGTTTGCGTTTGATACAGATTACTACAGACTGTTCTGTTTTTGACAGATTCTGTTTTTCGTGTGTTGTTTGCTTATTTTGATGAATCTATGGCTAGTATCGGGGGGTATGAACCATAGATAAGTTGGAATACAGTAGGTTTAACACCAATATAAATAAAGAATGAGTTCATTACAGTACCTTAAAGTGGTGGTTTGTTTTATTTCGCTAATGGAGCTCATGAGATTTTCTGTTGTGTTTTGTGTTGTGAAGTTTTGGGTAAAGATTTGATGGATTATGGAATAAGGAGTTGCTAGATCCTAAGCTTGAGGATGCCCAAGGCACCCCAAGGTAAAATTCAAGGACAACCAAAAGCCTAAGCTTGGGGATGCCCCAGAAGGCATCCCCTCTTTCGTCTTCGTCTATCGGTAACTTTACTTGAGGCTATATTTTTATTCACCACACGATACGTGTTTTGCTTGGAGCGTCTTGTATGATTTGAGTCTTTGATTTTTAGTTTACCACAATCATCCTTGCTGTACACACCTTTTGGAGAGACACAAATGAATCGGAATTTATTAGAATACTCTATGTGCTTCACTTATATCTTTTGAGCTAGATAATTTTGCTCTAGTGCTTCGCTTATATCTTTTAGAGCACGGTGGTGGTTTTATTTTATAGAAATTATTGATCTCTCATGCTTCACTTATATTATTTTGAGAGTCCCTTAGAACAGCATGGTAATTTGCTTTGGCTATAAAATTAGTCCTAATATGATAGGCATCCAAGATGGGTAGAATAAAAACTTTCATATAAAGCGCATTGAATACTATGAGAAGTTTGATACTTAATGATTGTTTTGAGATATGAAGATGGTGATATTAGAGTTATGCTAGTTGAGTAATTTTGAATTTGAGAAATACTTGTGTTGAAGTTTGCAAGTCCCGTAGCATGCACGTATGGTAACCGTTGTGTGACAAATTTGAAACATGAGGTGTTCTTTGATTGTCATCCTTATGAGTGGCGGTCGGGGACGAGCGCTGGTCTTTTTCTACCAATCTATCCCCCTAGGAGCATGCGCGTAATGCTTGGTTTTTGATGACTTGTAGATTTTTGCAATAAGTATGTGAGTTCTTTATGACTAATGTTGAGTCCATGGATTATACGCACTCTCACCTTTCCATCATTGCTAGCCTCTTCGGTACCGTGAATTGCCCTTTCTCACCTTGAGAGTTGGTGCAAACTTCGCCTGTGCATCCAAACCCCGTGATATGATATGCTCTATCACACATAAAGCTCCTTATATCTTCCTCAAAACAGCCACCATACCTACCTATTATGGCATTTCCATAGCTATTCCGAGATATATTGCCATGCAACTTTCCACCGTTTCATTTATTATGACACGCTTCATCATTGTCATATTGCCTTGCATGATCATGTAGTTGACATTGTATTCGTGGCAAGGCCACCATGCATAATTTTTCATACATGTCACTCTTGTTTCATTGCCCATCCCGGTACACCGCCGGAGGCACTCATATAGAGTCATATTTTGTTCTAGTATCGAGTTGTAATCATTGAGTTGTAAATAAATAGAAGTGTGATGATCATCGTTAATAGATCATTGTCCCATGAAAAAAGGCCAAAAAAAGAAAGGCCAAATAAATAAAAAAGAAAAGAAAAAATTAAGGCCAAATAAAAAAGGAAGGCCCAAAAAAAGAGAAAAGAAGGGACAATGCTACTATCCTTTTTCCACACTTGTGCTTCAAAGTAGCACCATGATCTTTATGATAGAGAGTCTCATATTTTGTCACTTTCATATACTAGTGGGAATTTTCCATTATAGAACTTGGCTTGTATATTCCAACAATGAACTTCCTCAAATTCCCAGGTCTTCATGAGCAAGCAAGTTGGATGCACACCCACTGAGTTTCTTTTGTTGAGCTTTCATACATTTATAGCTCTAGTGCATCCGTTGCATGGCAATCCCTACTCCTTGCATTGACATCAATTGATGGGCATCTCCCTAGCTCGTTGATTAGCCGCGTCAATGTGAGACTTTCTCCTTTTTTTCTTCTCCACACAACCCCCATCATTATATTCTAATCCACCCATAGTGCTATGTCCATGGCTCACGCTCATGTATTGCGTGAAAGTTGAAAAAGTTTGAGAAATACTAAAGTATGAAACAATTGCTTGGCTTGTCATCGGGGTTGTGCATGATGAGAGCATTTTTGTGTGACGAAAATGAAGCATGGCCAAACTATATGATTTTGTAGGGATGAGCTTTCTTTGGCTATGTTATTTTGAGAAGACATAATTGCTTAGTTAGTATGCTTGAAGTATTATTATTTTTGTGTCAATATTAAACTTTTATCTTGAATCTTCCGGATCTGAAAATTCATGCCACAATAAAGAGAATTACACTGAAAATTATGTTAGGTTGCATTCCACATCAAAAATTCTGTTTTTATCATTTACCTACTCGAGGACGAGCAGGAATTAAGCTTGGGGATGCTTGATACGTCTCCAACATATCTATAATTTTTGATTGTTCCATGCTATTATATTATCTGTTTTGGATGTTTAATGGGCTTTATTATGCACTTTTATATTATTTTCGGGACTAACCTATTAACTGAAGGCCCAGTGCAAATTGTTGTTTTTTGCCTATTTCAGCGTTTTGCAGAAAAGGAATATCAAACAGAATCCAAACGGAATGAAACCTTCGCGAGGATCTTTCTTGGAACAAACGCAATACAGGAGAGTTGGAGTGGAAGTCAGAGACGCAACGATGCGGCCACGAGGCAGGAGGGCGCGCCCGGGGGGTAGGCGCGCCCCCACCCTCGTGGGCCCCTCGTAGCTCCACCGACCTACTTCTTTTGCCTATATATACTCTTATACCATGAAAAGATCCGCGGGAGCCACAAAACCACTTTTCCACCGCCATAACCTTCTGTACCCGTGAGATCCCATCTTGGGGCCTTTTCCGGCGATCTGCCGGAGGGGGATTTTATCACGGAGGGCTTCTACATCAACACCATAGCCTCTCCGATGATGTGTGAGTAGTTTACCACAGACCTTCGGGTCCATAGTTATTAGCTAGATGGCTTCTTCTCTCTCTCTTTGGTTCTCAATACAAAGTTCTCCTCGATGTTCTTGGAGATCTATTCGATGTAATACTTTTTGCGGTGTGTTTGTCAAGATCCGATGAATTGTGGGTTTATGATCAAGATTATCTATGAACAATATTTGATTCTTCTCTGAATTCTTATATGCATGATTTGATATCTTTGCAAGTCTCTTCGAATTATCGGTTTAGTTTGGCTTACTAGATTGATCTTTCTTGCAATGGGAGAAGTGCTTAGCTTTGGGTTCAATCTTGCGGTGCTCGATCCCAGTGACAGAAAGGGAACCGACACGTATTGTATTGTTGCCATCGAGGATAAAAAGATGGGGTTTATATCATATTGCTTGAGTTTATCCCTCTACATCATGTCATCTTGCCTAATGTGTTACTCTGTTCTTGTGAACTTAATACTCTAGATGCATGCTGGATAGCGGTCGATGTGTGGAGTAATAGTAGTAGATGCAGAATCGTTTCTGTTTACTTGACACGGACGTGATGCCTATGTTCATGATCATGCCTAGATATTCTCATAACTATGCGCTTTTCTATAAATTGCTCGGCTGTAATTTGTTCACCCACCGTAATATATGCTATCATGAGAGAAGCCACTAGTGAAACCTATGGCCCGCGGGTCTATTTTACGTCATATTAGTTTCCCGTCAACTAGCTATTTCTGTTGCCGTTTATTTTGCAATCTTTACTTTCTAATCTATACAACAAAAATACAAAAAATATTTATCTTAGTATCTTTATCAGATTTCACTTTTGCAAGTGGCCATGAAGGGATTGACAACCCCTTTATCGCGTTGGTTGCAAGGTTCTTGATTGTTTGCGCAGGTACTAGGCGACTTGTGTGTAGTCTCCTACTGGAGTGATACCTTGGTTCTCAAAAACTGAGGGAAATACTTACGCTACTTTGCTGCATCACCCTTTCCTCTTCAAGGGAAAACCAGCGCATGCTCAAGAGGTAGCAGCCCCCCCGACGCCCCCCCCCCCCGCCGCCCGGCCTCCTCCACTTCCCCACTCCGTTGAGCCCCCTCTCTTTTGTTTTCAATTTTTTCTCTGTTCATTAGTATAGTTTAGTTAGTGTAGTTTATGTTTAGTTTAGGTATTTTTCTGTTTTTTTAGGTTTAGGTTTAGATTTAGTTTAGTTTTTTCCCCATTTTTAGGTTTAGGCTTATATTTAGTTTAGTTTAGGTTTAGTTAAGAAGAAAGATGAAAGATGGAAAAAGAGAAAATAAGAAGAAGAAGAAGAGGAAGAAGAAGAAGAAGATACGTATTTTCCTTTCTCTGTAAACCGACTCTATACAGCCCTAGCCCCCTCCGGTGTCTATATAAACCGGAGGGTTTAGTCCGTAGAGGCCATCATAATCATACAGGCTAGACATCTAGGGTTTAGCCATTACGATCTCGAGGTCGATCAACTCTTTTAACCCTTATACTCATCAAAGTCAATCAAGCAGGAAGTAGGGTATTACCTCCATTAAGAGGGCCCGAACCTGGATAAACATCGTGTCCCTCGCCTCCTGTTACCTTCGATCCTCAGACGCACAGTTCGGGACCCCCTACCCGAGATCTGCCGGTTTTGACACCGACATTGGTGCTTTCATTGAGAGTCCACTGTTTCATCGACAGAAGGATCGATGGCTCGTCCGATCATCAACAATGATACTGTTTCCGGGGAGACCTTCCTCCTTGGTCAACTTTTCGTGTTCGGCGGCTTCGCTTTGCGTGCCGACTCAGTTGGTCGCCTTGAGCTGATCGACAGCTATGCCCCAGTCATCAGGTTAGATTCGGGAGCCTGAATTATGTCGCTGATATCCGAGGAGACTTGATCTTCGAAGGGTTCACGGCCTCAACCACCGCTCTGGCCTTAGATTCGAAGCAAACTGCTAGGTCCGAAGATGGGAGTTTGGAACCCACCGGACGTTCTACAATTATGGAGCTTACTACCGCAGATCCAGCTAGGGTTGTGTCGTCAACAAGCCCGGAGTCTAGTCGGACTCCCCTCGTCCTCGAAAGGTTGGAAACGTCCCGAGATTCTAATTCTAGACTCTCAAGGTCTGCGGCAAGCGAGCGTGGCCAGGAGGCTTTTGCCTCACTTGGCGCCGAAGACTCTGGTCTCCCCGTCCAATCCTCGCCTTTAAGCAAGGCTGGACCTAATGCGATCCCTCGCCATTACAGAGGAATCACTGCCAAACTACGCCCAGCCCAGACTAGGGGCTGAGAGCGGGGAATTTTACGTCCCACCCACCACCCACTTCATAGCCACTGTCGAGGACTTAACAGACATGTTGGATTACGCCTCCGAAGACATTGACGGTATGGACGACGATGCCGGAGACGAGCATGGCCAAAGCCCGTCGTTCACCGGACGCTGGACGGCCACTTCCACATATGACGTGTACATGGTGGACACACCCAAAGAGGATGACTGAGGGAGTCCTGGATTAAGGGGTCCTCGGGTGTCCGGACTATGTAACGTGGGCTGGACTGATGGGCCATGAAGATACAAGACAAAAGACTCTCTCCCGTGTCTGGATAGGACTCTCCTTGGCATGGATGGCAAGCTTGGCGATCGGATATGAAGATTCCTTTCTCTGTAACCGACTTTGTGTAACCCTAGTCCCCTCCGGTGTCTATATAAACCGGAGGGTTTAGTCCGTACAGGTAATGATAATCATACAGGCTAGACTTCTAGGGTTTTAGCCATTACGATCTCGTGGTAGATCAACTCTTGTAATACTCATATTCATCAAGATCAATCAAGCAGGAAGTAGGGTATTACCTCCATAGAGAGGGCCCGAACCTGGGTAAACATCGTGTCCCCTGTCTCCTGTAACCATCGACCTGAGACGCACAGTTCGGGACCCCCTACCCGAGATCCGCTGGTTTTGACACCGACATTGGTGCTTTCATTGAGAGTTCCGCTGCGTCGTCTTCAAGAGGTTCGATGGCCCCGTCAATCATCTACAACAATGCTGTCCAGGGGGAGGTTTTTCTCCCCGGACAGATCTTCGTATTCGGTGGCTTCGCACTGCGGGCCAACTCGCTGCTTGGCCATCTAGAGCAGATCGACAGCTACGCCCCTGGCCATCAAGTCAGGTTTGGAAGCTTGAACTACGTTGCTGATATCCACGGAGACTTGATCTTCGACAGATTCGAGCCCACGGCAGCCGCTCCCTGCCACCGCGATGAGCATGACCCAAATCTGTCATCGGACCATACCCAGGAGGTAGCGCCTGTAAGTGCTCCGGCCCTACATCCAGAGCAGATCGCGCCATCTGAGGACGGGAAGCTCAACCCCGCCACGGAAGCCGCAGACTCAGCGGCGTTGGAGCCGCACACAGACCCAACCTCGAGCGGGATCTGCGTCACCGGAACCTCGGATTCGTCTCCGGCCACAGGTTCCGATGAAGACTTAACCGACATGCTCGGTTATAGCTCCGAAGACATCAACGGTATGGACGACGATGTCGGAGAGGAGCAGGCCGAAAACCCGCCATTTACCGGACGTTGGACGACCACCTCTTCGTACGACATGTACATGGTGGATACACCCAAAGCGGGTAATGGCGATGACAACGAAGATCTAGTCGAGAATATACCTCCTGAGATACAGCCAAAGCACCGGCGTCAGCGGCGCCGCTCTAAGTCATGCCGTAGAAAAGACAGCAATACCGGCACAGGAGAAAATAACACTCCGCACGATGTCTAAGACAGAGAAGACCCCGATGAGCAAACTGCCGAACAGGACGAGCGGGAAGATGGGCAAGTTAGCCCTGATGAACAGGCCATAAACGAAGACTCGGAGGACAACAATTATCTACCACTCTCCGAGGATGAGGTGAGCCTCGGTGACGAAGACTTCATCGTACCTGAGGAACCTCTCGAGCAGGAGCGCTTTAAGCGCCGGCTAATTGCCACTGCAAGGAGCCTAAAAAAGAGGCAGCACCAGCTTCAAGCTGACCAGGATCTGCTCAATGACAGGTGGACTAATGTCCTGGCAGCCGAGGAATATGGCCTCGAGCGCCCAACCAAAAGTTACCCGAAGCGCAGGCTACTACCTCAATTCGATGACGAGGCCCTTGAGCCCGTTCCATCAGCGCGTAATGCGGCTGACCGACCACCACGTGGCCGGGGCAAAGCGGCAACTCAAGCCGAACACCAGCCCATACCACCTCGCCGTAAAGGTAGACATACAACAGCTCGGGGATATACATATGACCTGCGTCAGGACCTGGACAGGAGAGCAGGTCAGACCAGATCGATCTACGGATCGCGAGGGCATGTCCCAACGCGCGATGACGGTTATCTAGCCGGATGTGACAAGTATAATCACGCCTGAGCCGAAAACCGCAGACAGACTCCATCCGAGCTGCGTCGCGACTTGGCCCGATATAGAGGCGCCGCACACCCCCTCTGCTTCACTGACAAAGTAATGGAGCATGAATTCCCAGAAGGGTTTAAACCCGTAAATATCGAATCATATGATGGAACAACAGATCCTGCGGTATGGATTGAGGATTTTCTTCTCCATATTCATATGGCCCGCGGTGATGACCTTCACGCCATCAAATACCTCCCGCTAAAACTCAAGGGGCCAGCTCGGCACTGGTTAAACAGTCTGCCTGAAAACTCCATTGGCAGCTGGGAGGACCTGGAGGACGCCTTCCGCGACAACTTCCAAGGTACATACGTCCAACCTCCAGATGTAGACGACTTAAGCCACATAGTCCAACAGCCCAGAGAGTTAGCCAGGAAATTCTGGACTAGGTTCCTAACTAAAAAGAACCAGATCGTCGACTGTCCGGATGCCGAAGCCCTAGCGGCCTTTAAACATAGCATCCGCGACGAATGGCTCGCCCGACACCTCGGCCAAGAAAAGTCGAAGTCTATGGCAGCCCTCACGGCGCTTATGACCCGCTTTTGCACATGCAAAGATAGTTGGCTAGCCCGTAGCAATAACAGTACAAGCGAACCTGGCACTTCTGAAGCCAGAAATAGCAACGGCAAGCCACGACGCAACAGACACAAGCGTTGAAGCAACGGTGACAATACCGATGACACGACAGTTAACGCTGGATTCAGTGGCTCCAAGTCTGGTCAGCGGAAGAAGCCATACAAAAGGGGCAATCCGGGCTCTTCCAGCTTGGACCGCATAATCGATCGTCCATGTCAGATCCAAGGCACCTCTGATAAACCAGCCAATCATACCAACAGAGACTGTTGGGTTTTTAAACAGGCTGGCAAGTTAAATGCCGAAAACAAGGAGAAGGGGTCGCAAAGTGAGGACGACGACGAGGAGTCCCGCCTGCCGAACACAGGAGGACAGAAGAAGTTCCCTCCCCAAGTTAAAACGGTGAACATGATATACGCTACCCATATCCCTAAGAGGGAGCGCAAACGCGCGCTCAAGGACGTCTATGCGATAGAGCCAGTTGCCCCAAAATTCAACCCATGGTCATCCTGTTTGATCACCTTCGATCGCAGGGATCATCCGACCAGTATCCGTCATGGCGGTTCAGGCACATTGGTCCTCGACCCAATCATTGATGGATTCCACCTCACGCGAGTCCTCATGGACAGGGGAAGCAGTCTTAACCTGCTATATCAGGATACAGTGCGCAAGATGGGCATCGATCCCTCAAGGATCAAGCCCACAAAAACTACCTTTAAAGGAGTCATACTAGGTGTAGTAGCCCGTTGTACAGGCTCCATTACACTGGAGGCTGTCTTCGGATCCCCGGACAACTTTCAAAGCGAAGAGTTGATCTTCGATATCGTCCCCTTCCGCAGTGGCTATCACGCACTGCTCGGACGAACCGCATTTGTCGATTCAATGCGGTGCCACACTATGCTTATCTCAAGCTCAAGATGCCCGGTCCACGCGGTGTCATAACAGTTAATGGAAACACGGAACACTCCCTCTGTACCGAGGAGCACACCGCTGCCCTAGCAGCAGAAGTACAGAGCGGCCTTTTCAAGCAGAACTTCAATTCGGCGGGCAAGCTCCCAGTCACTGTCAAACGAGTCCAGACTACTCTGCAGCAGGACAGTGCAGCTCACCAAGAGCTTGACTAGCAATTTGGCCTCTGTCCCAGTCCCGACCAAACGGCGGCGTTCGTACCGCACGTACATAATTACGCACTAAAAATACCATGGGCTAAGACGGAGGCATAACCAGATTGTGGTCCATAATACGGCTCGACCTCCCCTGGACACACATACTTTCACTTTTTCTTTTTTTATCATTTTCAGGTTTCTTTTCCACAGGCCTTTCCTGATGGCTTGATCGTCAGTCCTCTCGAAGGATAGATACACCAAGACGGCAAGAAGCATTGACATATAAGGGAACCTCTAGGTGGTCTTTTTGACGATCACTCTACCTGTTTTCAGGACCCGCACGCGACTCTCCCTTGGTCGCGGCATGTTAAATAGTCCTGTTGCTTATCGCACTACTTGTGCAAATACACTTTGACGTATTAATCAAACTATAATGGAAACAGTTTGCGGTCCAACTTCTGCGGCACTTGCTTACTACTTCATTTTCTGTTGATAATCTCATCAATTGCACCCGTACACCTTGGCACGCCTTAATTCGCCAGGGGCTTCATCGCGCCCCATACTACGACAACAAAGTCCGAACACTTTTTACGGTATAGTTCGGCACCCTGAATTTAGGACTATATGCATTGGCTCCGAATCATGTCTTTGGTCAATAGTTGGGTTGCCCGGCTCCTGTGCTTACTACCTTACGTTCCGTTATATCGGCTAGGGTAGTAAAGGGAGAACTATTGCTATTGTGTCCTGGTTTATCCGGATGAGCACCTCAGTAGAGAAAGCCGAAAACTGACTGTCATGATGTGGCATGAGCCGGTCAGCTCTTCGGAGGTTACAAATCTTTTGCGATTTTTTCCGCATTATGCGATGAATCGGTCTTTACCCGATCAGGTGTTTACAACACCCTAGTTCAAATTCACGAATACTAGGGGCTATGCCTAAATCTTTATTGTCAAACTCCTATGGCTAAGTGAGAGTGATAAAGCCACATAGTCCGATTGCCTGGTTCGTTGCACTAAACACCTCCTTCAAGGACCAAACATTTGGATCAAGAGTGTTTAGATTCCATCCCGAACACCCCCGTACTACCTACGTGGGGGCTGAAGCCGACGACTGGCCAACTCTCAGACTTAATAAAAACGGCCGTACAGGAGGTAAAATTTTAAATAATAAACAAGCATTATATTACATAACGGCTTTGTTTCATCATACAAGACAAGATAACATGACTGTATTCATTCGAAGATAATGTCTTTCGAACACTGGCCCTCTACAATGCGTGATCCCTTGAGGACATCATCAAAATACCGCTCCGGCGTGCGGTGCTCCTTGCCAGCGGGCGGTCCCTCGGTCGCGAGCTTGACGGCGTCCATCTTCGCCCACTGTATCTTGACACGGGCGAAGGCCATCCGCGCACCTTCGATGCAGACCGATCGCTTGATGACGTCAAGCAGGGGGCAGGCATTGACCAGCCGCTTCACGAGCCTGAAGTAACTACTGGGTATGGCTTCGGCTGGCCACAGCCGGATTATCAAATCCTTCATGGCTAGTTCGGACACCCTATGCAGTTCGACCAGCTGTTTAGCTGGTCGCTAAAGGGCACCGGATGTTCTGGCGCAAGGTATTGCGACCAGAACAGCTTCTCCATCGAGCTCCCCTCTCCGGCTCGGAAGAATTCCGCAGCATCGGCAACACTGCGTGGTAAATCCACAAACGCTCGTGGAGAACTCCAAATCCGGGTTAGTAAGAGATACCTTCTCTTCACATACTTGCTTTGCATAATAAAAGCCTTACCCGCCGCAATTTTCCTGGCCTCCTGGATTTCCTGGAGGGCGCCCTGGGCTTCGACCCGGGCATCTTGTGGGCTTTGGCGGGCCTTGGCAAGTTCGGACTCTTGATCCGCAAAATTGCGCTCCAAGGACTCGCATTTCTTCACGGCGTCCTGGAGCTCCTGCTGGACCTCACCAACCCTGGCCTCGTGTTTTTCATTGGCGGCTTGCTCCTTCACTTTATTTTGGGCCTCAGCCAGCGCTTTCTTGAGGGTTTCCACCTCAGTCGCCGCTCCTACAAATATCATGGCACTATGGTCAGCACAAGTCATTCATCCTTTCCGGATATACACAAGGTCATCACATACCTTGCTTGTCCTCCAGTTGCTTCTTTACTCGCCCGAGTTCTTCCTCGGCCCGCTCCAGACTCTGCTTCAGCCCGGAGACTTCGGCAGCATGGGAGGTCGCAGCCAGCAGCGACGCCTGCTTATTCACATAAGACATATTTGGTAAGTCTCCTGCGAAAATTGCTTGATCCTCTGTCCGGCTTTTCTTTTCGAACACCGGGCAGAGCCTCAGGGGCTACTGTCTACACCGTGACATTATTTTTATACTATTACACCGTTTACCTCAAAGCCTGTCAGAAGGCTTGTGCAGGCTTCGGTCAGTCCACTCTTTGCAGACTGAATCTTCTCAATCACTGTACCCATGAGGGCACGGTGCTCCTCAACAATGGAAGCACTCCGCAGCGCTTCTAGTAGAGTATCTGGTGCCTCTGGTTGGACAGAGGTCACCGGCGGAATAGGCACACCTCCTTCTTTCGAAGGAGGCTGCCTGCCGGATTCCGTGGCCGTATAGGTCTCCGGGATTGTATTCGGCTGGGGGCCGAATTGGATATTGTCGGATGTGGGGTTCTGGCAAAACCCTTAAGGTTCGAACTCTGGGGTGCGCGCGAAGTCTTTCCCTCCTACCAATCCACACCCTAGCTCACTAAGATCTCACGGACGAACTCGACGAACTCGCAACACAGGAAGACACGAGATTTATACTGGTTCGGGCCACCGTTGTGGTGTAATACCCTACTTTAGTGTGTGGTGATGGATTGCCTCTTGGGCTGATGATGAACAATACAAGGGGAAGAACAGCCTCCTGAGGTTGAGGTGTTCTTGTGTCTAGGGTAGGCTCTCGATCAGATCAGATCAGGCTGAGTTCAGATCCCGCTCTGATGCCCCTACTGTGGTGGCTAGTTCTACTTATATAGGCCCTGGTCCTCTCCCCAAATATTGAGCGGGAAGGGAGCCAACAATGGCGGGCGAATTTGAAGGGGGACAGCTAGTACAAGCTATCCTGACAAAAGTGGTCTTCGCCTGCGAAAGGCTCTGGTGGTGACGCCGTCTTGGGCTCCACGGTGACCTCCGTCCTGCCGTCCTTCTGGTCTTGGTCTCGTTGCACCGATATGGCAACCTTTGCCTGATGCCTCGGTACTCCTCGCCTACGCTTGCCTCCTTAGCACCAAAGAGGAAACAAGGACGCTGCGCGCGCCCGCCTGGTGCCGATCGTCATGGCTCACGTCAAGAGAGCCTTGTGAGGTTTGCCCCGCCTTGATATCTCCACTCCTCGTGAGCCTGCCTGGCTAGACCACTCCTGAGGAGGTCTTGCGTCGCCCGCCTCGCGAGGCTTGGCCCCTCGCGAGGGTCTTGGATGCCTTGTTGATGAAGATGGACCGGACGGCCCGCTAACTTAGCCACGCCGTGGGCCGTAGGTAGGCAAGTCTGGGGAACCCCGTTCCCAGAACGCCGACAGTAGCCCCCGGGCCCAAGGTGCGCTCGGGCTTGGCTTCGCGGCGAAGCCAAGGGTCAAGTACGGAGCGCCGCGGGCCCCCAAAGCCTGCGGCCTCGGTCGACGCGTGGCGGTTGATTGGACGTGGGCGTCTCCGCTTCCCCACACTGCTTTGGCAACTGCTCGATTGGACAAAAGGCTGGCGCGGACATCGCTTGCCTTCATTGTTTCTACCTCGCCTTGCTCCAGATCCCCTTTCTCGCTCCTCGCCACCGCTACCTCAGATCTGCTCCAACCTCGCTCCGCATCTGCGACCAATGGCGCCGCGCAAGGTCAGGACTTCCTCAGCGCCGGCTTGGTATGAGCCGGCTCTTGAAGCGCCCACCATCACAGAGAAGAGCCTCGCCTCGGTGCGCCTGCTGACGGCGGGGGAGAGCAACAAGTGGGGGAAGATGGAGCTCCGGCTCGCCTCCGATGTGCCGAAGCCTGAGGGAAGCACCTTCTTCCCCTTCTTCTCGAGCAGCGTCGCCGTCGAGTTGGTCCCTCCTTTCTCCGACTTCTTTTATGAGGTTCTCGACCACTACGGGCTGCTGGCGTTGCACCTCCATCCCAACTCTATCCTCCTCTTGTCCATCTTCGCCTACTACTGCGAGGCGTACCTGGGCGTGCTGCCATCCGTGGCGCTTCTGCGCCACTTCTTCTTCCTTCGCGTCACTGATGGGCCACTCTCCGGATGCACCAACTTCGTCGCGTCTGGCAAGGCCAACTCGATCTCGAGCACCGGGAAGAGGGCCGACAATATCCGATCCAAAAGGGTCATGATTTACGCCAAGTGCGCCCGTCCGCGCCTGGTGTTACCGACGGAGGTGCCCCAGCTTGACAAGGGGTGGTCCAAGGCGGAGCTTGCCGATGAGCTGGCGTTGTCTGTGTTGGGGCAGATGACGACTGACTTGAAGCCAAGGTGACAGGGGCAATGCTCCTGAGGGAGTTCTTGATGCTGCGAGTTGCCCCTCTCCAGGCGCGCTCGCGCCCCTTGTGGGAGCTCGAAGAAGAGGGGAACAAATCCCGTCTGAGGCCTTGGGCCCTTCCTGGCGACGAATTGGATGCTGTCCTGCGCCTCATAGTTGGGGACAACCAGGAGTACCCGCCTAGTGCCTTCGTTCCTTTGTTCCTCTGCAAGGACTGGGAGGAACTTGTCGCCTCCAGGCCAACCTTTGACGCGCGCGGCCTGGTGCCGCCAGCGCTCGCAGGAGCTCCTGCAGCACCGAAGCCGGTGGAGGTGTCCTCCGATGAGTCCCGTGGAGGGGAGGAGGAGGAGGTGGACTCGGAGAATACTCTTGAAGAGGTGGGGGAGACTTCCCCTCTGAGCAAGGCCGAGATCCTCCGCACCCTACCTGATGACGCCGAGGCCGACGATGGCCAGGAGGAGAGGGGGCAGCCCCTCATCCTGACAAGGGTTAGGTCCTCGCTGGTGCCTCGCGATGCCGCCTCTGTTCCGACACCTCCTAGGGCTGGTGGTGCAGGTGAAGGCGTCGCTACCGGGATGGAGCACCTTCTGCAGGCGACAGCGGTGTCCAGGGGTGACCTGCGGCTAGTTTCCTGTTTTGTTCCTGCAACATGCATCAGGCCTCGTGGAGGCGTTTAGACTTTTCATTTGATATTGTGAGGACAATATGTTTGTAATATTTGCTTCGAGATTTTGCGATTTTCTTCCTATCCACTTTGTGTTCTGCGTCGGCAGAGCCCGGCCCCGCGCATACCTCAACCACCATTGGGCTGACCGGAGACCAGGACAGACCAAGGAGTGAGGGGCTACATGACCAGTTAGGCTCCTGAGTCGCGATGCTCAGGAGTCCCCCTTGACGCGCAAACAGCTTATAGGGAGAGTACGCGAGGATAGATTAATGTTCTACGTCGGCAGAGCCCGGCCCCGCGCATACCTCAACTGCCGTTGGGCCGACCGGAGACCAGGACGGACCAAGGAGTGAGGGGCTACGTGACCAGTTAGGCTCCTGAGTCATGATGCTCAGGAGTCCCCCTTGCCGCGCAAACAATCTCCATACCTTCCCTCGCCGAGGCCTCGGGAGGGGCGTGCGATGACCAGGTCCGCGAGACCTGTTTGGGCGGCGTGCGCTTGGGCGTGACCCGAGAGCAGCCCCCAGGCCCGGGAGACCTGGTTGGGTGGCGTACGCTTGGGTGTGGCCCGAGCGCAGCCCCCGTGTCCAGCCCCCTCGCGTGGCTCTCCCGAGGGGAGGCGTTGCGGTGAGGCCGAACGCTGAGCTCTGGGGCTCCCTGAGGTTGGTACGACCGTGGGGCTGCCCTCAGTTGTTTATCACCAGCGCGGAGCATAGTGCTTCCGCTTGTGCACGGGCATAGCCGTTCCTCGGCAGTGTCGATGGCCAGCGTGCAGCATGGTTCTTCCACTTGTGCGTGGGAGGGGGGCCCCCTCCGGGAGGAGCCCCCGGGGCGTGTACAGCCCTGCCCTGACACGTGGCTTGGACGGCAGGGCTGCAAGGTGTATCTGGGCACTCGTGAGCCAGTGCGGGACTCACGAGGCCCTACCTCAAGGCGGGTTGCGCCTGGTCTTGAGTCTTCGACGGCCGTGTGTTCCTGCGAGACAGTTAGGTGCAAGCGGTCTACGTCCTCAGGTCCCGGCCCTCGAGCGAGCTCAGCCACCGCTGGTATGCCAGGTTGCGATGCCGTGGTCAAGGCCAGGGGATGGGGGCTGGAGAGCCAGTAAGAGCTCCTGAGTCGCGATGCTCAGGAGCCCCCCTTTTAACGCGCAAGCGAATTGCATGGGGTGAATGGACCCGTGGCGGGTGGCGATCGAGTAGGTGATAACCATAGGCAGGTTAAACATGGAAGGCAAATCAGCTTGAGTAAATGCAGGAAGACACATGCCACTGGGTCCGGCCCGAGCGGCTTGGGGATGATGCAGCCCGAGTGTGACACCCAAAATTTTTATTTGGCTTTTTCAAAACTTTTACTTGATTTGAGGGAGGTGATTTAATTTTTTTTCTAAAGAACTCTCCCTCTCTATATTTTTTTTATGACTAGTGTTTTGTTTTGGATTCACCCAAGGCTTGATTTTTGGTCTTGGAGGTTCTCCCTTTTATTTGGACTCAAAACCAAATGCCTCTCACTTGAAAAAAATGTCTTTTGAAAATTCCTTTAAAAAGCCCTATGACTTTTGGAATGATCTTTTTCCACTTTCCAAAAATCTCTCTTGCCATGACCCAAGTGGAAATCCACTCCCACAACCCTTTCCTCATCTTTGGATCATGATGTACTTCAAAACCAGCAAGTTGAACCTCTTCATAAAATTATTTCCAATTATTTCTTATCAAAAATCATTTCTACCTTCTACCTTGATCATTGGAGGTTTACAAAGGAGCTACTCTTTCTGCTTTGAGTTTTGTCTCCAAACCTTTTCCCCTAGCTAGTCCTTTGAACCCTCAACCAGGATCCATGAAGATCCACTGGTCTCCAGTTCAAATTTTTCAAACTATACTTGCTGCAAGTTTGGACCAGATTTGCCAAATTTGATGAAATTCATTCAAATCCTTCTCCTAAAAATCTGAGAAAAATCAGGCAGCCTCTGGGTGCATTGAGAGGTCACCTCACCAAGTCCCAGCTCCAGAAAAAAAATTCTCCATGCCAAATCATTTCGTCGAACACCTGACTGGCACTGTTTCTGTAATGTTCAGTCAAGTTCAGTTAACAGTGTCTGAAACTACTGTCGTTTCTTCAGTGTCCGTTGTCGATCTCGACAGTGCCGCGGCAACGCCTTGCTCCCCGTCCCCTCCCCCTTGTCCTCTGCAGCGCACGAGCGCCTGGAAGGTTGCGGGCGTCGGCGACGAGCAGGAGGAGGTGCGCCGCCCCGTGACCGACGGCAGCGGCGGCTTTGCGGCCGCCAGAGAGAGGCGCAGCGCAGACGGCGCCACCCAGTGCCGCCCAAGCCACCGGAGGCCGCCGCGTGACCGTCCACTCCCCAGTGCGTGCTGCCACCCTCGTCGTGAACCGCTAGGCGCGGAGCGCGCTCTCTGCCACCGTCGTGCCCGTACGGCCGCCCCGTCGTGGACCGGCGCCATTACGCCAAGCCCGACCTGGATTAGCGAGGGAACGGCACCAGTACACCTCCCTGATGCTGCCTGGCCACTTAAGCTCCCTGCCAAGCCATTGCCTCGCCGTAATTGCTCGCCAGAGAGATCCCGTTCACGGCCACCCCCTCGAACCACCTATAAATAGAGGCCCCGAGCTCCAGCTAGAACCCACACCACCTCTGCATACCTCCAACACCACGCCTAGCCACTGGAAGAGCCCAGAGGGAGCCTTCTTCCCCAACTCCGGCCGCCGCGACCCGCCACAGGATCCAGCTCGATTCGCTCCCGTGCGTGCACCTCCACCCTCCTACTCTTGCCAGTAGCTCCCTTATACATCTACTCTCCTGACCCGCGCTTCAATTCGGAGTTTGCAGCACCCACCGGAGTTCTCCACCATCGCCCGAGCCGCCGTCCGCCGGAGGAAGTGTCGCCGTCGACGTGGTGCTCTCCAACGACCAAGTCCACCACCCACCGACACGGAAGAACGCGCTGAACCTCTTGGTACACTCCGATCTCCCTGACTCGCCGTGGTTCGACGCCGGCGACCTCCGCAGCCTTCGGGCGCCGGCGATGATTTAAACCTGACATGTGGGACCCCCACGCCAGCCTCTCTTTTCTTCTCTCCACGAAGCGTTTTCTGTTGGCGCCTTCGGGCGAGTACGTTTTCTTTGTGGGCTGGCGCGTTTCTCTTCGAACCGTTTTCTGTTTTCTCAGTTAAGTCCCTGGTTCTTTTCTGTTTCATCACAGATTGGTCCCTGGACAAAAACCCTTATAACTTTTTAATAAAAAGTGATTTTTGAGTGATTCTTTTTCTGACAGTCTTATATTTTTGTCTAGTTTTTTTATAGTATTTATTTGGAAAAAATTTGGAACAACTTTTATGCACGCGTTGGTTTTCACGCTAGTGTCCATTTTTGCTATACCGTAGGTTCCGGAAAAGGTGACGGAGCCACGAACTTCGCCGAGCTAGACTCCGACTTCTTCGAACCAGGCAAGCATGTTCGAACCTTTGATATGATGGGTGTTTTGCATGTTTGCTTGAATGGTTGTGCATGGCATATGAGCATCGGTGAGTATCTCGTTGCATGAGAGGCAACTATCCGTGAGTTCCAAAGTTACCATGAACTCCGATGACAGATGGCCTAGTCATGTGGTGACATGAAGGGCAGCAAGGTGGTATTGTTGTGGCATGCCAGCCTTACGTCATCCGATAAATTCCAACGTTAACGTGGACGGAGTCACGTTATCGTTTTTCCCCCTTCCGCGCTGCCACATGTTTTCTGCCAGAATGCGGTTTAGTAAGTTGGTAACCTCTTTCCGTGTACACACCAAGTAGAGAGGCCGGGATGAGGGTTCCATGGCCCTGGATTAAAGCCAGTCATCCGGTCAGGGGGCATGGGTGTTTCCGGTTGGGACCGAGAGGGGGGCACCCCTTAGAGCGCGCGTATATAAATTTGATCCCATGCTACGCGAGGTTGTAGCCTCCCTGTCTCAAGGTTTTTCTTGAACGTTGGCCGAGGGTGATTCCTGGCATCGGAATGTTAAATGGGTGTGTACTGGTTAGATGTGTTTCTTCCAAAACACCGTAAACGGAACTAGTCCCCGTGACTACTGAAATCCGTTGGCTATGGTTAAAGTACAAACTCTGCAGAGTCAAATCCTTCCGAGTCATCGTATCCATGATCGAGTAGCGTGATCAGTGTGTCCATGTCTGTGTCAAATCCTCATGGTATACTCTCTTCCCCGATGAACAAGCTCGAGTGGTAAACCCAGTTTAATTGTTATTTCTGTGGATGGACTAACCTTTTATTTATCTCGTACTTGTAATGATTTATATTCCCGAGCTACTGAATTATTGAGCTATGATATAAGCCCTTTATGAGATGTCGCTCAGACGTCCGACTGTGGCATGTTCGTTATTTACTTTCGATATAAGCCCTTTATGTGATGTCGCTCAAACGTCCGACTGTGGCATGTTCGTTAATTACTTTCGATATAAGCCCTTTATGTGATGTTGCTTCAGACGTCCGACTGTGGCACGCACTGTCATTTATTTTTTCCATTATAAGCCCTTTATGTGGTGTCGCCTTGACGCCCGACTGCGGCATTATTATTATTCTTGCATTTTCCTCTCGAGGAGTCATTCAGACACTCGTTTGGCCCTCAGTATTTATTTTGAGATTTCGGGAGGACTACCGCCCGACTTCTCCTTATTTTTCCTATGCATTATTATCTCATTGTCTGAGTGCACTTGTTAATCTGATCATACGCATCATGTTTACATTTGTTATATCTTATGTCCGAACTGTTTTGCGAGTCTTTCATAGTACTCACCTGGCTTGTTGATTTGGCCAGATGTTGACGAAGGCGATCTCTTGGATGAAGAGTTTGATAGTGAGTCCGACGCCTAGAGGAATCCCAGCCAGTCCCGTGCGATCCTGGATATTGGTCACTTGTATCATATACGCTTCCGCCACCCATTATAAGTATCCTCGAGCCTCACTCCGACGCTTGAAGAGCTGTTAGTTTTCAGGAGTCATATCACCCACTTCGGTGTGATATATCCATTGCTTTTTTTTATCGTGAGTTAGTAGTATGCCACCCTATCCGCCTTTATGTGTTATTGGCGTGTCTGTAATAAATTGTTGAGCAGTCTCCGCTCAATCTTGTATTATATTCAGTACTCCTGGTACTTTCTTCTGTGATCAAGATATTGTCTACCAGTGAGAAGAAATTCTTCTTGCTGGTTCGTAAAAGGGATCAGTTCTTCAATAAATATTTTTATTGGAAAACCGGTCGTGACACCGAGGGGCGCCCCCAGTAAGGTAAGCTAAAGATATAAGCAAAAGGGGTACATACCACAGGGACGGACCCATGCGGCCTGGGAATAATGCAGCCCGAGGGGCGCTCCCAGCTAAACGAGCTTGGAAAATGTCACCTGGTTCTGTAGACGAAGTAGAGTTGGTGCAGGTGAAGGCGTGCGTCGAAGGAATGCCTCTTCACGAGCCACCGGGGCCCTGAGCCTCGGGAGGCTCTGGGGGCTCGGGAGGCTCCTTGAAGACCGTCTCCATTTCTTCCAGGACGGCGTGGTACCTGGCCTCCTGAGCCGCCAGGATGCACCGCGTGTTGCGCTGATAGGCTGACGCCACGCTCGGCAATCCGAAGGGCATGCGAATGTAGCTGTGTGGCGGGCCCTCGCAACGGCCCACACGCGAAGGCCAGAAATGCTCCTGAGATGCGGCCCTGTTGAGCCCTAGGATGTTGATGCAAACTCGCAGCCCAACATCCTCGCCTGGATGGGGAGCTGCGCCTCGTGAGCAGCTGTCGCCGTGCATGGCTCTTGCGTCTTGCAGTTCCTGAGTGGTCTTGGTGATGAACTCCTGAGTGGTGGCACTCCTTGCCCTGTGTTCTCCTGAGGGAAACGTGCTGCGAAGCACGCCTCCAAGTGGTGCCCAAGCGCCTCCCTCGTGAGGTTCGCAGGGTCCGAGGCCCTCCAGAAGAGAGCCCCCAAGCCCTGCCCCAGGAGGGCACCGGGCGCGCCTTCCTATGCGATGGAGGGAGGCACGCCTGAAGCAGGCGCTGACCCTAATGAGGCTCCTGCTGCGTCGCCACCCTCCTGAGATCCTGCTCGGCGCAGCTGCTTCTTCTTGGGGAGGGCCTCAGGAGGGCCCTCGCTTTTGCGGTCGGGGTTGTTGATTGCTGCAGCTTGGAAGGCGCGCTCGAGGGAGCACACCGCTCTCTCTCTTCACATGGGACCGTGATGATTCCGCCGCTTCCCGGCATCTTGAGGACGTTGTAGCCGTGATGGGTGACTGCCATGAACTTGGCCAGGGCCGGATACCTGAGTATGGCGTTGTACGGCAGGCGGATGTGCACGACGTCGAAGTCGATGAGCTCGGTGCGGTAGTTCTTGCGCTCTCCGAAGGTGACAGGCAGGCGGACCTGCCCTATCGGTGTGGTGGAACCGTCGTTCACTCCTGAGAAAGGCTTGGTAGGCTGAAGCTGCTCATATAGCACTTAGAGGTTGTCGAACGTGTCAACGGACAGGACGTTGAGCCATGCGCCGCCGTCAATGAGGGTCTTGGTAACCTGCACATTGCTGATGACTGGGGAGCACAGCATCGGGAGGGCGCCAGCGGTGGCTGCGCACTTGAGCTGATCTGCCGAGTTGAAAGTGATGGCGCATTGGGACCACTTGAGCGGGCGTGTGGCCTCGAGCTTGGGGAGCACCGCGTTCACTTCACGAGCGAACTGTTTGAAGATGCGTTGAGAGGCTGGGGCCTGCGCACCGCCCAAGATGCAGGCGATTGCACGTGGCTCCTGGAAGCCCCCAGCCCCCTCATCCTGATGGTGATCGTCGTTCCTTCTTGGTGGCGGTAGCGGAGGAAGACCGGCGTTGCCCTGGGGGCGATCCTCACGAGGCTGGTCCCTCCAGGCGCCCTCGCGAGGATGGTCCTGCCAGCGGTCCTCACGAGGCCTGTCGCGCCACTCCTGGCGCGGGCCACGGTCGTCCCAGCGTCCACCTCCACGTCCTCCTCCACGGCCATAGCCCCGGTTGCTACGCTCGGGGCATCGACCGAAGCGTCCTTCGCGGATGGCTCTGAGCTCTTGACAGTCACTGGTGTTGTGGGTGTTCAGATTGTGGAAGGCGCAGAACGATCGGCTATTCTTGGATGACTCGGGCTGATCTCTGCCCCGCTTGGTGTCGGGCTCCACTGCGAGCACTGCCGCTTCCTTGCGCTTCACGTCCTTGGACTTGGCTTTCTTCTCCTCTATGCCCGCGGCGGGCAGCTCGAGGAGGGAGAGGCGCCCCTCCTCAGCTCTTGCGCACTTGGTTGCCAGGTTGAACAGCTCATGAGATGTGCACAACTCCTCATGGATAGCGAGCTCTTCCATCATCTTGAAGTCACGGACGCTGTCTGAGAATGCGGAGATGATGGCCTCGTTCATGACCTTGGGGATCTTGAGGCGAGTGTTGTTGAAGCGCTGGATGTACTTCTGGAGGGTCTCCCCTGGCTGTTGCTTGATGCGGCGCAGGTCACCCGCGGCCGGCCGGCGGTCGCGGGTGCCCTGGAAGTTGGCGACGAAGCGGTCGCGCATCTCGTCCCAGGAGGAGATCGAGCCGTGCTGCAGGTTCAGGAGCCAGGAGCGGGCACCATTCTTGAGAGCCATGGGGAACCAGTTCACCATGACTTTCTCGTCTCCGTTGGCCGCTTCGATGCTCAGCTCGTAGAGCTGCAGGAACTCCACGGGATCGGAGGTGCCGTCGTAGCGGGGAGGCAGATCCGGCTTGAACTTGCCTGGCCAGGCGACGCTACGCAGCTCGGGGGTGAAGGCGCGGCAGCCGGCCGTGGTTGCGGGGGCCTGCCTTGGAGGTGGAGCTTGGTCTTGATGAGGTCCGTGCGGCGCCACCGCAGGCGGCGCGCGGTCTTGACGAGGCGGCGCCGGGAGCACAGGTGCAGCTTCTCGCGGCCGAAGGATTTCTTGGCAGCTTCTCTCTTCGCGCGCGGGCACCGGGCGTGGCGGATCACGTCGTGGGGCCACGCGCCTTGGCGTCAAGGCGCAGTCTTGGGGCAAAGGTGGTGGAGGCGCGCCATGAGCCACGTCGCCTGTTGCTGGCGGAGGGTGAGGCAAAGAAAGGGACGGCGCCGGGGAGCCCCCTGTGGCATGGACGAGCTCGGCGACGTGGTCGAGCCACTCCTCGTAGAGGTCGTCGACTGGACGGTAGCTGTAACACCCCAAAAAAAATTTGACCTTGTTTTATCAATTAAAATTTTGCCAGGAAATTAAATTTTTATTTTTCTGGATTTCTCCTTTGATTTCAGAACCCTCTTCTCTTTAATATTGTGGATTTTTATCTCAAATGGAAAACTTTCCAAAAGTATTATTGGAACTTGAATGCCCTCTTCATAAAAACAATTCTTTATCAGTGGATTTATTTGCATAATTATTTTTCATGAGCTTTACTCTTTTAAAATGATCTTTCAGAAATTTGGAGCCCCTTTTTTTGCACTGCAACCAATTGATAAATGCTTTTAAAAAATTTCACCAAAATTTGGGGAGGTCATGTGAGGTTTCCACATCACTTTTATGCAAAAATATCTTTTGGTTATTGGAGATTTTGAGCTCTACATCAATTTTTCAAATCTGGTCCAGTAGGTATTTTTGCACTACAACCTATTTAAATATTCTTCTAAAAATTCTTCCAAGTGTTTGGACATGTCAGTGGATGCTTATAACTTAGCTTCATGCAAAAACCCAGTGATGTTCTTTGAAAATTTTGAGTGAACCATCTTCATTTTCATTCTGGTCCAGTTTGTTGATTTGTACTGCAACCCTATTTTACTTTGCTCTAGTGCCCATGAGCTTTTCCCCTACTTGTAGTCCTCCCTACCAAACACTTAAGTCGAGGAGATTGGACCCATTGGAGTATGTTTAGTGCATGCAATGATAGCCTTTAGTTTCTGCCCAAAACTGGTTTTCTCAAAAACTTGCACCATCAAGTTCCTGTTTCTGCCAAACTAACCTTACCACCTTCTTGAGCTCCTAAAGAGACTAGGATCTGGAGAGTTTGGCCACCCCAAGAGTTGCCTAGATGCCCATGGCATTCTGTCGAGCACTTGGTGTGCACAGTCAGATTTTGACATGAGTTTTAGTTTGCACTATGATCTTGCTCCACTGACCCAGCAACCTTGTCCACTAACCTCCTAGCTATCCCTAACCCTGGACTGTTAACTACCCGCATCACCCAAGCTCTCTAGAGCGCGCTGGCATTTCGTCGAACACCTGGTGCGCGTGCTCTGGGCGCGCCCAGAGCGCACGTTTTCCACGCGCGCGCACTGAGCCGCCGCCGCCCTCGTCGCGTCCCGTCCCTGGCCCCTGCTCGCCTGCTGAACCACGCCATGCACTCGCCCACTCACCAGTACCCTCCAAGCACTCCCTGGCGCCCTACAGCGGCGCCGTCAGGGCTCCCTTGGCGGCACGCCGGCGTCGGCAGCGGGCTCTGCCATGGACGGCGCCGCCCAAACCACCCGCGCGCGCCAGCTGCCCCCTGGGGACAGCCCGAGCTCATCCAATTGCTCGTCGGCACGCGCTCGTCGCCGCCACGACGTCCTGCAGCTACAGAACGGCGACTCGTCGTCGATCTTATCCACCGCCGCGGGAGCCAGCCTCGAGCGCCTATTTAAGGAGGCCCCGAGCCCCTCCGAGCACTCAAGCAACCCCAGGCCACCCCCATAGTACTCCCGCAGCCAGCAATCGACGGGAAGGGACCTTCTCCCTCGTCTCCGGCCAGTTCGGCCGCCGCCGAACTCCGGTGCAATACGTCGCAGCCAGGCCCTCCCCCGCCTATCCAACGCCACCAGACGTCCCCCCATGGTATTGCGGAGCTGCCCAGCACCTCAGCCTCGACCAAGGACCACCATAGCCCGAAGCTCACTTTGCTCCCGAACCACCGTCCGCCGCGGAGCTCGCCGCCGGTGACTTCCTCCGTCCCCACCTGCCTAGAGCCCACCGGGAGGACCGCCCCGGTCTGGCGGGTCCATCCCTGCCCTCCGGTGCCCTCGAAGAGCCGCCATTCGTCGACGGCGATCGCCGGAGTCCTGCTCCCGTCGGGCAGAGAAGAGGAGGGAGGGGGAAGAACGGTCAAACCTAACCAGTGGGCCCTCTGGACCCACTGTCAGTGACCCCCGCGCCACCCGCGCCGTCTTAAGTAAAAGCGTATTTCCGCGAGTGCGTATCCCCTTCCCGAAAGCGTATTCTTCCCCGAGCGTTTTCTTTTTCTGGTTTTTATTAAAAACAGAAGTTTGACTAATCTTTGACTGGCTATAACTTTTAAAATAAAACTCCAAATGAGTTGATTCTTTTTCCTACCTATCTCAAATTTCATCTAGTTTATTTTAAGATTTATATAAAAAATATTTGGGACAACTTTTTGTACTGTATTTGAAATATGTGTTATTTGGATATTTCTCAAAATAGGATTTTGGAGAAAAGGCAACCTTCAAAAAAAAATGCACCCCACATGCATACACTTGAAGGCAAGCATTCTGAACCCTGGTTTAATATTTTTGGATGTTGTTGATACGGTTACAACATCACCTTGACCTGGAACATACGCTATTTTATGTGACGGTAAGATCATACGCATGAGTGCATAAACGGAGATTTTTTTTTGCTGTTATAAACGGATATGCTGGTGATGGTGATCGTCCTCGTAAGCTTCTCATGCATGCCGGAAGGAAGTCGGGAAAGTCGCGGTCTTGGGTAGACGCGAGCTTGTCCCTAGTTCCTCGTTGAGACGAATATGTCCGGTATGGCATGGTGGGGCTTGATGAGTGACTAAGCTTATCTGTTATTGGAAATATTTTTGTTATGCTAATCATGCAGGGAACACTTGAACCTCCTGAGTCGGCCTTAGATCGAGTCTTGTCCAGTAACCCCCACACTTGCTTCGTACTACCACTTGTCCCTGCCATAGGTAGGGTACGGTTCAGTAAGTTGTCAACCCCTTTCTAGCACACACCGTACAGAGAGGCCGTGATGAGGGTCCCATGGCCATGGATTAAAGCCAGTCATCCGGTCCGGGGGCATGGGTGTTTCCGGTTGGGACCGAGAGGGGGGCACCCCTTAGAGCGCGCATATATAAATTTGATCCCATGCTACGTCGAGGTTGTAGCCTCCCCACTTAGAGTTTGGCTTGACAGGTGTTGTGGGTGATTCCAGACACCGGTAAGTTAAGCTGGTGTGTGCAGGTCAGGCGCGTTTTCAATTAAAAGACCGTAGACGGAATAAGTCCCGATGGACTAAAGAAATCCGTTACCCGTGGGTAAAGAGTACACCCTCTGCAGAGATTATACATCTATTCGAATAGCCGTGTCCATGGTTAAGGACTACAGTCTGGGATAGGTCAAGTGTCGGTCTTAGTGTCGGTCTTCGGAGGAAAAACTGCTAAACCAGAACATTGATTATGAACTGTGACACATATGGATTATGATCATTATTATTGTGGACTAACCATTTACTTTATTTGAATTATTGAGTATCCCTGGGACGGTTCTGCCTCCTGGGTATTCACTGTGATTATCCTTTATAAGCCCTTTATGTGGTGTCGCTCAGACGCCCGACTGCGGCATGCTTGTTATTTATTTATTCTTTATAAGCCCTTTATGTGGTGTCGCTCAGACGCCCGACTGCGGCATGCTTGTTATTTATTTATTCTTTATAAGCCCTTTTTGTGGTGTCGCTCAGACGCCCGACTGCGGCATGCTTGTTATTTATTTATTCTTTATAAGCCCTTTATGTGGTGTCGCTCAGACGCCCGACTGCGGCCTGCTTGTTATTTATTTATTCTTTATAAGCCCTTTATGCGGTGTCGCTCAGACGCCCGACTGCGGCATTTGTTAAATTTACTTGCACCCCTTTTTGAGGAGTCATTTCAGACACTCGATCACTGCATTCTATTTATATATTGCATATTCATATTTTACCCGCATGCGTACATCATGGATTTCACATATTTCGTGACTGACGTGATGGTCATAGAATATTTTCGGAGCATGATTACCCTTGTTATATTATACCCGTGTTCTAAATGTTTGCGAGTACATTCAAACGTACTCACTGGCTTGTCCCTGGCTATTGTCTTGGCCAGATTTCTTGCGTGGAGAAGAGCGTTACGACGACAGCCCCGGAACCCATGTAAAGGTGATAGCAACCTCGTGAAGATAGGAGTTATCCTGGTCAGCTGTTCTTGTGGGAAATGGAGTCCCATAGACGCAGATGAACCACAAACCGCTTCCGCCATCAACCACTAGAAGCCAAGTGTTGTACTCATAGGCCACAATGGTCTTGTGCTACATATTTTGTACCTTGCTTGGATTTCTTGTATCAAGTTGGTGTCTCATCAGCTAACAGTAATCCTGGGGCTGGTGAGCACAAGGGCCATTTTCTGGAGAATTAATATCCCGAAAATCCAATCGTGACAGACTTGGTATCAGAGCCAGGCTGACCATTGGCTAACCCTATCTTAGCCAGGTCAATAAACCTAGGTTAACCAACCCACTAGACCTTAACCTAACCCCGGCCAAGCTTCTCGTGTAAGATAGCCACACAATGACCCCGACGCTTTTGGCAGTCGGTGCCCAACCTATCAACTTAGCCTGTCGATCACGCGCCAGTGACCGACACCTAACTTGTCTCATTCGCAAGCGTGCGAAGGAAGACTCCGCCCCTTTTTTCTATAAAAAAGGGCACGCTAGCCTCAACACAGCACAACCTCTTTCCCAAACCAAGTCAAGATGCCTGGCCCCATTGTTCACAATGAGACCACAACGACCAACCTTGGAGGTTTTGTGACCGTGCTCGCAAACCTCATCCGCCGTGCCTATGCATTAGAAGAGCCCCCAAAATATGTTGTGTACCAAGAACTCATGGGCGGTGAGAGCCGTCAGTTCTGGGCCACTGTACACATTTATGGTAGGGGTCTATTGCCAGAACGCCCCTACAGGTTCACTGGGAGGACCACTCCCTTTGAACCACAAGCCATCCAACTGGCAACTCGAGAAGCTATAGTTCAACTCCGGCACTTGTCGCCCAGAGTTAACTGTCGCTCGTTCTACTACTACCCCAGTCGTAACGGGTATGGTAGGCCGCCCCAGGTTGCCAAAGGAGATCACGAGACGGACCCTGCACTATTGCATCTGGTGCGCTATGTAAGTGCACTAGAGGAACTGTTCGATCAAATCACCCTTGATCTGATCGCAGCTCGTAGAGAACTGTTTCGCCGAGCCCCGGCGAGAGGAGAAGTGGAGCCCGACGCCGAAACCCAGTCGTGCTGTTCGGACACCCAATCGAGCCCTTGAGGTCTGCCCCAGCCATCGACCAAAATACTTTGATGTCACCAGAAGTGCTTCGCCGCCTTTTGGGAACACACTCCAACGGGGTTGTGGCCAACAACCCCCGCGATGGTCATCATCGCTACCCTGACCCTGCAGCCACGCAACCTCATCCGGCTAATCCCGACGGTGAAACCCGTGGAGAAGCTTCATCGTCCACTAGGCAAGCCCGCTTAGATATTAACGGAGTAGACTAAGTCACTCGAGTAGTAGCGAGCCTTAATATTTCTACGCCTTGTAATTGTGTGATCCTGTATCACCATTTTTAAAGGATGTCTGCTTGTGCGCCCCAGTACCAGAGACGTTTTCTCAGGACCCCGTCCTTTTGCCGTTTTCTTTGTCAACGTCATAGCTATGTTTATTTGTGTGTTGCATGCTTATGTTTGTACCCTAAATTCGTGCTATGAGCAAACTCTTGGTTCCAACTAATGGGAGTATCTTTTCTTTTTAACAACCCTTAGCAAATCTCGAGGACGAGATTTTTCTTAAGGGGGGTAGTGTTGTAACACCCCAAAAAAATTTGACCTTGTTTTATCAATTAAAATTTTGCTAGGAAATTAAATTTTTATTTTTCTGGATTTCTCCTTGGATTTCAGAACCCTCTTCTCTTTAATATTGTGGATTTTTACCTCAAATGGAAAACTTTCCAAAAGTATTATTGGAATTTGAATGCCCTCTTCATAAAAACAATTCTTTATCAGTGGATTTATTTGCATAATTATTTTTCATGAGCTTTACTCTTTTAAAATGATCTTTCAGAAATTTGGAGCCCCTTTTTTTGCACTGCAACCAACTGATAAATGCTTTTAAAAAAATTCACCAAAATTTGGGGAGGTCATGTGAGGCTTCCACATCACTTTTATGCAAAAATATCTTTTGGTTATTGGAGATTTTGAGCTCTACATCAATTTTTCAAATCTGGTCCAGTAGGTATTTTTGCACTACAACCTATTTAAATATTCTTCTAGAAATTCTTCCAAGTGTTTGGAGATGTCAGTGGATGCTTATAACTCAGCTTCATGCAAAAACCCAGTGATGTTCTTTGAAAATTTTGAGTGAACCATCTTCATTTTCATTCTGGTCCAGTTTGCTGATTTGTACTGCAACCCTATTTTACTTTGCTCTAGTGCCCATGAGCTTTTTCCCTACTTGTAGTCCTCCCTACCAAACACTTAAGTCGAGGAGATTGGACCCATTGGAGTATGTTTAGTGCATGCAATGATAGCCTTTAGTTTCTGCCCAAAACTGGTTTTCTCAAAAACTTGCACCATCAAGTTCCTGTTTCTGCCAAACTAACCTTACCACCTTCTTGAGCTCCTAAAGAGACTAGGATCTGGAGAGTTTGGCCACCCCAAGAGTTGCCTAGATGCCCATGGCATTCTGTCGAGCACTTGGTGTGCACAGTCAGATTTTGACATGAGTTTTAGTTTGCACTATGATCTTGCTCCACTGACCCAGCAACCTTGTCCACTAACCTCCTAGCTATCCCTAACCCTGGCCTGTTAACTACCCGCATCACCCAAGCTCTCTAGAGCGCGCTGGCATTTCGTCGAACACCTGGTGCGCGTGCTCTGGGCGCGCCCAGAGCGCATGTTTTGCACGCGCGCGCACTGAGCCGCCGCCGCCCTCGTCGCGTCCCGTCCCTGGCCCCTGCTCGCCTGCTGAACCACGCCATGCACTCGCCCACTCACCAGTACCCTCCAAGCTCTCCCTGGCGCCCTACAGCGCCGCCGTCAGGGCTCCCTTGGCGGCACACCGGCGTCGGCAGCGGGCTCTGCCGTGGACGGCGCCGCCCAAACCACCCGCGCGCGCCAGCTGCCCGCTGGGGACAGCCCGAGCTCATCCACTTGCTCGTCGGCACGCGCTCGTCGCCGCCCCGACGTCCTGCAGCTACAGAACGGCGACTCGTCGTCGATCTTATCCACCGCCGCGGGAGCCAGCCTCGAGCGCCTATTTAAGGAGGCCCCGAGCCCCTCCGAGCACTCAAGCAACCCCAGGCCACCCCCATAGTACTCCCGCAACCAGCAATCGACGGGAAGGGACCTTCTCCCTCGTCTCCGGCCAGTTCGGCCGCCGCCGAACTCCGGTGCAATACGTCGCAGCCAGGCCCTCCCCCGCCTATCCAACGCCACCAGACGTCCCCCCATGGTATTGCGGAGCTGCCCAGCACCTCAGCCTCGGGCAAGGAGGTGCTTTACCCCAATAGTATTCTTTATAAGCCCTTTATGCGGTGTCGCTCAGACGCCCGACTGCGGCATTTGTTAAATTTACTTGCACCCCTTTTTGAGGAGTCATTTCAGACACTCGATCACTGCATTCTATTTATATATTGCATATTCATATTTTACCCGCATGCGTACATCATGGATTTCACATATTTCGTGACTGACGTGATGGTCATAGAATATTTTCGGAGCATGATTACCCTTGTTATATTATACCCGTGTTCTAAATGTTTGCGAGTACATTCAAACATACTCACTGGCTTGTCCCTGGCTATTGTCTTGGCCAGATTTCTTGCGTGGAGAAGAGCGTTACGACGACAGCCCCGGAACCCATGTAAAGGTGATAGCAACCTCGTGAAGATAGGAGTTATCCTGGTCAGCTGTTCTTGTGGGAAATGGAGTCCCATAGACGCAGATGAACCACAAACCGCTTCCGCCATCAACCACTAGAAGCCAAGTGTTGTACTCATAGGCCACAATGGTCTTGTGCTACATATTTTGTACCTTGCTTGGATTTCTTGTATCAAGTTGGTGTCTCATCAGCTAATAGTAATCCTGGGGCTGGTGAGCACAAGGGCCATTTTCTGGAGAATTAATATCCCGAAAATCCGGTCGTGACAGTAGCGCAGGAGCTTGTTCGCCGCGAGGAGCGCGGCCCGCGCCTCCATGGGAACGTGGCGTGCATGAGACGAAGAACCGGCCGGGGTCAGTGATGGAGTGGCGGTGCGGCCGTCCTGCCGCACCGATGGATGCAGCGAGGATGCCTGTTGCTCGTTCCCCGCTGGGCCAGTGGCGGCGTTGGCGGCGGGAGATGGAGAACAACGGGGTGGCCCACCGACGGGAGCCGTCTGAGCAACGCGGGCGGTGAGGGCAGCCCGGCGCTCAGCTCGAGCGCGGCGAGCGTCCGCCATGGAGACGATGGAGCGACGGAGCGACGAATCGACGGAAGGGAAGCTACGGCGCACCCCTACCTGGCGCGCCAAATGTCAGATGTGGGGTTCCAGCAAAACCCTTAAGGTTCGAGCTCTGGGGTACGCGCGAAGTCTTTCCCTCCTACCGATCCACGCCCTAGCTCACTAAGATCTCACGGACGAACTCGACGAACTAGCAACACAGGAAGACATGAGATTTATACTGGTTCGGGCCACCGTTGTGGTGTAATACCCTACTCCAGTGTGTGGTGGTGGATTGCCTCTTGGGCTGATGATGAACAGTACAAGGGGAAGAACAGCCTCGTGAGGTTGAGGTGTTCTTGTGTCTAGGGTAGGCTCTCGATCAGATCAGATCAGGCTGAGTTCAGATCCCGCTCCGATGCCCCTACTGTGGTGGCTAGTTCTACTTATATAGGCCCTGGTCCTCTCCCCAGATATTGAGCGGGAAGGGAGCCAACAATGGCGGGCGAATTTGAAGGGGGGCAGCTAGTACAAGCTATCCTGACAAAAGTGGTCTTCGCCTGCGAAAGGCTCTGGTGGTGACGCCGTCTTGGGCTCCACGGTGACCTCCGTCCTGTCGTCCTTCTGGTCTTGGTCTCGTTGCACCGATATGGCGACCTTTGCCTGATGCCTCGGTACTCCTCGCTTGCGCTTGCCTCCTTAGCACCAAAGAGGAAACAAGGACGCTGCATGCACTGGCGCCCGCCTGGTGCCGATCGTCATGGCTCACGTCGCGAGAGCCTCGTGAGGTTTGCCCCGCCTTGATATCTCCGCTCCTCATGAGCCTGCCTAGCTAGGCCCCTCCTGAGGAGGTCTTGCGTCGCCCGCCTCGCGAGGCTTGGCCCCTCGCGAGGGTCTTGGATGCCTTGTTGATGAAGATGGGCCGGACGGCCCGCTAACTTAGCCACGCCGTGGGCCGCAGGCAGGCAAGTCTGGGGACCCCCGTTCCCAGAACACCGACAGATATGGCCCCAATCGCCAGTCTTCATGGGGATTTGTTCCCCCATGTGTCCGGCAGCTGAGGTTTCACCCTCTGGCGCCGCCCTGACGGCCTCCTACATCTCTCCCTGGCCTGGGATCCTTCGGGACAACACCTCGATGTCATCCATGGCCCTGGGAGAGGAGGCCGCCGGAAGGGACCCGCTGTCCATCACCTTCAGGTCCAGCGAATTCCCCGAAGATGAGGATCGCTCGAGGTCGGAACGAGCCGGACTGCAAGTGCATGATTCAATATGTTAAAACTATGAAGTAAAAAGGCTGGATATACGAATACGTCAGGGTCTTTGAATACTCACGATTTGGCCAGGGGCTTATCTCGGGGGCACCGCTCTGGGCTGCTATCGATGTCCCACGTGGAGTTATCCGCGAGGGAGACCTTCCCCTTCTTGGACGCCTTGGCCTCCAGACACGTGGAGGCCGCCCTTTTCTTCCTTCCCCCCTCAGGGGGGAGTTGCTTTCTTCCTCCTCCTCGTCGTCGTCTTCGGCGGCGGAGGAGTGAGTCCCGGTGTCTTCGGACGACACATCTGAAGCGCCCTTGCGGCGGAGGCCACTTCGGGTCCCCTTGGCCTTTTTCTCCGGCGCCTGGTAGGGCGCCGGAACCAGCATCTTCATTAGAAGAGGAATGGTTGGTTCTTCGGGCAGCGGAGCCGGACACTGAATCTGCTCCACCTTCTTTGTCCAGTCCTGAAAAAATAAATAGGGAAGCTTAGACATCTTCCTTGGGTATGCAAGTAAAGGATACACCTTGAAATACGGAAAACTTACCGCACTAGCGGGATGGGCCAGGTCGTGCCCCCGGTCTTCGGTCGTCGCCGGCCATGTCTCGTTGGCCTTGAAGAGCACCTTCCAGCTGTCTTCGTGCGTGGTTCCGAAGAACCGTTGCAAGGTCTGGTGCTCGGCCGGATCGAGCTCCCATAGATGGCAAGCCCGGCTCTGGCATGGAAGGATCCGGCGAACTAGCATCACTTGGATCACGTTGACGAGCTTGATGTTCTTGTCCACCATGCTCTGGATGCGCGTCTGCAGCACTGTCACTTCATCCGACAAAGCCCA
Source organism: Triticum aestivum (assembly GCF_018294505.1). Classification (NCBI taxonomy): domain Eukaryota; kingdom Viridiplantae; phylum Streptophyta; class Magnoliopsida; order Poales; family Poaceae; genus Triticum; species Triticum aestivum. Next base: position 395,575,097 of record NC_057796.1, read on the forward strand.
ATTCAGGCCCTTCTCTAGCCAGGAGGTGAGCCGGATCGGGGCTCCGGACTGAAATTCGGGAGCCGCGGCCCAGGTGGCGTCGCGAGGCTCTATGATGTAGAACCACAGTTGCTGCCACCCTTTGACGGTTTCCACAAAGGTACCCTTGGGCCATGTAACGTTGGGCATCTTGCTCACCATGGCGCCTCCGCACTCTATGTGTTGGCCATCCACCACCTTTGGCTTCACATTGAAAATCTTGAGCCACAGTCCGAAGTGGGGTGGGATGCGGAGGAAGGCCTCGCACACGATAATAAATGCCGAGATGTTGAGGAAGGAGTTTGGGGCCAGATCGTGGAAATCCAGCCCACAGTAGAACATAAGTCCGCGGACGAATGGGTGGAGAGGAAATCCCAACCCGCAGACAAAGTGGGGGATGAACACGACCCTCTCATGGGGCTCTGGGGTGGGGACGGTCTGTCCCTCGGCCGGAATCCGGTGCGCGATTTCCTTGGCTAGGTACCCGGCCTCCCGGAGCCTGGTGATGTCCTTCTCCTTGACGGAGGAAACCATCCACCTGCCTTGCACTCCAGATCTGGACATGGCTGGAGTGCTCTTTTGAGGCGGAAGAGATGAGAACTTGGGTGCTGGAGCTCCAGAATGGGAGGGGCGGAGAGAGAGAAGGCATGGGTGAAAGAAAGGAATCCTTATCTCCTTATAAAGGCAGTGAATATCAAGCGCCTCCCCACTCGCCTTAAACATCGCCTATTCCCAAGGGCTATGCAGATGTCACGGTTGGATTACCCACACCCGTATTGATGAGAATCCCGCAATAAGGGGACACGATCTCTGCTTTGACAAGACGTGCCAATGAAACCGCATCTCAAAACGTGGAGCAGCAGGCTAAAAATGGTTTGAAATAATGACCGGGTGGTGCCGTGGTGTCACGCCACAAAAGTTGTTAGTGGATTGGACTCGTGAAATATTATACTTTCTGCAGTTGTGTGTGGAACTTGTTTTGCAGAACCGGACACGTTCTTTGTGTTCGAAGGCTGTTTTGGAGTATTCAGAGAAGGAACCCGCCTTGCAATGCCAAAGACAATCTGCGTGCCAGACACATCGTCATTAAAGCCAGGTTCAGGGGCTACTGAGGGAGTCTGGATTAAGGGGTCCTTGGGCGTTCGGACTATGTAACGTGGGCCAGACTGATGGGCCATGAAGATACAAGACAGAAGACTCTCTCCCATGTCCGGATAGGACTCTCCTTGGCGTTGATGGCAAGCTTGGCGATCGGATAAGAAGATTCCTTTCTCTGTAACCGACTTTGTGTAACCCTAGTCCCCTCCGGTGTCGATATAAACCGGAGGGTTTAGTCCGTACAGGCAATGATAATCATACAGGCTAGACTTCTAGGGTTTTAGCCATTACGATCTCGTGGTAGATCAACTCTTGTAATACTCATATTCATCAAGATCAATCAAGCAGGAAGTAGGGTATTACCTCCATAGAGAGGGCCCGAACCTGGGTAAACATCGTGTCCCCTGTCTCCTGTTACCATCGACCTTAGATGCATAGTTCAGGACCCCCTACCCGAGATCCACCCGTTTTGACACCGACAATGACGGCGATGGTGGGAATGATCCAGTCGAGGAAAAGCCTTCCGAGGCACCACCAAAGCGTCGGCGTCAGCGGCGCCGCTCGAAATCGCGTCGCGAAAAAGACAGCAATACCGGCATCGGAGACAATAACACTCCGGAGAATGCCGAAGATCAAGAAGCCCCCGTCAAACCAACATCAGAACAAGATGATTGGGAGGAGGGGCAAGTTAACCCCGATGAACCAATCGGGAACGAGGACTCGGAAGATAGTAACTATCTACCACTCTCCGAGGATGACGTGAGCCTTGGCGACGTAGACTTCATCATGCCAGAGGAACCCCTCGAACAAGAACGCTTTAAGCGCCAACTAATCGCAACTGCGAGCAGCCTAAAAAAGAAGCAGCAACAGCTCCAAGCCGAACAGGATACGCTCAATGACAGATGGACCAAAGTCCTGGCAGCGGAAGAATACGGCCTCGAACACCCAACAAAGAGCTACCCGAAGCGCAAGCTGCTACCCCAATTCGATGACGAGATCCTGGAACCTATACCGCCAACGCATAACGCCACAGACGAACCTGACCGACCACCGTGTGGCCAGGACAGAGTGGCAACTCAAGTCGAACACCACCCTACACCACCTCGCCGTAAAGGCAGAGATACAACGGCTCCAGGATACACCTACGACCTATGACAGGACCTGGACAATAGAGACGGTCATACCAGATCAATCTACGGATCACGGGGGCGTGCCCCAGCACGAGAAGACGGCCATCAGGCCCGACGCGACAAGCACAACCTCACCCGGGCCGAAAACCGCATACGGACTTCATCCGAACTGCGTCGTGACGTTGCCCGATGCAGAGGCGCCGCACACCCCCTCTGCTTCACTGATGAGGTAATGGAACACCAGTTCCCAGAAGGGTTTGAACCCGTGAACATTGAATCATACGATGGTACGACGGATCCCGCAGTATGGATTGAAGATTTTCTTGTCCACATTCACATGGCTCGCGGTGACGATCTCCATGGCATCAAGTACCTCCCCCTGAAACTCAAGGGACCAACACGGCACTGGCTAAACAGCCTCCCAGAAAACTCTATTGGTAGCTGGGAAGATTTGGAAGATGCCTTTAGAGACAACTTCCAAGGTACCTACGTCCGGCCTCCATATGCCGATGACCTTAGTCACATAGTCCAGTAGCCCGGAGAGTCAGCCCGGAAGCTCTGGACCAGGTTCTTAATTAAAAAGAACCAAATTGTCGATTGTCCGGATGCCGAAGCCCTTGCGGCCTTTAAACACAGCATCCGGGATGAGTGGCTCGCCCGACACCTCGGCCAAGAGAAACTGAAGTCCATGGCAGACCTTACATCACTCATGACCCGCTTTTGCACGGGCGAAGATAGCTGGTTAGCCCGAAGCTGCAACACTACCAGCGACCCTGGCACTTCCGAAGCCAGTAACGACAACGGTAGGCCTCGACGCAACAAACACAAGCGTCGAAGTACCGAAGATACGGCAGTCAACACCGGATTCAGTGGCTCCAAATCCGGTCAGCGGAAGAAGACATTCAAAGGAAACAAAGACAGTCCATCTAGCTTGGACTGAATACTCGATCGACCTTGCCAGATTCACGGCACCCCTGACAAGCCTGCCAACCATACCAACAGAAGTTGTTGGGTCTTTAAACAGGCCGGTAAGTTAAACACCGAACATAAGGGTAAAGGGTCGCCCAGTGAGGACGGCGATGAAGAACCACGCCCGCCGAACACAGGGGGACAGAAAAAATTTCCCCCCGAGGTGAAAACGGTGAACATGATATACGTTACACATATCCCCAAGAAGGAACGCAAACGTGTGCTCAGGGAGGTCTACGCCATAGAGCCAGTCGCCCCAAAATTCAACCCATGGTCGGCTAGTCCGATCACCTTCGATCGAAAGGATCACCCGACCAACATCCGCCGTGGAGGTTCGGCTGCACTGGTCCTCGATCCAATTATCGATGGATTCCATCTCACGCGAGTCCTTATGGACGGCGGCAGTAGCCTTAACCTGCTTTATCAAGACACTGTCCGTAAAATGGGTATTGATCCATCAAGAATCAAGCCCACTAAAACCACCTTTAAAGGAGTAATACCTGGTGTAGAAGCCCGCTGCACGGGCTCAATAACATTGGAAGTGGTCTTCGGTTCACCGGACAACTTCAGAAGCGAGGATTTGATCTTCGACATCGTCCCCTTCCGCAGTGGTTATCATGCGCTGCTCGGAAGAACCGCCTTCGCCCGCTTTAACGTGGTCCCGCATTATGCTTACTTAAAGCTCAAAATGCCCGGACCTCGCAGCGTTATAACAGTCAATGGAAACACGAAGCGCTCCCTACGTACTGAGGAGCACACCGCGGCCCTCGCAGCTGAAGCACAGGGTGGCCTTACCAAGCTGAATACTACATCGGCAATCAAGCCCCCGGACACTGTCAAGCGAGTCCGGTCTACCCTGCAGAACAACAGCCCGGCTCGTCCAGAGCTAGATTAGCAATTCGGCCTCCGTCAAAATCCCAACCTGATTGCGGCATATGTACCGCGCGTACATATATAACTACGCATTAAAGATACCATGGGCAAGGACGGAGGCACACTAAAAACAAAGTCCACAAATACGGCTCGACCCTATCTGGACCCTCATATTCTCCTTTTCTTCTTATTTTTATTTTATTTTTTTCTTTCTCAGGTTCTTTACAATCACCGTTCGATGGTACCAAGGGCCCTTTTTCCAGGCCCCTTATGAATACCCGATCGTTGATCCTCTCAAATGATCATACGCCAAGGTGAAAAGAAGCGCAGACGTGCGGTAGAGCATCCAAAAGGATCTTCAAGATCACCTTTTCCTTTTTTAGGACCTGTACACAGCTTTCCCTTATGCTTGGCATGTAAAATAGCCTCGATGCTTATCGCATTATCTGTACAAATACTTTTTGACGTATCAATCAGACTATAATGGAAACAGTTTTCGCCCAACCCATTCGGTATTGGCCTATCTCCTAATCTATACTCCTTCTTTTCATCCGACTGTTATATATACCTCGGTACGATTTAAATCGCCAGGGGCTCCATTCAGCCACGCCCATTTCTTAAAATCAAAATAAGTCCAAACACTTTTATAGTACACTTCGGTGTCCCGAATATAGCATTATATGCATTGGCTTCGAATCATGTCTTTGGTCAATAGCTGGGTTGCCCGGCTCCTGTGGTTACTGCCTTATGTTCCGCTTGTTCGGCTAAGGTAGTAAGGGAGAACTACTGCGATTGTGTTTCTGGTTCATCCGGATAAACACCTCAGTAGAGAAATCTGGCAACTGACTGTCATGGTGCGGCGAGAGCTGGTCAGCTATTCGGTGACTAAGTCCAAATCTTTTGTGATTTTTTCCGTATTACAGGAAGGACCGGCCTTCATTCGGTCAGGCGTCTACAACGCCCAAGTCCGGATAGCCGAACAATACCAGGGGCTGCGCCTAAAAGCCCATTGTCAAACTCCTATGGCTAAGTGAGAGTAATAAAGCCGCATAGTCTGATTGCCTGGTTCAGCGCACTAACACCTCCTTCAAGGACCAAGCTGTTGAGTTAAGTGTGTTCAAGTGCTATTCCGAACACCCCCGTACTACCTACGAGGGGGCTGAAGCTGACGACTGGCCAACTCTCAGACACCATAAATGGCCGCACAGGAGGAAAATAATTTGTGATAAAACGAGCAAACATATTATACAAAAGCCTCGTTTTCTAATACAAAGTTCGGGGCAGTACGGATACATTCATTCAAAAATAATGTCCTTCGAACACTGCCCTCTACAATACGGGATCCTTCCAGGACTTCATTAAAATACCGCTCCGGCATGCGGTGCTCCTTGCCTGTGGGCGGTCCCTCGGTTGCAAGCTTGGTGGCATTCATCTTCGCCAACTGCACCTTGACACGGGCGAAGGCCATCCGGGCACCTTCGATATAGACCGACCGCTTTATGGCATCAAGCCGGGGGCAGGCATTGACTAGCCACTTCACGAGCCCGAAGTAGCTGCTGGGTATGGGTCCGGCTGGCCAAAGACGGACTATAACATCCTTCATGGCCAATTCGGCCACCCTATGCAGTTCGGTCAACTGCTTCAGCTGATCACTGAGGGACACTGGATGCTCTGGCGCAAGGTACTGCGACCAGAACAGCTTCTCCGTTGAGCTCCCCTCTTCGGCTCGGAAGAACTCCGCGGCATCAGCAACACTCCGGGGCAGATCCGCAAACGCTCCTGGAGAACTCCAAACCCGGGTCAGTAAGATGTACCTTCTCCTTACAAATTTGCTCTGCATAGTAAAGGCCTTACCCGCCGCTATCTGCTTTGCCTCCTGGATCTCCCGGCAGGCACCTTGGGCTTCAACCCGGGCCTCCTTCGCACTTTGGAGGGCCTTAGCAAGTTCGGAGTCTCGATCTGAGATCTTGCGCTCCAAGGACTCGCATTTGCTTATAGCATCCTTGAGCTCTTGTTGGACCTCCTCCACCCTCGATTCATGTTTTCGACGGGCGGCTCGTTCCTCCTCCGCCTCCTTCTTGCCTTCGGCCAGCGCACTCTTGAGGGTCTCGACCTTAGACGCCTCAACTATGAGCATAGTCATAACACTCAGTCAGATAACAAACTAGAACTCATATCATTTCAGATATGCATAGGTATTGTATACCTTGCTTTTCCTCCAGTCGCTTGTTGGCACGGATGAGTTCTTCATCGGCCCGCTCCAACTTCCGCTTCAGTTCGGACACTTCGGCGGCCTGAGAGGTAGCCGCTACCAGTGAAGCCTGTTGATCACAATAGATACGTATGTTATCTCCTGCAAATACTACCTGATCCTCTATTCGGCCCTTCTTACAAAGGCCGCATAGAGTCTCAGGGGCTACTATCTATAACGGTCATATCTTTTATATACACAACAACTAAAGAATATTACGTCACATACCTCAAAGCCTGTTAGAAGGCTGGTACAAGCTTCATTCAATCTGCTTTTAGCGGACTGAACCTTTTCAACCAAAGTACCCATAAGGGTACGAGTTCCTCCACAATGGAAGCGCGCTGAAGCGCTTCCACCAGAGTATCCACCGCCCCAGGATTGACAGAGGTCGCCGGTGGAGTCGATGCGCCCCCATCTTTCAAAGGAGGATGCTCGCCTGATTCTAGAGCCGTGCGGATCTCCGGAAAGATATTCGGTCGAGGGCCGAATTGGGCATGGCCCCCATCGTCGCTCTCCATGGGGGTCGGTTCCCCCCGTTTTCGGCAGCAGAGGTATTACCCTCTGGCGCCACCTTGACGGCCTCCCGCACCTCCCCATGGCCTGGAGAGGTTCTTCGGGACAACACTTCGGTATTGTCCGTAGCAGTGGGCGGAGAGGCCTGCAGAGGCGTCTCGCTCTCCATCATGTTCGGCCCTAGCGATTTCCCAGAAGACGATGATCGTTGGGGGAGATCGCGAGCCGGACTGCAGCACGCAATTCAATGTGTTAGAACTGCAAGGCATAAAACCAGATATATGCACAGTATCGTTGAATACTTATGATTCGGCCAGGGGCTTTGCCCTAAGGCGCTGCTTTGGGATGGCTTTGGTATCTAAGTTCGAGTCATCCGAAAGGGATATTCTCCCCCTTTTGGACGCCTCCGCTTCTGGATCCGCGGAGGCCGCCCTTTTCTTCTTCCTCCCCTTAGGGGAAGAATTGCTCTCTTCCTCCTCCTCTTCATCTACGTCATGAGAGGAGAGAGCTTCAGTATCTTCGGACACAACGTCCGAAGCACCTTTATGGCGGAGGCCACCTCTGGCCTCCTTGCCCTTTTTCTTGGCCTTCTTCTCCAGCGCCTGATACGGCGCCGGAACCAGCATCTTCATTAATAGAGGAATGGCTGGGTCTTCGGGTAGTGGAGCCGGACATTGGATACGCTCTGCCTTCTTTGTCCAGCCCTGTGGAAGGAATGGAAAGCTCAGTATACTCCTTGGATTTACAAATTAAGGTTATCAGAAAACTTACGGAGGTGGCCGAATGAGCGCAGTCGAGGCCGAGATCTTCGGTAGTTACCGGCCACGACTTCTCAGCCTTGAAAAGCAGCTTCCATATGTCTTCGTGCGTCGTGCCAAAGAACCACCGCAGGGTCCGAGGACTGGCCGGATCGAACTCCCACATATGGAGAGTCCGGCGTTGGCAGGGGAGAATCCGGCGAAAAAGCATTACCTGGATCACGTCGGCAAGACTGGTGTTCTTCTCAATCATGCTATTGACGCGCTTCTGCAGCGTCATCACCTCGTCAGACGACGCCCAATCCAGGCCCTTGTTGATCCATGATGCAAGCCGCATTGGAGGCCTGGATTTGAACTCAGGAGTGGCAGCCCGTGTGGTGTCGTGGGGTTCCGTGATATAGAACCACTCATGTTGCCATCCCTTCACATTCTCCACGAAGGTCCCCTTGGGCCAGGTGACGTTGGGAAGCTTGTTCACCATGGCGCCGCTAGACTCCGCGTGTTGACCATCGACCGCTTTCGGCTTCACATTGAAGACCTTGAGCCATAGGCCAAAGTGGGGCAAAAAACGGAGGAACGCCTCACACACGACGATGAACGCCGAAATGTTGAGGAAGGAATTCGGGGCTAGATCGTGAAAATCTAACCCGTAATAAAACATAAGGCCACAGACGAAAGGATGGAGGGGAAACCCTAGTACGGGAAGGAAGCGGGGGATGAACACTACCCTCTCATTGGGCTCCGGGGCGGGAATGATCTGCTTTTTGGCAGGGAGCCGGTGGGCTATATCCGCGGCCAAGTACCCCGCTTCCCGGAGTTCCTTGATGTCCCCCTCTGTGACGGAGGAAGCCATCCACTTGCCCTGCGCTCTGGATCCGGACATGGCTGGAGTGTTTGGTGGCGATGGGAAAGATCGAAACTTGGGTGCTGGAGCTTGGGGACGGAGGGGCAGAGGAAGAAGAAGGCGTGGGGTAAAAAAGATGGGTCTTTATCCCCTTATAAGGGCAGTGAATATCAAGCACCCCCTTACAAGCCTTAAAACTCGCATGTTCCCAAGGGGTCGTGCGAATGGCACGGTTGGATTACCCAAACCCACATTGATGAGAATCCTGCAATAAGGGGACACGATCTCTGCTTTGACAAGACGTGTCACCGGAGGTTGCGTCTCGAAACACGAAGCGGGAGGCCGAAAAACGGTTCAGAATAATAAAGTGGCCAGATGTAACATTTCGCCAGTAAAGCTGTCAGTAAGAGATGCCTTGTTTTTTGATTAAGTATTGTGCCCTTGTGGTTGAGGGTTGTAACTGTTAAACAGAGCCGGATACAGTTCTCATGTTTGGAAGACTACTTCGGAGTATTCAGAGGAGGAACCCGTCTTGCAATGTCGAAGACTATCTGCGCACTGGACACATCGTCATTGAAGCCTGGTTCAGGGGCTACTCAGGGAGTCCTAGATTATGGGGTCCTCGGGCGTCCGGGCTATGTGACCTGGGCCGGACTGATGGGCCATGAAGATACAAGATGGAAGGCCTTTTTCCGTGTCCGGATGGGACTCTCCTTTGCGTGGATGGCAAGCTTGGCATTCGGATACATATTTTCCTTTCTCTGTAAACCAACTCTGTACAGCCCTAGCCCCCTCCGGTGTCTATATAAACTGAAGGGTTTAATCCGTAGAGGTCATCATAATCATACAGGCTAGACATCTAGGGTTTAGCCATTACGATCTCGAGGTAGATCAACTCTTGTAACCCTTATACTCATAAAAGTCAATCAAGCAGGAAGTAGGGTATTACTTCCATTAAGAGGGCCCGAACCTGGGTAAACATCGTGTCCCCCACCTCATGTTACCTTCGATCCTCGGACGCACAGTTCGGGACCCCCTACCCGAGATCTGTTGGTTTTGACACCGACAGTCGGCGCCAACGGAACCGGGTCAAGGTTAGGCGTGCATCGACGCCGACGGAACCGGGTTGAGGATCGCCGGTCGCCAAGGGGTCGAGGGTCGGGGTAGAGGGTCGAGGATCGCCGGTTGCCTAGGGGTTGAGGGGTCGACGGGCGACGGGTCAAGGGTCTAGGGGTTGATGGTCGAGGATCTTCTAGTCTGAGTGCTGACCGACCTGTGTCGTAGCTTAAGATGAGGATGTCCCCAAGCTGAAGGTCATGAGCGTGGGTGAACTGCTTCCATCCGTGCGCGAAGAATGGATGGAAGCAGTTCGCCCGCGCTGATGACCTTCAGCTCGGGCACGTCCGCATCTTAAGCTACGACAACAGCCGCACCATGCTCACAGTGAAGGTGTTCGACAGGTGTTGAAAGATGGTGGGTGCGGGTAAGGAGCGCTCCTAGGCTCCTTCTTTGTCGGAGCGTGGTGGGAGGGGTACTTCCATTCCACACCAGACTCTCCGAGAGCGTTGGTCGACAGTATGAAGACACCGGTGGCCGCTTCTTCGGCGGCGTCATTGCCCACTAGGAAGGAGGTCTGGGAGGGAAGAAGAGAGGAACTCGGAGAGGACATGGCCGTGGGAGAGCTAGGCAGGCTCCTATGCCTTCCTCTCGCCGCCACCCCTCGCTGATTCACCCGAGCACAGGACTGCTAGGATGGACACGTCTGAGGAGGAGGCTACGCGGACTCCGGTCCACGAGCCTTGGGTCGACGGGCCTTCGGCCAACGAGACTCTGTCCGAGGAGACGTCCGGATGGGGTACCTGGACGGGTCCGCCTGAGGGGCCGAGTGGCCATGTTGATGGTGGCGGGGATCCGGCTGATAGCGAGGGCGAGGTGGTTGAGGGGGGCACTATCTACCTGCATGGTTGTACACGGCTCCCGCCCGTGCCGACGATCCGTGAGCAGAGGTGGTTGATTTTCCCTGATGGGGAGAGGTAAGTGCATTTACTCTTTTTGTACCATTTGCCTTCACATTTCTTCAAATATCTAATGTGTTGGCCTTGTCATACTACAGAGGTTGGCACCACGCTGATGCTGTGCGCAGGCCCAACTCTGTCCTTGGTGTGCTTTGCCGGCAATACTTCCCGAGGTTTGTCACGTTGCCCGGTGAGGGTCAGGTTCTAGAGCTAGGATTGAGCTGGGAGCACTACTTGGCTGCCCCCACCCCACCGGAGGTGATGATCGACGGTGTCTTGTGCCACACGAGGGTAGAGATGGTGATCGGAAACTTTTGGGTAATTTCTCCTTTACACAATTAAAAATCTTCAAATAGCTAGTTATTGTACTAATCAATGTTGTCTCGTTTGATTGCATACCTTCTACAGGTGTGAGGAGGGATACGAGGAGGCCGCAACAAAGGTTATCGATACCGAGTGCAGGCGCCTACTACAAAACTTACGGCACGAGGCTTAGGTGCAGGCTGTTCGAGACTACTATGCCTCGCGTGGTATTAAGAAGCCCAAGCCTAAGTGCCGCCATAAGTTTCTGAAAAAGGAGCAGTACATGAAGGTAATTACCTATTTTTAAGGCCTTGTACTTAGTTTCCTTGATTTGATTCATAGGCGTAGCGCTCAAGTATGTTTCTCTTTACTAACTTAGGTGCCCCCAAGATGGTGTGCAGATCAGATGGATTGTTGGGAGGTGTTGGTCGATGAGTGGTTCTCAAACGAATGGCGTGCCCAGCACAACAATGCCAAGGACAAGCATGCCCAAATGGAAGGTGTGCCACACCATCAAGGCAGTGCCAACTTATTTCAGTACGGGCGGAACTGGGTATGTGGTTTGCTTCATGATTCATGCAATTCATTCTGCATGCTAGCTTGAGACCTTTAATTACTAATTTACTCTGTTCCTCTCTTTCAGGCAAAACATAATAAGGCGGAGGTGCCAGAGGTGTTCGACCTCTATGCCATGGCCCATACTGGGCCGTATAAGAAGGTCAAGGCATTCGAGCCATCTGACCTCGATAATCCAAAGAACTTAGCCAACGTCTCCTCCCACAACAAACTCGTGAAGTACGGAGATGAGGGGAAGGCGAGGAAAGGGGAGGACTTTTACACGAGCCAGCAGTTTGATCCAGAGCTGGTCATGATATCTGGTGGCGGGAGGTCCCATGGCTCGATAGCCATTGGAGATGGACTTATCCATTGTCCTCACATTCTCCCGGAGATCAAGGCGCGCCAGTCGAGCTCCGCTCCTGAGATGAGGCCTCGTCAACGGCCAGTCGAGCTCGCCTTCCAGGTTAGTTATACAGACTCAGCTATCTTTCCTCCATTACACTGTGTGTGCGGCTATCGATGATTACAATGCTAACGAGGAGTGGTGTTGCAGGTTGCTCTTTAGAGTGAGAGAGATAGAACCCAGGCGCTTCTGGCAGAGAGGGACTGGCAGGTCAGGGTGTGCATTCGGTTTTTTCAGTTTGATTCGGTTTATATGGTTTTTGGTTTATACGGTTTTATACATAGATACGGTTCGGTTTCGGTAATAACCATTTAATTTCGGTTTGGTTTTGGTAATAACCAAAATAACCAAAGTTGACGCGAATTTGTATACAACAAAAAATTATTTGGTCACACGCTTTTGTTCATGACATGTATGTAGGTTAGATTTTCTTGTGAGAAATGTGCACGTAGATTGGGTAATTAGATGACAGCCATGATTTAGCCATATGCGCTAGATAGCAGCAGATACGAGAGATTAGGTAGGTGTCGGAGGTTCACATGATTTGGTCTTGATTAAATGGCAGTAGATATGATTTATTAAATGAGGAAGCAGAAAATGAATGATAGAAAAATCTTGCGCATCCACGCGGCCACGAGCCCTCAACCCAGTCCAATCCTTCATTTTTTTGAGCGATCAACTCCCTTTTTTAGCGACCGACTGCTTGTTTTTTGAGGCAATAGCGATCGACTGCCTGGGATGACACCGCGCGTGGTGGATCGCTAGACAAAGTGGCCGAATGGGCTGGATACTTTGAGCCCAAATAAGCATCGCATCTGATGTGCCCTGGTTTTGGTAGGTTCGAGCTATAGAGATTTAGTACCACCTTGCCTATTGAGCTACAGCGGGGTGAGCGGATGGCCATTGAACATATAAAGGATGAGGGACTGCGCCCAACTAGCGGCTATGTCCACGTCTCCTTTTTTGCATCTATGAATAGTGGGAGGAAGGGATAAGCCCCGAGCGCCGCGTTCGGCTGGATAAGCCCCGAGCGCTCTCTTTCCCCTTTCCTCTCCCTCGTGCTCTCCTTTCCTCGCCGCCGTCAACCCATCCTAGCCGCCTCCTCTCCTCGTCGAACCAGCCGCCTCCTCCCCATCTTCACGCGCAACCTCCTCTCCCTCAAGCCCCGCCTCCTTCCCACCCGGGCTTCGCCTCTTCGGGCGGCGGGACGCAGTGGCTGTGGTGATGGCAGATGGGGCAACAACGGCGGTGCTCCTCCTCTCCCATGGCCGAGGACGGCGGTGAGGGGCAAAGGGGCGCTGTCGTTCTCCCCCCTCAGCGCGTGCGTCAGAGATGGACGAGGAGGCCGAGCAGTCCGTTGTGCCGTCGACGCCATCCTCGCCTGCCAAGGTTTGGATCCTCCTGCCCCTTCCCTCATGGCGGCGCCTGGATCCTACTCCCTCTTCCCTTCCATGGCGGCACCCGGACCTACCACATCTTCCTCATCGTCAGTCCGAGGAAGAGGAGTGGCAGCAGCCAGACGCGCCTCGTCCGTGTCGCGTGGTGGCCCAGATGCGTCCGCCCCGTGCTCTGCCGGTGCCCGTCTTGCCCGTCTACAGGCGGAGAAGGAGGGGAGGACTGGATGCCAGCCAATCTGGAGGAAGAAGAGGAGACCCGGACAAAATCGACGGCTCGAGCGATGCTTGGTGACATCCCTGGATAGGCTTCGTGGTGGAGGGCACGGCCTTCGCTGCCGGGTGCACGATGAGGCACTCGAGGGGTAGGGTTGCTTGTTGCGCAGGTGCCTGTCGTGTGTCCTAGCGGGGCACCTGATGCAGCTGCAGCAGGCCAGCAGGTTTGGTTGATTTCAACACTCAAGGTGAGCTTTGCCCAATCCTTCTTCCCCTCCCTCTCTCTTTCTGCAACTCTGGAAGCTTGTGCAATGGTCTATCTATGCATTGGTCTCACATCTTATTTTCAGAACATTTGAGTACTCTTCAAATATGCATACACTGCATATTTTCAGTGATAGTCTAAAAATATGCATACACTGTACATCAGCATATTGAAAACATTCACGTTTTAGTATAACTGAATTTTCTGTTACATACACTCTGCGCTTCTTCTCTAGCTGAATTTTCTATTACATACACTCCGCACTTCTACTTTAACTGAATTTATTTTTCAGGCTTTGTACATCAGCCTATTGAAAATATTCAGTTATTGACAAATCATGACATTACAATCTGACAAATCATGCATGCAAAATCTGACCAAGTGTAAAAGCTTGTCAAAGCTCTCATTCATTGTTATGTTATAAACTGAATGCCAAGATAGATTTCTCAATGTACAAATTGTTTGCACTTTCTAAGCACTGAAATCTGTATATTTTAGATAAAGTAGCATTTGCCAGTAGAAGTCATGGTTGGATCAACATATTTTTCCACTGAAATCCTTTTTTAATGCAAGTTTACAGCTACTCGGAGTTCCTAATTGCAGACCAACTATCTTGACCTACCGATGATCTAATTTGTGGCATTATTACCTTAAGAAAATATTTGCATTTAATTTCCTTTATATATAGGGGTATAAGTTCTTACCAAATGTACTCAAATATACAGTTATTGAAAATATGCAAATATTTTCAACACGAACATGGTTTTAAACGGGTCTTTGCGCCATTTGGCGCAACTGGTCATCTAGTAAAAGAAAGGGTGGTGAAGGGCTCACACGCTCAGCTCATATTCTCGCACACAGACGCGAACTTCGGTTATTTCGGTTTAATCGAATGGTTTTTGGTTTCTAACCCAAAAAACCAAATGCTAAATGGTTTCTAGAATTGAAAACTGAAACTGAAACCATAACCTGGAAACCCCAAAAATCAGGTTCGGTTTGGTTTTTGGTTTTCGGTTCGGTTTTGCACACCCTGACCAGCAGGCGGAGGAGAAGCAGTGGGAGTTGGAGGAGAAGACGGCAAGGATGATGGAGGAGGAGAGGGCACGGAATGACATGCAGAACCGGGCCATGTACGAGCTCCTCGTGGTAAGTTTCTTCTGCATATTAGCCAAATCATTCACATGTTCGTTTCATTACTAATTAGTATGACTGACCCGTCAAAACCAAATGTGCAGTCTGTGTGCCAGAAGGCCGGTCAGACCCCTCCGCCGATGCCAGAGATTGCTCCGGGGACCATGGAGAGTTTAATTTGAATGGTCATTAGTTACTAGTATTAACATTTGAGTGTCGTCATGCTAACGAGACATTGCAAATGATCTTTGGTGCAGCGTACCTACAAACAAGCATCACACGATCCTTCTCCAGGTGGTACCGGCACGAGCCACGCCGGTGCTTCACCTCCGTGATGACAGTAATTTTTCTCTAGTGTTTTGCTTAACAAATGCATAATGACCTAGACTTAGCTTTATTTCCTCCAAAATACTTACCATAATGACCTAGACTTAGCTTATTTTCCTCCAAAATGACATAATTAGCTTACTTAGCTCCAAAATGATCCATTTTACCTTAGTTAGCTCTAAAACAATCTATACTTAGCTTTGTTTCCTCCAAAATGACCTAAGTTAGCTCTAATATGCTTAGTTACCTAGGTTTGCTCAATAATGACATACACTTAGCTTACTTATGTAAAAAATGGCATAATTAGCTTACTTAGGTTTGAAATGGCATAACAACCTTGGTAACCTCATATATGTCATATACTTAGCTTATTTTCCTCAAAAATGACATAATAAGCTTAATTAGCTCCAAAATGATCAATTTTACCTAAGTTAGCTCCAAAATGACCTAAGTTAGCTCTAATATGCATAGTTACCTAGGTTAGCTCAATAAATACCTATACTTAGCATACTTATATCAAAATGGCATAATATGCTTAGTTAACTCAAAAATGGCATAATTACCTAGGTTAGCTCAATAATGATCCATTTTACCTAAGTTAACTCCAAAATCATCCATTTTACCTAGGTTAGCTCCAAAATGATTCATTTTACCTATGTTAGCTCCAAAATGATCCATTTTAGCTTGGTTAGCTCCAAAATGATCCATTTTAGCTAGGTTAGCTCATAAATGATCCATTTTACTTAGGTTAGCTCCAAAATGATCCATTTTACCTAGGTTAGCTCCAAAACGATCCATTTTAGCTAAGTTAGCTCATAAATGCTCCACTTTACCTAGGTTAGCTCCAAAATGATCCATTATACCTAGGTTAGCTCCAAAATGATCCATTTTACCTAGGTTAGTTCCAAAATGATCCATTTTAGCTAAGTTAGCTCATAAATGTCTTTTTTTACCTAAGTTAGCTCATAAATGTCATTTTTTTACCTAAGTTAGCTCATAAATCTCATATACTTCTTCTTCTTCATTTTCTTCGTCTTCTTCTTCTTTTTCTTCTTCTTCTTCTAATCTTCTTCTTCTAACTTTCTTATTTCCCATTTTGCAGATTTCATTCAGTTCACGGAAGCTTGCATTGATGGAGTGCTTGTTATCCCTTTCTCTGTTTCTTTTGTATCGATGAACTATGTATGCATGGTTGGATGAAACTATTGTAATATGTATGGTTGGATGCCTGTATGTGGAACTTGTTATCTACGGTTGGATGGAACTATGCATGTATGATGAAATTATATGATGTTGGATATCTCATATGTTTGCTCTGAAATTGCACTGTGAAATATATATATATATATATATATATATATATCATCTATTTGTTGTGAAAATGCTTGGATATAAGAAAAAAAGAAAAAAGAGGCAATGCAGCCTCTTTGCCGTCTGCCACCGACGGCAAAGGGGCCTTTGCTGTCTGCCACAGATGGCAAAGAGGCCACGTGGCAGCAACCTGTGCAATCTGGGAGCTATACCATTTGGTTACTTTGCCGTCTATGGCAGACGGCAAAGGATGTGGGCGTTTGCCGTCGGCTGGCAGACGGCAAAGGCTGCCATTAGCCACCTAACATGGCTAACGCCTGTTATTTACCGTCCAACTTCTTTGTCGTCTGCCACCGAAGGCAAAGGTTCTTTGCCATCCGCTTTGAGGAAGCAGATGGCAAAGAACCTATTTACCGTAGCTTCCTTTGCCGGGCAGCTTTACCGTCGGTGGCAGACGACAAAGAGGTTTGCCATCCGCTTTTGGTCCCTTTGCCGTCTGCCATGAATGATGGTGAAAGGGCATGTAGCCCCTAAGTGTGGTTTTGGTAATTGAATGACAATCTCTATGGACTAATGTTTTCAGTGAGATATATTTGAAGGTTTTGACCATAGATGGTGCCTCAAGGATATTGGATGGAATCAAGGATGAAGTCCACATATATGAAGATAATGCCTCAAGGATATTGGATGGAATCAAGGATGAAGTCCATATAGATGAAGTTATATTTGCTCTAAGCTTTGGTATTAAATGACAATTCCTATGGAGCATCAAGTGCATTGGATCTTATATGAAGATATGTTCCATAGTGATGCTTGAAGTTCTTTGGGTTGTTATGTGAAGATTGCCATCAAAGCATCCGAAGAAGTCCTCATGGTATCCCTCTCTGGATACCCCATGCACAAGGGCTTATACCGTGCGCACGAGGTCGAGTGTCAACTCTCTGGATACCCCGTGCTCACGGGGCCTAGGTGTTGGCTCTCGATATTCCATATCCAGCGAGGTTTCAAGTTGGTCTTCTGAGGATCAAGGCTTGAGAGAATAGTCAAAGAGAAGAATTCGAGTTATGGTTTCAAGACAAGATCATGGTGAGCTCATGTGTTGGGTTTCGGTTGATCAAGCCTTGAAGCAAGCAACTAGAGTGAAGAATTCATTATGCCTCTCAAGACAAGATCATGTTGATCAAGTCTTGAAGCAAGCAACTAGAGTGACGAATTCATTATGCCTCTCAAGAGTTTGGGATGGAGTTTTTAGAAGGGCAAGTGGTGACCAAGATGATATTCATAGTGGAACTTGATATGGTCATGAAAGAGTCTTTGGTGATATTGTCTTGAAGCAATGAAGTGAAATGAAGAGTTCATTGTGGCTTTGAAGAAACCAAGATGGAGCTTGAAGTAAAGATGTTGGTTGACCAAGATGAAGCTCGAAGAGTATATCTAAGTGGTCAACTCACAAAGCACAAACAATGTACCACGTGAGATCAAGTGATCTAGTGGTATGGTAAGTAATTGTTAATTGTGCTTTGTTACCTAACCCATGCTATATGTTTGTTATGTCTATGTGGGTTAGGTGTTTCTCATAGGCTTGCATCAAAAGGAAAGATCTCGTGTAGCCTATGTGTGGATGACATCAAGTGGTGATGGTCATCGGATTCGAGGAGTCCAAGTGCAAGATGAGATGACATCAAGTGGTGATGGTCATCGAGTTCGGGGAGTCCAGGTGCAAGATGAGAAGCCGGAGGTTATATGCTTTGAAGCTTGCGGTCCACATCATGATAATGTGCATGTGAAGATGGGCTTGAGATAAGGCTTCCCTCATTGCATCATGAGGAAGCAATTCGAGTATCTTCACCAAGTGGTCGTGGACAAGAAAGGGATTCCAACTTGAGGCAAGCATTAAAGTCATCATCAAGCTCAAGTTGAATGTGCAAGGCAAAGGTATACCTTAGCTAGGTTTTCCTAGTTTTGCCGGTCTCATAGTGCTTGGTGGGAGACCGGATTATAGGTTTGATAGCCGTACTATCAAGAGGGACTCTCGGGCAAGTAGCTTGATCACGTCGCATGTAGAGAGCTCAAACCTTTTCATTACTTTCATCATTCTTTCTTGTTGATCTTGGGTGGTTCTCTATGTGAGCACCTTGGGTTTTTCCATAGCTTCAAAACGAGCCCAAGATCATCGAATTCGGAGTCCGTATGCCCAAGTTATCGATGTTTTAGTGGGCTGCTGCTGGCTGTCCTGGGGACCCCGTGTGCACGGGGTCTTTGACCCCCGTGCGCACGGGGTGTCCAGAATTCTGGGTACTCCGTGCACACGGGACCCCGTTGTCACGACCAGTTTTCCAATAAAAATATTTATTGAGAAAACGATCCCTTTTACGGACCAGCAGAGAAGAATCCTTCTCACTGGTAGACAATATCTTGATCACAGAAGAGAAAACCAGGAGTACTAAATATAATACAAGATTGAGCGGAGACTGCTCAACAATATATTACAAGCACGCCGATAAAACATAACGGCGGATAGGGTGGCATGACTACTAGCTCACAAATAAAAGCGGTGGTGGATATGTCAAAGTGAAGTGGGTGACATGACTGCTGAATCTAACAACCATTCGAGCGTCGGAGTGAGGCTCGAGGATACTTATTGTGGGTGGCGGAAGCGTATATAATACAAGTGACCAATATCCAGGATCGCACGGGACTGACTGGGATTCCTCTAGGCGTCGGACTCACTATCAAACTCTTCATCCAAGAGATCGCCTTCGTCAACATCTGGCCAAATCAACAAGCCAGGTGAGTACTATGAAAGTACTCGCAAGACAGTTCGGACATAAGATATAACAAATGTAAACATGATGCATATGAACAGATTAATAGAACGCACTCAAACAACGAGATGGCAATGCATGGGAAATAAAAGGGAAGTCGGGCGGTAGTCCTCCCGAAATCCCAAAGTAATACTGAGGGCCAATCGAGTGTCTGAATGACTCCTCGAAAGGATACAAAAGAAATAACAATGCCGCAGTCGGGCGTCAAGGCGACACCACATAAAGGGCTTATAATAGAATATAAATGACAGTGCGTGCCACAGTCGGACGTCTGAGCGACATCACATAAAGGGCTTATATCAAAAGTAAATAACAAGAGTGCCACAGTCGGACGTCTGAGCGACATCACATAAAGGGCTTATATGAAAGTAAATGACAAGAGTGCCACAGTCGGACGTCTGAGCGACATCACATAAAGGGCTTATATTGAAAGTAAATGACAAGAGTGCCACAGTCGGACGTCTGAGCGACATCACATAAAGGGCTTATATTTCATAACTTAATATTTCAGTAGCTCATGAATTTAATTCATTTCAAGGGAATATTCAGGTATGAGATAAATAAAAGGTTAGTCCATCCACAGGAATAACAATTCAACCGGGTTTACCACTCAAGCTTGTTCACCGGGGATTTACCACGGACCGACATAGGACTGACATGGATATGGATATACTGGCCATGGTCCTTGACCATGGACACGATGACTCGGAAGGATTTGACTCTGCAGAGTTTGTACTATTTAACCACAGCCAACGGATTTCAGTAGTCACAAGGGACTAGTTCCGTTTACGGTGTTTTAGGAGAAACACATCTAACCAGTACACACCCATTCAACATTCCGATGCCAGGAATCACCCTCGGCAACGTTCAAGAAAAACTTTGAGACGGGGAGGCTACAACCTTGCGTAGCATGGGATCAAATTTATATACGCGCGCTCTAAGGGGTGCCCCCCTCTCGGTCCCAACCGGAAACACCCATGCCCCCTGACCGGATGACTGGCTTTAATCCAGGGCCATGGAACCCTCATCCCGGCCCCTCTATTTGGTGTGTACAAGGAAAGAGGTTAACAACTTACTAAACCGTATTCTTTGCAGAAAACATGTGGCAGCACGAAAGGGGAAGAACGGTAACGTGGCTCAGTCCACGTTAACGTCGGAGTTTATCGGATGACGTAAGACTGGCATGCTACAACAATACCATCTCACTACCCTTCATGTCACCACATGATCAGGTCATCTCTCATCAGAGATCACAGTAACTTCGGAACACACGGTAGTTGCCTTGCATGCAACGAATACTCACCGATGCTCATATGCCATGCACAAACCATTCAAGCAAACATGCAAAACACCTATCATATCAAAGGTTCAAACATGCTTGCCTGGTTCGGAGAAGTCGGAGTCTAGCTCGGCGAAGTTCGCGGCTCCGTCACCTCCTCCGGAACCTACGGTATAACGAAACCGTACACTAACGTGAAAATCGTCGCGTGCATAAAAATTGTTCCAAAATTTTTCCAAATAAATACTATAAAAAACTAGACAAAAATACAAGACTGACAGAAAAAGAATCAATCAAAAATCATCTTTTATTAAAAAGTTATAAGGGTTTTAGTCCAGGGACTGATCTGTGATGAAACAGAAAAGAACCAGGGACTTGTTTGAAAAACCAGAAAACGGTTCGGAAGAAATGCGCCAGCCCAAAGGAAAGCGCATTTGCCCGAAGGCGCCATCAGAAAACGGTTCGAGGGGGGAAAGAAGAGAGGCTGACGGGGGGGTCCCACCCGTCAGGTTTAAAACTCCAACGGAGCTCGCCGGCGCCCGAAGGCTGCGGTGGTCGCCGGCGTTGAACCACGGCGAGGCAGGGAGATCGGAGGGTACCAAGAGGTTCAGGGTGTTCTTCCGCGTCGGTGGGTGGTGGACTTGGTCGTCGGAGAGCACCACGTCGACGGCGACACTTTCTCCGGCGGACGGTGGTTCGGGCGATGGTGGAGTACTCCGGTGGGTGCTGCAAACTCCAAATTGAAGCGCGGGTCAGCAGAGTGGATGTACTAGGAGGTTACCGGCAAGAGCTGAGGGGTAGGGGTGCACGCACGGGGGCGAATCGAGCTGGATCCCGTGGCGGGTCGAGGCGGCCGGAGTTGGGGAAGAAGGCTCCCTCGGGGCTCTTCCAGTGGCTTGGCGTGGTATTGGTGGTGTGTAGAGGTGGTGTGGGTTCGAGTTCGAGCTCGGGGCCTCCTTTTATAGGCGATCCGAGGGGGTGGCCGTGAACGGGATAGCTCCGGCGAGCGATTACGGCGAGGCAGAGGTTGGGCAGGGGGTTTAAGCGGCTAGGCACCATCAGGGAGGATCACTGGTGCCGTTCCCCCGCTAAACCTCGGTCGGGCTTGGCGTAATGCGCCGATCCTCGACGGGGCGGCCGTACGGGCACGGCGGCGGCAGAGAGCGCGCTCCGCGCCTACCAGTTCACGACGACGGACTGCAGCGTGCACGGGTGAGTGGATGGCCACGCGGCGGCCTCCGGTGGCTTGGGCGGCGCTGGACGGCGCCGTCCAACGCTGCGCCTCTCTCTGGCAGCCGCAAAGCCGCTGCTGCCGTCGCTCACGGGGTGGCGCACCTCCTCCTGCTCGTCGCCGACGCCCGCAAGCCTCCAGGCGATCGTGCGGCGCAGGGATAAGAAGGAGGGAACAGGGAGCAAGGCGCCACCGTGGTACTGGCGAGATCGAGAACGAGCTCTGAAGAAAACGACAGTGGTTACTGAAACTGTTTACTGAACTCTGAACTTGACAGTAACAGTGCCCTCAGGTGTTCGACGAAATGATTTGGCATGAAGAAATTTTTTCTGGAGCTGGGACTTGGTGAGGTGACCTCTCAATGCATCCAGAGGCTGCCTGAATTTTCTCAGATTTTTAGGAGGAGAAAACAATTGAATTTCATCAAATTTGGCAAATATGGTCCAAACTTGCAGCAAGCACAATTTGAAATATTTGAACTGGAGACCAGTGGATCTTCATGGATCTTGGTTGAGGGCTCTAAGGACTAGCTAGGGAAATTGGTTTGGAGGCAAAACTCAAAGTAGAAAGGGTAGCTCCTTTGTAAATCTCCAAGAGCTAAAGTAGAGGGCAGAAATTATTTTTGATAAGAAATAAATGGAAGAAAAATTATGGGGAGGTTCAAACTGCTGGATTTGAAGTATATCTTGATCCAAAGATGGGGAAAGGCTTTTGGGAGGGGATTTCCACTCAGGTCATGGCAAGAGGGATTTTTGAAAGGGGAAAAGATCACTCCAAATGCCATAGGGCTATTTAAAAGATTTTCAAAATATTTTTTCCAAATGAAAAACATTTGAGCCAACATGAGATGAAAACCTCCAAGACCAACAATCAAGTCTTGGGTGAATCCAAACAAAATATTTGTCATAAAAAGGAAATTTTTGAGAGGGAGAGTTCTTTAGAAGAAAATTTAAATAACCCTCCCTCAAATCAAATAAAAGATTTTGATAAAACCAAAATAAAAATTTTGGGTGTCACAACACCTACCCCCTTAGGAAAAATCTCGTCCCCGAGATTTCAGCTGATCCTCAAATAGATGTGGGTACTCTGCCTGAAGAAAATCTTCTCTTTCCCATGTAGCTTCATCCTCGGTGTGATTGCTCCACTGAACCTTGAAAATTTTGTTGTTTTCTGACGGGTCCTCCTTTCAGACTCTTCCAATATCTTTACTGGCCGCTCTCTGTAGGTGAGGTCTGGTTGCACATCAATGCTCTCATGAGATACATGCTTCTCCGGGTTGCTCACACATTTCCTCAATTGTGAGACGTGAAACACGTCGTGGACGTCTGACAGCTCTTTGGGTAGGTCTAGTTGGTAGGCTACTGTGCCTCTTCGTGCAATTACACAGAAGGGTCCAATAAATCTCGGGGCTAGCTTCCCCTTAATTTTGAACCATTGCAGGCCTCTCATAGGAGACACTCGTAGGTAAACGAAATCACCGGGTTCAAAGCTGACCTCACGATGTTTTCGATCATAACAGCTCTTTTGTCGGCTTTGAGCTGTCTTGAGTCTGTCCCTGATCTGTTTAACTTTCTCCTCGGCTTCCTTGAGCATGTTTGGGCCGAAGATACGACTGTCACCTGTTTCTGACCAATTTAGTGGGGTACGACATCTCCGTCCGTACAATGCTTCAAAAGGTGCCATTTGTATGCTGGCTTGGTAACTGTTGTTGTAAGCAAACTCGGCATACGGCAAACTTTCTTCCCAACTGGATCCATAGGTGAGCACATAGGCTCTCAGCATGTTCTCTAGGATTTGGTTCACGCGTTCCGTTTGTCCATCAGTCTGAGGGTGGTACGCTGTACTGAATGCTAGTTGCGTGCCCAGAGCTTGTTGTAAGTGATCCCAGAATTTAGAGACAAATTGAGTGCCTCGGTCGGATATTATAGTCTTTGGGACTCCATGCAAACAAACTATACGGGAGAGATAAAGCTTGGCTAGCCTTTGAGTGGAGTAGGTCGTCTTCACGGGAATGAAATGTGCTACCTTGGTTAGCCTATCTGTGATGACCCATATGGCATCATTTCCGCGTTGTGATCGAGGTAGTCCGACGATGAAGTCCATTCCAATTTCATCCCATTTCCACTCAGGTATCCTGTTTGGCTGTAGTAGCCCTGCTGGCTTTTGATGCTCGGCTTTAATGCGCTGACATGAATCGCAACAAGCAATGAATGCGGCTATATCCCTTTTCATACCGTGCCACCAAAATCTTTCCTGAATGTCTTTGTACATTTTGGTTCCTCCAGGGTGGATCGAGTATGGAGCGGTGTGGCTTTCGGTTAGGATTTGTTGCTTGAGTTCCTCAATGTTTGGTACGCAAAGTCTGTCCCCGTACCATAATATTCCTTCATTGTCTGTGACGAACTCTGAAGCCTTGCCAAGGCTCATTTTCTCTTTATACCTTCGATGCTGGGATGTCCCTGCTGAGCCTTCTTAATTTGTTCCATTAGGGTGGGATGTATCTCCAGATTTGATACGTTGCCCTCAGAGACTAACACCATGTTGAGTCTAGCGAACTCCTGCTGAAACTCAGGCCTCAAGTTCTGTGGACTGTCGTTGCCCGGGCTGGGGTTCCGACTAAGAGCATCTGCCACTACATTTGCTTTCCCTGGATGGTAGTGAATGCCGACATCATAGTCCTTGACCAATTCCAACCAGCGTCGTTGTCGTAAATTTAGCTCTGGTTGTGTGAAAATATATTTAAGGCTCTTATGGTCCGTATATATTTCACAACGATTTCCCAACAGAAAGTGCCTCCACTCTTTGAGTGCATGGATGACTGCTGCTAGCTCCAAGTCATGAGTTGGATAATTTTCCTCATGCTTCCGTAGTTGCCTGGAAGCATACGCGACAACTTTGCCATCCTGCATCAATACGCACCCGAGGCCCTTCCGGGATGCGTCACAATACACTTCAAAACTCTTGTGTATGTCTGGCACGATCAAAACTGGTGCTGTTGTTAGTTTCTTCTTGAGTTCTTGGAAGCTTTTCTCGCACGCTTCCGTCCATACAAATTTCTTGTCTTTCTTGAGCAACTGTGTCATTGGTTTTGCCACAGTGGAGAATCCTTCAATAAATCTTCTGTAATATCCAGCCATTCCTAGGAAACTCCGTACATCAGTCACGTTGGCTGGTGGTTTCCAGTCAAGTATGGCTTTGACTTTTTCTGGGTCTACGGCCACGCCTTCTTGGGTCAATATATGGCCTAGAAAACCAACTTGTCTTAGCCAAAATTCACACTTGCTAAATTTGGCGTACAATTGATGTTTCCTTAATTCTCCCAAAACAATTCTGAGATGTTCAGCATGCTCTTCTGGTGTTCTTGAGTATACCAGAATATCGTCAATGAACACCACAACAAATTTGTCCATGAATTTCATAAACACTTTGTTCATGAGGTGGACGAAATATGCGGGGGCGTTCGTCAGTCCAAACGGCATTACTGTGAACTCATATAATCCGTATCTGGAGGTGAATGCTGTCTTAGGGATATCTTCTGTCCGTACTTTTAATTGATGATATCCCGATCTTAAATCAATTTTTGAGAACACCTTGGCTTGTGCGAGCTGGTCAAACAAATCATTTATCCGTGGCATCGGATATTTGTTTTTGATGGTGACCATATTGAGGGCTCGATAGTCTATACACAATCTCAGTGTCCCATCCTTTTTCTTGGCGAATAATACTGGCGAACCCCAAGGTGAGGAGCTGGCTCGAATAAATCCTTTGTCCAGTAATTCTTTTATTTGCTTCTTCAATTCTACCAACTCTGAGGGTGCCATTCTATAAGGTTTCTTATAGATGGGAGTGGTGCCAGGTGCTAGTTCAATGCTGAACTCTATCTCTCGGTCTGGTGGCATGCCTGGTAGTTCTTCAGGAAATACGTCGGGAAACTCGCACACCACTGGAACTTTTCTCAATTCTGAAATGTCCACTTTGTTCAGCTTTCGTTGCCGTGACCGTGGTCTCTCTTGAGCTGTAACTTTTATTGTCTTGCCGTGATGATGAGTGAGAATCACAGTCCGATTGAAACAGTCGTTAAATCCCTTGTTGGTGGTCAACCAGTCCATCCCTAGGATAACATCCAGTCCTTTATTTTCCAATACGATGAGATTAGCCTGAAACCTTAGTCCTTCGAATTCAATAATCACTCCTTGGCAGTAACTCTGAGTGATCTGCTTATTCCCGGGGGACTTGATGATCATAGATTTTTCCAAAGGAAGTATCGGAAAACCATGTTGCAAAACAAAACTCTTCGAAATGAACGAGTGAGAAGCTCCAGAATCAAACAAAACCGTGGCAGGTACTGTGTTGACAGGGAACGTACCGAGTACGATGTCTGGGGCATTCTGTGCTTCTTCCTTGGTCACATGGTTCAGGTGACCCTTCCTGTGATTGTTGTTGGGATTGAAATTGTTGCGCTTGGGGGCTGGATTGTTCCCACCATTGTTCGGCTTGGGGGCCGAGTTCCTTGGTTTTGGGCACTGTTTGGCATAGTGCCCTTCTTCACCACAAGCATAGCAAGTGACCCCTGGACGGTATGTGAAGTCCTTGTCCCTGGAATGAAACTGTCTGGTTGGCCTTAGATCAGTAGTCGTGGATTTTCTTGCTTCATCCTCTGAACATCAGTCTTGCTTCGGTTGTTGCGAGCAAGAGTCGTCTTGTCCCTCTTTCGCTTACGAATATCCTCCAGACTGCGGCGCTCATTCTCCAAGTAATGGCCTTGTCAACCAGAGTTTTGAAATCTGGGAAAGTGTGTACGACCAGTTGGCATCTTAGTGCTGGCGCCAGGCCGTCCAAAATTTTTCCATCCTTTTGTTCTCAGTCATATGCTCATCGTAGGCATAACGAGATAGCTGGGTAAACTGACCGTTGTATTCCGTCACTGACATGCCTCTTTGCTTGAGGTCATCAAATTCTCTTTTCTTGATTTTTATGATGCTCCTGGGGATGTGTGCCCCACGAAAGCCTTCCTTAAACTCTTCCCAGGTGATGTTATGTTCACTGGGATGCATGTGTAGGAAGTTCTCCCACCATGCTGCAGCTGCTCCAGTGAGGTAGTGAGGTGCATAAAGCACCTTCTCATGATCAGAACATTGAGCAATAATCAACTTTCTTTCGATGTCACGAAGCCAATCATCGGCTTCAAGTGGCCTATCAGTGTGAGCAAACGTTGGAGGGCGTGTCTTCTGCAATTCAGACAACTTGGAGTGTGGTTGGTATGGCTCACGGTGATTTCCCATATTGATGACGTGATTCATCATTTCTTGGTGTTGCTGTTGGCTTTGTTCGAAAAGGCGGCATACTTGAGATAAGGCTGCCTCGCTGTCCTGTTGACTAGACTGTCCCTGAGTGAAGTTGTTGCTTGTCTGTGTTCCATAAACTTCTTCGGTTGGATTTGGCATGGAACGAGTCCACGGACGAGACATTTTCCACTCTGGGGTATTATTTTGCAAAACTCATGAGAAGAACTGTGTGGCACAAGGAAAATCTTGCAAAGGCAAAAATTTAAAAGACCTCAAGATTTTTCAAGAAAACATTTGACTGCGCACGGAGAAGGACTGCTTAGCACATATCTTACACGCGATACGCAAACACACGATACATCACTCAGGATGTGCGTACACACTCCTGACATGTTATTAAGGCTAGCACACTCCTCCGGGATTCTACATGAAGCGCACACAAATACTACAAACTAACGTACACATAAAACATATCATACATGCAGACACATCGCGCGGCTACTAGGCGCACTCAGTCGGAGATGGTGAAGATGTCCTTCCCCTTGCCGAGGGTAAGACCCAGCGGTGCAGGAGACTCAACCTCCACCTCCTCCCTAATAGGCTCCAGGCGCGTAGCACTGCGCTGAGGTGATGGTGCGGGTGCGACAGGCGGCAGTGTGGGTGCGGCAGGCGGTGCAGCTCTGACTGGAGTAGGAGCAATGACTCGGTCGAACTCCTCAGTGGTAGGCAGACGGCGAGCAGTGGCCAAAATGGCCGGTGAATAGGATGCTGAGGACGAGACGAACGTCAGTGGCGGTGCCATGTGGAGAAGCTCCTTCCTGCTGGCAGGAACCGCCCCGAACTAAGTCCATGCGGGCAGCCACAAGATCGTCCACGAGGTTGTCGAAAGATTCCTCCAGAGCTTTGAGATACTCAACAAGCATCTCGATAGCTTCATCTCGCTCTCCCCTATGGCAGGCGAATGCATAGTGACAAGTATATGGCACATGGCATGGGAGGTAGCGGTAGCGACGAGTCTTCATCAAGGAAGAATGTCCCGAAGGCGAGCTATCGCCTCACGGGCAGCCATCTGCATGGCATGCCTCTCCGTAGGCATGGCCCTTCCCACAAAACGGAAGTGGCGAGACGCAGAACGTCCTCCCTTGAATTGCACCACGGCCTGGTGCATAGACACGTCGTCGCTGAGCTTGTGCTGGTAAAGCGTGAACTCCGGACGAGTCGCTGGCCCGATCGCGAGCTTGGTGATGGAGACGAGGAGTTTGACAAACCCCTCGGGCACATTAGTGAACACCCGAGTCTCGCAGTCGCTGCCAGCCATCTACAAAAGTAGGCAAAAATTCTGAGTAGTCAAATCATAAATTTATGATGACCAACAGAAAATAGCTACATTTGCAAAATGCTGAAAAAGCACTAAAGACGCTAATAACCGATTAGCGATCGCACCTAGTGGCTTCCTACAGTCAGCCTGGCTCTGATACCAAGCTTGTCACGACCGGTTTTCCAATAAAAATATTTATTGAGAAACCGATCCCTTTTACGGACCAGTAGAGAAGAATCCTTCTCACTGGTAGACAATATCTTGATCACCGAAGAAAAACCAGGAGTACTAAATATAATACAAGGTTGAGCGGAGACTGCTCAACAATTTATTACAAGCACGCCGATATAACATAAAGGCGGATAGGGTGGCATAACTACTAGCTCACAATAAAAGCGGTGGTGGATATGTCACAGTGAAGTGGGTGACATGACTCCTGAATCTAACAGCTCTTCGAGCGTCGGAGTGAGGCTCGAGGATACTTATTGTGGGTGGCGGAAGCGTATATAATACAAGTGACCAATATCCAGGATCGCACGGGACTGACTGGGATTCCTCTAGGCGTCGGACTCACTATCAAACTCTTCATCCAAGAGATCGCCTTCGTCAACATCTGGCCAAATCAACAAGCCAGGTGAGTACTATGAAAGTACTCGCAAGACAGTTCGGACATAAGATATAACAAATGTAAACATGATGCATATGAACAGATTAATAGAACGCACTCAAACAACGAGATGGCAATGCATGGGAAAATAAAAGGGAAGTCGGGCGGTAGTCCTCCCGAAATCCCAAAGTAATACTGAGGGCCAATCGAGTGTCTGAATGACTCCTCGAAAGGATAGAAAAGAAATAACAATGCCGCAGTCGGGCGTCAAGGCGACACCACATAAAGGGATTATAATAGAATATAAATGCCAGTGCGTGCCACAGTCGGACGTCTGAGCGACATCACATAAAGGGCTTATATCAAAAGTAAATAACAAGAGTGCCACAGTCGGACGTCTGAGCGACATCACATAAAGGGCTTATATCAAAAGTAAATAACAAGAGTGCCACAGTCGGACGTCTGAGCGACATCACATAAAGGGCTTATATTTCATAACTTAATATCTCAGTAGCTCATGAATTTAAATCATTTCAAGGGGAATAATCAGGTATGTGATAAACAACAGGGTTAGTCCATCCACAGGAATAACGTTCAATCAGGTTTGCCACTCAAGCTTGTTCACCGGGGATTTACCACGAGGACTGACATAGATATGGATACACTGGCCACGGTCCTTGACCATGGATACGATGACTCGGAAGGATTTGACTCTGCAGAGTTTGTACTATTTAACCACAGCCAACGGATTTCAGTAGTCACAAGGGACTAGTTCCGTTTACGGTGTTTTAGGAGAAACACATCTAACCAGTACACACCCATTCAACATTCCGATGCCAGGAATCACCCTCGGCAACGTTCAAGAAAAACCTTGAGACGGGGAGGCTACAACCTCGCGTAGCATGGGATCAAATTTATACCGCGCGCTCTAAGGGGTGCCCCCCTCTCGGTCCCAACCGGAAACACCCATGCCCCCTGACCGGATGACTGGCTTTAATCCAGGGCCATGGAACCCTCATCCCGGCCCCTCTATTTGGTGTGTACAAGGAAAGAGGTTAACAACTTACTAAACCGTATTCTTTGCAGAAAACATGTGGCAGCACGAAAGGGGAAGAACGGTAACGTGGCTCAGTCCACGTTAACGTCGGAGTTTATCGGATGACGTAAGACTGGCATGCTACAACAATACCATCTTACTACCTTTCATGTCACCACATGATCAGGTCATCTCTCATCAAGATCACAGTAACTTCGGAACACACGGTTAGTTGCCTTGCATGCAACGAGATACTCACCGATGCTCATATGCCATGCACAAACCATTGAAGCAAACATGCAAAACACCTATCATATCGAAGGTTCAAACATGCTTGCCTGGTTCGGAGAAGTCGGAGTCTAGCTCGGCGAAGTTCGCGGCTCCGTCACCTCCTCCGGAACCTACGGTATAACGAAACCGTACACTAACGTGAAAATCGTTGCATGCATAAAAATTGTTATAAATTTTTTTCCAAATAAATACTATAAAAAACTAGACAAAAATACAAGACTGACAGAAAAAGAATCAATCAAAAATCATCTTTTATTAAAAAGTTATAAGGGTTTTAGTCCAGGGACTGATCTGTGATGAAACAGAAAAGAACCAGGGACTTGTTTGAGAAAGCAGAAAACGGTTCGGAATAAAAGGCGCCAGCCCAAAGAGAAAGCGCATTTGCCCGAAGGCGCCAACAGAAAACGGTTCGAGGGGGGAAAGAAGAGAGGCTGACGGGGGGGTCCACCCGTCAGGTTTAAAACTCCAATGGAGCTCGCCGGCGCCCGAAGGCTGCGGTGGTCGCCGGCGTCGAACCATGGCGAGGCAGAGAGATCGGAGGGTACCAAGAGTTTCAGGGTGTTCTTCCGCGTCGGTGGGTGGTGGACTTGGTCGTCGGAGAGCACTACGTCAACGGCGACACTTTCTCCGACGGACGGTGGTTCGGGCGATGGTGGAGAACTCATGTGGGCGCTGCAAACTCCAAATTGAAGCGCAGGTCAGCAGAGTGGATGCATTAGGAAGCTACTGGCTAGAGCTGAGAGGTAGAGGTGCACGCACGGGGGTGAATCGAGCTGGATCCCGTGGCGGGTCGAGGCGGCCGGAGTTGGGGAAGAAGGCTCCCTCGGGGCTCTTCCAGTGGCTTGGCGTGGTATTGGTGGTGTGTAGAGGTGGTGTGGGTTCGAGTTCGAGCTCGGGGCCTCCTTTTATAGGCGGTCCGAGGGGGTGGCCGTGAACGGGATATCCCCGGCGAGCGATTACGGCGAGGCAGAGGTTGGGCAGGGGGTTTAAGGGGCTAGGCACCATCAGGGAGGATCACTGGTGCCGTTCCACTGCTAAACCTCGGTCGGGCTAGGCGTAATGCGCCGATCCTCGACGGGGCGGCCGTACGGGCACGGCGGCGGCAGAGAGCGCGCTCCGCGCCTAGCAGTTCACGACGAAGGACCGCGGCATGCACGGGTGAGTGGAGGGCCACGCGGCGGCCTCCGGTGGCTTGGGCGGCGCTGGACGGCGCCGTCCATGCTGCGCCTCTCTCTGGCAGCCGCAAAGCCGCTGCTGCCATCGCTCATGGGGTGGAGCACCTCCGCCTGCTCGTCGCCGACGCCCCCTAGCCTCCAGACGATCATGCGGCGCAGGGATAAGAAGGAGGGAACAGGGAGCAAGGCGCCACCGTGGTACTGGCGAGATCGAGAACGTGCTCTGAAGAAAACGACAGTGGTTACTGAAACTGTTTAACTGAACTCTGAACATTGACAGCAAGAGTGTCCATCAGGTGTTCGACGAAATGATTTGGCATGAAGAAAAAAAATTCTGGAGCTGGGACTTGGTGAGATGACCTCTCAATGCACCTAGAGGCTGCCTGAATTTTCTCAGATTTTTAGGAGGAGAATTCAAATGAATTTCATCAAAATTAGCAAACATGGTCCAAACTTGCAGCAAGCACAAATTTGAAATATTTGAACTGGAGACCAGTGGATCTTCATGGATCTTGGTTGAGGGCTCTAAGGACTAGCTAGGGAAATTGGTTTGGAGGCAGAACTCAAAGTAGAAAGGGTAGCTCCTTTGTAAATCTCCAAGAGCTAGAGTAGAGGGCAGAAATTGTTTTTTGATGAGAAATAAATGAAAAATAATTATGGGGAGGTTCAAACTGCTGGATTTGAAGTATATCATGATCCAAAGATGGGGAAAGGCTTTTGGGAGGGGATTTCCACTCATGCCATGGCAAGAGGGATTTTTGAAAGGGGAAAAGATCACTCCAAATGCCATAGGGCTATTTAAAAGATTTTCAAAAATATTTTTTAAATGAAAAACATTTGAGCCAACATGAGATGAAAAACCTCCAAGACCAACAATCAAGTCTTGGGTGAATCCAAACAAAATATTTGTCACAAAAGAAATTTTTTGAGAGGGAGAGTTCCTTAGAAGAAAATTTTAAATAACATCCCTCAAATCAAATAAAAGATTTTGATAAAACCAAAAATAAAATTTTGGGTGTCACAACACCTACCCCCTTAGGAAAAATCTTGTCCTCGAGATTTCTGCTGATCCTCAAACAGATGTGGGTACTCTGCCCGAAGAAAATCTTCTCTTTCCCATGTAGCTTCATCCTCGGTGTGATTGCTCCACTGGACCTTGCAGAATTTAGTTGTTTTCTGACGGGTCCTCCTTTCAGACTCTTCCAATATCTTTATTGGCCGCTCTCTGTAGGTGAGGTCTGGTTGCACATCAATGCTCTCATGAGATACATGCTTCCCCAGGTTGCTTACACATTTCCTCAATTGTGAAACGTGGAACACGTCGTGGACGTCTGACAACTCTTTGGGTAGGTCTAGCTGGTAGGCTACTGTGCCTCTTCGTGCAATTACACAGAAGGGTCCAATAAATCTCGGGGCTAGCTTCCCTTTAATTTTGAACCGTTGCAGGCCCCTCATAGGGGACACTCGCAGGTATACATATTCACCGGGTTCGAAGCTGACCTCATGATGTTTTCGATCGTAATAGCTCTTCTGTCGGCTTTGAGCTATCTTGAGTCTGTCCCTGATCTGTTTAACTTTCTCCTCGTCCTCCTTGAGCATGTCTGGGCCGAAGATACGACTGTCACCTGTCTCTGACCAAATTAGTGGGGTACGACACCTCCGTCCGTACAATGCTTCAAAGGGTGCCATTTGTAAGCTGGCTTGGTAACTGTTGTTGTAAGCAAACTCGGCATATGGCAAACTTTCTTCCCAACTGGATCCATAGGTGAGCACACAGGCTCTCAGCATGTCCTCTAGGATTTGGTTCACGCGTTCCGTTTGTCCATCCGTCTGAGGGTGGTACGCTGTACTGAATGCTAGTTGCGTGCCCAGAGCTTGTTGTAAGTGATCCCAAAATTTGGAGACAAATTGAGTGCCTCGGTCGGATATTATAGTCTTTGGGACTCCATGCAAACAAACTATACGGGAGAGATAAAGCTTGGCTAGCCTTTGAGTGGAGTAGGTCGTCTTCACGGGAATGAAATGTGCTACCTTGGTTAGCCTATCTGTGATGACCCATATGGCATCATTTCCGCGTTGTGATCGAGGTAGTCCGACGATGAAGTCCATCCCAATTTCATCCCATTTCCACTCAGGTATCCGGTTTGGCTGTAGTAGCCCTGCTGGCTTTTGATGCTCGGCTTTAATGCGCTGACAAGAATCGCAACAAGCAATGAATGCGGCTATATCCCTTTTCATACCGTGCCACCAAAATCTTTCCTGAATGTCTTTGTACATTTTGGTTCCTCCAGGGTGGATCGAGTATGGAGCGGTGTGGCTTTCGGTTAGGATTTGTTGCTTGAGTTCCTCAATGTTTGGTACGCAAAGTCTGTCCCCGTACCATAATATTCCTTCATTGTCTGTGACGAACTCTGAAGCCTTGCCAAGGCTCATTTTTCTCTTTATACCTTCGATGCTGGGATGTCCCTGCTGAGCCTTCTTAATTTGTTCCATTAGGGTGGGATGTATCTCCAGATTTGATACGTTGCCCTCAGAGACTAACACCATGTTGAGTCTAGCGAACTCCTGCTGAAACTCAGGCCTCAAGTTTTGTGGACTGTCGTTGCCCGGGCTGGGGTTCCGACTAAGAGCATCTGCCACTACATTTGCTTTCCCTGGATGGTAGTGAATGCCGACATCATAGTCCTTGACCAATTCCAACCAGCGTCGTTGTCGTAAATTTAGCTCTGGTTGTGTGAAAATATATTTAAGGCTCTTATGGTCCGTATATATTTCACAACGATTTCCCAACAGAAAGTGCCTCCACTCTTTGAGTGCATGGATGATTGCTGCTAGCTCTAAGTCATGAGTTGGATAATTTTCCTCATGCTTCCGTAGTTGCCTGGAAGCATACGCGACAACTTTGCCGTCCTGCATCAATACGCATCCGAGGCCCTTCCGGGATGCGTCACAATACACTTCAAAACTCTTGTGTATGTCTGGCACGGTCAAAACTGGTGCTGTTGTTAGTTTCTTCTTGAGTTCTTGGAAGCTTTTCTCGCACGCTTCCGTCCATACAAATTTCTTGTCTTTCTTGAGCAACTGTGTCATTGGTTTTGCCACAGTGGAGAATCCTTCAATAAATCTTCGGTAATATCCAGCCATTCCTAGGAAACTCCGTACATCGGTCACGTTGGCTGGTGGTTTCCAGTCAAGTATGGCCTTGACCTTTTCTGGGTCTACGGCCACGCCTTCTTGGGTCAATATATGGCCCAGAAAACCAACTTGTCTTAGACAAAATTCACACTTGCTAAATTTGGCGTACAATTGATGTTTCCTTAATTCTCCCAAAACAATTCTGAGATGCTCAGCATGTTCTTCTGGTGTCCTTGAGTATACCAGAATATCATCAATGAACACCACAACAAATTTGTCCATGAATTTCATAAACACTTTGTTCATGAGGTGGACGAAATATGCGGGGGCGTTCGTCAGTCCAAACGGCATTACTGTGAACTCATATAATCCGTATCTGGAGGTGAATGCTGTCTTAGGGATATCTTCTGTCCGTACTTTCAATTGATGATATCCCGATCTTAAATCAATTTTTGAGAACACCTTGGCTTGTGCGAGCTGGTCAAACAAATCATTTATCCGTGGCATCGGATATTTGTTTTTGATGGTGACCATATTGAGAGCTCGATAGTCTATACACAATCTCAGTGTCCCATCCTTTTTCTTGGCGAATAATACTGGCGAACCCCAAGGTGAGGAGCTGGCTCGAATAAATCCTTTGTCCAGTAATTCCTTTATTTGCTTCTTCAATTCTACCAACTCTGAGGGTGCCATTCTATAAGGTTTCTTATAGATGGGAGTGGTGCCAGGTGCTAGTTCAATGCTGAACTCTATCTCTCGGTCTGGTGGCATGCCTGGTAGTTCTTCAGGGAATACGTCGGGAAATTCGCACACCACTGGAACTTTTCTCAATTCTGAAATGTCCACTTTGTTCAGCTTTGGTTGCCGTGACTGTGGTCTCTCTTGAGCTGTAACCTTTATTGTCTTGCCGTGATGATGAGTGAGAATCATAGTCCGATTGAAACAATCAATAAATCCCTTGTTGGTGGTCAACCAGTCCATCCCTAGGATGACATCCAGTCCTTTATTTTCCAACACGATGAGATTAGCTTGAAACTTTAGTCCTTCGAACTCAATGATCACTCCTTGGCAGTAACTCTGAGCGATCTGCTTATTCCCGGGGGACTTGATGATCATAGATTTTTCCAAGGGGAGTATCGGAAAACCATGTTGTAAAACAAAACTCTTCGAAACGAACGAGTGAGAAGCTCCAGAATCAAACAAAACCGTGGCAGGTACTGTGTTGACAGGGAACGTACCGAGTACGATGTCTGGGGCATTCTGGGCTTCTTCCCTGGTCACATGGTTCAGGTGACCCTTCTTGTGATTGTTGTTGGGATTGAAATTGTTGCGCTTGGGGGTTGGATTGTTCCCACCATTGTTCGGCTTGGGGCCGAGTTCCTTGGTTTTGGGCACTGTTTGGCATAGTGCCCTTCTTTACCACAAGCATAGCAAGTGACCGCTGGACGGTACGTGAAGTCCTTGTCCCTGGAATGAAACTGTCTGGTTGGCCTTAGATCAGTAGTCGTGGATTTTCTTGCTTCAATCCTCTGAACATCAGTCTTGCTTCGGTTGTTGCGAGCAAGAGTCGTCTTGTCCCTCTTTCACTTACGAATATCTTCCAGACTGCGGCGCTCATTCTCCAAGGTAATGGCCTTGTCAACCAGAGTTTTAAAATCCGGGAAAGTGTGTATGACCAGTTGGCATCTTAATGCTGGCGCCAGGCCGTCCAAAAACTATTCCATCCTTTTGTTCTCAGTCATATGCTCATCATAGGCATAACGAGATAGCTGGGTAAACTGACCGTTGTATTCTGTCACTGACATGCCTCTTTGCTTGAGGTCATCAAATTCTCTTTTCTTGATTTTTATGATGCTCCTGGGGATGTGTGCCCCACGAAAGCCTTCCTTAAATTCTTCCCAGGTGATGTTGTGTTCACTGGGATGCATGTGTAGGAAGTTTTCCCACCATGCTGCAGCTGCTCCAGTGAGGTAGTGAGGTGCATAAAGCACCTTCTCATGATCAGAACATTGAGCAATAATCAACTTTCTTTCGATGTCACGAAGCCAATCATCGGCTTCAAGCGGCCTATCAGTGTGAGCAAACGTTGGAGGGCGTGTCTTCTGCAGTTCAGACAACTTGGAGTGTGGTTGGTATGGCTCACGGTGATTTCCCATACTGATGACGTGATTCATCATTTCTTGGTGTTGCTGTTGGATTTGTTCGAAAAGGCGGCATACTTGAGATAAGGCTGCCTCGCTGTCCTGTTGACTAGACTGTCCCTGAGTGAAGTTGTTGCTGGTCTGTGTTCCATAAACTTCTTCGGTTGGATTTGGCATGGAGCGGGTCCAAGGACGAGACATTTTCTACTCTGGGGTATAATTTTGCAAAATCATGAGAAGGACTGTGTGGCACAAGGAAAATCTTGCGAAGACAAAAATTTAAAAGACCTCAAGATTTTTCAAGAAAACATTTGACTGCGCACGGAAAAGGACTGCTTAGCACATATCTTACACGCGAAACGCAAACATACGATACAGCACTCAGGATGTGCGTACACATTCCTGACATGTTATTAAGGCTAGCACACCCCTCCGGGATTCTACATGAAGCGCACACAAATACTACAAACTAACGTACACATAAAACATAACATACATCCAGACACACGCGCGGCTACTAGGCGCACTCAGTCGGAGATGGTGAAGATGTCCTTCCCCTTGCCGAGGGTAAGACCTAGCGGTGCAGGAGACTCAACCTCCACCTCCTCCCTAGTAGGCTCCAGGCGCGTAGCACTGCGCTGAGGTGATGGCGCGGGTGCGACAGGCGGCAGTGCGGGTCCGGCAGGCGGTGCAGCTCTGACTGGAGTAGGAGCGATGACTCGGTCGAACTCCTCAGTGGTAGGCAGACGGTGAGCAGTGGCCAAAATGGCCGGTGAATAAGAAGGAGGGAACAGGGAGCAAGGCGCCACCGTGGTACTGGCGAGATCGAGAACGAGCTCTGAAGAAAACGACAGTGGTTACTGAAACTGTTTAACTGAACTCTGAACATTGACAGCAACAGTGTCCATCAGGTGTTCGACGAAATGATTTGGCATGAAGAAAAAAAATTCTGGAGCTGGGACTTGGTGAGGTGACCTCTCAATGCACCCAGAGGCTGCCTGAATTTTCTCAGATTTTTAGGAGGAGAATTCAAATGAATTTCATCAAAATTGGCAAACATGGTCCAAACTTGCAGCAAGCACAAATTTGAAATATTTGAACTGGAGACCAGTGGATCTTCATGGATCTTGGTTGAGGGCTCTAAGGACTAGCTAGGGAAATTGGTTTGGAGGCAGAACTCAAAGTAGAAAGGGTAGCTCCTTTGTAAATCTCCAAGAGCTAGAGTAGAGGGCAGAAATTGTTTTTTGATGAGAAATAAATGAAAAAAAAAATTATGGGGAGGTTCAAACTGCTGGATTTGAAGTATATCATGATCCAAAGATGGGGAAAGGCTTTTGGGAGGGGATTTCCACTCATGCCATGGCAAGAGGGATTTTTGAAAGGGGAAAAGATCACTCCAAATGCCATAGGGCTATTTAAAAGATTTTCAAAAATATTTTTCCAAATGAAAAACATTTGAGCCAACATGAGATGAAAAACCTCCAAGACCAACAATCATGTCTTGGGTGAATCCAAACAAAATATTTGTCACAAAAGAAAATTTTTGAGAGGGAGAGTTCCTTAGAAGAAAATTTTAAATAACATCCCTCAAATCAAATAAAAGATTTTGATAAAACCAAAAATAAAATTTTGGGTGTCACACCCGTGCACACGGGGTCTCAACCCCCTGCGCACGGGGTGCCCAGGAAATGCCCGTTGGAGCCCCAACGGCTAGTTTCGGAGTTTGGCTATTTAAGGGCCCTTTCCTCCCACCGGTTGGGGGTTGGTTCACATACATTCTAAACACCATTTTGAGCCTCTCTCCACCTCTCCCAAACCCCTATCTCCCCTCTATGTGAAGGGGGATTTGTGGATGGATTAGTGAGCCATTTGTTGATCATATCCAAAGCATCCCCTCTCTTCAGTCTCCTACTTTCAAGAGTGCATCTTATGAGATTGAGAGAGTGAGTTGAGCATTTGTTGCTTGACCTTGCATTGCATTTGTTTCATTGGTTTGAGCTCCCTGCATCGATTTGTTCGAGTGTGAGCCCGTGAGTTTATTACTCTTGGAGGCCTCCGCCTCCTAGACGGTGTGGTGATACATTGAGAAGATTGTGAAAGAGGCCTATGTGGCCAAGGTTCCCCCGGAAGCTTCCTCTTGTGGTGTGCTCCTGGGAAGGGTGTTGAAGTGGCCTAGGTGGTCAAGTTCCTCCGGAAGCTTCCTTGTTTGTGGTGTGCTCAGGAGAAGTTTGTAAAGGTGTGGTGGTCGCCTTCAAGACCAACCCCGAGTGAATCGAGGCTCATCCGTTGGGGGTGACTCGAAAAGGAGAATACGGTGAGTCACTTGGTGACGCCCCGGAGCTTTGGCTTCGGCACCGCTCTAACGGAGATTAGCACTCTCACGAGTGTGAACTTCGGGATAAATCCGCGTCTCCGACTCACTTGTGGTTATCTCTTACCCACACCCTTTACTTACCGCAATTCATACTTGCTCATATTGATATATCTTGTGCTAGTTGAATTGCTTAGTTGTTCCTACATTTCCATATCTTGTGATATAGTTTGTGCTTGCTAGTTTCCATAAGTGCCTATCTTGTTTAGCATAGGTTGTTGGTGCACTTAGTTGAGCCTAGCATATTTAGGATTTGTGCTTGAAAGGTATCCGTTTAGTTTAATTCCGCATTAGGATAAAGCCAAATCCGTAACAGTTTTAAAATGCCTATTGACCCCCCCCCCCTCTAGTCGTCATCTAGATCCTTTCAGATGGCAAAGAAGCTGATTCCTGTAGTGGAGAACCCCGTCGCAGACAACTTGTCTAGGTTAGAAAATGTTCGTGATGACCCACTACCTATTGATTATAGTTTTCCTGATGAACAATTAGCTGTCATAAATGCTTCTCGTAGTACTCCATGTTATCCTGATTATGCTAATTACATTGTTGCGAAATTTATACCACCTAGCATCACATACCAACAAA
This sequence comes from Triticum aestivum, assembly GCF_018294505.1. NCBI lineage: Eukaryota > Viridiplantae > Streptophyta > Magnoliopsida > Poales > Poaceae > Triticum > Triticum aestivum. Next base: position 395,614,753 of record NC_057796.1, read on the forward strand.
AGAAAAAGTTTTTCTATGATTTAAGACATTACTTCTACGATGACCCACATCTCTATAAAGAAGGAGTATATGGTGTTATTAGACGTTGTGTACCTGAGCATGAACAGGAACATATCCTACGCAAGTGTCACTCCGAGGCTTATGGAGGACACCATGCTGGAGATAGAACAGCACACAAGGTATTACAATCTGGTTTTATTGGCCTACTCTCTTCAAGGATGCTCGTAAGTTTGTCTTGTCTTGTGATGATTGTCAAAGAATTGCTAATATTAGTAGACGTCAGGAAATGCCTATGAATTATTCAGTTGTTATTGAACCATTTGATGTTTGGGGATTTGATTATATGGGACCTTTTCCTTCCTCTAATGGATATACACATATTTTGGTTGTTGTTGATTATGTTACTAAGTGGGTAGAAGCGATTCCAACTAGTAGTGCTGATCATAACACCTCCATTGAAATGTTTAAAGAAGTTATTTTCCCGAGGTCTGGAGTCCCTAGATATTTAATAACTTATGGTGGTTCACACTATATTCATGGTGCTTTCCGCAATTTGCTTGCTAAGTATGATGTTAACCATAGAATTGCATCTCCATATCACCCTCAGTCTAGTGGGCAAGTAGAATTGAGTAATAGAGAAATAAAATTGATCTTGCAAAAGACTATCAATAGATCTATGCTACCTCTTGAGCATGCGTTGGTTTTCCCTTGAAGAGGAAAGGGTGATGCAGCAAAGTAGCGTAAGTATTTCCCTCAGTTTTTGAGAACCAAGGTATCAATCCAGTAGGAGACTACACGCAAATTGCCTAGTACCTGCACAAACAATCAAGAACCTTGCAACCAACGCGATAAAGGGGTTGTCAATCCCTTCACGGCCACTTGCAAAAGTGAGATCTGATAAAGATACTAAGATGAATATTTATTGTATTTTTGTTGTATAGATTGGAAAGTAAAGATTGCAAAATAAACGGCGACAGAAATAGCTAGTTGACGGGAAACTAATATGACGTAAAATAGACCCGGGGGCCATAGGTTTCACTAGTGGCTTCTCTCATGATAGCATATATTACGTTGGGTGAACAAATTACTGCCGAGCAATTGATAGAAAAATGCATAGTTATGAGAATATCTAGGCATGATCATGAACATAGGCATCACGTCCGTGTCAAGTAGACAGAAACAATTCTGCATCTACTACTATTACTCCACACATCGACCGCTATCCAGCATGCATCTAGAGTATTAAGTTCATAAGAACAGAGTAATGCATTAGGCAAGATGACATGATGTAGAGGGATAAACTCAAGCAATATGATATAAACCCCATCTTTTTATCCTCGATGGCAACAATACAATACGTGCCTTGCTGCCCCTACTGTCACTGGGAAAGGACACCGGAAGATTGAACCCAAAGCTAAGCACTTCTCCCATTGCAAGAAAGATCAATCTAGTAGGCCAAACTAAACCGATAATTCGAAGAGACTTGCAAAGATATCAAATCATGCATATAAGAATTCAGAGAATAATTAAACATTGTTCATAGATAATCTTGATCATAAACCCACAATTCATCGGATCTTGACAAACACACCGCAAAAAGTATTACATCGAATAGATCTCCAAGAAGATCGAGGAGAACTTTGTATTGAGATCCAAAGAGAGAGAAGAAGCCATGTAGCTAATAACTATGGACCCGAAGGTGTGTAGTAAACTACTCACACATCATCAGAGAGGCTATGGTGTTGATGTAGAAGCCCTCCGTGATCGATTCCCCCTCCGGCGGAGAGCCGGAAAAGGCCCCAAGATGGGATCTCACGGGTACAGAAGGTTGCGGCAGTGGAAAAAGTGTTTCGTTGCTCCCCCGGATGTTTTCAATGTATAAGAGTATATATAGGCGAAAGAAGTAGGTCGGTGGAGCTGCGTGGGGCCCACGAGGGTGGTGGGCGCGTCCACCCCCCTGGGGGGCGCCCTCCTTCCTCGTGGCTTCCTCGCTGCTGCCTTGACTTCCACTCCAAGTCTCCTGGATTGCGTTTGTTCCAAAAACGATACTCGCGAAGGTTTCATTCCGTTTGATATTCCTTTTCTGCGAAACACTGAAATAGGCAAAAAAAACAGCAATTTGCACTGGGCCTTTGGTTAATATGTTAGTCCCAAAAATAATGTAAAAAGGTATATTAAAGCCCATTAAACATCCAAAACAGATAATATAATGGCATGGAACAATCAAAAATTATAGATACGTTGGAGACGTATCAAGCATCCCCAAGCTGAATTCCTGCTCGTCCTTGAGTAGGTAAATGATAAAAACAGAATTTTTGATGTGGAATGCTACCTAACATAATTTTCAATGTAATTCTCTTTATTGTGGCATGGATGTTCAGATCCAAAAGATTCTAGACAAAGTTTTATTATTGACATAAAAATATTAATACTTCAAGTATGCTAACCAAGCAATTATGTCTTATCAAAATAACATAGCCAAAGAAAGCTCATCCCTACAAAATCATATAGTTTGGCCATGCTTCATTTTTGTCACCCAAAATGCTCCCATCATGCATAGCCCCGATGACAAGCCGAGCAATTGGTTCATACTTTTTGACGCGCTTCAGCCTTTTCAACCCTCACGCAATACATGAGCGCAAGCCATGGACATAGCACTATGGGTGGAATAGAGTATGATGATAGGGGTTATGTGAGAAGACAAAAAAGGAGAAAGCCTCACATTGACGCGGCTAATCACCGGGCTATGGAGATGCCCATCAATTGATGTCAATGCGAAGAGTAGGGATTGTCATGCAACGGATGCACTAGAGCTATAAATGTATGAAAGCTCATCAAAAAGAAACTAAGTGGGTGTGCATCCAACTTGCTTTCTCACGAAGACCTAGGGCATTTTGAGGAAGCCCATCATTGGAATATACAAGCGAAGTTCTATAATGAAAAATTCCCACTAGTATATGAAAGTGACAAAATAAGAAACTCTCTATCATGAAGATCAAGGTGCTACTTTGAAGCACAAGTGTGGAAAAAGGATAGTAACATTGTCCCTTCTCTCTTTTTCTCTCTTTTTCTTTTTTTTTCATTTGGGCTTCTTTGGCCTCTTTTTTATTTGGGCTTCTTTGGCCTCTATTTCTTTTATTTCGTTCGGAGTCTCATCCCGACTTGTGGGGGAATCATAGTCTCCATCATCCTTTCCTCACATGGGACAATGCTCTAATAATGAAAAGCATCACACTTCTATTTACTTACAACTCAAGAATTACAACTCGATACTTAGAACAAAATATGACTCTATGTGAATGCCTCCGGCGGTGTACCGGGATATGCAATGAATCAAAAGCGACATGTATGAAAGAATTATGAAGGTAGCTTTGCCACAAATACAATGTCAACTACATGATCATGCAAAGCAATATGACAATGATGGAGCGTGTCATAATAAACGGAACGGTGGTAAGTTGCATGGCAATATATCTCGGAATAGCTATGGAAATGCCATAATAGGTAGGTATGGTGGCTGTTTTGAGGAAGATATAAGGAGGCTTATGTGTGATAGAGCGTATCATATCACGGGGTTTGGATGCACCGGCGAAGTTTGCACCAACTCTCAAGGTGAGAAAGGAAATGCATGGTACCGTAGAGGCTAGCAAATTGCGAAAAGGTAAGAGTGCGTACAATCCATGGACTCACATTAGTCATAAAGAACTCATATACTCATTGCAAAAGTTTGTTAGCCCTCGAAGCAAAGTACTACTACGCATGCCCCTAGGGGGATAGATTGATAGGAAAAGACCATCGCTCGTCCCCGACCGCCACTCATAAGGAAAGCAATCAAAGAACACCCCATGCTTCAAATTTGTCACACAACGTTTACCATACGTGCATGCTACGGGACTTGCCAACCTCAACACAAGTATTTCTCAATTTCATAATTACCCAACTAGCATGACTCTAACATTACCACCTTTATATCTCAAAACAACTATCAAGTATCAAATTTATCATAGTATTTAATGCACTCTATATGAAAGTTTTTATTATACCCATCTTGGATGCCTATCATATTAGGACTAATTTTATAGCCAAAGCAAATTTCCGTGCTGTTCTAAAAGAATCTCAAAATAATATAAGTGAAGCATGAGAGATCAATAATTTCTACAAAATAAAACCACCACCGTGCTCTAAAAAGGTATAAGTGAAGCACTAGAGCAAAATTTATCTAGCTCAAAAGATATAAGTGAAGCACATAGAGTATTCTAATAAATTCCGATTCACGTGTGTCTCTCCCAAAAGGTGTGTACAGTAAGGATGATTGTGGTAAACTAAAAAGCAAAGACTCAAATCATACAAGGCACTCCAAGCAAAGCACATATCATGTGGTGAATAAAAATATAGCATCAAGTAAAGTTACCGATAGACGAAGACGAAAGAGGGGATGCCTTCCGGGGCATCCCCAAGCTTAGGCTTTTGGTTGTCCTTGAATTTTATCTTGGGGTACCTTGGGCATCCCCAAGCTTAGGCTCTTGCCACTCCTTGTTCCAAAATCCATCAAATCTTTACCCAAAAACTTGAAAATTTCACAACACAAAACTCAACAGAAAATCTCATGAGCTCCGTTAGTGTAAGAAAACAAACCACCACTTTAAGGTACTGTAATGAACTCATTCTTTATTTATATTGGTGTTAAACCTACTGTATTCCAACTTCTCTATGGTTCATACCCCCCGATACTAGCCATAGATTCATTAAAATAAGCAATCAACACACGAAAAACAGAATCTGACAAAAACAGAACAGTCTGTAGTAATCAGAATCAAACGCAAACTTCTGGACTCAGAAAAATCTGAAAAAATAGGACGACCTAGACAATTTTTTTATTGATCTACTGCAATTGGAATCAGTATTTTATCACTTTCTGGTGATTTTTAACAATTTTTCCGTGAGTAGAAAGTTTCTGTCTTTTTCAGCAAGATCAAATAATTATCACCCAAGAAGATCCTATAGGTTTTACTTGGCACAAACACTAATTAAAACATAAAACCACATCTAACCAGAGGCTAGATGAAATATTTATTACTAAACAGGAACGAAAATAAAATTGGGTTGCCTCCCAACAAGCGGTATCGTTTAACACCCCTAGCTAGGCATAATTTTTATTGATGCTCACAAGGACGATAATAATTGGAACACAAGAGAGCATCACAAAACATGTGACAAACATCTAAGTCTAACATACTTCCTATGCATAGGCATTTTATAAGCAAACAAATTATCAAGGAAAGCAAAAAACTAGCATATGCAAGGAAGAAGAAAGAGACGATAGCAATCTCAACATGAAGAGAGGTAATTTAGTAACATGAAAATTTCTACAACCATATTTTGCCCTCTCATAATAATTACATGTAGGATCATAATAAAATTCAACAATATAGCTATCACATAACATATTCTCAACACGATTCACATGCATGCAAAGTTGACACTCTTCCAAAATAGTGGGATTAACATGAACTAAAGTCATGACCTCTCCAAACCCACTTCTATCAAAAACTTCATAAGATTGAACATTCTCCAAAAATGTGGGATCTAAAGTTGACACTCTTCCAAACCCACTTTCAATATTATTGCAAACATTATTATCAATCTCATATTCATCATGGGGCTTAAATAAATTTTCAAGATCATAAGAAGAATCACCCCAATCATGATCATTGCAACAAGTAGTAGACATAGCAAAACTAGCATCCCCAAGCTTAGAGTTTTGCATATTATTAGCACAATTGACATCAAGAGAATTTATTGTAACATCATTGCAATCATGCTTTTCATCGAAGGAACTACCAAGTATGGGTGCAATAGCAATGATCTCATGTTTAACATAAGGAACTATAGCAAATTCATCTTCATAAATATTGGCATCATGGCCACAAGAATAGCAAGCATCATGTTCATCAAGGGATATCTCAATCAAATCATCGGAATCATCATTATCTATAGATTCATGCATATCATTATTTTCTTCCAAAGCAACGGTCATTCTCTCAATAAATTCTTTGACATAGACATTATGAGCATAATTTTCATAGCAATATTTAAGTATGTCAAAATTTTCAGATTCGTAGAGAGTAATATCATACTTTTCAATCAAAGAAGCAACTTCATAAGCACCCTTAAAAGCAAAAAATTCTTCAATTTGTTCGATATCATAGTAACTATAAACACCCTTTGCATAAGAAGATAAGATTTCATTTTCATTAAACTCACATAGGTAGGGAAGGTGTTTTTTAGGGTTCTTAGAGCAACAAGTAAAATCATAAATTTCACAAAGATTCCAAGCATAACACAGCAATCTGTTTATTTGATCCCATAAGAATCTCCCTTTTTCAGACAAACAATGACGCACAAAATGAGCATGCTCATCTAAAGATTTCCCATCAACTAGGCTAGTTGGGGTTTCAGCACGAGCGCATAAGGATCAAAGATGATCCAAGTAAAACACTTTAAGTGGATCCATATCAATAGATTTTTAGCAAGCAAAGATGCAAGCAAATAGAAGGCACATGGAAACACAAACAAAAAGACATACGGGAAGAACGCGAAGAAAAGGCAAAGGTGAAGTGGGGGAAAGGAAAACGAGAGGCGAATGGCAAATAATGTAATGCGAGGGATAAGAGTTTGTGATGGGTACTTGGTATGTCTTGACTTGTGCGTAGATCTCCCCGGCAACGGCGCCAGAAATCCTTCTTGCTACCTCTTGAGCATGCGTTGGTTTTCCCTTGAAGAGGAAAGGGTGATGCAGCAAAGTAGCATAAGTATTTCCCTCAGTTTTTGAGAACCAAGGTATCAATCCAGTAGGAGACTACATGCAAATCTCCTAGTACCTGCACAAACAATCAAGAACCTTGCAACCAACGTGATAAAGGGGTTGTCAATCCCTTCATGGCCACTTGCAAAAGTGAGATCTGATAAAGATAATAAGATAAATATTTTTGGTATTTTTGTTATATAGATTGGAAAGTAAAGATTGCAAAATAAACGGCGACAGAAATAGCTAGTTGACGGGAAACTAATATGATGTAAAATAGACCCGGGGGCCATATGTTTCACTAGTGGCTTCTCTCAAGATAGCATAAATTACGGTGGGTGAACAACTTACTGCCGAGTAAATGATAGAAAAGCGCATAGTGTGACACCCAAAAAATTTATTTGGCTTTTTCAAACTTTTATTTGATTTGAGGGAGGTTGTTTAAATTTTTCTTCTAAAGAACTCTCCCTCTCAAAAGTTTTCTTTTATGACAAATATTTTTGTTTGGTTTCATCCAAGACTTGGTCTTTGGTCTTGGAGGTTTTTCATCTCATGTTGACACAAATGTTTTTTTTCATTTGGGGAATTTTTTTGAAAATCTTTTAAATAGCCCTATGGCATTTGGAGTGATCTCTTCCCCTTTTTAAAATCTCCTCTTGCCATGACCTAAGTGGAAATCCCCTCCCAAAAGCCATTCCCCATCTTTATGCCAAGTTATACTTCAAATCCAGCAAGTTGAACCTCCCCATGATTTTTCTTCCATTTATTTCTTATCAAAAATATTTCCTGCCTTCTATTTTGATCCTTGGAAGTTTACAAAGGAACTACCATTTCTACTTTGAGTTTGGCCTCCAAACAAATTTCCCTGGCTAGTCCTTAGAGCCCTCAACCAAGATCCATGAAGATCCACTGGTCTCCAGTTCAAATATTTCAAATTGTGCTTGCTGCAAGTTTGGACCATATTTGCCAAATTTGATGAAATTCATTTATTTTCTCCTCCTAAAAATCTGAGAAAATTCAGGCAGCCTCTGGATGCATTGAGAGGTCACCTCACCAAGCCCCAGCTCCAGAAAAAATTTCTTCATGCCAAATCATTTCGTCGAACACCTGAAGGGCACTGTTACTGTCAAATTCAGAAAGTTCAGTAAACAGTTTCAGAAGCTACTGTCGTTTTCTTCAGAACCTTTCCTCGATCTCGCCAGTACCACGGTGGCGCCTTGCTCCCTGTTCCCTCCTTCTTATCCCTGCGCCGCACGATCGTCTGGAAGCTTGCGGGCGTCGGCGACGAGCAGGAGGAGGTGCGCCACCCCGTGAGCGACGGCAGCAGCGGCCTTTGCGGCTGCCAGAGCGGCGCAGCGTTGGACGGCGCCGTCCAGCGCCGCCCAAGCCACCGAAGGCCACCACGTGGCCATCCACTCACCCGTGCACGCTACGGTCCGTCGTCGTGAACTACTAGGCACGGAGCGCGCTCCCTGCCGCCGCCGTGCCCGTACGGCCGTTCCGTCGAGGCCGGCGTATTACACCAAGCCCGACCGAGGTTTAGCGGAGGAATGGCACCAGTGACCCTCCCTGATGATGCCTAGCCTCCTAAACCCCCTGCCCAACCTCTGCCTCGCCGTAATTGCTCGCCGGAGCTATCCCGTTCACGGCCACCCCCTCGGATCGCCTATAAAAGGAGGCCCCGAGCTCGAACTCGAACCTGCACCACCTCCACACACTACCAGTACCACGCCAAGCCACTGGGCAGCCCCCGAGGGAGTCTTCTTCCCCAACTCCGGCCGCCTCGACCCGCTTCGGGACCCAGCTCGATTCACCCCCGTGCGTGCACCCCCACCCCTCAGCTCTTGCCAGTAGCCTCCTAGTACATCCACTCTCCTGACCCGCGCATCAATTTGGAGTTTGCAGCACCCACCGGAGTACTCCACCATCGCCCGAACCACCGTCCACCGGAGAAAGTGTCGTCGTTGACGTGGTGCTCTCCGACGACCAAGTCCACCACCCACCGACGCGGAAGAACACCCTGAACCTCTTGGTACCCTCCGATCTCTCTGCCTCGCCGTAGTTCAACGCCGGCGAGCTCCGTTGGAGTTTTAAACCTGACGGGTGGGACCCCCCCCCGTCAGCCTCTCTTCTTCCCCCCCCCTCGAACCGTTTTCTGAAAGCGCCTTCGGGAAAAATGCGTTTTCTCCTTGGGCTGGCGCATTTCATTCCGAACCGTTTTTTGTTTTCTCAAACAAGTCCCTGGATCTTTTCTGTTTCATCACAGATCAGTCCTTGGACTAAAACCCTTATATCTTTTTAATAAAAGATGATTTTTGATTGATTCTTTTTCTGTCAGTCTTATATTTTTGTCTAGTTTTTTATAGTATTTATTTGGAAAAAATTTGGGACAATTTTTATGCACGCAACGATTTTCACGTTAGTATACGGTTTCGTTACACCGTAGGTTCCGGAGGAGGTGACGGAGCCGCGAACTTCGCCGAGCTAGACTCCGACTTCTCCGAACCAGGCAAGCATGTTTGAACCTTTGATATGATAGGTGTTTTGCATGTTTGCTTGAATGGTTTGTGCATGGCATATGAGCATCGGTGAGCATTACGTTGCATGCAAGGCAACTGACCGTGTGTTTCGAAGTTACTGTGATCTTTGATGAGAGATGACCTGATCATGTGGTGACATGAAAGGTAGTAAGATGGTATTGTTGTAGCATGCCAGTCTTACGTCATCCGATAAACTCCGACGTTAACGTGGACTGAGCCACGTTATCGTTCTTCCCCTTTCGTGCTGCCACATGTTTTCTGCAAAGAATACGGTTTAGTAAGTTGCTAACCTCTTTCCTTGTACGCACCAAATAGAGGGGCCGGGATGAGGGTTCCATGGCCCTGGATTAAAGCCAGTCATCCGGTCAGGGGGCATGGGTGTTTCCGGTTGGGACCGAGAGGGGGGCACCCCTTAGAGCGCGCGGTATAAATTTGATCCCATGCTACGCGAGGTTGTAGCCTCCCCGTCTCAAAGTTTTTCTTGAACGTTGCCGAGGGTGATTCCTGGCATCGGAATGTTGAATGGGTGTGTACTGGTTAGATGTGTTTCTCCTAAAACACCGTAAACGGAACTAGTCCCTTGTGACTACTGAAATCCGTTGTGTGGTTAAATAGTACAAACTCTGTAGAGTCAAACCCTTCCGAGTCATCGTGTCCATGGTCAAGGACCGTGGCCAACTTATCCATATCCATGTCAGTTCCTATGTCAGTCTCCGTGGTAAATCCCCGGTGAACAAGTTTGAGTGGTAAACCCGGTTGAATTATTAGTCCTGTGGATGGACTAACCTTTTATTTATCTCGTACCTGAATATTCCTTTGAATGATTTAAATTCATGAGCTGTCGTAATATCAAGTTATGAAATATAAGCCCTTTATGTGATGTCGCTCAGACGTCCGACTGTGGCACTCTTGTCATTTACTTTTGATATAAGCCCTTTATGTGATGTCGCTCAGACGTCCGACTGTGGCACGTTCGTTATTTACTTCTAATATAAGCCCTTTATGTGATGTCGCTCAGACGTCCGACTGTGGCACGCACTGTCATTTATTTTTCCATTATAAGCCCTTTATGTGGTGTCGCCTTGACGCCCGACTGCGGCATTGTTATTTCATTTGTATCCTTTCGAGGAGTCATTCAGACACTCGATTGGCCTTCAGTATTACTTTGGGATTTCAGGAGGACTACCGCCCGACTTCCCTTTTTTCCCATGCATGGCTGTCTCATTGTCTGAGTGCGCTCTATTACTCTGTTCATATGCATCATGTTTATATTTGTTATATCTTATGTCCGAACTGTCTTGCGAGTACTTTCATAGTACTCACCTGGCTTGTTGATTTGGCCAGATGTTGACCTAGGCGATCTCATGGATGAAGAGTTTGATAGTGAGTCCGACGCCTAGAGGAGTCCCAGTCAGTCCCGTGCGATCCTGGATATTGGTCACTTGTATTATATACGCTTCCGCCACCCACAATAAGAATCCTCGAGCCTCACTCCGACGCTCGATGAGCTGTAAGATTTAGGAGTCATGTCACCCACTTCACTGTGACATATCCACCACCGCTTTCATTGTGGGTCAGTAGTCAGACCACCCTAACCGCCTTTATTTATTATCGGCGTGCTTGTAATAAATTGTTGAGCAGTCTCCGCTCAACCTTGTATTATATTTAGTACTCCTGGTTTTTCTTCTGTGATCAAGAAATTGTCTACCAGTGAGAAGGATTCTTCTCTACTGGTCCGTAAAAGGGATCGGTTTCCCAATAAATATTTTTATTGGAAAACCGGTCGTGACAAGCTTGGTATCAGAGCCAGGCTGACTGTAGGAAGCCACTAGGTGCGATCGCTAATCGGTTATTAGCGTTTTTAGTGCTTTTTCAGCATTTTGCAAATGTAGCTATTTTCTGTTGGTCATCATAAATTTATGATTTGACTACTCAGAATTTTTGCCTACTTTTGTAGATGGCTGGCAGCAACTGCGAGACTCGGGTGTTCACTAATGTACCCGAGGGGTTTGTCAAACTCCTCGTCTCCATCACCAAGCTCGCGATTGGGCCAGCGACTCGTCCGGAGTTCACGCTTTAACAGCACAAGCTCAGCGACGACGTGTCTATGCACCAGGCCGTGGTGCAATTCAAGGGAGGACGTTCTGCGTCTCGCCACTTCTGTTTTGTGGGAAGGGCCATGCCTACGGAGAGGCATGCCATGCAGATGGCTGCCCGTGAGGCGATAGCTCGCCTTCGGGACATTCTTCCTTCGATGAAGACTCGTCGCTACCGCTACCTCCCATGCCATGTGCCATATACTTGTCACTATGCATTCGCCTGCCATAGGGGAGAGCGGGATGAAGCTATCGAGATGCTTGTTGAGTATCTCAAAGCTCTAGAGGGAGCTTTCGACAACCTCGTGGACGATCTTGTGGCTGCCCGCATGGACTTAGTTCGGGGTTGTTCTGCCAACAGGAGGGAGCTTCTCCACATGGCACCGCCACTGACTTTCGTCTCGTCCTCGGCATCCTATTCACCTGCCGTTTTGGCCACTGCTCGCCGTCTGCCTACCACTGAGGAGTTCGACCAGGTCATTGCTCCTACTCCAGTTAGAGCTGCACCGCCTGCCGCACCCACACTACCGCCTGCCGCACCCGCGCCATCTCCTCAGCGCAGTGCTGCGCGCCTGGAGCCTATTAGGGAGGAGGTGGAGGTTGAGTCTCCTGCACCGCTGGGTCTTACCCTCGGCAAGGGGAAGGACATCTTCACCATCTCCGACTGAGTGCGCCTAGTAGCCGCGATGTGTCTGCATGTATGTTGTGTTTTATATGTACTTAAGTTTGTAGTAGTTGTATGCGCTTCATTCCGGAGGAGTGTGCTAGCCTTAATAACATGTCAGGAGTGTGTACGCACATCCTGAGTGATGTATCGTATGTTTGCGTATCGCGTGTAAGATATGTGCTAAGCAGACCTTCTCCAGGCGCAATCAAATATTTTCTTGGAAAATCTTGAGATCTTTTAAATTTTTTGTCTTTGCAAGATTTTTCCTTGTGCCACACAGTTCTTCTCATGATTTTTGCAAAATAATACCCCAGAGTGGAAAATGTCTCGTCCGTGGACTCGTTCCATGCCAAATCCACCCGAAGAAGTTTATGGAACACAGACCAGCAACAACTTCACGCAGGGGCAGTCTAGTCAACAGGACAGCGAGGCAGCCTTATCTCAAGTATGCCGCCTTTTCGAACAAAGCCAGCAGCAACACCAAGAGATGATGAACCACGTCATCAATATGGGAAATCACCGTGAGCCATACCAACTGCACTCCAAGTTGTCTGAACTGCAGAAGACACGCCCTCCAACGTTTGCTCACACTGATAGGCCGCTTGAAGCCGATGATTGGCTTCGAGACATCGAAAGAAAGTTGATTATTGCTCAATGTTCAGATCATGAGAAGGTGCTTTATGCACCTCACTACCTCACTGGAGCAGCTGCAGCATGGTGGGAAAACTTCCTACACATGCATCCCAGTGAACACAACATCACCTGGGAAGAGTTTAAGGAAGGCTTTCATGGGGCACACATCCCCAGGAGCATCATAAAAATCAAGAAAAGAGAATTTGATGACCTCAAGCAGAGAGGCATGACCGTGACGGAATACAACAGTCAGTTTACCCAGCTACCTCGTTATGCCTACGATGAGCATATGACTGAGAAAAAAAGGATGGGACACTGAGATTGTGTATAGACTATCGAGCTCTCAATATGGTCACCATCAAAGACAAATATCCGATGCCACGAATAAATGATTTGTTTGACCAGCTCGCACAAGCCAAGGTGTTCTCAAAAATTGATTTAAGATCGGGATATCATCAATTGAAAGTACGGACAGAAGATATCCCTAAGACAGCATTTACCTCCAGATACGGATTATATGAGTTCACAGTAATGCCGTTTGGACTGACGAACGCCCCCGCATATTTCGTCCACCTCATGAACAAGGTGTTCATGAAATTTATGGACAAATTTGTTGTGGTGTTCATTGATGATATTCTGGTATACTCAAGGACACCAGAAGAACATGCGGAACATCTCAGGATTGTATTGGGAGAATTAAGGAAACATCAATTGTACGCCAAATTTAGCAAGTGTGAATTTTGGCTAAGACAAGTTGGTTTTCTAGGCCATATATTAACCCAAGAAGGCGTGGCCGTAGACCCAGAAAAGGTCAAAGCCATACTTGACTGGAAACCACCAGCCAACGTGACCGATGTACGGAGTTTCCTAGGAATGGCTGGATATTACCGAAGATTTATTGAAGGATTCTCCACTGCGGCAAAACCAATGACACAGTTGCTCAAGAAAGACAAGAAGTTTGTATGGACGGAAGCGTGCGAGAAAAGCTTCCAAGAGCTCAAGAAGAAACTAACAACAGCACCGGTTTTGATCGTACCAGACATACACAAGAGTTTTGAAGTGTATTGTGACGCATCCCGGAAGGGCCTCGGGTGCATACTGATGCAGGATGGCAAAGTTGTCGCGTATGCTTCTAGGCAACTACGGAAGCATGAGGAAATTATCCTACTCATGACTTGGAGCTAGCCGCAGTCATCCATGCACTCAAAGAGTGGAGGCACTTGTTGGGGAACGTAGTAATTTCAAAAAAATTCCTACACACACGCAAGATCATGGTGATGCATAGCAACGAGAGGGGAGAGTGTTGTCCACGTACCCTCGTAGACCGACAGCAGAAGCGTTATCACAACGCGGTTGATGTAGTCGTACGTCTTCACGATCCGACCGATCAAGTACCGAACGCACGGCACCTCCGAGTTCTACACACGTTCAGCTCGATGACGTCCCTCGAACTCCGATCCAGCCGAGTGTTGAGGGAGAGTTTCGTCAGCACAACGGCGTGGTGACGATGATGATGTTCCACCGACGCAGGGCTTCGCCTAAGCTCCGCAACGGTATTCTCGAGGTGTAATATGGTGGAGGGGGGCACCGCACACGGCTAAGAGATCTCAAGAATCAATTGTTGTGTCTCTGGGGTGCCCCCTGCCCCCGTATATAAAGGAGCAAGGGGGAGGCAGCCGACCAAGGGGAGAGGCGCGCCATAGGGGGAGTCCTACTCCCACCGGGAGTAGGACTCCTCCTTTCCTTGTGGGAGTAGGAGAAGGGAAGGGGGAAGGAGAAAGAAGGAAGGGTGCGCCCCCCTTCCCTAGTCCAATTCGGACCAGACCATGGGGAGGGGTGCGGCCACCTTTTGAGGCCTTTCTCTCCTTTCCCGTATGGCCCATTAAGGCCCAATACGAATTCCCGTAACTCTCCGGTACTCCGAAAAATACCCGAATCACTCGGAACCTTTCCGAAGTCCGAATATAGTCGTCCAATATATTGATTTTTACGTCTCGACCATTTCGAGACTCCTCGTCATATCCCCGATCTCATCCGGGACTCGGAACTCCTTCGGTACATCAAAACTCAATAAAACTGTCATCGTAACGTTAAGCGTGCGGACCCTACGGGTTCGAGAACTATGTAGACATGACCGAGACACGTCTCCGGTCAATAACCAATAGCGGGACCTGGATGCCCATATTGGCTCCCACATATTCTACGAAGATCTTTATCGGTCAGACCGCATAACAACATACGTTGTTCCCTTTGTCACGGGTATGTTACTTGCCTGAGATTTGATCGTCGGTATCTCGATACCTAGTTCAATCTCGTTACCGGCAAGTCTCTTTACTCGTTTCGTAACACATCATCCCGCAACTAACTCATTAGTCACAATGCTTGCAAGGCTTATAGTGATGTGCATTACCGAGTGGGCCCAGAGATACCTCTCCGACAATTGGAGTGACAAATCCTAATCTCGAAATACGCCAACCCAACAAGTACCTTTGGAGACACCTGTAGAGCACCGTTATAATCACCCATTTACGTTGTGACGTTTGGTAGCACACAAAGTGTTCCTCCGGTAAACGGGAGTTGCATAATCTCATAGTCATAGGAACATGTATAAGTCATGAAGAAAGCAATAGCAACATACTAAACGATCGGGTGCTAAGCTAACGGAATGGGTCAAGTCAATCACGTCATTCTCCTAATGAGGTGATCCCGTTAATCAAATGACAACTCATGTCTATGGCTAGGAAACATAACCATCTTTGATTAACGAGCTAGTCAAGTAGAGGCATACTAGTGACACTCTGTTTGTCTATGTATTCACACATGTATTATGTTTCCGGTTAATACAATTCTAGCATGAATAATAAACATTTATCATGATATAAGGAAATAAATAATAACTTTATTATTGTCTCTAGGGCATATTTCCTTCAGCACTTTCTACTGGGAAATCGTTGTGAAATATATACAGACCATAAGAGCCTTAAATATATTTTCACACAACCAGAGCTAAATTTACGACAACGACGCTGGTTGGAATTGGTCAAGGACTATGATGTCGGCATTCACTACCATCCAGGGAAAGCAAATGTAGTGGCAGATGCTCTTAGTCGGAACCCCAGCCCGGGCAACGACAATCCAACGAACTTGAGGCCTGAGTTTCAGCAGGAGTTCGCTAGACTCAACATGGTGTTAGTCTCTGAGGGCACCGTATCAAATCTGGAGATACATCCCACCCTAATGGAACAAATTAAGAAGGCTCAGCATGGACATCCCAGCATCGAAGGTATAAAGAGAAAAATGAGCCTTGGCAAGGCTTCAGAGTTCGTCACAGACAATGAGGGAATATTATGGTACGGGGACAGACTTTGCGTACCAAACATTGAGGAACTCAAGCATCAAATCCTAACCGAAAGCCACACCGCTCCATACTCGATCCACCCTAGAGGAACCAAAATGTACAAAGACATTCAGGAAAGATTTTGGTGGAACGGTATGAAAAGGGATATAGCCGCATTCATTGCTTGTTGCGATTCATGTCAGCGCATTAAAGCCGAGCATCAAAAGCCAGCAGGGCTGCTACAGCCAAACCGGATACCTGAGTGGAAATGGGATGAAATTGGAATGGACTTCATCGTCGGACTACCTCGATCACAACGCGGAAATGACGCCATATGGGTCATCACAGATAGGTTAACCAAGGTAGCACATTTCATTCCCGTGAAGACGACCTACTCCACTCAAAGACTTGCCAAGCTTTATCTCTCCCGTATAGTCTGTCTGCATGGAGTCCCAAAGACTATAATATCCGACCGAGGCACTCAATTTGTCTCCAAATTTTGGGATCACTTACAACAAGCTCTGGGCACTCAACTAGCATTCAGTACAGCGTACCACCCCCAGACTGATGGACAAACTGAACGCGTGAACCAAATCCTAGAAGACATGCCGAGAGCCTGTGTGCTCACCTATGGATCCGGTTGG